>NC_133327.1:246349873-246949873 GCF_042186555.1 Aquarana catesbeiana | reverse complement strand
TAGCTGGGGAAATTTTTCAGAGAAATAATTTAGGAGTGGCCGAAGTTTGAATAATTTGTCAAATGCTGGGTCATTTCGGGGAGGGCACTGGGTGTTGTCATTATAGTGAAGGAAGCGCAAAATCATAAGGTATCTTGATCTTGGCATTTTTGAAGAGAAGAGTGGCATGTGGTGGACGGGGTTAGTTGACCAATATGAGTACATTTCGTTTTTTTTGTGAGACCCATTGTAAAAGTTAGGCCTAAGAAAATTTTAAATTCTGCTATGGTAAGCTCTCTCCACTCAAAGGGACGGGCATAACTAGAGCCAGGGTTGCTTACGATGTACTGCTGTGCGTAAAGGTTGCACTGGGCCACAATGGATGATATATAGTCTTCGGTGAAAATCAAATAAAAAAAATCAAGCATGACAAAATTATCGGTGTTCACCTGGACACTTGGCTGGGCGGTAAAAGGGGGGATATTTGCTGCTCTGGAATTAGGGGGAAGCCACAGGGGGCTTTGAAGGGCATAGGGTAGGCTGGCATGGCCTCTATCCCTTTGGGGCTGAGATGACACCCTACTGGTGCCTGGCCTTTGTTGCAGTGGCTCTTCGCTTGAGGTGGACGGCACTGCCCTGGAGGTGGACGGCACTGCCCTGGAGGTGGACGGCACTGCTCTCGAGGTGGTAGTAGGCTGCTGCTCCACGCCAGAACGCCTTCTTTTCACGGGCACATATTCCTCTTCTGATTCTGTATCGGACCCGCTGCTTGTCACGGGTTCATAGGCCGAATCCGAATCGGACAGAGACTCGGAGAGCTCCCCGCTGCTCTCATCGGTCATGCTGAGACGCTGGTAGGCCTCCTCGGCCATAAATAATTGTTTTGCCATACTGGTAGCTGGTGAGGTTAATGTGGCGCAGATGAGCACTGATGGGCACAGGTGGCACTGGTGTGGCTCTGGCTGCACTGGTGTTGCTCTGGTGGGCACAGAGGTGGCTCTGGTGGGCACAGGTGGCTCTGGTGTGGCTCTGGCTGCACTGGTGTGGCTCTGGTGGGCACAGAGGTGGCTCTGGTGGGCACAGAGGTGGCTCTGGTGGGCACAGGTGGCACTGATGTGGCACTGGTGGCACTGATGTGGCACTGGAGGCACTGATGGGCACAGGTGGCACTGGTGTGGCTCTGGTTGCACTGGTGTGCACTGTAGTGGCACAGAGGTGGCACTGGTGGGCTCAGGCGGCACTGGTGGGCACAGGCGGCACTGGTAGGCACTGGCGGCACTGACCAATCAACTGTTTCCCTGAGAATGTTTAGCCTGGGGAGCAGTGGTATTTAACCCAAAACCAAAAATCTATTATATTGCAGCGCAGCTTACCAATCATTAGATGTGGTAGCTGCATCAGTTTTCTTTTCTTTGGCTAGTTTCCCTCTGTTTTCACCTGGTGATCTGACCAGTAATACACCTTCTGTATTAGTGAGGAATAACTCTGGATGATCGAGCATAAGAGGAGAGGCACGGCAGATAGCACCATTGTCAGTCTGGGGGGAATAGGAGTGTTTAATGTATTATCAGATTTAGATACACTGCCAAATTAAAACCAAACTCCAACTCAAACTTTATAATCAGTTACAGCAAATAGTTTCTTTCTTCTTTTGGGATAAAGGTTTTGCATAAATAAATAAAAGCGCATCATTTTAATCACCCCTGCCAGTGTTATGTTGTTTGTCTCAGCCATGTAAAATTATACATTTTGCTGGAGAGCATGAGAAAAACAGACTTGCTGGCTGGATTACCAGATGAAAATAAAAGAAAGAAAGAAAGCCTAAAAAGGAAACAAATAAATCCGTCACATCTAAGACTTGGTAAGCTGCATTATAATACATGTTTGCTTTTGGGTTTACTGCTTTAAGCAGAGGAGAGGGATAAGTCAGGCTGACTTGATCCAGTTGAGTCACTAGACCATCCATTGGATTGGTTAGATGATCTCAGAACTCAGAGAAACTTGCTTTTATTTGCTGTTGAATCTGGAAGCCAGGAGGTTCAAGCCTGGTGCTCCCCACCTTCAACAGAGATCCTAAAAGAGATACTGAAACCCCTCTTGATAGAGGGATGCTGTCAACTGAGGGAGCCTGCCAGCCACTTTTGCATGCCTGGGATGTGTATGGTGACACAGTTCTAATGTAATGTCTAAGTTTCAAGTCAGAATAAGAGCACTTCTTTTTGAGCTGCAACACTTCTGTATCCTCCCTGACTGTTAATGTATGCAACAGCTTTTGTGATGTTCTAATAAATCCAGATCGGATGGCCTTGCAGTTAAGAGACCCAGCTCTAAAAGGCAACCAAATTGCTGATATCTTCAGTATACTGATTGAAAGACAAGTTTCCTCCAGAAACCAAGTCCCCTGCACCGACAGGGTGTCCAGGACTCCTCCTCAGCCTGTCAGGTTGGCATCCCTCATGGGAATCTTCCAGAACCCAACCAGGGCTGGATTTGTGAGCTATTATGGCAGAAAATGTACCTTCTTGTCCCATGCCTCCAGAATGTTAAGTTGAAATGTATGGAGTATGGAGTTGAATTGGGCATGTGGGATCACCTCAAAGGAGTCCACTGACAAACCCAGAACCCTCATGTAAAAGCAGGGAGTTAGGCTTGATTAACACCTATGCATGTTGCAGTTGCATATTGCAGGTTCACTTCACGTTTTTCATTACACACTTTTGATCCATTGAAGTCTATGAAACCAAAAAAACAGAAAAATGTCCCTTACCCTTTCCATAAATTGCACAGATGTGAACTACATCCATAGGAAACCATGTTAAATGGACTGTGTGTTTCTGCAAAACTGAAAACGCAATAAAAAATGCATAGCTTTCTGTCCAGGTGGTAACAAAGGCTAACAGAGGACCCCCTACTTCGAGGAGTAGAAACTTTACCTCAACGTGTGAACTTGCTTGCAAGTTTGGAACATTTGGGAGTCCAGGGTTTGTAATGAAATGGAGTCCTGTCCTTATATTTGGAGTTAAGAAATCTGGGAGAAATAATCAACCATGATGCCTGCCGACTCACTGAAAAAAGAAACCAGGGCACACTACTGATCCTGATGGTACTCAAATGAATTAGGGCTTCTTGAGCAGTCATCAGTGATTTAAGGAAAGGGGCATAAATGTCACCACTGTCCCTGTTCCTTTGGCTACATGGCTGGGTATTCCTGGTGATGTCAGTTGTTCCAAGGGACATAGCAAGCTCCTGCTGCTTTCTAAGCCACCAGTGACAGCAGGATGTTCTCATTTATAGAAATTGTAGAACTATTGCTTCTATATACGATTTCCAACTCCCGCCAAATGTTTGGGAGTTTATCAACTCATCCCAACCATTGGCTCATCCCTACTCATTTCATGCTGCACAGCACTCCACACAATTAGAAGGCTGGCTCTGCAGACCTAACAAGTGCATGTCAATGGAGAGGACAGAAGGAGCTGCTAAATGCAGCAGTGGACAAGACCAGTACCAGTTTACCAAAAGGGGACAATATTAACCAGGGCAGGTTTTCAAACCTATACTACTTATTGTTCTTCCTAAAAACAGCTGACTGACCTCATCTACTGGCACCCAAAGACATGAGACCTTTTGTACGAATCAGCTGAATATAAATCACAAGTAAATTAGAGACTCTGGCTGTCACCAACTTAAAAAGAATTGTAAAAATCAAGTATTTTAAATGCTTATCTGCAGTGTTTTATTTTTCTCCATGAATGATTTTTATTCACTTGCAAAGTGACTTTAAACTTACTGGAAAATTTGAGTAGTAAATTTCCTATTACAACCCTCTTCCTATTTGCACGACATAACCCGTTCTTTATCTGGGTTTTATTACTGTCTGTGCTGCCCCAGCTTCTCCATGCCTCCTTCTCCTCCTACAAAAACTTTTATGTAGCTGCCAGCGAAGGAAAAAAATTACACAGTGTCACCTGAGTGGCAACTTTGAATCTGTTGGGGCTGCTGGCATCACATCCAAGGTGGCAGCCTGAGCTGCAAACTCAGAGCTTTTGGTCATCTACACAACAGAGGCTGTTACAAGTATAGTAAATAACATGCATAAAATATGTCAAATACATATATAATCTTATGGAAATATTTTTGTTGAAACACCCAAAGTGCTATTCTTTTTAAACATACAACATTTTATGAATTTTATTGAAAATAATCTTAAGCAATTACCTTTTGTAATAAATTGCTAAAGTGCTGTAATATAACTTGAAAAGAGCTTCCCGTCATAGCGAAATAATAAGGCAGGTTTTCACTCTCAGGCTTGTTTTTATCTTGTATGTCAATATAAATATTCTGCAATTCCAAGATAAAATATAAGATATGTATGAAATGGGTCATAATTAGAGTTATTTACATAAACATTCTGATTATAAAGTCAAACACTGCAGATAAATGTAGTAAAAACAATCTAATAAAAGTATTTACGCCATGAATATACATTATACTGTATATGTTTAATGACAAGTTTTAACATGATGAGCAGGATAAATACGTGTTGCATATACCAGAATCTGCCATAGAAAGTAATGGGCCATCCTAACACATTCTGGGAGATACAGTATATAGCTGGTACATCCCAGTGACTGTGCGGTTGAGAAGCATTACAGATAAGCAAACGAAGCTGTGGCTCAGCACACGACAAAAGCATAAAATAAGATTTTAACATACAGAGTTTGTAATATCAATATGCAGGGTGAGGAGGGAAGACTTGGGTGGCTGTAAGGTAAACTAATTATTATTAAAAAGGCAAACCGAGGAAAAGAACATCTAATCTAGTGCTGGCAGCACATAGGAGGCACATCTAGGTGCTTGCACATCAGGACAATTTTATAGCTGAGTGCCTCCGATGTCTGCCAAGCCCTCTCCCTACTTCCTATGTCACACTACTGGTCGTTCACTTATGAAGCAGCCTAAATGGCTAATAGAGCAGCTTGGGAGTTAGGAGGCACAGATCAAGCATTTGACCCATGAAAATGGGTAGGTATTTATCACAGCACCTCAAGATTCTAGGCATTAGGAATACCGAGTTGGAAAACAGAACTGTCAGTCAGGAAGGCACCAAGACATGCACTATATTACCAAAAGTATGGGGACGCCTGCCTTTACATGAACTTTAATGGCTTCCCAGTCTTATGCCCCGTACACACGGTCGGACTTTGTTCGGACATTCCGACAACAAAATCCTAGGATTTTTTCCGACGGATGTTGGCTCAAACTTGTTTTGCCTACACACGGTCGCATAAAGTTGTCGGAATTTCCGATCGACAACCACGCGGTCACGTACACCACGTACAACGAGACTAGAAAAGGCCGGTTCAGAACCAAGCGCGGCACCCTTTGGGCTCCTTTTGCTAATCTCGTGTTAGTAAAAGTTTGGTGAGAGACGATTCGCGCTTTTTCAGACTCGTGGCTTTCAGATCGTTTTCTGCCGTTCAGTTTGTGCTTGTGGGTTTGTATCTGCTCTTCAGTGCGTGCAAGCAAGTTCCGCGTGACTTTAAGTAGTCATTGTATTCTTGTTCGTTCGTTACTGGTTTTCAGGTCGCTCTTCACAGGCCTTGCTGTTCTTCAGTGCGTTCTGTTACTTCGTTCTGAGCAGCCGACCGTTTTCTAGCCATGTTTCGTATGCGTACTCCTCGTAGAGTTCGTGCTGTGCGGGGGCTTGGTGTTGGGGTCCTGACCTTGACACAAGTCCAGTCCATAAACAGGGTGGGGAGGAGTTCATGGACCAAGAATTGGTTGCTTCAGCGTGACCAGTTCTGTCATATGCCTTTGCTCCGTGAGATCCGTGAGAATAATCCTGATGATTTCAGGAACTTTCTCAGGATGATGGACCCCGTATTTCACCGTTTGTTGGCTTCGCTGACCCCCTATATTAGCAGGCAGGATACCTGCATGAGGCAAGCCATCACTCCGGAGCAGAGGCTCGTCGCTACCTTGCGGTATTTGGCCACAGGGAGAAGTCTGCAGGACCTCAAGTTCTCGACAGGCATCTCCCCCCAGGCTCTTCTTTGTGGACATTTACTGCTTGTGTTTGTTTTAGCTGACCCTGACAGAAATGTGTGGAGTGCAGAAAATGTCGTGATTGTGTAACCTTATACAAAGCACTGTTGGCTGTTATTTACTAAATGCAAAGACACTTTTCACTACAAGTGCACTTGCAACTGCACTGAAACTGCACTTGTAGTGCAAAGAGGATTTGCCCTTAGGAAATAACCCCCATTTTCTCATAAAACAACAATTACATCACCCCAAAAGTGTTGTAGCGTTGAGACAATAATCCACACATTCTTGATGAGCAATCTTTTTAATACCTGCACAATCACATGTGCATTTACCAAAGGTTTTTCTGACAAACCAACATGTTTGTTGTATAACAATTTTTGTGGTGTCATTATCCAAAATCAAAATGTGCATTTTATAGAAAACAGGCCTGTGTAAAACCAACAAGAAAGACACAAATCTTGATCTTACAAAGTTCACATTTGGTAGAACTTGAAGGCAATATCAGACATGAGTATTTAGGAACTGTGTTTGATATAGCGTTCAGATGGGGGGAAATCACCCCAGGAAAAGCCAAATTTGGAAGATGCACACAAATTTCCCAATGTCAACGTGTGCTAGCTGCCATCACGGGGGATCAAGGGACATGTTTTGGGGGAGAAAGCCCTTCTTCACAGCTACTTTATTATTGAGGAAGGGGTTGCACCCCAAAAACGCGTCCATTGATCTCCCGTGATGGCAGATAGCACATGTTGACACACTGTGTGCATCCTCCAAATTTGGCTTTGGGAAAAATCACAAAAACATTTCGCACATTGTAGCACACAAAAGAAGAAAGTGATTTGGAGGGGCTTTAAACTCGCCCCAAAACATCAATGATGTCTTTATATTTTGGAATAACATCATTGATGTTTTGCTTGATGTTTTCCAATTGTAAATTACACCCCATGATCTCCCAGATCAGGATCTGGGCACTTTCGGATGTGAAAGGATCTTCATCCACAACCTCACGATCACCTAAAAAGAGAGGAACCCCAAAATAAATTAGGTCTAAAAAATATGCCGCCATCCATCTCTTATCTGAGCCTGTGGTCGCAGACACTCACCTGTTGTGGTGACTAGTTCCACCACATCTTCTTCCTCCTGCTCATCTTGTGTTGGGGGGATTTCCCCTTCTTCCAGAGGGGGGGGGCTCTGGTCTCCTCGGAGGGGTGTCCTCCGAGTCTTTTCTCCCCTATGTAAAACAAAAATGGTATACTTAGCACACAGATATTTGATGGCAGAACTATAAAGATGAAACATTGCTTGGAAGTGGGGTACAATTGTCTATTTTAGCCGAGTTCCAAGATGTAGCTTTTTTAGTGTCCTTTGTCAAGCTGCAATACTTTACCTGTTTGGTACAAGCTTCACAGATGTAGCCCCCCACTATAGTATACACTGGAGCACCTGTGTGGCCCCCTAATAAAAATGGCGTTTTTGTGTCCCACACTAGTGCTCCAGCGTCCAGATGTGTAAACAGCTGCTGAGTGTCCTCTCCTTACACAGAATCTAGTTTGCATTTCATTCTAGTAACAAAGCCATCTACACAACCAAATTCTTTGAAGACAAGTATAGGGCCTCAAAATGGTGGCCAAATGCATATGGCCTAAACAATGGTATTTTATCGTTCGAAATAAAAATGTGTGATCCGAACGAATAATGTGCCCATGAACATGAAAGTTGCCATTTTAAACTGTACAACAGTTCCTAAAAGCACATGGAGCAGCACGAACATAATAAACACAAGAACAATAGGAACACAGCACAACTACTTACTTTTTTGCAGCACTCTCCGGATCTTTCTGTACTGCTCATGTTCTCGAAATTTCAGGTCCGACCACCGCTTCCTGAGCTGATCTTTCGATCGTCGTACCCTGAATTTCCGGTGCAGACTCCTGACCACTTTTGCCATGATCTTGGCCTTTCGGACATTGTGGTTGGGGTAAGGCCCATACTTTCCATCATAGTCGGCCTTCTTCAGGATGTCCACCATCTCCAACATCTCCCCAAAGGACATATTTGAGTCCTTTAATCTCTTTCTGGATCGGGACGTTTCAGGCTCTGGCCTTTCCTCCTCCTCCTTCTCCTCGTTGCTGTAATTAGCACGATCCTGCTGTCTATCCGCCATGTGCTCTTCCTCCACTGCGCCGAACGAAAAGGGGCGGGGAATAGAATAGAAAGAACGTCAGGGGCGGGCGGAGTTATACGCATGCGCAGTGTGTATAAATTGTAACGCGCGCGTCTTACGTACGATCTGTGAGCGGAGGAAGGAGCATTGGAGACGCCGATCGTGCTAACGAAGGTAGGATCTAAACTTGGGCCTATACTGCTTCGAAATGGAAGCCTATATTGTAACAAGATTAGGGGAGTTTGGCCTGACATTAGGGTTTGTCTTGTGTTGTGTCTTGCAGAGAAAATGGATGGGTTCAACGACCACAATTTCCTGCCCCTGTTTATTGACAAGTACAGGGAGCTGCCCTGTCTGTGGCAAGTGAGACACCCCCACTATAACCATAAACAAAAGAGGCAGGCAGCGCTGGAGAAACTGCTGGATTTGGTGAAGCTGGTGGTCCCCACGGCAACCATCCCCTATTTAAAAGCAAAAATTGGTGGCCTGAGGAGCACTTATCTTAGGGAGCGCAAGAAGGTCACAGATTCCCAGAGGTCTGGAGCTGCAGCAGATGATGTTTATGTCCCCAGGCTGTGGTACTATGAGAGACTACGATTTCTGTCAGACCACACTGAAGTCAGGGAATCCCTCTCCACTCTTCCTTCCATACCAGCTGAGGCTTACGATGTCCAACCTGGGCCTTCCAGCCAGGAAGAAGTGGAGGAGCCCAGCTGGAGTCAGGTATAGCATTCTTCTACAGATTTCTGGGCAATAAATAAATGATGTTTACTAGATGTTATTATTGATCATTAATTGCTGATTAAAAAAAGTGTTTTACATATCAATAGACAGTAGTGGGCACCCAAAATTGGGACAAGAATGCAAAATGCTGGGCTCAGAAGGATAGTCTGTTATATTTGTTAACATTGAATTTGCAGCAGTCAGGAGGTGAAAATTGTGTGTGAATGATGAAAACAATACTAAAACTATGTCCCTTTTTCATACACAGGAAGACCTCAGCCAGGAGGAGGCTGTGGAATGTGGCAGTCAGGAGGAGGCGGGGATTATTAGAGTCAGCCAGGAGGAGGCGGGGATTAGTGGCAGCCAGGAGGAGGCGGGGCTAAGTGTCAGCCAAGAGAAGCCTGGGACAAGTCGCAGCCTGACTGAGTCTCAGGTTCCTCCCCTCCGCCTGCCACATAAACGAGCCAGGAAGGCCACTCCCAGTCCTGTGCAGGATTCAGCGTACAGGCTGATCCAGGAGGCTTCTGCGTCCCTCAGAGCCTTCCCCAGTCCTGAAGAGGCCTTTGCCTGCATGGCTGCCACCAAATTGCTGGGCATGCAGGAGGGCCAACGCAAGATCTCTGAGGACCTGATTTATAAAGTCCTTCGTAAGGGGGAGAGTGGGGAACTGACACACAAGACGGATGTCATTGAGATCGACGATCCTCCTCCTCCTCCTCCTGCTGCCACAACTCCACCACCACAGCCACAGCGTGGAAGGAGGCGTGGAAGGAAGACCAAAGAGTGATGACCCTGGGTTCAGTCTGGTCTGACAGAAGATGCAGTCTCTCGTATGACCACAGCCTGGGGACACAGATGTCATCTGCTACTTTCCGGATCTCTGGGACTTCTGGACCAGACTGCCCTCCCTTAGATATGGACTCCTCAGGCCACCAATTTTGCTTTTAAATAATTGATGTCTGCCCTGGGGGTCCAAGGCTTCGCCCACTTCTGCAGTTTCTCCAGCGTTGCCTCCCTCTTTGTTTTTTTATAGTTGTGACCCCTTAATAAAATATTTTTAGGTAAATTCTACTCTCCTGTGTGTGTTTTCATCCAAAAAGGACAGTTTGTTGGTGACGATTCAGGTACATTTCTAACATAAAATGTGAAATTAACAAGGGACAACAACACCAAACAATCTCCTACAGATTAAATAGAACAACATATCAATGGTGTTGTGGGAACTTGTCACAAAAAACACACAAACATTTTCGGGAGTACAAATCAAAATCACCAAAAAAAAAAAATTAAAAAAAAGAGAAACACAAAAAAAGATTCTACATTAAAGTCAAAAAAAAAAATATGTTGTCAGATGTAAGAAATCAAAATATATTGAGGGAATCCCGATAAATAGTAACGAAAGAAGTTTGTGAGAAGTGTGTGTGAATATGAGCAGCAAAACTACTTAATTCTTGTCACATTATAAAGAAGAAGAGAGTGCGCTGTATTAAACCATTTTGAACATTGCAGCGTGACGAAAGTGCTGTATCCATTGCGAACGCTAAGTTTACCAGAACGAGCTGTCCCGTGTCGGAATTTCTTCTGAGCATGCGTGGCACTTTGTGCGTCGGAACAGGCCACACACGGTCGGAATTGACGCGATCGGATTTTGTTGTCGGAAAATTTTATCTCCTGCTGTCCAACTTTGTATGTCGGAAAATCCGATGGAAAATGTCCGATGGAGCCCACACACGGTCGGAATTTCCGACAACATGCTCCGATCGGACAATGTCCATCGGAAAATCCGACCGTGTGTACGGGGCATTAGTCCATAGGATTCACCATTGAGTTGGCCCAACTATAACAGCTTCAACTTTTCTGGGAAGGCTGTCCACAAGGTTTAGGAGTGTGTCTATGGGAATGTTTGACCATTCTTCCAGAAGCACATTTGAGGTCAGGCACTGATGTGGACAAGAAGGCCCGCTCTGCTCTAATTCATCCCAAAGGTGTTCTATCAGGTTGAGGTCAGGACTCTGTGCAGGCCAGTCAAGTTCCTCCACCCTAAACTCACTCATCCATGTCTTTTTGACCTTGCTTTGTGCACTGGTCCAAATCATTTGATGGAGGGGGAATTATTGTGTGGGGTTGTTTTTCAGGGGTTGGGCTTGGCCCCTTAGTTCCAGTGAAGGGAACTCTTCAGGCGTCAGCATACCAAGACATTTCGGACAATTTCATGCTTCCAACTTTGTGGTAACAGTTTGGGGATGGCCCCTTCCTGTTCCAACATGACTGCGTACCAGTGCACAAAGCAAGGTCCATAAAGACATGGATGAGCAAGTCCTGACCTCAACCCGATAAAAACACCCTCGAGATGAATTAGAGCGGAGACTGCAAGCCAGGCCTTCTCATCATTATCATCACATTAGGGCCTGACCTCACAAATGCACTTCTGGAAAAATGGTCAAACATTCCCATGGGGGGGGGGGGCAACTCAATATTGAACCCTACAGACTAATGCTGCGTACACACGATCGGACATTCCGACAACAAATGTTTGATGGGAGCTTGTTGTCGGGAAATGCCGACTGTGTGTAGGCTCCACTGGACATCTTTTGTCAGAATTTCCGACAACAAAAATTTGAAAGCTGGTTCTCAAATTTTCCGGCAACAAAATCCGTTGTCGGAAATTCCGATCGTGTGTACACAATTCCGACGCACAAAATTCCACGCATGCTCGGAATCAAGCAGAGGGGCTGCACTGGCTATTGATCCTCATTTTTCTCGGCTCCTCATACGTGTTGTACGTCACCGCGTTCTTGACGTTCTGAATGTCCGACATTTGTGTGACCACAAGACAAGTTTGAGCCAACATCCGTCGGAAATAAATCCAGGATTTTATTGTCGGAATGTCCAATTGTGTGTACGCGGCATTAGAATGGGATGCCATTAAAGTTTATGTAAAGGCAGGTATCCCAATACTTTTGGTAATATAGTGTACTTGCTTTGTGCTCCAGTGCTGGAATACATTTTATTCCTGACTTCCAGTTAATTTACCGGTATTACAAGAGCTCCCCTTTATTGTATTGGGTAGGTTCAAACACTTGAATGACTATTATTACTGGACATGCTCGTCTACTGGACAGTGCATATCAGATGACATATCCACAGGGTGGTGTGCACAGCAGGGGCATAATTAGTACACATTCAAAATGCTGTAAAATTATATCAAAATCATTTCGTAATAATTTGACTGCCTCATTCAATACATTAATTTAATCGTGCTGAAGTTTTAACTATAAAAATGTCACCTTCACCCAAGCAATTGACACTGCATGTATGAACGTAAGTGATTTATAGGAGATTTAAAAACAGAAAAATGGTGAGCTTGAAACAGGATGTTTTTAAAAATATTTATCAACGCTAAATTATTTCATGGCTTGAACAAGCAACCCAGGCCAAAGTAGCACTATAGCAATGCTACTTACCACATCATCTAAATTCTTTGCCTTCAGTCCAGATAGTAGAGTCCACGTGATGGAGGCCATGCTATTGTCAGTGGGCTCTTGGGCATCAACCAGAATCACATTACTGGTGGTACTTATCATCCCTGAGTTTCTAGCAACAGTCACAGCTGTCTGAAGATTGTCTCCTAGGTGACAGACATTGTAATGTTATATAGAGGAGTGTAATTAAATGGTACAGTGTAATGTCTTCTAGAAAGTTCGGGTAACCTGGCCAGTACTAAAAGACCATTTCCATAATTATACAACTGTATAAAATATTACAAATGCTTAAAGTGACATTAAATCCAAAGTGAATACTATCAATAAATGCTCTATTGCATGCTGATCAAACTCACTTAGCCACTATGGGATTTGTCTTCCGTATTCTGCAGAAAAACTGGCTGCTCTTGCTGTTCTCTGCCCCTTCTCCTGTCTGTGTTCCTGCTACAGCTGGAACCGTTGCCAGTTAGTGAGCATGCTCGGTTTTTAGTTTTTTAGAGTGTTTCTATGCTGAGCATTTCCTCCCTGAGCAGCCCATGTGACTTTAGAGTCACATATGTGGGCGTATACACAGGAATAGATGACAGCCCACTCCCTCCTCCTCCACGCCCACTAAACAGCTCTACACTATGGGGGCAGGATACTACATCTTGATTGATGGAGGCATCACCTTCCTGTAAATTTAAGTTCATAAACACAATAGACACAGGCTGGGGGGACTGTGGAGCAGGCTGTGACTGTCAGAACCTCCCCAGATATCATTACAGTGTACCTTTGTTAACTCAATAGAATCTCCTCCTGACAATGTTTCCCTGGAGAAAGTGCTACAGAAAGTCTTGTGCTGTAAATTGGCTATGAATACAGTAGCATCATCCATATACAATATGTAAATAGAAGGAATTCCATATATGTAAACAGAAGGGATCATGTATATTCAATTGTCTGTGTTTAGTATCACTTTAAGTCATAGTTTCAGTTTATTAGATCAAATGAGATTTCACAATAAGAAGGTTACTAAAGCAGGGGGTGTGTATTCTAGTGCTAAAATCAACCATGTGTTCTTTTAGGGCCCTAATTGTAAAAGTCAGCCTGTATTTTAGGTTTAACCTCTTCACGCCAGCTGCTCGCATATATGCGGCCTCTCGGCGGGTGGGCTTTAACGCCAAGAGGGCGTATATATGTGGTCCTGAGTAAACACAAAACTGTGCTGGGACTGGAAAGCTCCCTATGTATACATTGCAGTTGGGAGCTTTCCAATCATGCGACCACTGTGAAAAGGCAATCACAGTGGTCACATGACCTGAATGCTCTCCTCCGCCTTTCGGCATCTAGAAGTTCTTAAAGGGCAGGGAGGTGGTGGTGGGAAGGGGTTAAATGGTCTTTCAGTTCCAAATACAGTATGTACAACATACACTCCTAGTAGTGTATTACAATTCTTCTAGGATATTTTAAAAAAGTATTGCATTGCACACTTGTTTCTATCCCTTCCGTGTAGCAAAGTGATGTAGTTGGTGCCTTAATATATAAATAATTGGGATTCCCCATCTACTATAAATGATGCTACAGGAGGAATGCACATTTGCAGATGACAGTCTATACAAATCAGCCAAAACTGCCGTTTTAGTAGGAAAGGATTAAAACTCATGTCAAATAATTTTGCTGTCTATGCTCTCTTTTCCCTGAGACAAAGTAATGGTATCATAGCTCCCAACTGTCCCTGATTTCGAGGGACTGTCCCTGATTTGGAGCAATGTCCCTCTTTCCTCCTTATTTGTCCCCGATTTTGGTCTGATCTGTATAGTTGTATATAAAATGCACTTTTTATCTTTCAAAAAGTGTTTTCCAGTGCTAAAACTTTCATCCAAATTCTAAATTGCTGCATTTGTCAATTTTACAGCTGTCACCAGAACAATAGGTAAAAGATGACAAATCCACTGTAATTTCTTTCATCTACTCAGGCTAAAGCAGAGGTTTTAATTGTATACATTTGCAAACATATGTGGAAGCCACAATGCTGTATTAAGACACTTTTTAAAAAAAACTACAGACCACATTAAAAGTGTGTTGGGGACCTCTTTTCTATATATATATATATATATATATATATATATATATATATATATATATATACACATACATATATACACACACACACACACACACACACACACACACACACACAGGGGACGGAAAGTATTCAGACCCCCTTACATTTTTCACTCTTTGTCATATTGCAGCCATTTGCTAAAATCATTTAAGTTCATTTTTTTTCTCATTAATGTACACACAGCACCCCATATTGACAGAAAAACACAGAATTGTTGACATTTTTGCAGATTTATTAAAAAAGAAAAACTGAAATATCACATGGTTCTATGTATTCAGACCCTTTGCTCAGTATTTAGTAAAAGCACCCTTTTGATCTAATACAGCCATGAGTCTTTTTGGGAAAGATGCAACAAGTTTTTTCACACCTGGATTTGGGGATCCTCTGCCATTCCTCCTTGCAGATCCTCTCCAGTTCTGTCAGGTTGGATGGTAAACATTGGTGGACAGCCATTTTTAGGTCTCTCCAGAGATGCTCAATTGGGTTTAATTCAGGGCTCTGGCTGGGCCATTCAAGAACAGTCACAGAGTTGTTGTGAAGCCACTCCTTTGTTATTTTAGCTGTGTGCTTAGGGTCATTGTCTTGTTGGAAGGTAAACCTTCGGCCCAGTCTGAGGTCCTGAGCACTCTGGAGAAGGTTTTCATCCAAGATATCCCTGTACTTGGCTGCATTCATCTTTCCCTCGATTGCAACCTGTCCCTGCAGCTGAAAAACATCCCCACAGCATGATGCTGCCACCACCATGCTTTACTGTTGGGACTGTATTGGACAGGTGATGAGCAGTGTCTGGTTTTCTCCACACATACCGCTTAAAATTAAGGCCAAAAAGTTCTATCTTGGTCTCATCAGACCAAAGAATCTTATTTCTCACCATCTTGGAGTCCTTCAGGTGTTTTTTTTAGCAAACTCCATGCGGGCTTTCATGTGTCTTGCACTGAGGAGAGGCTTCCGTCGGGCCACTCTGCCATAAAGCCCCGACTGGTGGAGGGCTGCAGTGATGGTAGACTTTCTACAACTTACTTCCATCTCCCGAGTGCATCTCTGTAGCTCAGCCACAGTGATCTTAGGGTTCTTCTTTACCTCTCTCACCAAGGCTCTTCTCCCCCGATAGCTCAATTTGGTCGGACAGCCAGCTCTAGGAAGGGTTCTGGTCGTCCCAAACATCTTACATTTAAGGATTATGGAGGCCACTATGCTCTTAGGAACCTTAAGTGCAGCAGAATTTTTTTTGTAACCTTGGCCAGATCTGTGCCTTGCCACAATTCTGTTTCTGAGCTCTTCAGGCAGTTCCTTTGACCTCATGATTCTCATTTGCTCTGACATGCACTATGAGTTGTAAGATCTTATATAGACAGGTGTGTGGCTTTTCTAATCAAGTCCAATCAATATACTCAAACACAGCTGGACTCAAATGAAGGTGTAGAACCATCTCAAGGATGATCAGAAGAAATGGACAGCACCCGAGTTAAATATATGAGTGTCACAGCAAAGGATCTGAATACTTAGGACCAGGTGATATTTCAGTTTTTCTTTTTTAATAAATCTGCAAAAATGTCAACAATTCTGTGTTTTTCTGTCAATATGGGGTGCTGTGTGTACATTAATGAGGGAAAAAATGAACTTATATATAAGTATATATATACTATATATTGTATTCTGTGTACTATACATACACACAGCAAGAGCACCAATGTCAAATTGGTAATTGTACCATGAAAATATAATATAAAAAGAAAATATGGCTCATGAAATTGTACCCGTTATCATAACAGTCCTGACAGCAGAATTAGACAGCTCCCGTAATACTGGCCTAGTTTCCAGTTTAAGGCGATTTTCCATCACTAGAAGTCCAAGGAAGGATAAGTCAGATTCCACTTCATCCCTTACAGCAAAACATACAATGGTTAATATAATCTTGAAAAAAGTTCAATAAACTTCAGACAACACCTGCAAAAGTGCCAATATACAGTATTTACAATTCATTTAAAAGGAAACCTGTACTGGCAGAGATACGGGGCAGTCCTTGCCCCCTTACTAGGAATATTAGTGGTCTATCTGCCTCTGGTCACATGATGTCAAATGATGACAGTTGTCACTGGAACAGAAGACTAGGATAAATCTCTCAACATCTGTTTTAGTGACTTCTGTCAAAGGTGGGATTTCTCCTCTTTATGGGGATACTTTCTCACACTTCCTGCTGTGGCCATTGGACAGGAAGTATGGAGGATCTGTTTTCCAGTTGGGACACAGATAAATAAAAACCTGACAAAAGTTCTAACTTTTCCCCAATTTTTTAGCAGAATGAGATAGGATAGTTCAAGTTGAACAGATACATTTGATACAATATACAGTAGAGGTGTTCCAGTTCTATGAAACAAACACATAAGCTGCCAGGCATATGTACATTTTGGACCCTTACCGCTTTAAATCTTTGACCCTCAGGTTTTCATTTTTCTCAAGAAGTTTGTATGCCATTCCAAGAACTCGAAATCCCTGCTTTGTGTAAAGCTCCAGCTCATCAGTGAAGTTGATGGGAACTGTTTAATAAAAAATAAAAATCCTATTAGCTGTTTAATTGATAACCAACATTATGTAATGCTAAAATTGTTGTGAATAATGTATTAATTAACCTTTCTAGAAGTGCTACGATTATTGAGAAGATAAATTTGACCAATGCATTTTCAGTATACTATAGCTAGAAAGAGAAAAGTTATTATGTAGATAATTTGAATAGTGCCATCGTCTCCCATGGGTACTGTACTGTTTCCATTAGAACATGTGGTGGTGGTTTCCATGTACTGTATGTGTAAATGGTTTAACGGTCACTTAACTTGCCCCAGTAATGTGATGGTCACTCTCAATCTACTGGTGCTGTGATTGTGGTCCTGCAAGCTAGAAAAACTCTAGGCAAGGGAGGCTGTGAGCATGTACATTACATTTGGTTGAGAGCTTGTTGGTATTGCCATACCTAGTGTATGAATATAACAGACAGTGCAGCGCTAAAACCAAAAAACAGATAAACCAAACTAAAAATAAAATCCACCACAGTGTAAAATCAATGAGTCCATGGGTATAATCCTGATATCCTGCAGAAGGAGGACAACGTTGTGACGTCACCCGCGGCCACTGCGCATCTGCATCATTGTCCGGAAGATCTCCTTCGCTTCGGATTGTTTACGTGCACTTGTCAAGTGCTTTCTTGTGAGTGTTACCACTTATTATATAATAAAGAGTCATTCAATACGGAGAGCACTATTTTTCTGTTGTTCTTTTTCATATATTACCAAATCGGAGTACCTTATGCCGAGCCCCAGACGGATGCCTCTGCATGCTGTTTACCTTTTGGGTTTATGAAAAGGCTCTCTTTGACCCTCTGTAGTTAAAGGGTCCACGCCATCAGGTGAGAGGCCATCTTATACCTTGGTGGTGGGATTTCTCTGAATCACCCCTTTGCTAAGCAAGTGTCCTGCTCGGATATGAAGATGATATCAGGATTATACCCATGGACTCATTGATTTTACACTGTGGTGGATTTTATTTTTAGTTTGGTTTATCTGTTTTTTGGTTTTAGCGCTGCACTGTCTGTTATATTGATTTTATTAAGGGATTTGAATTTTGACCCTAGTGTTCAGCTGCTTCATTACGTTATTTACCACTTCGCGCGGATTTATTTTTCTTTTTTGGATACCTAGTGTATGAGCTATGTAAATGAACTAAAGGACTGTAACATTTGTGAAACCAGTTTGTGGAGATAAGCCAGTGCAATATATATAAATATGTATACTACAACCCCCTGACCCTCAGACCTTTTGATTGGGTGGGGTAGCTCTACACCACCCTGTCCATGGGACAGAGAAAGTAGCTCTTGCTTACCATCAGATCTAATAAGGAATATGAATAATCACTTATGAGGGCCAATAACTCTTGTAACATCAGATTGCTCGACATTTACATTACTTCCAGTGTCTCTCTGATGGAAGGATGTGGGTGAATGGTTCAAGAATTGCCCGTTCTTCTGGGGAAGGGATGCCCCCTCTGCATGGGGAGAACCATCACTGCCTGTCTTTGTGGCAGGTGGTTTCCTGCCGCTTGGTGTAATTAGAGGTGGTCCCTGAGAGGCTCAGGATATTTATAAGGAGGGAAGAAAACACCATTTGTATACCTGATTCGGAAAATGGTGGTGGACTAGGTTGTATTTTTTACCCAGGCCTTTTTTGTGTGTAAAATTTCTTTCTGCCAACTATTTTTTGGCAGTTGAATGAACATTTTCCCTTTTGAGGATGTCGTTATTTAATTTTTTTTTTTCATTATTTGTTTCTTCTTTTTCTCTTCTTTTTCTTTAGATTTTTTCAATAGGGGTCCATAGTGGTTTAAGTAGCCCGGCTCCTTACCATTACCCCTATTTATTTTTCTTTGGATTGACGCACACAAGGGGGTTTGTGTGGACTAGTCTCCAGAGCTGTATCTGTTGATATTCCCTTACTGATGTCTTGGTGGCTGTGTTTGTTACTCCCATTAACCTAAGTGAGTGAATGTATTATTTAATATATAGAAACAAAGAAAACTTTTCTTCCCTTCCTCTTTCTCCATTTTCATTCTCCATGTGGTGGACAGAAAACTCTTTTGCCTTATGGGGATAATCTATACGTTTTGATCTATATTTATTATACCCCCTTGTGGTGAAATCATATGTCATTATTTGTATTTGATTTTTTTACATTTGTTTGCTTTTCAGTTGAATAAAGCTGTGTATGACCTTTTAGGTCAACGTAACCTCGCCTGATGAAGCGGGAACACCCGCAAAACGCATTGACCTTCTGTGTCAGTGACATTTTGACAGGATTTTCCGCTGTATATTTTATACTTGGATAGGTTTTATGATATGTGATAAAACACTCAGTGTTTTTTAGATTTTGCTTAAACAAAAATGATGTTTTTAAATATGTGGTCTGTTACATGTCAGTTTAATATGTTCTTAGATTTTTGTCCCGCGTCCTGGCAAATCTCTGCATAGGGGAAGGCTGAAAGGGTGAATATCACATGCCTGCCCACCACAAACTTAAAATCAGCACTTTAGAGTCTAGAGTTTAGCATGTACTGTATCATCAGTGGGATGGGAGGGAAGAATCTTCACCTTGAGTGCTAGAGAACCTTGTACCAGCACTGCTTCAGCCTACAATAAATTAAAGTATAACTAAAGGCATTCTTTTCCCCATTTTGGAGACAGTTAAGAGATTAAAACACCTGTCAGGTTTATGCCATCAAAAGTGAAAGTAAAATCCCAAATTTTGGGTTATTTCCAGAACAATAATAGAGGGAAAATTTTGAATGGGGACACTAGTTCTAGTAACATGGAGGGCCCCAATGGATTGCCTTAATTTGCAGGGATTTCCTCTCACTTCCTGTTTGGGTTATGGGACAGGAAGTGAAGGTAAGTCTCTCCGATATGACACAGATGGCAAAAAAAAAAAAAAAAAAACTGACAAGGGTTAAAACCCTCCCTTACTCTATCCTAAATGGAAAAACATTTTTCCTATAGTTCTACTTTAAGTTACCTGTGCCTGGCTTGCAGAATGAGGCCACCATCTCTGGTGCTCCTTTCATGTAGATGGCATATTCATCACCATTAAGGATTTGGGTGACCACTGACATGCGCTGCAGGCCTGAAGAGAAAGGAAACTGCTGCAGAATAGCAATTCCTTCAATGTCAACCTGGAACAAGAACATAAAGGCCATTTGTAAAATGTAGAAGATATATATTTTTTAATTATTTATATTAATATTTTTATAGTATTGAAAAAATTAAAGTAGGTATGTACATTATTTACAGTTTAGCTCCAGGTCAAACATATTCACATATATCACCCAGATGCCTTCTTTTACCTTTTAGAATCTAACTTCAACATTAGTAATGCAAAAAGTGTTGCATAAACACCAATGATTGTGAAAGATATTATATTTATAAATGCCTGGTTGCTATATTTTTTTTACCTTTTTTGCCTCAGGACCTGGTTTCACAACCATAGTTTCCATGGACTCTTGATATTGATTACTTGAGGCATCAATCTCCTGAGGAAAAAATAGATGCTTATGTATTGATATTGAATACGTTCCCACCCACATCATAAAACATACATGTAGGATAATGAACTGGATCAAACTGGTCCAGTGTGGCCAGTACACCTTGTGTATCTGTGCCTACGTGTATGACTAGAATAGGACAAATGAAGGAGAATGGAGAAGGAATTATCTAAATCTAAATGATATAATGAAATATATTTTTGCTTAATCAGTCCTTAGATGTGGTTCCTGCTTTGGCTTTCTTTTTTAGTCTATATTTCCTTTTATTTTACCTGGTAATTTCCTGTCCTCGTTCACTCACTGTATGAAGGAGAAGCATTGTCACCCTAGGCTGCTCTCCTAATTTAAATTACAAAGACTTTCCTCCTCCCAATCTCTACTACATATGAGGGAAGAGCTTACAGTTCAAGGAAAATAGCTGGGAAAGGTAATATCATTGTTTGAGGATTTTATTTCAGTGCACAAGATGTTACATGGATTTATTTTTCTATATAAAATGTTCTTGGTCTTAAAAAACAAGAAAGAAAACAAATGCAGCCACCGCATCTAAGGACTAGTAAGTTACTATAAATTACATTTTTGTTCTTCAGTTTAGATTTACTTTAAAGATAAACTTCAGGTATGGATATTTTTACAGTTACATGGGTTCAGCTTTGACCAAACCAATGTAACTATGCATTTACCATACATGAACGATGCCCCTGGAAACTAAAGATCACTCAGGTAGACACCACTACTCCAGTGATCTCTACTTGCTTCCAGGTCCCGTGCTGAATTTCTGCCTTGCTGCTTACTGAACGCAGGAGCTCATTTAGAGAATGCTTTGCATTTCCTCAATGAATGTAATGAAATTAATAGAAGTGTTCTCTGATTGAGCAAGGTGGAGAGGCATGGTGGTGATGCCACAATCTCCACCTTGCTCAGAGAACACTTTGGATTCATTGTGAAAATACAAAATGTTCTCTGAATGATACCCATGCCAATTGAGTGACTTCTTGTGTATCCATACTTGGAATTCATTTTAGGCTTTTGTATAAAGATTGTAGAAGGGGCCTTCACAGCCAGAGTTCTCTAAAATTACAAAAACTTCTGTGCTAAAGGCAGAGTTGTATAAAATTTAACGCAGTGACGTACAACACATACGACAAGCTGAGAAAAATGAAGTTCAATAGCCAGTGCGGCTCTTCTGCTTGATTCCGAGCATGCATGGAATTTTGTGTGTCGGAGTTGTGTACACACGATCAGAAGTTCCGACAACGGATTTTGTTGTCAGAAAATTTGAGAACCAGATCTCAAATTATGTCCGATGGAGCCTACTCACGGTCGGAATTTCCGACAACAAGCTCCCATCGAAAATTTGTTGTCGGAAAATCCGATCGTGTGTATGCAGCAGAAGTTTGCTTAGGTGACTACATTTTTTTTTTCACATGGCGGGATCAGTGTTGGCACCATAGAGTATAATAGACCTGAATTAAGAATACAGTAGTACATAAAACACTTTCTGGTCCTAGACAGACCAAAGAAGTGAGATCACCTTTCATCTAGATCTAGATTCTATAGGTATATTCACATTTCTAATGATGAAAGTGAAGAAGTGAGCTGAAATAACTAATTTTAAAAGTTCACTTATCTTGTATGCTGTGAGATGCTTGCCTTAGTGAGGTGTAAAGAGGCTGCAGGCAACCTCCTTTCTAAAGAGTTCAAATACCTGATCATTTACAGCCCTTACATTAGGGGGTCTAATTATAAAAAAAATAGCCTTCACACATCCATCACAAATGATCACTGTAATTTGCATAATATGTTGATTTCCTAGGATCGTCAGCTCCATCTAATGATCATAATGCTGTATTTTCCCAATTGAGGTATTTCAGGAAAAATACCATGTTATAATCACTAGATGGAGCCGATGATCAACATAATACAGAAAATATAATGATTGTTCGTGATGGCTGTGCGAATTCTTGAGACATTCGCACAGCAAAATGTAGGTGCCTGATAAGTAAAAAATATAACATGACGATTTTCATATACAGAGCTTATTGTAAAAGTGTTTTTGGAACCAACATACCATGATGTTCCAATGAACAATTATACTAGAAAACCACCACTAGAGTTTGTGATGTTGATCATTTTCATACCAACTATATTCATATCTTCCGATAGAGACAACTGACAATTGAAAATAAAAGTATTTACCCAACATGTAAACTCAAACATTTTAAGGTCCAGTGGATCACCCTGTACTGTCCCATCCAAGAAAATGAGAGAATGGCAGGATGCCATAACTCCAAGGAGTGGACACCAGACAAGAGACGTGTTTTCTGTAATTGAAATTATTTCCTGAAAGCTGATAAAAAATAAACAAAACATGTTTTAATAAAATAAAAAATGAATACAAAACACATCAAAGTATAGCATTTTCCTAAATGTAGAGAAGTAGGCTTAGGTTTAAGGGCCTGTTTACACCTGTGTGTTAGGAAACATGCTATGCTTTTTTTGTTTTTTTTTAAACACTTTTTACCCCTCCACTATTCTTTTCCCCTCCCTAATCCCTCCCCTCGCCCCTGGGGAGTAACCTATGTTTCATTACCCTCGCTGGGATTTTCTCAGTAACTTTTTTTCTGTCCCTTTCTCTAACAGGAAACACTTCATTTTTTCTACCAGACTTAAAGTAGAACCATGAGCAAAACATTTTTTTTTCATCTTGGATAAAATAAAGGGAGGGTTATAACCCCTGCCTTATTTTTTTTTCACCATCTGTGTCCCATTGCAGAGATTTCCCCTTCACTTCCTGTCCCATAGCCAAACAGGAAGTGAGAGGAAATCCCTGCAAATTAAGGGAATTCCAAGGTCACCAGAACTAGTGTCCCCATCAGAAGATTTTCCCTCTATTACTTTTCTGGGGACAACCCACAATTTGGGATTTCCTTTTACTTTCACTAATGGTAAACAGGACAATAGGAATGTGAAAGTTTTGCCTTTAGTTATACTTTAAACCTGATACATTGCTTGTGTCATAGTTCTTGTTTTAACCACCTATATGCATAATCAGTGGCAACCTTGTCTTTTGACTGGTTCCTTTTCCAGCCTGTGAGAGCTGAATTGCACTACTGTTTATTCTGCTTCTCCTACTGCTATCTTACATCACCAGTTAATGGCTGTTTTCTTTATCATCTTTAGTGTGTGGGACTCTGTAAAACCCTTGTCACATTGTATATGACATCATATACTTTTTTGGATCCATTTGTAAGACGTCATTCTACTTTTGATTACTGTCTATATTTGTAAAGTCTGTAGTGTAAACGCTCTAAATAAAGAATTATAAAAAAAAACAAAAAAAAAAAAACACGTTTTTGTTGCGCCGTTAATGCATTGTCAATGCAACGTATAGTGTGTTTTATATGTGATTTGCTTGCGTTTTTATCCCTTAGTCACCTTGGAAAAATGGACATAAAATGGACATTTCAAAAAATACTAATAAAAACATATGCTGCACTTTTGATGTGCTACTATTGAAGATGCGTTTTTAGGAAAATGCACTGAAGATGTAGCAAGCAGGTTTATTGAAAGCGTGGTGTACAGACCAAACAATGCAGTGCACAGATATGAACAGTATCATATCATTTTAGGGGGATTATTTTTCGGGTCATTAGAGTGCTGAGCAGCTTGCGTTTTAGCTAAAAATGCACAGGTGTGAATGGGCCCTAAAGCCCAAACATAAAAAAAAGACAGTAAAAAACATTAAATGTATTGGATCAAATTCAGTTATTGTTGGAAGAAAATTCAACTGTTTTCTAAACCTAAAACTATTAAAGTTTCCAATCTTAAAATTGCAGTCGTTAGGCAAAGTCAGAAAAACAAGTTACAGCCAAAACCTTTGATAAAATGGATTTTCACACTGAAGAGATTCCTATCTAATGCTGGCCATACATGGATAGAAAATCGCTCGAAAAAGCGTTCGATAATCGTTCAACTTTAGAAAGGTTAGTTCGGTGCATTTTAACTCTCAGAATGCAACGTTTTATGCCAAAAGAAAGATCTGTCATGTTGGAATTTTGTAAATAGTTTGAAAAAACATACAGCACATGTGCATTGATCGACAAAAAAAAATTACCATTCATGTCGTTAGGTGGTAGATAATATGTGGAAAACAATTTGATACAATGATGGTGTTAACAAAGTCATTCAACAGATCTTTATCAAACACTAAAGTTTTTCCAAACTATTTTCTTTCCATTTATGGCCAGCTTAAGGTGGACCTTCAATCATGTTTTCACCTTTCCATCTATTAAATCTTCTGCCCTTGTTTTAACTTTGGAAAGTAAAACATTTTTTTTCTGCCAGTAAATACCTTATACAGCCCACTTCCTGTTTCTTGTCTGGTCATTAGCCTAGGCTTATGACATCATGCACAGCTCTCTCCCTCACTCTCATGAGAGTTTGCCAGGAAGGGAGGGGGGATGAGTCATAAGAGGGCCAATGAGAGCTGCAGGGCTGCAGAGATGGAGGTCTGTGCGTCTGTGTAAATCCAGGAAGTGAACAGGCAGCAGCTTCAGCTGCCCACAGTTAAAATGGATGCAGCCAGACTCAGTGGAGGGAGATTTCTGCAGCATATTTGGCAAGTACAGAATCACAGTATATATAAAATAATATGCAAAGTGGTTGGAGGGAAGCTTCATAATGGCAAAGATGTTTTTATTACAAATGATGTGAATAGACTGTAGTTCTTTTTTAAGAGACATCAAGTGCATCAGGGTATGCCAGGGTGTTAGAGGGCAGAAAGTACTGGAAATTCAGTCCAGTGTCTGTGCACCCACATACACTGCCAGCTTAGGTTTAATATGTAACATTAGATAGGACAGGCAGGAAAAACTTGTCCAGTCACATTTGTATTTCCCCTGAGGGGTGTCTGCAGCTTGCTTACACTGCCTCTCTTATAGACCCCAACACAATTGGTAGCCCGTGGGAAGTACTGGGCTTACTAAATGCCTAAGAGAGCAGTAGGACAATACCTGCATGTCTGACAGCCCTCTAATATCTTCAGTGGTCTTAGGGCTGGTTCACACCACAAAAACGCACTCCAGGACCGTTCCAGATGTGTTTCTGCATGCGTGTTTTTAACGCATTTTTGGCACATTTACGAATGCATTCCAGATGCTTTTTTCCTTCTTTTTTTTCACTGTACTGGGGTCTGGTGCGTTTTTGAATGTGTGTACAGAAACGCATCCAGAACAGATCTGACGTGTGTTTTTGTGGTGTGAACCAGCCTTAAGACCACTGAAGATATTAGAGGGCTTTTAAACATGCAGGTATTGTCCTGCTGCTCTTAGGCATTTAGGAAGCCCAGTACTTCCCACAGGCTACCAATTTTGTTTGGGTCTATGAAGAGAGGCGATGTAAGCAAGCTGCAGACAAATGTGACTGGACACAGATACACAGACAGCTCGCTCCCTTTCCCAATGTAACAAAACTAAAAAAAAATTGACCACATTTCTATTTTAACTGCTTGTTGCAATACGTCAAATCAAAGCACGATTAAACTCTGACATGTAGGCTTTTTGTGACTCTGTGTGTCTCTTCTGTCAAGAATTCTTCTCCCTGTCTGTCAGCATTTTGTTTTCTGGGTGAACAATATGCTGTGCAACTCAGTGTGCAATGTTGACACAATTGTATGCCAGGACTAATTAACTTCTCTGCGCACACATTATCCCTTACCGGCCGATCAAAATGACCCAAGACTTTGAACCCAGAACAAGGTAAAGATGAAAGCAGCAGTAAAGAAGAGTACAACGGCTGTCACATTGCTGGAGAAGGACATTCACAAAGTAAATGTACCATAATGTGCAAATTTGCTCATTATGGCAAAAGCTCCTGGGGCATTCTTAAGCAGTTTAATTCCACTTTAAGCGCCAAATACCTATTTCTCATGTCAAACTGTGTGTTAAACATAACTGTGTATAGCTTAAGAAAACCTTACATGTGTGAACTAGCAGCCCCAGTCTCATTAGATTAATAGTAAATCTTTACAAGCCTATACATGCATTAGAGATTTTCATGAAACTCCCTGAGCAGTTCTACATGAATGAACAAAAGATATAAAAAAGCATTCCTTTAGTGAGTATTATTACTTCTGTCCACACAGGGAGGATTACAGATCAAAGTGTTTGTTGACAGTTGGCACCTCAGAGCAGCGGCCATAAGAAACTGCAAGTAACTAAAGTTATGGACAGTACATTCAAACTTCGTGAGTTTGTAAAAAGATCAAAATCATCCTACAGACATATTAGTGAAAAGTGTGGAAAGACTCTTTATCCACACCACCCAGAAATTTCCAAAGGACCCCATTACCAATTCAACTGAAAGGAAGGGAAGGCAAGGATTAGGTAAGTCTATCGGGCAGTGTGGTAGAGGTTCAGGTGCCCATTATGATTTGGGTCAGTTATTGGTTCAAGGGAACCAATTCATTTCTTGTGACAACTTACAGACTTTACAGGAATTTTAATTACAATATTTCAATTAAATGCAACATTGCATTTGCCTTCATTGTGTCCTAGCTGTCCTAGTTACACTTGTGTCTGTAAATCTGCTGGCAGGAACTGCTGTGTAGTCAAACTAATCTTAGCACTGAAAAATCACATGTCCAATATCAGGAATGTAAAATATGTGAATTGGGATCCAAAGCAGGATTGGTAGTTACATCATCTCAAGAACCTGGCCTTCATATCACTATTTCTACATCCATCAATCGAGGCCAAAAAGGTACACCTGATTTGCTATATTTCTCCAAACCAGAAAACCTATCCTACAAACCCTCACCTCAAGTTTGTTCACCATGTATTTGTCGGATTTAACTGAAAGGTACAAATTGGTGCACCTGTACAAAAGGTAGCAAAAAAAATACATGAACTTCTCCCATGTACATTCTCCCCATACACACTATTAGATTTTCTGCAGATTTTTGTCTTCAGATTTACCAAAACCATGTAGTACAAGGGTCTGCCTGATTGCATACGAATTGAAACTCTTAAGGTTTGACCTCATATTACATGATTTAGGTAAATATGAAGAATCTGCAGAAAATCGAATAGTGTGTATGGGGCTTTAAACAGCCTAAAATTTGACTAAATAGCTGATTTTGGAAAAGTACAAATGTACACACCAACCACTCAAGCCACATTCTCACCACTGCATAAGAACTGTTCCAGTATAAGGCTATGGTGAGTAAAGGAAAACGATCAAGGACTCATTTTAAAAGTTTAAACTGATTTACACCCTTTATTATGGAAATAAAATCATTATTTTATTAAAATATAACATTTCATATATTTTATAATATATTTAGAATATTTACATTTTAATACTAGATTTTATAATAGGGTCACTCATGACACTAATTTAAAAGAGTATTCTGCCGTTTAAAAAAAAAAAAAAAAAAAAAAGAGTTCATCAGTAGCTTCTCTCTTTTTTGTGATTGCATTTTCATTATTGAATTCCATATGGAGCGATACAATGCGCAAAGACAAGGAAGATGAATCACTGTGACTCATTCAGCTTTATGATGATTCAATTTCGTAAATAACAGGCTGTTTAGCCTCATGCATATGCAAAAAATTTACCTAGCACTCCATCTACTGGTTAATAGTAATAATTTTACATTCTGAAGTCAGTTTTACCTAAAAAAAAAACAAAAGCATCCTTGCTACAGAAAAATGTCTTTTTTGGAAGTGAATTCATTTGTAACAAGCCAAAATCAACGTATTGTTGTCAACAAGTAGTCAAATCATTCCGTGACAAAACATACCTGAGGTATAACTCCAGTTTTGCTGACAGTCTCTTCCCAATAAACTATATACATTTTAGGAATCGTAGCATTTTGAGACAAAAAAAAGAATCATAGCAAACCTTTCTACAGGTTTATACCTTTCTCTGTTCTGAAACCATTTTTGCTTGCTTTACTGTGTCCTTATAAACCGACTTCTAAATGGGAATATCTGCCTTTAATATCAACAGCTAAGAGTTTTAGGCTGGCTATACACTAGCAGAATTATGTTAGAAAGGTTTCATTTTAAAGAGTAACTCCACTTTTGTTGAGAAAAAAAAACATTCCCTCTGAGTGATCTACCGTATGTACATTACAAGGATTTTAACAAACTTTGTTGCAGATTACTACTTTTTGTAACTCTGAAGAAATCCCTGTGTGTTTGTCTGTGTCCATGTGGGAAAGTGAACTTAATGAGAGTGGTTTTATATTTATCAATTAGCTGCTGCACCTGCAGGGCACTAATGAGGGAGGCTGCTGGGCCTGCATCCCTTTAGACGTGATTTTCTATGGGGAGTATCTCCCCAAAAATGACATTTTTGTTGCAGGGGATGCCTGAAATCTGACTATTATCTTAGTGTAGACTTCAGGGAAAATCAGTGAGCCAATCACACAAGCAGGAAATAATGTTTTTGGAGGGCATTCTGTACATATTCTGTGTAGAGAACACCTCCAGGTAGCCATATTACATTTTCAGAAAATTACAGAGCTGCAGATTGAAAAGGAAAGGTAATTTTTAATAACATTCAATTACAATATGACTTGTGTCACAATTGTATATGCTATGTTACGGGGTGATTGGTACAGGTACGTGATTTTGCAGTTCCGGGTCTGGGGCGCGCATGCGTGCTGCCGGTGACCCGCTTGCACTGTGATTGGACACAGCGGGAGCCGTCGATTGTTATGGAGACAGGCAGAATGGTGATCTGCCAATTTAAACAAGGCAGATCGCTGTTCTGTGACAAGGGAAGATAGGAATCCTGTGTTTCTACTATGCAGGAACATGGATCTCTGTCTTCCTACAGTTAAAGCATCCCCCACACAGTTAGCAAGCACTCCCTAGGGACACATTTAACCCTTTGATTGCCCTTGTTAACCCATTACCTGCCAGTGTCATTAATACAGCAACAGTGCATATTTTTAGCACTGATCACTCTATTGGTGTCACTGGTCCCAAAAAAGTTTTAAAAGGGTCACTTAGTGTCAGATTTGTCCACCCCAATGTCGCAGTCCTGCTATAAGTCGCTGATCGCCACCATTACTTGTAAAAAATGAATAAAAATTCCATAAAAATATCCTATAGTTTGTAGATGCTATAACCTTTGTGCAAACCAATCAATATATGCTTATCGGGATTTTTTTTACCAAAAATATGTAAAAGAATACATATTGGCCTAATTTTTTGAATAAATTAGATTTTTTACATTTTTTATTGGATATGTTTTATAGCAGAATGTAAAAAATATTGTTTTGGGGTTTTTTTTCAAAATTGTCGGTCTTTTTTTTTTATAGCGCAAAAAATAAAAAACGCGGAGATCAAATATCACCAAAAGAAAGCTCTGTTTGTGGGGAAAAAAGGACATCCATTTTATTTGGGGACAGAGTCGCATGACCGTGCAATTGTCAAAGTAACACAGTGCAGCATCACAAACAAATAGCCTGGTGATGAAGGAGGGTAAACCTTCCGGAGCTGAAGTGGTTAGTGGAGTCAATTTAACGGTCATTTTCAACCAAAGTGACAAGAAAAATTGAAAGAGCAGAATGGAAATTTTTTTATATACAAATTTCTACAAGTGTTATTGGTGTTGGTTATTGGTGCACATGCAGACTTTTGGAAAAGCAGTGAGCATATTAACCCGCTTCAGCCCCAGAAGATTTTACCACCTCCCTGACCAGAGCACTTTTTACAATTTGGCACCGCGGCGCTTTAACTGACAATTGCGCTGCCGTGCGATACTGTACCTAAACAAAATTTTCCATTTGTGTCCTTTTCTCCCACAAATAGAGCTTTCTTTTGGTGGCATTTGATCACCTCTGCAGTTTTTAACAAAAAAAGAGCGACAATTTTGAAAAAATGTTTGAAAAAAAAAAAAACAATATTTTTTACTTTTTGCTATAATAAATATCCACAATTTAAAAAAACAAAAAAACTAATTTATTCATCTGTTAAGGCCAATATGTATTCTTCTACATATTTTTGGTTAAAAAGAAAAAGAAAAAAAAAAAAAAAAAAAAAATCGCAATAAGTATTGATTGGTTTGCACAAAAGTTATATTGTCTACAAAATGGGGGATAGATTTATGGTATTTTTATTATTATTTTTTTTTTTTTACTAGTAATGGTGGCAATCTGTGATTTTTATTGGGACGCATTTTGACACATTTGTGGGACCATTGACAGTTATACAGCGATCAGAGCTAACAAAATGCACTGATTATTGTGTAAATGTCACTGTCAGGGAAGAGGTTAACACTAGAGTCCGATCAAGGGGTTAAATGTGTTCCCTCGTTAGGGTTTCTCGCTGTATGGGGATAGGACTGACTGGGGAAGGAGACATATCGTCGTTCCTGCTTAGTAGGAACAAACGACATGTCTCCTCGCCCCTGACAGAACAGGGATTTGTGTGTTTGTGTGTCAAACACACAGAAAACGGTAAAGTATTTTTTTAGCATCATTAAGTTACAAAGTGGCTTGTGTAGCAAGTACTGATAAAGATTGCATTTGCACCATAATTTGCAAATACATTCTTTCAAAAACCAGACAATGTGATTATAAATTTTATTTATTTTTTTATTATACTTTTAGTTTTCCCTTAATTGCCCATGTAGTCCATGTAGCTAAATTCCCTCTGCACCAGGGTATTAGAAATTAGAATATTTTAAAACCATGTTCTATTTGCAGACACTGTAAAGGAATATCACAAGAAAATGAAGAAACCACGTTTAAAAACATATTATTATATGGGAAATAAAATATATTGTATGAATTCATAATTAAGTCCATAATTTTACCACGACATACCGATACTCATTTGATGGTACTATACCCCAAAGATCCAGACCATCCTCGGTTAAGGTTCCTGTCTGGGGAAAAAGGTAACATAAGAACGACCATGCTGGAATTAGAGAAAATGGTAGTGTAAAACTATCTCAAAGCTTTGATTCAGAGAAAGATAATACTGCATAGTAAGATGTGAAGTATAGACCTAAAACCCCTGAAAAAATGCCTCTAGGAAAAAAAAAAAAAAAGGTATTGTATGTAAGCCAGAACAGAACACATAAAAATAGACTTTACGAAGGGGCAGAATAAAACAATATTAACTGTGTATATATGGTATAATATTACACAGTTTATTTAAAACCGATTTGTTAAAATGATATCCAGAAAACACACCTCATTTTAAGTACATAGAAAGAGTTCTTCATACAAAAAGCATATGACTCATTCTAAAAAACCATGCCTAAACAGCCGAAGTGCTGTAAACCAACAAATTTGATACGTCTTATGTACAACGGGCACCTATATCTTGACCTCAATATCATATGTACATGCAGGGATACTTCTGAGGAACTCCCTATACAACAGTTTGCTTGCAGCCAATATAACTATAGATGAGCTGCAAGATCCAAAAAAATGCAGACTTTTGTACATATATACTGTATGTATGTGAAATTGCATCTAAGAGGGGAATAAACTGTTTATACACAGATCCTTTATAGTCTACTTCAACCACTTGGTACAGAAGAGATTACTTCTTTACTACGGTACTTCATATTAATAATGTATCCTGACATCAAGGGTTCCCAAAATTCAGCTTACGGTATATTTCACAGATATAATGAGTATTGGTGAAGGATATGCAATAAATGTTAAGCTTCAGCTATGCAATAAAATTTAGTGTCCATAAATGAGGAAAGAAACAAAAGCGTATGTCCACCCAGAACAATGCAAAATACAAAAAAGTGTGGGGAGTAGTGTCACCCCACTACTTTTGGATTTATTGTACAGGTACCACATCCTTCATTCTTAACATATACTTAATAAAAAAAATATCAGAAAAAAGACTAAACAGCACTTTAAAAATACCACACCACTGATAATGTATGTATAAAATAATCAAGCACTTTTATTCCATTTCAAAGGGTTAAGCATCCCAAAAGAAGCAAAGTAATTGCACAAGTTTTTCAACCATTACAAATGCATGAGCATATTAATGTTGCACAATAAACAGTCTTGGTCTTGACATACGATGCGTTTTACTGGTCAGAGCCTGCTTCTTCAGGAAACTCAAGACTCCATAATTATCTGTGAACACAATAAAAGAATATCTACCAGCTAGTATGCAGACCAGTGTTTAACATTTATTTGCTCGCATTATTCTGTAGCACCCTAGTGTTTATGCAGGGTTGCTCCTAAATTTACCTGCCAGGTGTAGTTACTTTGGTCTATTGTTAGGGATCAATTGATTGCTAGGCCAGAGATTGGGCCTATCCCGGGCACATCTGGCTGCTAGGCTGTCTGAGGGCCTATCCAGAAGCAGGAGAGCAGCGCACGGTTGGGACTGCGGCTTGCAGTCCAACCAGAAGTGATGGTTCTGCCAGCAGAGAACCTTTCGTGATCGGAGATAAAGAGGAAGCTGTCGCCAGTAAGGGTCTGTCTGTGTTATTACCAGGGACCACAGTGAGTAACTGAAGCAAGTACCGGAGCAACATTCTTACCAACCGGGGACAGTGAAGAATTGGGAAACTTCAGTGGGAATCACGCCAGGGACCCAGCCAGTGGAGGTGACGCTTGCAGAGCAGCCTTGTGTGCCAAGCCGGCCAGCGGGGATGAAGCTTGAGAGGTATCTTGTGTGTCAAGCTAGGGACCCAGCACAGAAGCGGGGTTGACGCTTGAGAAAGATACCACCGTGAAGATTGGAGGAGCTCAAGGGATTCAGTGGCAGTGAGTCAGAGGGTCTAGTGAGAGACCAGGAGCTCAGTGGGCTGAAGAACTAGAAGAAATGATTGTAGTGAGAGAAAGGAACTGTTACGTTTGTGTTAGAAACTGTTAAAGACTGTTGCCATAGGAGACAGCATTCCTGCACATGCAGATGTGGCGTCTTGCTGGATGCCTTTCCCTGCATGGCTGTCCTCCTATCGAAGTCTCAGAGTCTGCCAATTAATATTGCAACTACCTAAGGGTGTTCTGGCCCTAACCCTCTTTCCCCCAAAAAGAAATAAACTTTCTTTTGCATTCAGGAAGTGTCTAGCGCCCGATAACTTTAACTACTCTGCACCCACCAGGCCTCACAACCCACTACATACAGAAGGATGTCAGCTATCCCTGACCCTGGAGGTCCTCAGACTAAAAGAGGCCTGGGACCTTGCTATAATTCATAGAACAAAAATCCCCCTCCCCCTTTTTGAAATAATCACATTTTGTTGCTTTGCAGCCTGAAAGTAAGACAGACACAGTTTTTATTTTATCCAGCTGTATTTACTCAGTGCAACATTTAACATCCAAATAAAAAGATATAACACCAACATGTCAGAAAAAAATAAAAGAAATTCAAAAACAGAATCACAGTTGGAAAATGGAGCACCCCCATCCTAAAAAATGACTTGTAAACTAATTTAGGTGTAGCTACTCCCCTTCTCAATGGCACACAAAGCCATTTGACTTTCAACTATGATCAGCTGTGGTAATTTTGATTAGCTCATCGTGAAAAGAGCTTTCCTGGAGCATTTCAGTCCCTGAAGCAAACAATCAACTATGGGTGTCAAAGCACAGTCAAAAGATCTCCCCGGGATAAAGTTGTGGACAGGCACAAGTCAGGAGATGGATACGAAAAAATGTAAAAGGCTTTATCAATGCCTAGATGCACAATGAAGTCTATTATTAAGAAGTGGAAGTGGAAGTTTGGTAAAACACAACAACACAGACCCCCCCACTGGATCAGGATGTTGCTCCAAACTGGATGAAAGAACCAGAAGGAAAATGGTCAGAGAGGCTACCAAGAGGCCTACAGCAACTCTGAAGCAGTTGCAGGAATTTATGACAAAGAGGGGTCATTGTTTGCATGTGACAACAATATCACAAATTCTCCACAAATGTGGCTTTTATGGGAGGGCTGAAAGAAAAAAGCCACTCCTCAAGAAAGACCAAAGGCAGTCACGACTGAGCTTTACCAAGACTCTAAAAATAAAGGGCAATCAGCGCAAACTAAACCCGTAATAATATGCAAGCTGAACACTAAAAGGTAGCACCAACCTCCAAAAACAATCTTAAACAAAATAAGTGCAGCGCAAAGTGTGACAGATAAATATATGCAGAGCCAAATATAGAACAATATAATACTCAGAAGTCCATAGAATCCAATCTGAAAGCACACTCCTTCTGGGGACACACAGGTGAAATTCTTTCCAACCGATGTAGTAGGAGAAGCATATCAATGAATGAATGAGGTTGCGCTTACCAGATTCGGTGGACCCCTTAATTACAGGGGGTCAGGGACAGCATGGGTAAACCAAAGGCACACTGCTGGGCTGGTAGTCATCTTCCTTCCTTCCTCTCCTCTTCCTCCTCCCTCTTCTTCTGCGCGCCAATTGTGAGGGAGGAGGAAGCGGAGAGGAGAGGAGAGGAGAGGAGAGGAGAGGAGAGGAGAGGAGAGGAGAGGAGAGGAGAGGAGAGGAGAGGAGAGGAAGGAAGGAAGGAAGGAAGATGACTACCAGCCCAGCAGTGCCTTTGGTTTACCCATGCTGTCCCTTTACCAAGACTCACCTTGAAGATTCTGAGGCCACATGGAAAAAGGTTTTATGGTCAGATGAGACAAAAATTTTATTTTTTGGCCTCAACACCAAACAATATGTCTGGCAGAAATCCAATACAGCTCACCATCAAAATAACACCATTCCTACAGTAAAGCATGGAGGTGGTAATATCCTGTTATGGGGGGTTTCTCTTGAGCAGGGACTGGAGCACTTGTCAGGATAGAATGGAAAATGAATGGGGTAAAATACTGTCACATTCTTGAGGAAAATATGCTGCCCTCTGCCAGAATGTTGTCAATGGGAAGAAGGTTTGCCTTCCAACATGGCAGTTACCAAAAGCACACAACAAAAATGACCACACAGTGGTTGAAATAGAAAAAGGTGAACATCCTTACATGGCCTAGTTAGAGCCCTGACTTAAACCCCATTGAAAATCTGTGGAATGACTTGAAGATTGCAGTCCACAAACTGTCACCATCAAATTTAACTAAACTTGAGCAGTTCTGCAAAGAAGAGTGGGCAAATATTGCAAGGCCTAGATGTGCAAAGCTAGTAGAGACATATCCCACAATTAAAGCAAAATGTGGTTCAACACAATACTGACACAAGGGGGTGATCCTTTTTACAACTCAGTGATTCTGTTTTTGTTTTTCTGGCATGTTGGTGTTATATCTTTTACTTGGATGTTATACAAGTTGCACTGAGAAAAAAAGAAATGGATAAAAGAAAAAAAAACTGTGTCTGTCTTCATTCCATACTCACTGTAAGTATCATATGCGACCTGATAGCATATGCAACTATAGTTGCACATGCTATCAGGTCGTATATGATACTTATTACACATGATTTCAGGTAGCATATGATACTCATTGCTATCATGTAGCATATGACACATGAATAATGGGAGCAAATAAATGTTAAACTCTGTTCTGTATACTAGCTGGTAGGCATTCTTTTTTGTGTTTACAGACAATTAAAGGAGTTACCTGAAGAAACAGGCTCTGACCTGTAAAATGCATTGTGTATCAGGACCAAGATTGTTTATTGTGCAACATTAATATGCTCATGCATATGTGATGCCTGAAAAACTTGTGCAATTACTTCCCTTCTCTTGGGATGTTTAACCTTTAGAAATGGAAAAGAATTGTTTGATATTTGTATACATACATTATCAGTGGTGTTGGCCTGTTTAGTCTTTTGTTCTGTTTTTATTAAGCTTTGGCAGAACAAAGTCCTCTGACACCCAAGATGCCAAATTGTAGATTCCACCAGCACAGCACTCAAAAAGAAAGCCTCTCTTGCATCTGCCTTAGTCCAGCCTGGTGTCCACCTTCCTCACTGATCTCCTATAGAGGTTCCTCTCCTTTTTGTCTGGTGTAAACTGTGCACTGACCAGGACTTTGCATTACTTTGTTTCCAGCATGTATGCTTGCAAGTAAAATTTCACCAGTACCTTATCAAAGCAAAAAAGGTTAATCGTTCCACAGAGATTGATCCTCTGGGGACTGATACAGAAAATTCCAGATTTCTCAAGTCTTTTCTGGGCATAAATGATTCCTGCAGTAAGGGCAGCTGGGAGAGCTGGAGGAACTGCAATGGTGATGACATCTAAAGCTTTTTTCACCACCTCTCCAGCATCAGCCTGTAAAATACATAGATATAAGATTGTACAATGAGACAAGAGGGAGTAAAAACTTTACAAGAAAAAATATTTCTACCGTGTGCTACTATTTTTGCACTCAAATATTTAGGTTTTATATTTGTTAGCTACCCTTTTTTTAAAACTTTTAAAAAATAATGTCAGGTTAAAATCTAATTTTATTTCTCAAAAATGAAGTGCCAAATTAACACAATGGGGGGGGATTCATGAAAGCTGGAGCACTCAGAATCTGGTGCAGCTGTGCATGGTAGCCAGCCAGCCACTCAGCTTTTAATTTCAGCTTGTTCATTTAAGCTTTGGCAATAAAACCTGCAAGCTGATTGGTTTTTATGCAGAGTTGCACCAGATTTTTCACCCTCCAGTCTTAGTAAATAATCCCCAATGTTTTGTATATACTGTTCAGCAAAAAAAAAGGTGAAAGGGAGAATACCAATGACATTTGCACCAGAAGCCTCTTTCTTATAATGAGCTTCCTTATGCATGCAGTCAGTATAAACCTGCATAAACCCTTATAAAGCTGCAAGTCACACACATACCAGCACTACTGATCTGTTGCTTTTTTTTTTTTACGGGAGGGGGGTAACATTCTTTCTGATTAGTGCAGTGATTCTGCTGCTAAACTCTTGACTAGTAATGTAAAAGTTAGGGTGCTCAAGCTGCCCATCTGCCAGCGTGCAGACAAAGAATAACAAAGAACAGGATATTGTAACATTGACTGAAAGCTTGAAAAAACGGACTCTAAACCCTGTATACCTTCTTATTACTAAAAGATAAAGTTAAATTCCAACTAAAACTATACAGGGAAATTTCTCAGACAATTGCAGAAAAAAACTTAGAGGCCCTGTTATAAAATAAAACCCTTTTAGCAAAGCAGATACCTGTAAAGAAAACAACTGAATACACACAGCTCTCACCGATTCCTCCCTTTGACTTTAAGTCACAACTGCACCCTACACTAGGAGATCTATGTGGAACTCCTTGGTCCCTTGCAAGTCTTATGCCCCGTACACACGGTCAGATTTTCCGATGGAAAATGTCCGATCGGAGCGCGTTGTCGGAAATTCCGACCGTGTGAGGGCTCCATCGGACATTTTCCATCGGATTTTCCGACACACAAAGTTTGAGAGCAGGATATAAAATTTTCCGACAACAAAATCCGTTGTCGGAAATTCCGATCGTGTGTACACAAATCCGACGGACAAAGTGCCACGCATGCTCAGAATAAATAAAGAGATGAAAGCTATTGGCCACTGCCCCGTTTATAGTCCCGACGTACGTGTTTTACGTCACCGCGTTTAGAACGATTGTATTTTCCGACAACTTTGTGTGACCATGTGTATGCAAGACAAGTTTGAGCCAACATCCGTCGGAAAAAATCCTAGGATTTGTTGTTGGAATGTCCGAACAAAGTCCGACCGTGTGTACGGGGCATTACTGGTTATTTCATCTGATCTAATGCCACTGATGCACTGTATCCTACACTAGGATAAATATGCAGAACTCCTTAGTTTCCTGCAGGTCTCACTGGTTACTTCATCTGAAATAATTCCACTATTGTATCCCACGCTATGAGAAAGCTAGAGAAATCCTTGGTCCCCTGCAGGTCTCACTGGTTCCTCCCACTTACATCACATCACAACTGTGTTCTACACCAAAAGAAAAATGCCAATCCCCGTGATCGTCTCCAGGTCTCACTGGTTACTTCATCTGGCCTAATGTGACTACTGTATCCTACAGTAATGGGGGGTCTGAGGGAGGAACCAATGACACCAATGGGGGAACCAGTACTTGCACACTCCTAAAAGTGTTGAACTTTGGAGAACCAGTTCTCTTTAACCAAGCAAAGTTAGTGCTTTGGACTCTTCTTCGTGTATGGGCTTTGCTGAAAGAGTTTAATTATGCAACAAAGTCACTTTCAAAGAGATTCTAATTATTCTCTACTTTATCCAAAGCAAGACAAAAATGTATGAACTAGAGTTCCACTTTAAGAATAAAATGTACAAAACAGAAAAAATAGACAGTAAAGTATGAGTTAACATGACTGATTCCTTTAGTTATAATACTGATGTCTTACCCCATCCAAAGCAAACACACAAACAGCGTAGACCATCCCAATCATAGACAGACCAATCAGACTGCAAAGGAATATCAATGCATCCCTGAAGAGCTTATAGTTCACTGGCTTTGGGTAGAGGATAGACCGCACCAGGTCACCCTTAGCTGTATTAAAGCCTAGAAGGAAGATCAAAACATATGGTTGACTACTTAGAAGGAAACAATAGAACAATGTTTGCAAAGTATTATAAGGAGCTAGACAGTTTTTGAAAGCATATACCGTTGCTTTAAATTCTCTCTCAAGAAATATAAAAAAAAGGAAGAGGCTGATTCCTTTCACCAGGGTCTGTCTGTAACCTCACTCTGGGGTAGGCTGACCATTTACATAGAAAAGTGTTCAACTTTTTTAAGTTTTGGATTGAGGAAGGGATACAAAACTTTGCCAAGTGCGTTTTGTTGTTGCCCCACTGGGGATATTTCCCCCTGATGACAGAAGTCATGGGACAGAAAGTAGGGGAAGGCCTACTGTTGGCAATTGTATGTGAACAGAAGATAAGCAAAAAATCTCCATAAGCTACAACTGTCAAAAGATAAACCTGTCAGTTTCTAGTGATTCAAAATTATAACAACGCAAGCCTATGTATAGTAAATCATTAGAGTAGCTGGAAACTGCAGCCTTTTGGCTAAGATCAAGTGTAGTATCTGTTCTTATCAGTTGCCAGGAGGTGGCGCTTGCTTCCGTCCCTGATCTACAGCGAGGTGGTATCAGGGGTGGCCGAGGCTACGCAAAACCTGCTGGTGTAAAGGTAACCTGGAGCGGTTTTGTAGCCGAAAGGGAAGCCTTCTGATGGGGATGGAGAACCATTGGGTCTGGCCAGAGGGTCAGGTCCCTGGCCTTCTGGCCTAGATTGGGGTAGCTCTAGCTCCAGTCAGTTTTCCGGGAAAGAGCACTGGCTCCCCTTTCCCACCTGGGGAGCAGTTAGTATTTCCCGAATGCAATTAGGTAGGAGGGATGAGAGCGACTGTGAGGCCTGATGGTAAAGGGCTCTCACCAAGCTTCCAGAACTTCAGGCCTTCCTGGCTGGGGTGGGGGCTGCTGTGGTCTGGGTTGGTGGTCAGGGTTGCACGAAAAGCCAGTGGTGAATGTGCCCCTGAAGTGGCAGTTCAGGGGTGCCGTACAGTCAGTGTTCAGGCACTTGATTTATGGCACCATGGTCACTTCACCACAACACATGTTTTTCGCACCTGCCTCTAGGGCCGAGCCTTCTGGCTAGGACCAGGGGAAATTTTTATTCCTGGCCGCAGGGCCGGCCATTGTATTACACAATGGTCACTTTTCACTCTCCAACTTCCTTCTCCCCACTTTCTTTTTATTTATCCCCGTGTTTGTCACTTTTTTTGTATTTTTTGGTTGATGTGGTCACATTTGTCACAGTGTGATGAGTAGGGTGTGGGTCCTCAGGCCTACTCTGAAAGTCTTGGGAGGGAGTGGATATAGGCCTTCTGGCTTGGTTCGCCCTCTCTCATGGGGTCTCCCTTCGAGGGAGTCCCACCTAGTACTTTGACAGCGGATCACAGAAGTAAACAGAAGCTGGTTAGAAGAAAGTGCCCACCAGTGCTTCTAATTAGTGCCTATGAGTACTGCTAATCCATGCCTACCAGTGCCACCTATCAGTGCCAATCAATGCCTCATCATCAGTGTCGCCTATCAGTGACGTCTATTAGTGCCACCTCTCCATGCCGCCTATCAGTTCCACCCATCAGTGCAGCCTCATCAGTGCCTCCTGATCAGTGCCGCCTCATCGGTACCCATTAGTGCCACCTATCAGTGCCCATCAGGGCTGTCTATCAGGGCCGCCTACCAGTGCCCATCAGTGCAGCCTACCAGTGCCCATCAGTGAAGGAGAAAAATGATCTGTTTGCAAAATTTTATAACAAAATAAAAAAAAAGGTTGTTTTTTCTTCAAAATTTTTCGTCTTTTTTTGTGCGTTTAGCAAAAAATAAAAAACTCAGTGGTAAATACCACCAAAAGAAAGCTCTATTTGTGTGGAAAAAAAATGATAAAAATGTAATTTGGGTACAGTGTTGCATGACCGCACAATTGTCATTCAAAGTGTGGGAGCGCTTGGCCTGGTCAGCAATGGGGTATAAGTGCTCAGTAAGCAAGTGGTTAATAGCTACCCATTGGGTTTTTTATTTTTTACTATCAAAAGGGTAAAATTGGACATGTGTTATAAAACATTTTAAATAAAAATGCAGTGCAAATAACCACAAAATGATTTTTTGGAAAGTAGACATCCCAAGCTGATCATTTTTTGAAATGAGAAACATGCTGGTATTGAAGGGGATTAAAACATGGAGCTTGGTAATGGTGCACTAGACAAAGTTACTGTATAGATTGTAAACAGAAGGGAGGGGAAGGGGTTAATGTATAGGTCAAGTACAGTGGGAGAGTGGAGCTGGGAGGGTTAATGTGCAGATATGCAGGATAAGGAACATGAAGAGTTAATATTCAAGTCACATACCAAACAGGCTGGAGATCAAATTTACAGGAGGGGAGGGGAAGACAAAATCTAATCAGATTAAATTTCAACTTTAGGTCAACAAGTACAACAAAATGATTAGTGTGATAGTCTTAGAAGCCACCCTTCTCCTCTTCACTCCACCGTTCCCATAACTGTAGTCATTGGTGAATGCTTACTCCTTAGCTCATTCATACCTTTGTCTTCACTCTTCACATTAAACATCAATATGGCTGTAGCATTTCGTAAGTTGAGTATCCACTATCTAGGTACATCCATCTGGCATGCTTTAGGCTAGCCATAGATGGGTCAAATTTTTTCATTCAACCAGCAAGGTGAACGAAAAAACTAACCCGGTTCCCCCATCCACACATTTGATGCGGATGGGTGAATCTTCCCTGATGTGTCATTTTATTCTGACAACGGGGAGAAGACTTCCCCACCATCAGAATATGCAGATCAATGCTGCAGGACTATAGCCTGCAGCTCTGATTAAGCGGAAATTTTCCAGCAGGCTGGGTAAACAGAATTTGATCGGCAGATCGACTTCTGTTCAACCAAAGTGCCTATACATGAATCAAAATTTGGCACTTTCAAACCATTTATGGCCAGATTTACTCTGAAAAAGAGCTGACACTGTACATTTTAGCTCTTTTATAACAATTGAAAGACATCAGAAGGAGGAGCCCAGCTGAGGGGGCACTAAACTTATAAGCAGTGATACCAATGTTCGGTGTGAGTCCTCCATTTTTTATTTGTAATGGAGTAAAAGAGAAGAAGATGTAGCTGGACTGGAGGGCTTCCGTATGAGAACAGAGGTGAAGTTACCAAATCAAAGACAGGATATGTAGCAGTGGAAACCTGGTCTACAGATCAAAAAAAAAGTGTATTTTCTCACAGAGAAGCAGGATTGTTTATGGGTGTGACCAGGGCCACCATTAAAAATCATTGGGCCTCATACAGCCTGCCTGACAGGGTCAGTGTTTCTAATTTGCTGCACATAGCAGCCCTGCTGGAGCATACACCCCACACAGAGAAGGGTGTTTAAATACCTTACTGTGTATGTACAGTAATCGTGAAAGGCGGCTCCCAGCAATTAAATAAAAGGCGTCCAATGGCATACCTAGCATATCTGTCACCCAGGCTAATCATTTAACCTCATCCCCTCTTCCACACACAAATTTACAATGAGCCCCTGTACACACAGCATTTTAAAATTCACATTAAATTACTTTCCATACACCATTGTTTAAATCTTTTAAGCGGGTCATTACCTAGGTAAATATTACAGTACCTGTTCTAAGTACAATAGCTTTCACATGGTCTGCAGCTTTGGTCTGGATGACCTGAGTTCCACAGAAAAGGACATGTCTCTTGTAGTCATGTACACTGTGAACCTTCCATGGTTCTGTGTTGTCTGTTTTCGGCAAAGGAGTCTTGGTAACTGGGATACTTTCACCTGTAGCCATAAGAGAGATGTACAGTTACCCATTTGAATACAAGTATTCTGAGGGATTTAAAAGGCTCAGTGTGCGTTATTACAAAACTGAAACTAATTGTATAAGCTGAACTCATGCTAGGATTCAAGATCTTCCACAGTTACATGTAATCCTAAAGACTAGCTGCATTAGTCTGGATAAAGGTTCAGAAACACCATGCATGAACTATAGTTCATACTGAAATTCACAGAGACATTTTTCGGGGGAAAAACCTAAAGCATGTTTCTCCTTGTGAAATGTACATGTTGAAGAATATAGATATGACCCAAAAGCTTATCAATGCCAATGTACTTTTCCTGTTGTAAAAGAAAAAAACAGAAGTTAGGGATGGGGGATTGTAGTTCAGCCAGTACTGTACATATTTCAAATTTAGTTTAGATTTTCTTTTGATGCGCCACACATCTATTTCCTGTTGGCTTTTCATTTGATCCAAATTACGGTCAACATTATTTTCCAAATTATGACTGCTTTCAGCAAAATTTTCAATTTTCAAATCATTTATCCTCATGTAGTGATTGATTTTAGTCTGAGTAGACTAGCAGACTTGCACAAATGTATACATCATATTTGTATAATTGTACAGAACAGCCTGCATATTTAACCAGCAAATATGGCTCATGTATGTCTTCATATGCTTTTTCTAAATTAAACACAGAAGCAACATCTTTAAATATTACACACATTAACGGGAGTATTTACATTACACACACATACCCAAAAAGAAATGTACAGCTTTTTCAGTTTTCTAAATGCTCATTTAAAATAGATCAGCTTGTGTAAATGCTCTATCAATTCTATGTACTGTATATTTATGTGAATAGTTTGTAATGATCAATGTCAGGTGATCCATAAAAAACAATACGCTCCTTAGGTGATTTATATCTTCAATGAACAGTTGTTATGCAAGGAATTAAATGATTGTAATGGTATTAACCAATCTTCTCTGCTGCATATGGCCAATCTACAAATGTGTCAGCCATTGGGCTAAGACATGCTGCCTGGCTAATGCATATGCATGTAGGTGTGATCATCTCTAAACGCACAGAAGACAGGCAGCACATTTGCCCACATTTATGAACACATGTACTAAGCAGCCTATTTAAACCAGAACTCTGCTCTAGTTCTTTGCTGTATGGTCTTCAGCCTTATTCCTATGATCCTGTCTTGATGTTGATCCTGCTACTGATTCGGCTTCCTCTCTGACCCTGCTCTCAAATTACCCTTGTCTGCTCATGTTTGCCGTCTGCCTTCTCTACCAGCCATGCTTCTGCCCAGTGACTCTGTAAGCTTGCTGCCCAATTGTTGCTGACTTCCGCCTGTTCCTGACTTTGATTCTGTTTACATCCTGGTGTCCTTACACTCGGCTGTTACTTAACCAGGTCTGGGATCTGACTCCACCTTCAAATGGACTTGGTGCTTCCATTGTGAATCACCAGCTGTACCTGTGCTTGTTGTCAGATACCAGCGTTCCCAAGCTCTTGCTCACAGTCTACACCTTGGCACTTGTGCCTTTCCTTCTCCCCTTGCAATCCCTGTTGCAACATTCTGGGGTACTTGGACGGGAACTGTGTAAAAATCCACCCTCGCCACCTCAGGTTCTGCATACAGGTACATGACAAAATGTCTACAAATACTATTGAATACACTAACACAAATATGGAAAAGCAAGCATGTAAAACTGTGAAATACATATACACATGATTTTAGAGTAAACACTGCAACAACAACTAAAAGTATGTGTTTTCTGCTCACTATACCTTCCCTTTTCCTGCCAAATTACATAATCATGTCCTTGACCCTCACTGCAGCAGCAGCAGCATAACTTAGTGAAGAACACCCCCCAGCCTGCTGATTGAACAATAAGGAAACATCACACTGATAAGTCACCATTCTGTTCTCTGATCAACATATTCCTTGTCAGTACAGGTGCACTGCAGCAGACAGAAGCCCGATTGGCTTTTAATTCTCAATTTTCAAGTCCAAGTGTTACTGTGCGGTGGGATTATGGGAGGTGGATGTCAAGACAAATTCAGGTGCTAATATAGCATGCATTTAATAAAGAACATTGTTTTTTTATCAATACGATTACATTGGCTTGTTTATGCATCTACCTGAAAATCAGCTTTAAAATATTGCAATTGAATTTAGCAAACTGTCCCATTTTTACAAGGGAAAATGGCTTTATCTGCTGGGAAAGCAAAGCCTGTGAAATTTGGTTGTTCAGGCAAGGTTTTTCTTCCCTAACTATGCCACAGATTATATTCACAATATGAAAAGCAGAAAAAGATTTGATGTTGCAGACAATTGAAAGAATGAAAGTTATACCTGTAAGCATGCTCTCATTCACTATACAGCCTCCATTGATGAGCAATGCATCACAAGGCAGAAGAGAATTCCTTTCAATCACAATGACATCACCAGGAGCCAAGTGACAGGACTCCTCCACATAAACACCTGTAGGGTTAATAGGGATAAATGATATGTCAAACCAATTTAGTATGAAAAAATGTCAAAATTAAATGTGATAAACTCAGCGCCTCACCTCACAAACGCAATAATTATTGAAATTGTGTATAGACCAACAGCTGCCCCTTTAAAGTGAAAACATCACCTCTAAATCAATATAAACAAGAAATGGCGCTAATTGAAAAGAACAACAAACAAAAAATCATAGAAAATAATCCACAAATAGAGATAGGAAAATCCTTCAAGTTTACAGTCACCGTGCATCAAATAGATATGTGCCTTAATAGATTTACTCCACAAGTGCTTCACCACTGTGAGGGTAAAAATTCACACTCCCCAACTCCAAACGGCCTCACTCGCTTTTTGTCAATTTTACAAAGATGTCTCCCTTCAACACTCTCCCATAGCTAGTGGGTTAATGATTCCCGCATGTACAATGGATCCTTCCACTCCATATACAATAAATAGATGGCAAAGAGATAAATGCGTAATATAGTGTAGTATTTTTTATTTAATGTTAAAATCTTATCACAACGTATTGCACTTACATTTAAAAGGTGCTTTAGGTAAGCACCAACACAGACAGCCTTTCTGTGCTGCAACCGCCACTCAGCCGAGCTGGCGTGCGTTCCACCGTCCGGAAATGACACGGTTCCCCCACCAGATGTAACAGACGTGGCGACTGCATAGCCTCAATGCATTTAGAAGGAAGTGAGTCATCAGGAAGCTCGGCTGAGTGGCGGTTGCAATACAGAAAGGCTGGCTATGTTGGTGCTTACCTAAAGTACCTTTAAATGTGAATGTAATAAGTTGTGATAAGATTTTAACATTAAATAAAAAATACTATACTAGATTATGCATTTATCTCTTTGCCACCTATTTATTGCACACAGAGTGGAAGGACCCATTGTAGATGTAAGATTCATTAACCCACTAGCTATGTGAGAGTGATGAAAGGAAATATCTTGTCAGGGACATGTTGGCCATAGCACAGCCAAAGCTCCTAGGTGGAGGCACATAGGCATGCGCAGACACTCTCCTGCAGGTGCCCTGTCTTGCCGGGCATAGGTTAACACCTACGCGCATGCGTGAAAATATAGTCACGAGCTGGTGAATGCCTATGCGCAAAAATATGATCACGCACAGGTGAATGCATATGCCAGCACGTGTTAGCCATTGATGCTGGTGCCAGGTGGCCTATTTGGGGTCTGCTTCTGCACTGGTGCATTGCTGTCTGATCTGCAGCTTTACCTGTATACCTGTTCCTGTGATTTCTGCATCTATCCTGACCTCGGCTGGCCTTTAAGACTTTGTTATATCTTTCATCTGCCTGATATTCTATTGCCAACCTCTGCCTGCACATTGAGCATTCTCTGCCTGCTGTTTATGCTGTATCTGATCATCCAATGCTGACCTGGCTTGTCTGACCCTGCATCCAGTTACCAGTCTGTCCTGGTGCCTAGCGACACCGGTCCTCTATCTGTTGGTATGTTCCTGTTGCCATGCGCTGCTTCAGCCATCCAGCCCAGCTCTGGTGATGCACCTGCCATACACACCTCTGCGACTAATGGAAGATCTTGCAGGCACTCTTACCCCACCGCACTCTCGCAGCCACTGTCGCAACTCCAGTGGCCCTTAAGCCGGGGTTGTACAAGAGGTCTCCCTACACATGTCAGGCTCTGCCACAAGGTACGTGACACATCTCTGGAAAATATATAAAAAGTGAGAGAGGCCTCTTTTGGCCATTTGGAATTGGTGAGTGTGAATTTTTACACTCACAGTGGTGGAGCACATGTGGAGTGAATCTATTAAGGCACATATCTATTTGAGGCACGGTGATTAAAAGAAACTTGAAGGCTTTTCCTATCTCTATTTGCGGACTATTTTTATGACTTTTTTTTCCAATTAGGGCCATTCCTTTACTGGTTTATAATGAAATAATTTCAATACCTGAAACCCACACATAAGTCAAAGGAAGACGGGCAGGTGGGACAACAATATAGAATCAAAGACCCACACTTAAGTACAAGCAAGTCGGGCAGCTGGGACAGCAATATAGAATTTTTATTATACTAGGGTAAATGTTGACAGTCAGCAACATGAGTTATGGGTGGCTGTATGCCATTCTGCCAAACTAGGCCAAGGACTATATTGGCTATATGCAAGTCTGGCCTTTATTTTGTCAAGACTGCAAAAAATTACTTTTTACATTGCTTTTCAGATAATCTTCTAAAGGAAGATACTGAATTCAATCCTGAAAACATCTTTTAGAGGGTTCTATAGAAGGTAACCTGAGGGAAGTTGAACAGGTATATTTTAATTTTGCTTTAAATGCCTTCTTCTGTCTTTCCCCAGAAAACCCTTAAAAAAATATATTTTAAAACATTATTGAAATACTGTAGCGATATTATATGAGATACAGTATCCATAATGACAATTCATGTTAAATTCTTTCTGCCGTTGACCTATTGGCAAACTTATTAAGTTAAAGGCCACTGATAAATTCAAATTTATCGGTCTAGTTCTGTAAAAACTGTTCCATGCAAAACTGAAAAATCATGTTTGGGTGCTGTTGACCGTTACAAATGTCACTGTCTAGGACATATCCAAAACACAACTTTTGCTAGGTAGGGCTAGATTTTCCATGAGGTAAGGTAAGCTCATGTGTATTGGCACCACCTTGGGAAAAGTATCTAAGACTGCCAGGACCAGCTGTCATCTTGGCATCAGATTTTTTGTGCCTATAGGCTTCACAGAGGTAAATTCAGCCAGCTACATTTTTCCGTGATGTAACTTACCTCATCCTTCTTGATAAAATGACAATGCATACCCAAGCAAACAAAGTGGATAGCTACTACAGGTGTATCATGAATACTTAGCCTATATAATATTATATATACACAGGTGCATCTAATAAAATTAGAATATCATTAAAAAGTGAATTTCAGTATATCAATTCAAAAAGTGAAACTCATATATTTTATATAGATGCGTTACATACAGAGCGATATATTTTAAGCATTTCTTTCTTTTACTTTTGATGAGTTTGGCTTACAGCTATTAAAAACCCAAAATTCAGTATCTCAGAAAAAAAGAATATTACGTAAGACCAATAAATAAAAATTATTTTTAACACAGAAATGTTGGCTTACTGAAAAGTATGTCCATGTACAGTATAGTATGGACTCAATACTTGGTCAGGGCTCCTTTTGCATGAATTACTACATCAATGCGGTGTGGCATGAAGGCGATCAGCCTGTGGCACTGCTGAGGTGTTATGGAAGCCCAGGTTGCTTTTATAGCGGCTTTCAGCTCATCTGCATTGTTGGGTCTGGTATCTCTCATCTTCCCCTTGACAATAGCCCACAGATTCTCTATGGGGTTTAGGTCAGGCGAGTTTGCTGGCCAATTAAGCACAGTAATACCATGATCATTAAACCAGGTATTGGTACTTTTGGCAGTGTGGGCAGGTGCCAAGTCCTCATGGAAAATGAAATCAGCATCTCCATAAGTTTGGTCAGCAGTGGGAAGCATGAAGTGCTTTAGAAGTTTCTTGTAGAGGGCTGCGCAGATGACATGGCTCCCTAAATCATCAACGACTGTGTAAAATTTTGCATTTAATTTGGAAATCATGGTCCAAGAGTCTGGAGGAAGAGTGGAGAGGCACAGAATCCAAGTTGCATGAGGTCCAGTGTGAAGTTTCCACAGTCAGTGATGATTTGGGGAGCCATGTCATCTGCTGGTGTTGGTCCACTGTGTTTTGTCAAGTCCAAAGTCAGCGCAGCACTCTACCAGGAAATTCTAGATCACTTCATGCGTCTCTCTGCTGACCAGCTTTATGGAGATGCCGATTTCATTTTCCAGCAGGACTTGGCACCTGCCCACACTGCCAAAAGTACCAATACCTAGTTTAATGATCATGGTATCACTGTGCTTGATTGGCTAGCAAACTCACCTGACCTAAACCCCATAGAGAATCTGTGGGGTATTGCCAAGAGGAAGATGAGACACCCAGCAATCGGGCAGATCCACAGTCTCGGGAGGGGCATTGCCAGAAAATATTTTTTTTTGCGGGAAATTTATCTGGGCAATGGCTGGTGTTGGGGCTTCAATCAGCACGGCACCATGGTCGATATGTTGTCAGGATGATTGAAGTGCATTATTTCTATTATTACATTGTTATAAAAAATGAAATGGTTCCACTCCCCATAATGCAGAATCAGTGGGAGCCCTGAGTGTGTCACTTGCCATGTAACCTGCCACCAGATACAGCAAGTCACTTGCCACGTTACTTGCCAGATGCCGATTGTCATTTGCCACGTCACCTGCCACAAGTTGCGGATTGTCCCTTGCCACGTCACCTGCCACCAGATGCGGATTATCACTTGCCACGTCACCTGCCACATGTTACAGATTGTCACTTGCCACAAGTTGCGAATTGTCACTTGCCACGTCACTTGTCTGTTACAAGGTGCGGATTGTCACTTGCTGTGTTACAGAGCGAAGGCAAGCAGCAGAGAGATAATGTAATCTCTCTGCTGCCCATGGATGCACAGTGAGGGTGGAACTGCGTTGATGCAGGGTGGGCGGTGAGAGATTATGTCATCTCCCTGCTCCCCCATCCGCCGGCCCACTGACTGGCCTGTCTACGCGCTCACCTGCCAACTGGCCTGTTCAGCTGCTCACCCTCCGACCCACTGACTGGTCACCCGTAGGCCTGCTGACTGGCCTGCCTGCTCACCCGCTGACTGGTCCACCACTCACCCATGGGTCCGCTGACTGGTTCACCGACTGGCCCGTCACTAATTTCTGGGGAGCAACTTCCCCATAGCCCCCCCCTGGATCCACCCCTGCCAGCAACGCAGATGATCTGAAAGCCACTATCAAAGAAACCTGGGCTTCCATAACACCTCAGCAGTGCCACTGGCTGATATATTTTTTGTTGCCTTATATAATATTCTAATTTCCTGAGATACTGAATTTTGTTTTTTCACTAGCTGTAAGCCATAATCATCAAAAATAAAAGAAAAAAAATGCCTGAAATAGATCACTCTGTGTGTAACGCATCTATATAAAATATATGAGTTTCATTTTTTTAATTACTGAAATAAATGACTGTGTGTGTGTGTATATATATATATATATATATATATATATATATATATATATATATATATATATATATATATATATATATATATATATATATATATATATATATATATATCCACATATACACATATCCAAGCATAATACAATGAATTACAAGACAATGTTTATGGTAATACAAAAAAAAAAAATATGATATTACAAATAGTGTCCAAATCTTGTTGCACATTTAAACTGTGTGACATTTGTCTTGTGCATCACGTAAATGTAGGTGTATCCACAAAATTAGCAGTGCCAGTGCCAAAATTAGCAGTACTACCAGTGCCAAGTTTGCTTACAATGCCATTATTCTAATGTGAGTTTAACTTTGTTACTTCATTTATTCAGGTAGTTATTTACATTGTTATCCAGAGTAATCCCTCACAAAAATCACTTCCGCTTCCTGCTGTTCCACAATAGCCACAACATTTTAAAGGATTTCCATCCACAAAACTGTCACCAGCAGCCCTACAGATATGTAAATAGTCTTAAGCCACAGTAATGTGGAAATTATATAGCTATCAGTCCATGTCTCTTTCAAAAGATAAGCCAGGGGCCATCAGGGTGAAAGCAATTGCCTGACCGGTTTCGCCAGTTGAGTGCCCTACCAGCGAAACCAATAAAGCAGTTTCTTTCATCCCCACTACTCTGATGTCCCCTGGTTTATCCCTTGAAGGAGACATGGACTGATAAGTATATAATTCCCACCTTACCATGACTTAAAACTATTTACATATATTACAATATTGAATGATTAGCATTTGAACCTTCCATGTACAGATTGTTTGATTCCCTGGTCCCTTGGTCATTTGGTCTTATAAGTGGGCTCAGGCACACTGGAACAGTACTTGATTAAAGAGACCTTTCTATAGTTTGATTAAATGGAACTACAAATAACAGTTCAAATATGGAAAATCAATGGAAAATAATCATGCTATCTGATGGTCCTTAAAGTGGAACTTCACTCTCTCAAACAACATTGACTATTTTTAATCCTTATGCTGCTAGCATTAGTAAATAGATAGTAAAGTATATCAGATTTACTTGTTTTACTTTTTTTTTTTTTTTTTATATATTTTAGTTAATTCCTGGTTTTCAAAGTGATTTCTCAACAAAAAAAAAAAGCATGGAGACATGGACGGATGGGGGAGTTGGCTTTGAATATTACCGTATTTTCTGCACCATAAGACGCACTTTTTTCCCCCAGAAATATGGGGGGAAATGTCTCTGTGTCTTATGGTGTGAATATATACAACAGGCACCGCCCCCACCGCTGCTGGCAACGACTCCCTGCTGCCACCACCGGAAGAGAGGCAAGAGAGCGGAGGACAGACATCCAAACCCCCCTTGGGCGCCGGGAGATCTCCCGGTTGGGCCCGATACTGATCCTGAGACAGAAAACAGAGCATTCAGCCGCTCAGGCTGCTCTGTGTTCTGTCAGGCGGATGGGATAACATCAGGTAAGGCTGTGTTTGTGGTAATGGTCAGTCTGCATTTATGACAATGGTCAGGCTGCAATATTGGCAATGGTCAGGCTGCATTTATGGCAATAATCAGGCTGCATTTTTGGCAATGGTCAGACTGCATTATTAGCTATGGTCAGGCTGCATTTATGGCAATGGTCAGGGTGCATTTATGGCAATGGTCAGTCTGCGTTTATGGCAATGGTCAGGCTGCATTTATGGCAATGGTCAGGCTGCATTTCATGGGCACTGGAAAATATTTTAGTACACCATTTGGTTCAGAATATTTTTTTTCTCGTTTTCCTCCTCTAAAACCTAGGTGCATCTTATGGTCAGGTGCATCTTATGGAGCGAAAAATACGGTAAAAGGGAATTAACATTTTTGGTTTGTGGTGTTCAAATGAAGCGTAGTTCCACTTTAAGCAGTTGGCATGCACATATGGGCCATGGTTGTTGGTGGTCTATTTGGCTGTTCAGCCTGCATATTTGTGATTGTTTAACCCCACTGGAAACTCTGTGTAACCATTATAACAGGACTTTGGGGTTGTATAAACTGCACCATCTGCATATGTGATTGAGGATTCATATTCCATCATAGATATTTATATTTGTGTACCTCATGGACTGTCGTTCATGTTTAAATACAATTTGAATATACCGTAATTAGAGTATGCCATGAATGGAGTGTTTGACCTATATATACACTTATCCGATGTAGCGGCATTATTTTGTAACCCACTTTTACCCAAGATTTATTTTTGTTACTTTTTTGTTTAGTTTTTCTTTTTGATATGAATAAATAAACATTACATTTTAAACAATGTTCAAGTATTCTGGTGTGTTATGTTTCGTAATTCTTTTATTTATTGAGGTTTGGTAGTCATAAGCAGGTTTTGTAGTTTTTTAAAATTTCTATAATTTCTGTAAATTACACCGGCGACTCTCCTACAGTAGGAGAATTTGTTTGAGGGACAATATATATGTAAAAGGTCTTGATGATTTTATTTATTGTATTTTCATTTAAAACCACTACTATATTATACCTTACACTCATGTAATCACTAGCTTAATTTCCAATCTATCCAAAGTATTAAACCTATCCAAAGCTCTGCTGAAAATGGTATGCAAATTCATTAGTTGGTAACTAGAATTTCCTGACAATAGTAACTTTAACAAAAATGAAACTTGGAAATCATTAAACATGCAAAATGCGCTAATTATTGTATACTGACTTATTAATAAAGAGTAGAACTGCACGATTCTGGCTAAAATGAGAATCACAATTTTTTTGCTTAGAAGATAAATGACGATTCTCTCGCAATTCTCGCTGCATAACATCATCTTTCACATTAAAACAAAAAAAAATTAGGCCAACTTTACTGTTTTTTTTTTTTTTTTTTTTTTTTAATTCATTGGTGTATTTTTTCCCAAAAATTTGCATTTGAAAGACCGCTGGGCAAATACAGTGTGACATAAAATATTGCAGCAATTGACATTTCATTCCCTAGGGTCTCTGCTAAATATAATGTTGGGGGGTTCCAAGTAATTTTTCAGCAGAAAATATTGATTTTAACTTAAGAAACAAGTGTCAGAAAAAGATTTAGACTTTAAGTGGTTAAACCTCCTGCATTTACACAACTTGGCAGACTGCCTGCATTTTTTTCTTTACACACAGAAGTTTCCCTTTGATCTAAGAAGGAAGAGTTATACAATGTTTCTTTTTAAAAACTTGGCAGACTGCCTGGATGTTTTCTTTTGACAGCTGAGTGAGCAGAAAAGTCTCTCCACTTGTTATATGAAAGAATCGGCAGAGATCGTCAGTGGGGTTGAATCGAGATCATGATTTTTTAACAATTAATTGTGCAGCTCCAATAAAGAGTAAACATTTTTTTCATGGTGAATAATATTTTCTAACATGGTTAATTGCTAGAGCATTTTTCACAACAAAAAAGGTACAAATACGTTTCAACATTTAATAAATTCTGATTTCTTGAGGTAACACGCAGGTAATTCTGGCATAAAATTCTAATTTTATGTGGAGAGACGCTGGAGAATAGCCATTTCTGTCTGTCTAATCAGGTCAGTAAACACTTTCTACAGCAATTTTAGTTCTTCAGACAGCACCTCATCAAACAAAAATAAATATAATAATAATGAAATATAATAAAAACAAACAATGGTCTTATTTTTTAATACAACAAATAACATTTAAATTCCTTTGAACATTTTGCATATGCAAGCTTTTCTCAATGCTAGCAAGAAATCAGGGAGTGCTTTTATTTCACTACACACAACTCACCTTTCTGTTTTCCATACACAGAAACCTTGATGTTATTATGAGATTCAACTAGTCTGTGCAGTCTAACTGATTGCTGTAAATGGGGGAAGGGTGTAAAAAGTGTTAGAACAGCACAGTAAGGTTTAAAGTAGAGCATATCAATTACTTACTAATGTGCCTAAAGTCAGTAAATAATTGTACCTACCTAACCATAGTAGCAGTAGCTCAATATACTTTTACTTGCTGTAGAAATTAGGTTTGGAAATGGATTCCTAAGAAGATTGTTAAAGACATGCAGAAAGGAGGTATAGATGCGTGCGTGTGCATAGCCTTAGTTTGCTAATGCAAAGCTGTGTTAGGGCCAAACAGCCTTGTGAATGCATAGGGTGGAAAAATGGTATAAACCACTTGACCCTACAATTTTAAGAAGCATTTTAAAAAATGCATTTACCAGTTTTTGTTGCCTGTGGAAAACTGCATCATAGTTATACAGCCTATTCAACATATAGTCAGATTTGGCAGCACATTCACCAAATCAAGATTGCCAATCAGCTTTTAACTTCAGCTTGTTCAATTAAGCTTTCATATTAAAAACCTGGAAGCTGATTGATTTCTATTCAGAGTGCTGCACCAGATTTTGCACTCTCCAGTTTTAGTTTCCAGCGCTTTCTCAGACTAAAAACTAAAAAGCTCTTCTCATTAGGAGTGCAAAAAAGTTAAAAAAGGGGGTTGGTTTCCCTGTTTCCTATTTTTGAGAGACTCATGGCATGGAGTCTGTGCCACAGATGACGTCAGATATGATGAAGCGCGTAGGGTGGAGCCATCTGTGACGTCACCACGTTGTTACCGGAAGTGGCTGGGAAGCCATTTTAGTGTACCAGTCTGAGTTTTATTCTGAGAAAGCGCTGTTTTACTGGATGACATGTGAGTGTAATGATTTTACACAATTAAAACGTTTTATACAGGGTACACTATGAGGGGTTCTTTGCTTTAGCCCTAACAAATCAGCATGTGGAGGAGCATTCTGGTGAAAATGCATTACAGCTGCCAGGGATGATCTGCTATACAATAGGAGACAGAGGATACTGTATCACCTCATGCTTGAATTGTCCTATCTGTAACGGGTGCTTAATTCCCTCTGGTAAGCCTTGCATGCTGTCACAAGGTGGAGGTTTGGATTACTGCACATGGTATTCAGAGATCGGTGTCACATTTCCAATAAACGACTTATCACCATTAGTTGTGGATTTGTTGGACTTTTTTCTACTTTTTATTCTTTTTTATATTCGTTCATTACACTGAATATAGTGTCATTGTGTTCTTTGTGATTTTTATGTGATGGAGACAATAGTGCAGCACTTTTAATCTACTTGATATTTTGAAACATGCGTGACAGATATTGTCAACATATACAAACACTGATCTTTCATTGTGTAAATGGTGAACATGCCGATAAGCAGAATGGTGGCATCTAATCCACTTTAGGGCATAATGTATCAATTCTAAATAAAAATCTGAAGCAGGAAACATACCTGTCGTAGTGTGTACACAGAGAGGCCAATACAAATGAATGACATAATAATAATAGCCACAGAATATTCTATATATTCTTCAGCAAACCATAGACACACACTGAACAGCTGGAACACATAGAATGGGCTCAACACCTACAAAAAAAAATAGTTATTCAGAAATGTAATAGAATTAAATGAAAGAAAAATCTGAACTTCAGGCAAGCAGCTAAAAACATAGATGAAATATGTACATTGCGGTTTTATCTTCCAGAGGATAAGCATTTCTGTTCATGAGATCTACATAGCCCTCTAGCACAGCACAGACCTTTTGTGGCAGGACAGGAAACCTGATTTTTCTCTGGGTCAATTCAGTAACACTTAAAAGGTCTTAAACCTACCCCTTTGGATGAAAAATAGGAAATAGTAGACTGATCTAAGCTCATCTTCTGTCACTCTGCTTTTTCCTTCTATCAGCATGTTTCTTGCACTGAAGCACAAATGGTTAGCTCGTTGTACAGGGACTCCAAGAGGCTGTTAGCAAGTAAAATTCAGGTACTTACACTACCTACAAACACATTTAAGGACGTATTAATGACTATTACAGGTTCTGAGTTAAGACTAGTTGGGGTTTTGAGAGAATTGGGAAAAATCTAGTTTGTTACTCATCAACTCGAACGTACTACCTGTCTAACACCTGGACTTCTGCCTACAGGTGGTGCAGTCCTTTAAATACCTTGGAGTGATAATTCAGCTATCCCTCTAGAGTCCTACATTGCTAATAATGTTCTCCTTTTAATTTCCCCTCTACAGCACAAAACTATACAATGGATGATCTCCCTATTGTTCTAATGGGTAGAGTGAATATGCTTAAAATTATTTTTATCCCCAAATTGCTCTATGTCATGGAAAATTCCTCATGCAGGCTCCTGGTACAAGTTTATAAACAAATTGATTTGATGTACTTTTCTATGGTATGGACGAGTTCCTAGAGTGGCACTGGATATTCTTAAACTACCCACCCATGTAGCTGGTCTAGCCTTTCCAGACTTTTCCGCCTACTATATAGCTTCCCTATTAGTGTATGTTTATGACTGACTCCCTCCATCATCTGCCAATGCTTGCACAACAGTAGAAGCTGCTATTATATCATCACATGAAACTTTGCACAATATTGTCTATAGAAAAGGGAGTCCCGCCTGGTCAGGGCACTTCTATACTACGTGTCTCTCTTGCATTATTTATAAGAATATAAAAACATCTGTGTGGAATACTCCTCTCTGGTCTAATCTCTCCTTGCCAGAACTCCTTACTATCCTAGATACACAATGATGGTCGTTAAGGGGGTAAAACACCATTTATAGAATGATCAGGAGTTACATTTTTTTTTTCAATTTAGGGAGCATGTTTAGCTTCTGGATACCTACCTCTTTTATATTAATTATGTCACGTTGTTTGCAGACAATTTTGAATCCCTCACTAACCCATCCTCTGTAACCCCACTGGACAAGCTTTTATGCACCTGTGGTCCTACTAGATTGATTTCTGACTATTATTCTGTACTTTGTGATGCCTGTTGACCTAGATACTCATGACGGCCGGGCGGTGTGGCTCTCGTTCTCGGTGGTCCTCATATGACGACCTCCCAGAACAACTTCTCTTGCGTGCCCATGGGGGCACGTAATGCAGTGATCGCAGCCTCGTCGTGTTGCTAGGTCGCTCTTTACCTATGTGATCGGCTGTGTCCAATCACAGCCAGTCACATGTAAACACGGAGATGCTGGTAATCGGCACTCCTCGCCTCACACTGACAGAGTTTGAGGAGAGGAGAGACGATCAGCGGCATCTCCTCACAGGGGACAGCTTGGTATGTAACCAGGGCACTGATCATCAGTGCCCTGATTACAATTAAGTGCCCACCAGTGTCAGCAATGATTGCCCACCACTGCCAGCAATCAGTGCCAACCAGTGCCCACAATTGCCAATCTGTGCCCACAAGTGCCAATCAGTGACCATTATTGATGCCAGTGTTGGCTATCAGTGCTGCCCATAAATGCTCATCACTGCTGCCCATCAATGCCACCCAATGCCCATCAGTGTCGCCCATCTGTGCCCACCAGTGCTGCCTGTGCCCACCAGTGCCGCCCATCTGTGCCTAGTTCCACCCATCAATGCCGCCAATCAGTGCTCATCAGTACCACCTATCAGTACCCATAAGTGCGGCATATTCATGCCTCCTCATCAGTGCCACCTCATAAGTGCCCATCAGTGCTGCCTCATCAGCGCCCATCAGTGAAGGAGAAAAATTACTTATTTACAACATTTACTGACAAACTAAGAAAAACTTTTTTTCTTCAAAATGTTTGATTTTTTTTAGGAAAAAATAAAAAACCCAGGAGTGATTAAATACCACCAAAAGAAAGCTCTATTTGTGTGAAGAAAATGATAAAAATTTCACATGGTTACAGTGTAGCATGACCGCGCAATTGTCAAAGTGTGACAGTGCTGAAAGCTGAAAAATGGCCTGGGCCGGAAGGGGGTGTAAGTGCCCTGTATTGAGGTGGTTAATTTACAGAACATGCCCACAACTTTTTTTTTTATTGTGAAGCAAACAACAAATAGGACAAAATTGTAGAGCCACCTTTTGCAGCTATCACAGCTACAAGTCACTTTGGATAAGTCTATGAGCTTGTCACATCTTACCACTGGGATTTTTGCCCATTCCTCCTTGCTAAACTGCTTCAGCTCCTTTAAGTTGGATGGTTTGTGCTTGTGAACAGCAATATTTAAGTCTGACCACAGATTTTCTATTGGATTGAGGTCTGGGATTTGACTAGGCCATGCCAACACATTTACATGTTTCCCCTTAAACCACTCAAGTGTTGCTTTAGCAGTGTGTTTGGGGTCATTGTCCTGCTGGAAGGTGAACCTCTGTCCTAACCTCAAATCACACACAGAGCGGTACAGTTTTTGCTCAAGAATATCCCTGTATTTAGCACCATCCATCTTTCCCTCAACTCTGACCAGTTTCCCAGTCCCGACTACTGAAAAACATTCCCACAACATGATGCTGCCACCACATGTTTCACTGTGGGGATGGTGTTCTTTGGGTGATGTGATGTGTTGGGTTTGTGCCAGACAGCGTTTTCTTTGATTGCCAAAAAGTTGACATGCCATTTGGCCATCAACGTGCCATTTTGTTTTTGGCTGAAAGTAATGGCTTTCTTTTGGCCACTCTGCCATAACGCCCAACTCTATGGAGCGTACGGTTTATTGTCGTCCTATGTACAGATACTGCAGTCTCTGCTGTGGAACTCTCTTCCAGGGTTACCTCAGGTATCTGTGCTGCCTCTCTGATTAATGCCCTCCTTGCTCGGTCTGTGAGTTTTGGTGTGCGGCTGTCTCTTGATGGTCCTAGGGATCATCAAAGATTTGGATATTTTTTTATACCCTAACCCAGACTTGTACTTCTCAACAACATTGTCCCTTACTTGTTTGGAGAGTTCCTTGGTCTTCCTGGCAGTGTTTGGATAGTGGTGCCTTTTGCTTAGGTGTTGCAGCTTCTGGGGCCTTTCAAAAAGGTGTGTATATGTAATGACAGATCATGTGACACAGGTGGACATCATTTCACTAATTATGTTGGTATGAAGGTAATTGGTTGCACCAGAGCTTTTTATGGGCTTCATAACAAAAGAGGGTGAATACATATGCACATGCCAATTATCAGTTTTTTATTTCTGAAAAATAGTTTTATGTATATATTTTCTAATTTTCCTTCACCAACTTAGACTATTGTGTTCTGATCCATCACATATAATTCAGATTTAAAAAACATTGAACTAAAGGCTGTAATGTAACAAAATGGGTAAAAAGCCAAGAGGGTGAATACTTTTGCAAAGCACTGTAAATGGACCTCACTGGACCTTCACCTTGATGAACAAGACTGGTCAGCATTCAAACACACATATAACAGATCAGTAATTTCATCTAGGGTTATGATTATTCACTTAAAGCTATTTCACCATAGCTATTTCACTCCAACCAGACTGCATAGACTGGCCCTATGCCAAACAGCTGTTTTCAAGGTTGTGGGTGACTACTGACTTTTAGCATTGTGTGTGGAACTGACCTGATATCTCGGATTTTTAGTCTGAGGTTAGCGCCTTTGTTTCTACTGCGTTACGTTTACCTAATATACTACATCCTAAAAACTATTTAGTTAGGATGTTTGGTGATCTATAGATTTCCAAATATGATACATGTTTGTATTCTTTGTATACTAAGTATTCTTTACTTTTATGCTTAAAAGTAATCCTGCTGACACAGAGGGCAATTCTCCCCTCTCCATAGACACCTGAAAGGGATTTATTATTGGTAATCTCCCGTTTTATTTAGGCTAACTTTTGAACTTAGGAAGAATCCTCAGACCTTGGAGTCCTATACCCTAGCCTCTTCAGATCCAAAATTTCAGTAACGTTCATTTCTTTTCTGTATAGTTTAAGGATATGTTTAAAACATGAGACTATTTTTTTTCCTAGGGTTCAAATGAGCTGTTGTGTGTGTTTTCTCATGTTAAACTGTCTGGCAAACGCAATAAATGGATGTATTCATAAATACAGAGTAACTATAGACCGGTTAGTTTAACTTCTATAGTCGGGAAGATACCAGAGAGTTTAATAAAAGACCACATAGATGAGTTCTTGCTGGAAAAAAATATTTTAAGCAACAGACAGCATGGGTTCACGAAAGACAGAAGTTGTCATACAAATCTGATATCTTTTTATGAAGAGGTAAGTAAAACCTTGGACAGAGGGGTGGCTGTGGACGTGGTATACTTGGATTTTGCAAAAGCATTTAGCCGTGTGTGGGGAACTGTGTCAATGTGTAAGGTAAAGTCTACAGGCTTGGAAATATCAGTTTGTAAATGGATAGAAAACTGGCTAAAAGGCAGAATTCAGAGAGTAGTGCTTAACGAGTCTTACTCTGAATGGTCTAAGGTTATCAGTGGTGTACACCAAACTATGCAGTGGAATAACGTCTTTACAGGATGTCTTCAATTTACAAGCCGACCTCAATGCATTGTCTAATTGGGCGACTATGTGGCAGAGGTTTAATGTTGATAAATGTAAAGGTATGCACTTGGGGGCTAAGAATATGCATGCATCATACACACTAGGGAGAGTACAAGTGGGGGAAACCGTAGTGGAGAAGGATCTGGGAGTTTTGGTAGATCATAAGCTCAATAATAGCATGCAATGACAAGCTGCGGTTTCCAAAGCGAGCAAAGACCTTTCTTGTATAAGGAGAGGTATGGACTCCAGAGAGAGAGAGAGAGAGATATAATTTTGCCCCTGTACAAATTATTAGTAAGACCTCATATGGAATATGCAGTTCAGTTTTGGGCTCCAGTTCTCAAAAAGGATATCAGAGAACTGGAGAAAGCGCAGAGAAGGGCAACGAAAATGAGGCATGGAGGAGCTCAGCTATGAGGAAAGATTAGAGGAACTGAATTTATTCTCTCGAGAAGAGGAGATTAGGGGGGATATGATTTACATGTACAAATATATAAGGGGTCCATATAGTGAACTTGGTGTTGAATTATTCACTTTACACAGAGGACAAGGGGGCACTCTTTATGCCTAGAGGAAAAGAGGTTTCATCTCCAAAGACGGAAAGGTTTCTTCACAGTAAGAGCTGTGAAAATGACTCTCTCCAGAGGTGGTTCTGGCCAGCTCAGTAAATTGCTTTAAGAAAGGCCTGTATTCTTTCCTAAATCCACACAATATAACTGGGTACTAACATTTATAGGTAAAGTTGATCCAGGAAAAATCTGATTGCCTCTTGGGGGTCAGGAAGGAATTTTTTCCCCTGCTGTAGCAAATTGGATCATGCTTTGCTGGGGTTTTTCGCCTTCCTCTGGATCAACTGTGGGTATAGGATTGGGTATATGGGATTGTTTGATATTATTTATTTATTTTTATGGTTGAACTAGATGGACTTGTGTGTTTTTTTCAACATGATTAACTATGTAACTATGCAACAGAGCTGTAATTTTATAGACTGCTTGGAAATCAGCTCTAGTTAGGATTTTCTTACATGGATCAGGTGAAAATTTAAAGGGAATCAAGTTTGTCAGTGGCTTCAGGTGGCAGTACCATTGTACAGCTGTATACCTGTATCCCAATATAAATACTTATATGCACAAACCCTGGGCCACTGGTATCTCAAAGAGACAAAAGGCTTATATTTGGATAGACATGTGTAACCATCCTGATAATCTCTTCTACTAAAGAGACGAGACAGTTCCCCTAAGGGGAGAAAGAGGTTTTTGTCCTTTCAGGCTTTGTCTTGCTAGGAGGTTGTGCTGAAAGTCTTTTTACCTCCAGGTCCTCTGCCTAGGCAAGGATGCTGCTGAAAGAAGAGCTTGAGCCTGGGCCTAAGAATTGTATGTTAATGTGTAAAAGTGCAGCGCTAATATTGCAAAAAGCAAGTGAAAGTGTAATATTATACATAAACACCTCTAGATGATAATAACTCAAACAATAATATAATATAAATTCACCAGAAAAAGGTGAAGTGGAATGTCACTGTGCTAGTGTAGTACCTACACTGCAAACAAAGTCCAAAACATGAACATAAAAATGGAAGAATCCAAATATATATGTGATCCAGCAGACATATGTAGAAATCCAAACACCGGTGTGATTTGCAATATTAGCGCTGCACTTTTACACTATTGCTTTACAGCTGTGCCGGCTGCTAGTTTGCATTTTCACAGCGCAGTATATGCTTCCCTCTTTTAAGAAATGTATGTTGCCTTGCTGCAGGATACATCCAGGAGGAGCAGAGCAGGAAAATGACTGCATGTATAGGGCATCTTAGGAAAAGGCTTCTCTGCTGAATAGTGTGTATAAGCAGCTATCTGTGAATATTACAGGACAATCTGGCTGCTTATGCTAGGAGGTACTTGTGCTCCCTGGTTGTGCTTAACAGTCTGCCAAATAAAACTGTAATGCCCCGTACACACGATAGGATTTTCCAATGAAAAATGTCTGATAGGACCTTGTTGTTGGAAATTCCAACCGTGTGTAGGCTCCATCACACATTTTCCATAGGAATTTCCGACACACAAAGTTTGAGAGCTTGCTATAAAATTTTCCGACAACAAAATCCGTTGTCGGAAATTCTGATCGTGTGTACGCAAATACGACGCACAAAGTGCCATGCATGCTCAGAATAAATTAAGAGACGAAAGCTATTGGCTACTGACCCGTTTATAGTCCCGACATACGTGTTTTACGTCACCACGTTCAGAACGATCTGATTTTTCGACCACTTTGTGTGACCGTGTGTATGCAAGACAAGTTTGAGCCAACATCCGTCGGAAAAAATCCTAGGATTTTGTTGTCGGAATGTCCGATCAATGTCCGATCGTGTGTACGGGGCATTAGACTCAGCTTAAAGGTCCATAGACTGTTGCTAGTAGAGAAGTCTGGAGCCATTTTGCTGATTTTTGGTTATCATGTGTCCTACCTCTCTCCCCTTGAGTTTACTGAGCTGTAATAAGGTTTTTAAATATTCCCAAGTGACCGGTGCCCAATTCCTTTCACCCCAAAAAGTGTCAAAAATTGGAAGTTTGAAATGCTAGCCCACAAGTGATGAAGTCTTCCCCATTTTTCCAGTGCTAAGGGGGTGCTACACATACACATTAAGTATTATTTTTTAAACAGAAGATTGTATCATCAGAAGCACATTTTGACAGCAATGCAGTATTGAATGTAGAAATATGTGTAGCAGGGAGCTCGATATGAATATATTCATGCAATAAGAAGACACTCTGTAAAATTGCTACAGTGAAACGGTTTCCCTCGAGGCTCTAGTGGCAGCAAAGACTGCCATCACATCCTGCTAACAGACAGGGTACAGGAAGCAAAGTATACAGGGAATTGTAGTTCCAGGACTCAAGTTTCACATTGGGATTTCACTTATTATGGACTACAACTTCCAGACTGCAGAGGAGAGAAGAATGGAATGCTGGGGGAGACTATAAGAGGGATGGATTTAGGCCTAGATCTCTCTCTTGGGACGCTGTTTGACTCTGCCAGCAGGAAGTGAGACAGTGAGTTGCTGTTAAATTGCGGCCTACACAGCGGAGAGCTGTTCAGCTATACCCAGAGAGACCTCTGTGGACAGCATCGCTTTTTCACTACAGCAGACCGGAGGGTGTTCCAGGCCATCCAGAGACGCCTGCACTTCAGATGCCAGGGGGCTGCAGAGTGACGCAGCAGGCGCCATTACCCAGAGCCAGGACACAGAGAGAGAGTTCCTGTTAAAGTCTTATCATCTGCACCATTGCCAACTTCATCTGAGTTCCAGAGTGGTGAGCGGGCATAGCCCATATTATAGTAAAAGACACAGCATCCAGACATCATTCACAACAGTTCAACTGGTGGTACTTGTAGTCCCACAGAAGTTAGGTTTTGTGCTATAACGAACACTGAAATCAGACATCTATGCCCTGTTCACGTTATTGATTCTAGCAGCTATATTGGATAACATCAATAGGAGCATATAAGAATGAAGTTACCATACAAGCTGAGAACAGTTCAGCTTAGTAGTACTTATAGTGCTACTGGAAGTCAGTTCTTATACTATAACGAACTCTGTATACAGACATCTCTGTTTTTGTTGCTTTGCTAATATCAATAGTGCCACAGGATACAGATTCACTTAACCTCATTGACACGGTATACAGACATCTGCATTCCATACTGCTGGTATTTACAGTCCCTCTGGATACAATACCTTTCCAGAAAGAAGTTACAGTGCCACCTTGTGTTTAGTTTACACAGGAAGATCCAGCATTCTCTTCTGGCTAAGTTCATATCAATTCAACTGCTTTGTTCTACCATTCAGGATTACAGTTTTCCTAAAGTGCTAGCTGAAGACCACAAGATTCATCTTTACTATGGAGTTACTGTTAGCCCCCTGTTGCTCTACCTTATCCTTTCACAACAGACTATTGTTGCCTAATAAAAGGTGATCCTTCAGGTAGCTGGACTCTGTTTAGAAGGAGCCAATCAAGCCATGGTTATAATTGCTCTTACTAAATGTTTGTTATTTGCTTTGTTGTGGGCCTGTGGGTTGAGGTACAGGGAGGAAAGGTTTGACACAGCTTAAAAGGGTCAGTCCTCTGCCTCTCTACTACCTGTTCACATAGGTGTCAATAGTGTGAGTCTGTTGTGTTAAACTGCACTGTGTTTCCCTGAATCATCTATAGTAATCTGTCACTTAAACTAAGATTTTCATCTGACGTACATGTTTTATGCTGAATATATATATCTCTTTGTGTCACTTTTGTCTCAGTAAACATACCCTCTGGTTTATCACAGTTGTGTTTCCTCTCTACTGCTGTGTATCGCACTGATTTTGCAGAGTAGGCGTGCCAGAGGGATTGGGACTGTTCTTGGGGTTGAGAGGCAGAGTACAAAACCAAATATACATTAAGCAGCTCCTACGGGGGTAGCGCTACATATGTTTAGCTTCCATCAAGATTCCTGATATGGGTGTAGTCTGAGCAGTACTAGGACATATTTGTTTGGGTGCATCAGGGAAGGTCCTAATCCACCTCAGATATTCTTTCCAGAATGTTCTAAAATACAGCACAAACACAATCATTAGTGAGCAAAATAAAATAATAATTAGCAAGGTCCCAGGCCTCCAGAAGCCTAATGGTGACCTACAGAGTCAGGGAGAGCCGACATCCTTCTATGTAGTATGGGTTACGAGGCATAGTGGGTGTAACGCAAGGTAGATTCATGGGCACCAGACACGTCTTGAATGCAAAGAGATTTATTGTCTCTTAAAACAGAACTGTGGGAGAGAGGGTTTAGTCCAGGACACCCTTTAGTAGTTGCAATGTTAATTGGCAGACTCCGAGACTTCTATAGGTAGACAGCCATGCAGGGAAAGGCACCCACCCAGACACCCAATACTCCCATGTGTATATACATATGTGTGTCCATTTTACTCCCCAAAGCATTGCACCGTTTCTGACGTTATGCTAGATTATTATCAAATGGATTCCTCTGCCTTTAACTACCACTCATCCTCAAATGTTCAGTTAGAACATACTCCCAGGACTGTCATTTAACCTTGCATGAGACCTTGGGCAGAACTAGCCAACCGTCACCTCCGAGCCAAACCAGGCCTGCCAAACCTTATCGAACTTCTTTCCGCACCCTCTAGATTTGTAGGTTGCCTTATAGTAAGGCATCATTGAGTTTACCAAACATTTCCAGAAGGGAATACCAGAGGGAGCTGAATTCTTCCATTTAAATAAAATAGCTTTCCTTCCATAGAAGAATAAGATGTTCAGTAAAGCTGGACGGAACTACCTCCTCCACCAGGCCCAACAAACATACTCTAATTGACATTGGGATAGGAATCTTTAAAATGTCTTCTATGCATGTTATCACCCCTTCCCAAAAGGTCTTGATGTGCGGGCAATCCCAGAAAATATGTTTGGCATCTGCCGGTTAAAAACCGCATCTCCAACATGCCGAAGAGACCGATGGGTAAATTACAGCCAGTCTGTCCGGTGTAAAATAAATTCTGTGTAAAAATTTTAAAAATTAAAAGTAAAAATCTATCTCTCGCGGAGACTAAGTGTTGAAATACGTCATCCCATTCCTCCCCGTCCAAAGCAGGGAATTCATTCTCCCACCGTTCCCTACATCTAGCCATTGCTGCCGGACTTTTCTTAAACAGTTCTTTATATGTGACCGATAGCATCTTAGGGAGGTCTTCTACCATAAGCATGTCTTCCAGAGCCGATGGGATGGACTCCACTGCCCTATCTCTGAATTGGGCCTGAAATGCGTGTCAAGCTGTATGAACCTGAAGAAATATGTATTAGGGAGATCATGCTTAGTCTTTAGTTGGTCAAAAGTCAGGAGTGCTCCATCTTTGGTGATGTCTTTAAATAATTTTATTCCCTTGACCATCCCACACCATAGAATCCTGAAATGAGTAGAAATGAGATAACTTGGGGTTCCCCCACAAGGGAGTCAGTGGTGAAAAACCCAAGTAGCTCGGGCATGCTAACTCAACTGCCTCCTCCCATGCCTTAATAGTAGCCTTCATTGCCATTGTTAGTGGAAGCTCTGACCTAATCCCTCTGTGAATGGCCAAACGGAGGGTAACATAGGACCCCAAGTGAGCCGCCTCTACCACCGTTGCGGAGTCACCGTCATCAGACGTCAACCATTTGTGAGCAAATACCAACTGACCAGCTAGGTAATATTTTCTCCAGTCAGGCAGGGCCAATCCCCCCTGCCTCCGCGGTTCTTGAAGCACCTTGATTCCTATGCGTGGCTGTTTGGGGGTCCAGAGGAATGTACTAGTAATGCCCTCCAGTTGTTTAAAAAAGGTTTTGGGGATCCCTACCAGAGCGTGTCTCAAAAAATAGAGTATGACTGGAAGAATTTTCATTTTCAGTAAACTTATCCTCCCTATTAGTGACAAAGGGAGCCTTTGCCAGGCATGCGCCTTCTGCTTAAAAAAGGCCAGTAGGGGCAATAAATTACCAGTCATATAGTCAGCACTGTCTGCTGTAATTGTAACTCCTAGGTATGTGATGGAAGAAACCCACTTCAGCGGCAGACTATGGTCAGCCTTTTTCTTGGCCCCAGCATCTAATGGCAGAATGGAGGATTAGCTCCAGTTTACCTTTAGACCTGAAAAAACTGTGAAATCATTGAAAAATTTTAGAGCAGCCTTTAATGATGACCCAGGGTCCTCCAAAAACAAAAGCAAGTCATCCGCGTATAATGCTAGACATTCCTTAATAGAACCTACTCTAATGGCCTTTACTTCACTAGAAGATCTACGTGCTACCGCTAAGGGCTCCATCATAAGCGCAAATAAAAAGAGGGACAAAGGGCACCCCTGCCTGGTGCCTCTGCCCACTGAGAAGAAGTGGGAAGTATTCTGACCCAATCTAATTGCTACTCTGGGATTGCAATATAATAAGGCTTTCCACTTCCTGAAAGTACTGCCAAATCCCATCACCTCCAGCACCTGGTGCAAGTACGACCAATCAATTGAGTCGAACGCCTTTTCTATGTCGATCGAAACAACAATTCTGTTTCCATCCTCAGGCCTCGGTAACTGGAGGTGAGTAAGCAGCCTTCTCAAATTAGTGTCTGTGGACTTTCCGGGCATGAAACCCATCTGGTCAAAGTTGACCAGGGAGGGGGATCACCCCGACCAGCCTGTTGGCCAAGACCTTCGTCAGTATCTTCAGATCCGTATTTAAGAGGGAAATGGGCCTGTATGAAAAACAATCTAAAGGGTCTTTATCTGGTTTCAGCAATAACACCATATAGGCATCCAGCATTGAGGCCAGGAGACTATTCTGTTCTAAACATTGGGCCAAAAGTGTGTTCAGTCTCGGGGCTAATTCGTCAGCATGGCTTTTATAAAAATCTGCAGGTAGGCCATCCGGTCCCGGCACCTTACAGGGCAGGAAGTCAAAAATCGCTGCAATTATCTCTTTGTTGGTGATCTTACTATCCAACTCCACCTGGTCAGTCTCAGATAATCTCGGGAGGGCCAGCCCTGTCAATAGAGCATCCAAATCTGCATGATCATAACTCGTTATAGGAGCATATAGTTTAGAAAAGAAGTCCCTAAATTCGTCTAAAATACCTAAGGTATCACTAATCAGAGTACCATCCTTCCCTCTAACTACCGGGATGTTCGTTATTTGATTATCAACTGCCACCAGTCTTGCCAGCAAATTCCCATTTTTGTCACCCTCTGAAAAAACTGAGTTCGCCCTGTGGCCCACTTCGGTATGAGCCAGATCTGAGAAATGCAGGGAGAGAAGACGCCTAGCCTCCATCAGAGACAAATATGTGGACTCAGAAGGACTGCCAGCATGTCTCTCCGCACAGTCTCGCAGTCTCTCGCAGCCTGGCAACCTCAGCGTTATGAGCTACCCTTTCAGACTTTATCGCAGAAATACATTCTGTCCTTATTACAGTCTTAAATGCATCCCAGACCACCGGAGGGTCCGCTGTATTCTCATTAGACGACCAGTAAGAGGCGATAGACTCCTGTAAGCATGAAGATACCGGTTTATTTTGCAACCATCCTGGGGATAGTCTCCAACCCCCTGCCCCCCTTCCAGCCGACAGACCGAGATCAAGGGACATAGGGCAATGATCAGATATACCCCCTGCCAGGTAAGCTATGTCCTTTAGAAACGGCAACAAGGCCTGGTTCCCAAACGCCATGTCTATCCTGGCCGACGAGCGGTGGGTCAGTGAGACGTGAGAGTAAGCCCTGGAAGACAGGTTCCTAGCTCGCCACAGCTCTGTCAACCCAGTCACCGAAGCCCAGGATAGAAGATCACCAGACCCCACTCTCCCTGGATTGGAGGAGTCCAACGCATCTAAAATAGCATTGAAATCACCCATCAGTACAAGAGGGAGGTGAGCAAAGGGAGACAATCTGGTAAACAAATCATACAATAATTGTACATTTACAGGAGGAGGTAGGTATACATTCACCAGTAACATTTTATGATGATAAACATCTAAAAGAACACCCACATATCTACCCCCTGGATCCGAGAACACCTGATGTATAGTACATGGTAAGGCCTTGCTGATAAGAATTGAGACGCCTCTGGCAAACGTGGAGAAGCTAGCATGAAAATCTTTTTGGACCCAAGGTCTGCGCATAGCCAGGACCCTACTACCATCTAGATGAGTCTGTTGCAGGAAAGTGATATGTGGTTTGAATTATTTAAAGAACTGAAATATTGATACTCTTTTATACTTGTTATTCAGTCCTCTCACATTCCACGATACAATTTTTGCACACTTAGCCATTAACCTATAGATAAAATTTGAAATAACAACAGGAGCCTGAGTGCAGTGCTTTGTACCGTCTGCAGGTACTTGTGGAGACACTAGACCAATGCCATATACAAGTTATACATATTCCCCCTCGTGAGTGGTGAACTGTGGTAAAACTATCCCCTCCCGCCATTATACCAGAAACCATCTAAAACAAAAAAGAAAAACCACAACTGCTGGTATGTGGCTTAGTCCCAAAGACTCCCAAAAAAGGGGAGAACAAAAATAGAAAATGGGAAGTACTTAACCGTGTGACGAACTGTTCAGCAAGTTTGATGGCCTTTTCTGTGTCTTCATGGAGCCCCATGGGGTACGGAATTTGGAGCTCAGTTCAGCCCACACTAGGCCATATATCAATAACACTTCTTTAGTTTCATGTAGCCATCTAGTGGTCTCCAACATGCATAACACTATCAAAAGGAGGTCTCATACACATCAGGAGTTATTCATCACAGGCAGTCAGATGTAGCCCCTCTTGCTCCTATGGGATGTATAAAGAAATCCAAAAAACAAAGGGGCAAAAGGAAGGTGAGAAAAATAAATGAAAACAGCATAGTAAGGGCATGGTAACCGTAACATATCCCCCTGATGCAGCCTCCGATAGCACCGTTAATCTTGATGCCTCATGCTACTGTGACGACTACCTTTATGGATGTCTGTCAAGCCAATCACTGGCTTCCACTGGGTTAGCAAAAAATTTAATAGAGCCTTTAAACTGCACCTGCAGCCTGCTAGGGTACAGCATGCTGTACTGGATCTCCCTTTCTCTCATCCGCTTGCAGACATCATTAAAGGATCTCCTTTTCCTCTGAGTTTCGTCCGAGAAGTTAGGGAACAGCATCACTTTGGTGTTTTCAAAGCGGAGTTCCGGATGTTTCCTTGATTCCGTTAGGATCATGTCCCGATCACGATAATTTAAGAATCTCACCAGAAAGGGACGCAGGAAAGCACCAGGGGGATGGACACCTGTGGGCACCCTGTGTGCCCGTTCTACTACATACGTGGGGGGTAAATCCGCCAATTGTAGTATTTGCTTGAAAAACAGCTCTGCAAACATGGCTGGCTTGGCCCCCTCTGCCCCTTCAGGTAATCCAACCACCCTATCATTATTCCTTCTTTGCCTTTCCTCTGCGTCGTCGACTCTATGTTGTAAGGATCTTACCAGATCCTGCCACTCAGACAGTTGTGTTCCCTGTGTGTGAGAAGCGTCCTCCACATCAGATATTCTGCCTTCTGCAGCTGTGAGTCTGCCTCGGATTTTATCCAGGTCATGCCTGATAAGCATGCATTCCTTGGCAAGATGGTCGATCCGCACCATCACCGCTGCCCTGCTGGCGTCAATAGCCTCCAGGATGGGTCTGATGATAGCGTCTGCTGTCTCTCCCTGCACAGGGGTCTCTTGTGGAGGGTCATCCCGGCCTCGTTCCTCCTCTGCTACCGACTTCTCCGTCTGCCTGTCTTTCCCTGCCACACTCTTAGCAGTCTGCCTGGAAGGCAAGATGGCGGCGGGTGAACTTCTTTCCGGGCCTCATGCAGAGCGTGTCTGACGCTGCGAGATCTGTGGATTCTGTCTGTTCTTGCTCCCGGCCTTTCGCATGTCCCGGATGTCCCGAACGTAGCTCGGTGTTGCAGGAACAGAAAAAAGGGCTGAAAAGGCTCCTAATTACGGATTATTGTCCGGATAGATGTGGAGCTCCAGAGAAACACTTCTTGCCTCGTTCACATCCGGTCACGCCCCTCCTATGGCAACAATCTTGAACAGTTTATAACAAAGGTTACAATGAACTCTTTCACTTCCTCTACAATCTCCTATTGTAGATCTTCAATCAACTGAGCTCCCAGTCTTTCTCACTAGACTTGCTGATCCACTGCCACTGGATCTCCTGAGCTCTTCCAACCTTCTCTCTATCTTCCTCAAGCATCACACCAGCTTCCCTGCTGGGTCTCTAGCTTGGCATCCAAGATACTCCTCGAGCATCACCTCCGCTGGCTGGGTCTCTGGCTTGACACCTGCTGAAGTTTCCCAATTCTTCACCATCCCCAGTTGGCGAGAATACTGTCTGGTGTGTTCCTTGGCCTTCATGATGCTTGTGACATGACAAAATGTGGAAAATTTCAAGGGGTATGAATATTTTTATAAGGCATTGTACATCTGGATATTCAGGACAATCAAAATGTGATGAATTGGCAACTCTCCCGAATCGGTCATCCCGATAGAAAGGACCCCAATTAAACCCATTTAGGAAATCATAAAAAAATATAATTTTTCAACTAGTTTTTCTATTGTGTTTTGTAATTCCTTATACATCAGCACTCAGACTGGGAGAGCGAAAGGAAGCACTGTAAGCCAAATCAGGTGCTACTGCTGTGCACACTGCTGTGAATCTAACAAATAGAGGTTGTCAACTGGAGGTAACAGTAGAGTTTCATTGCCAGTAAATTTCTGCACTACACAGTGAAGCAATTTACAGTGCAAAAACTACATTGTCTAGATTTGGCTAAGATTTCTGCTAGGTTTCTCATGATTAGAAAAAACTGTTGGCAGTATAACAAATCTTTTCACAAGTAAGAAAGTTCACACATAGGCATTTAAACTTAAAGCAGAACTTCACTCTCTCAATCAACATTGATATTTTTATCCTAATGCCCTGTACACACGATAGGATTTTCCGATGGAAAATGTGCGATAGGACCTTGTTGTCGGAAATTCCGATCGTGTGTAGGCTCCATCACACATTTTCCATAGCAATTTCCGACACACAAAGTTTGAGAGCTTGCTATAAAATTTTCCGACAACAAAATCTGTTGTCGGAAATTCCGATCGTGTGTACACAAATCCGACGCACAAAGTGCCACGCATGCTCAGAATAAATTAAGAGACGAAAGCTATTGGCTACTGCCCCGTTTATAGTCCCGTGTACGTGTTTTACGTCACCGTGTTCAGAACATCCGTCGGAAAAAATCCATGGATTTTGTTGTCGGACGGTCCGATCAATGTCCGACCATGTGTACAGGGCATTAGGCTGCTAGAATTAGTAAATAGATAGGAAAGTACATCATATTTACTTGTTTTCATTATTTTTTTTTTTATTAATTTCTTCAGTTACAGGCAAATGATGTCATATATCCCAGGGGTCTTCAGGAGGAGAGAAGGGTTTTTCTCAGATAAAGCACATCCTCCTGTCTGCATGCCCAAGCTATGGGCAGATGGATTCCCAGAAGTAAATGCTACATGAATCACCTGCCCTTACTCAAGATGTCCACGATCAGAAATGCTAGGGGGGCGTTTTTTTAAAGTGATTTCACAACAAAATAAAGCATGGAGACATGGATGGATGGATGAGTTTGCTTTAAATATTAGAAATTAGCTAAATTGCATTTTTAGTGTTTACATGCAGTGTAGTTTCACTTTAAGTGTTTGCCTACACATACACTGTAAATTACACCCAACAGTAATTGCAACTTTCTAAACTGTCTTTAGAAATAAAGTATGGGCACCAATAAGGAAGTGCTAAAGTTTGCATTAATGGTAAACCTGCATTTTATTGCTAAGGTCAGCTTAATAAATTGTAATTACTGATATGCATATATTAAATTATGAATAAAGATATGCATAGCCTTAGTGCAAAAGAAAGGGCCATAAAATGTGAAACAAAATGCATCCTCTTTTGTTGCTATGTGGACATATATACAGTATCTCACAAAAGTGAGTACACCCCTCACATTTTTGTAAGTAATTTATTCTATCTTTTCATGTGACAACACTGAAGAAATGACACTTTGCTACAATGTAAAGTAGTGAGTGTACAGCTTGTATAACAGTGTAAATTTCCTGTCCCCTCAAAATAACTCAACACACAGCCATTAATGTCTAAACCGCTGGCAACAAAAGTGAGTACATCCCTAAGTGAAAATGTCCAAATTGGGCCCAATTAGCCATTTTCCCTCCCCGGTGTCATGTGACTTGTTAGGGTTACAAAATCTGATCTGAAAAAAAGAATTGTTGTTCTACATAAAGATGGCCTAGGCCAGTGATGGCGAACCTTGGCACCCCATATGTTTTGGAACTACATTTCCCATGATGTTCAACTACACTGCAGAGTGCATGAGCATCATGGGAAATGTAGTTCCAAAACATCTGGGGTGCCAAGGTTCGCCATCACTGGCCTAGGCTATAAGAAGATTGCCAAGACCCTGAAACTGAACTGCAGCACGGTGACCAAGACCATACAACGGTTTAACAGGACAAGTTCCATTTAGAACAGGCCTCACCATGGTCGACCAAAGAAGTTGAGTGCACTTTGGGAAATAGATGTATAAATGCTGCCAGCATTGCTGCAGAGGTTGAAGGGATGGGGGGTCAGCCTGTCAGTGCTCAGAACATACGCTGCACACTGCGTCAAATTGGTCTGCATGGCTGTCATCCCAGAAGGAAGTCTTTCTAAAGATGATGCACAAGAAAGCCCACAAGCAGTTTGCTGGAGACAAGCAGACTAAGGATATGGATTATTGGAACTATGTCCGGTGGTCTGATGAGACCGAGATAAACTTATTTGGTTCAGATGGTGTCAAGCATGTGTGGCAGCAACCAGGTGAGGAGTACAAAGACAAGTGTGTCTACATTCAAGCATGGTGGTGGGATTTTCATGTCTGGGGCTGCATGAGTGCTGCCGGCATTGGGGAGCTACAGTTTGAGGGAACCATGAATTCCAACATGTACTGTGACATACTGAAGCCGAGCATGATCCCCTCCCTTTTGTAGACTGGGCCGCAGGGCAGTATTCCAACATGAAACAACCCAAACACACACTTTAAAGATGAAGACTGTCTTGCTAAAGAAGCTGAGGGTAAAGGTGATGGACTGGCCAAGCATGTTTCCAGACCTAAACCCTATCGAGCATCTGTGGGACATCCTCAAATGGAAGGTGGAAGAGCGCAAGGTCTCTAACATCCACCAGCTCCGTGATGTCATCATGGAGGAGTGGAATAGTGCTGGAAATAATGGTGGCCACACAAAATAATGACACTTTGGACCCAATTTGGACATTTTCACTTAGGGGGTGTACTCGCTTTTGTTGTCAGTGGTTTAGACATTAATGGCTGTGTGTTGAGTTATTTTGAGGGGATGGGAAATTTACACTGTTATACAAGCTGTAGACTCACCTCTTTACATTGTAGCAAAGTGTCATTTCTTCAGTGTTGTCACGTGAAAAGATATAATAAAATATTTACAAAAATGTGAGGGGTGTACTCACTTCTGTGAGATACTGTACATACACATACAACCGAGCCACAGTTACCTGTGCTTGGATCTTATTTATAAGAACGTACAAGGAAACGAACACTAAGTTAGTCAAACATTTGGAATGTACACAACAGGAAGACAGATACTTACTACTGCAACATAAACTCCCACAAAACTGTAGTTATAATTAAGTGTTTTATTTTGTGCAGGAATATATTTTGAACCGGTTAGAACCCAAGCATGGGACATTGGGGTGCCTTATACTGCAATATTGTCAAAATGCCAGGAGAAAGTGGAAGACAGACATCATGTTATAAAACAATTATAACTTGATAATGTTACCTCTTTAAAGAGTAGTTTCCATATTGGAGTAATACCGACATCAATTATATTTGGCCCACAGATGAGTCTCCTAGAAGTAAAGCACAGGACAGTTTTGTTTTCACATGTTCAATCAATCAGTAAAATTAAAGTGGTATTACACCCAAAAGCAAGCATTTATTATATTACCAATTACTAATTCTTAGATGTGATTGCTTTATTAGTTTCCTTTTTTAGGCTCTTTTTTCTATATTCAACTGGTGATCCAGCCAGCAAGTCTTTTGTTTTTAAAAGTACAAGCTCTCCAGCAGAATGTTTCAGTTTACATGGATGAGAAAAACCATTTGATTAAAATGATCAGCTTTTATTTATTCATGTAAAAACCTCCCCCCCCCCCCCCCCACTTACCCACCCACTGTCTGCTGTGCTCAGAGTTGTGTCCCACTCATACACGTGGTGTGTTACTGGCCAGATCACCAGGTGAAAACAGTGGGGAAAAAGCCAAAGAAAAGAAAACAAATGCAGCCACCACATCCAATGATTGGTAAGCAGTAAAAGTACATCTTTGGTTTTAGGTTTAATACCGCTAATGTCAAGGGAAAGCTAAATGGTGAAGTTACTTCTGTACTAACCTGTGAAGTACACATTGCATTCTGTATTCTTGTGCACAGATGAAAAACTGCAACCTGCACTTAACAAATATTTACAAGACTTTCAAACATAGCAGTTCTAGGTTGGTAATGTCAATGACAGTGAAGATAATTACAAGTAGCCTCACCACTTATGGTGATGCTGACTGCCTTTGAATAGATTGTTCTGAGATTCTACAGATCCTGCCAGTGTTTGGCACTAAAAGCTTTCAATCCAATCACACAAAGCACAAATCGCTACATAGATAATGGATTCTCTTTAGGATAAACACAAATAGAGAATTTAAATCATGGTAATGTAGGGGGCAACTAGCTAGGGATAAAAGCATCAGGGGTGCTCATTATCGCAAGCATTTTTCTATAATGCCATAAAAACATTGTTTGATGGAACCCCAGGCTATAAATCAATAGGAGAAAGGATTATAGGGTTTTGGATAGTATATGTAGCTAATGCATATATGTGCCAAGAATGGGAGAAGGTGATCACAGTGTGCACCAGCAGTCCGGTGATGCAATCACTGGCAGACTTCTAAATGCAAATCACTTATTGCCAAAACTTCTGCCCATAGAGGGCTATCCACAGACTATTGAATTCCTCTCAACTCCTAATATGTGCTGCCAGGAGTTTCCCAAGTTTTTGTAGCACTTCTATGAGCATCTTCAGGCCAGCCCTCCTTCAAGTCTTACTCAATTCCTTAATCATCTTGGTTTCCTTCCAACCTTCTCTTCATCATTCTTCAGAACTTAAATTATCCTCTTTCCTTTTCTCTGACTGCAAAATCACTTTATTTCCATTTTCCCCCCAAGTTTCATTAGCATGAGTCACGTTATATACCATATAAAATACATTATAGTTCCCCTTTATAATAACTTGTTAGGTTAAATATCTTTACCTGACATCCTGCTCCTCTTGGGCAAATCCACCTCCAAAGTTTTCATGTATAGAGGAACAAGTGTAGTAATCTTCCAGGACTCTGAAAAAGAATTCCAATTGTTATCTTGGGATAATGTTACTTGCTATCCCAAAGAAAGTTTTCACGGAAACTTACCCTGCTTTAGCAAACAGTTTTTCACTTCCATCCCATATGTAACGGATTTTCTGCACTTGTATATATCTAACCTACAGAAAACAAAAGCATACATTAGAAACTTAAAATCAGATAAAAATAGAATACAGCTGAATGAAATTATCATGCTGCAGTTTTTTGCTGGCAGTTTGAATCGCAACACAGGTCTAAGGCTGGGTTCACACATGTCTAGCTGCGGTGTGCAGTCCAGAGTCCTGTGCGTTTCAATGGGATTGAGCGACAGGCATAGCAGAAGTGATGCAGGAGTACGAGCATGCCGCTCGTGAAGTAAAATGTTTTAAAACCGCTGTAAAACGTGAGTAAAACTAGATGTTTTTATAATAAACTTGGAAAAAAGAATATTACACTATTGGGAATCTCTTTCTTATACACTACCACCACAAAGTATACCGGAAGGGATCCCCAGGACCACCATAGAGGAGGCCCTACCCACAATAGAGACCCACAAGCCAGGCTAACCATAGAAGGACCCCTAGAGGCAGGTGGAAATATATGGACCTTCAGAGAGAGATATCAACTTATGCTGGTACCTTACAGCAGTAAGGCGAGAGGCTTGAGAGCACTTAGGTGTCACAGCATTTGAAAGAAAAAAAAGACACCAGTCACTTATCCCACTGTTTTAAACGGTGAAGGAACATACCACTCATCTGATAACACCACACCAGACTACAATGGTCTGTATATGGACTTATACGTTTGGTTATTTGTTTTTATGTTGTGTATACACCAGTCGCCATATTCTTTATATGAATGTTATCAGTACTTTTAGTTGTAGTAACCATTATATAGGCATTGATTGGTACATTACTGCTCAGCTTGTGGATTTATATTATTTTTGGTATTGTGTTGTTTATTTTCACAGGATTTTTATACATATAGATGTAGCACCCTGATGTTTAGGCAGGGTTGCTAGTAAATTTACCTGCCAGGTATAGCTGTCTTGGCCAATTGATAAGGGATCAATTGATTCCACCCTAATTCTAGAATTGCTGCAATTCTCTCTTCTGTCACTAGATGGCTGGGTATCTGGTGACATTAGATAAGACAAGGGCATTGCAAGGACAGATTAGGAATAGATGGGGCATCTCAGCCAATAGGCAGGAATCTTTTTTGGTCCCTTGGCTGGGAGAGCCTATTTATTTGAGTAAGGTCAGGTGATAGGGGTTCTGTGCCACCTGGACGGCTGTCTGGGTGAACATGTGTTGTGCTGCCCGGGCTGCTAGGCCAGAGCCTAAGGCCTATCCCAGGTATATTTGGCTGCTAGGCTGTCTGAGGGCCTATCCATGAGCAGGTGAGCAGTGTAGGGTTGGGACTGCGGCTTGCAGTCTAACCAGAAGTGGCGGTTCTGCCGGCCTGAGAACCTGTCGTGGTCAGAGGTAGAGGGGAAGCTGCCACCACTAAGGGACCATCCACCTTACTACCAGGGACCACTGTGAGTAGCTGAAGCAAGTACCAGAGCAGTATTCTCACCAACGGGGGATGGTAAAGAATTGGTAAACTTCAGCAGGAGTCAAGCCAGGGACCGAGCCAACGGAGGCGACGCTTGCAGTGTAGCCTTGTGTGTTAAGCCAGGGACCGAGCAGGCCAGTGGGGTGACGCTTAAGGAGTATCTTGGATGCCAAGCTAGGGACCTAGCAGGGACGTGGGGGTGACGCTTGAGGAAGATACTGAGAGAAAAGATTGGATGAGCTCAGGGGATCCAGTGGCAGTGGATCAGCAAGTCTAGTGAGAGAGAGACTGGGAGCTCAGTTTAGTTAAGTTCTACATTAGGAGATTGTAGAGGAAGTGAAAGAGTTCATTGTAACCTTTGTTAGAAACTGTTCAAGAGATGTTGCCATAGGAGACAGCATGCAGATGTGGTGCCCGGCTGGGTGCCTTTCCCTGCATAGCTGTCTACCTAAAGAAGTCTCGGAGTCTGCCAATTAACAGTGCAGCTACTAAAGGGTGTCCTGGCCCTAAACCCTCTCTCCCACAGTTCTGTTAAGAGACAATAAATCTCTTTGCATTCAAGAAATGTCTGGCGCTCATGAATCTACCTTGCATTATACCCACCATGCCTCGTAACCCACTCTACATAGAAGGATGTCAGCTATCCCTAACTCTGGAGGTTCTCCTTAGACCAAAGGGGACCCAGGACTTGGCTACATATAATTTTACAAGAACACACCTAATGAACGCCTACATTTATACAAATTCACTTTCTTACTCTATATTTCATATGTTGGCACCTAACAGCGCAGCAACATCACTGTATTAGATATCACACCCCATTAGCCATAAATCAACTAACTAGTGCCTGCGGCAGTTAGTTATTACACCACATTTAAAGTGATAGTGCTGGAGCACTACCTTGTATTCCCTCTCAGTAAGGGGACCCTCAGGAGTCAACGACAGCCTCCCTCAGCACTGCTTCTCCATCTTCCACCCAACTCCCTGCAGGAAGCAGTGGTTTAGGTATGTCAGCGATAATGGGAATTTTTTGATAGGCTAGAAATTCAGAGGTTCCTAAAGACGTGTGGTTACATGTGCAAAATTACTCTGCTGCTTCTTATTGGGAATTTTATGCTAAAGTAAGTTTTTTCTTTTGTACCGCTTTAAGTATAGGTCTACTATAAAAAACAATTGCAGCCAAAGAAAACATTACAGATGTAGCCATGGCCCCGACCTCTGAAGAGCTGATGGTGAACTTTAGGATCAGGGAGAGCTGACATCCATTCTCACAGTGTGAGTCACTAGGCATAGTGGGTGCAGAGTAGTGTAAATTAAGTTGGGCACCAGACACTTTGATGATGCAGAACAAAAGAGATTTTCTATTAAAGAATTGAGGATAGAGGGTTAGGGCCAGGACACCCTTTGAGCAGGTGCAAAAGCACTTAGACTCACAAAAATAGAACAGTATATTGATTGTACAGCTCCAGACGCCCTAAAGCTGAACTGCACCTGCACGAGCCATTTCCTTTAGCAACTGAACTTGTTGGTTGACTTCAACACAGATCTGTACACATACCAAACTTGGTATCCCCATTGCGTAGGACCTGGTCTCCATCTCACAGCCTCCCGCTGTAGCTTCCGAGGGCCCCCCACATGGACCTGCTGGGTTCCTTACTCGGCTTTTCAGCCCAATGAATGAACTCTTGCAAGCGTCACACCCGCTATCCCGCTGGGTCCTTGGCTTGACTTCCACTGAGACTTCCCAACTTCTTCACCATCCCCGGTTAGTGAATAAGGCTGCTCTGGTACTCAGACTCTAAACTCTGACCTCTGATAAAATGAGCATTGTGCCTTGATGGCAACAGTTTCCCCTTTACCTCTGACCTCGGTTCAAGCTTTGCCTCTGGCGACAGGAATGGTTGTCCTCCATTAGCAACCTCCGACATAGAGAGATTCTCCGGCTGGTAGAACCCATGCAACTTGGTTAGGCTCCCGACATGAAGCCCCAACCCTAAGTTGCTCTTTCTTATCCTGGGAAGGCCTCAGACTGCCTAGCAACCAGGAAACTCCCAGATAGGCCTCAAGCTTCTGCCTAGCAGCCGGGAGCTTTCAACACATGTCCACCCAGACAGCTGCCCAGGTGGCACCGAACCACGATCACCTGACCCCTCCCAAATAAATAGGCTCTCCCCAGTGGTGCGTTTAGGTTTTGTGCTGCCCTAGGCCTGACTAAGCTTGTGCACCCCCTAATTTAAATATGACACACCCCTTCCTGTCAATGTCACGCCCCTTCCTGTTTAAGACCCACCCTGTAATCTGTAAACCACACCCCTTCCTTTTTAGGCTCCACCTTTTCCAAGGAGAGCCCCATCGCTTCCTCTCTGTACATTAAAAGTGGGTACCAAGTGCAGCCTCACCAGTGCCCGTCAAAGCAGCCTTATTAGTGCCCATCAGTGCAGTCTCATCAGTGCCCATCAATGCAGCCTCATAAGTACCCAATAAGGGTCTCCAATTGTATTCTAATCATACTAATTTATGTGAGCAGACTGCAGTTCCTCTTTAAGCACCTGTTCGCATCAGGCCGATTTGGCAGCAATGGCATCGACCGAATTGGTGCGACGCCGACTTTGTGGCGCTGCAATGATTCCCAAAAGTACTTCATGTACTACTATTGGTGACTTTTGGTGCGATTTGTATAGACATCTGTGCATGAACCCACACAAATGTCTGTCAAATCGCCCCCCGAAGTCGGACTGCATTGCCAGTTTGAAATCGTGCAAATTCAGCTGAACCCACACGATTTCTAACCTGCATCAGTGTGAACCTGGGCTTAATGTAGTCAGAAGGATGGGTAATAAAATTCAGAATGATCTATAAACAGAAATGACACTTTTCTCCATATGTCAGAAGGCAGCATTAGCCATACGGATAGCTATGAAAGGTTACCACATATATACGAGCAAACACTAAGGGCACTTTCACACTGGGGGGTGGGGGCGTCTGCGGTACCGTTGTTTTTGCTGCGCTTTTTGGTCGCTAGCGGGGTGTTTAGAAGCGGTGTATACACCACACCTAAAGCGCCTCAAAGAAGCTACTTGCAGGACTTTGAGTGTCCTGCCAGTGCACCGCTCCAGTGTGAAAGTACTTGGACTTTCACATTGGAGTCACGGAAGAGGTGCTATTTTTAGCGCTATAACGCCTGTAAAGTGCCTCAGTGTGAAAGTAGCCTAAGGTGTTAAATGCCATTGATTCCAGAAGCACCAGCTTGCAGATAGTGAGCTAACAATATATGTAAGCATCAGTTTACATATGTCAATTGATGTAGAGAAGAAAAGCACAGTCCTCCCCTAGCACCAAGGACACAGAGGGTTAATTATCAGACAGTCATCCCTATTTTAGACAAAACAAAAAGAGGGGGTTTGGGACTTTAAATGAGCTGTGTGGGATCACACAGCTCCATCCCTATCTATATGCAAGAAAAAGATGGTTTGGGACTTTACATGAGGTAGATCTAGCATGGCTTAAAGATGAGTCAATGTAACAAGACATGTTTAATTCATTAAAAAATATGACATGGCAATATGGGTACATACATAGTAAATAAGCAAACCCTCTTTTTCTTCACTATTTCAGATAACAGGAGATAGGAGAAACAAAGTGAAAAGCAGAGGTGTGAGGTTTGTAAGGAGAGACAGTGAGGAGGCTCGGTATCTTACTTTCACTCCCTCCAGGACATACAGAATGTAGCTGGGTCTGCCAGCTGAAGCCACAATGCGACCGATCTACAGGCTCCACGTGCACCTGGAGTCACAACACAGGAGGCTGACCAGTTCTCTCTCTCTCTGCTCTCCTGTCTGTGCAGAGGGGAGGGGGACTCCCCGCAAAGTTCCGCCTTAGCCCTGGGCCTTGTCGGCCTAGGCCAGAATACTGCACTGGCTCTCCCAGCAGGCTATGGGGCCAAAGAAAACCACTGCCAATTGGCTAGAGCAACCTATCCACTCCAAGTACATATGCACCTTATCATTCCAATTCCATAGGTGACAATGCGATCCAGTGGTAGAGGGGAGAGGTGCATCAAACTCAGAGTTAGATAAAGAATCAGAAGAGCCCCTAACAATTGGCCAGGTTAGTTACCACCTAGCAAATTAGATTTGACAGCATCCTTGCTCAAGACCAGGGTGCTACACAGACATGTTGAAAGATCATTTTTACAGAGATTTCTTACTCTGAATATATTGAGAGTATAGCCTCGTATAGGATATATTTGATATAAAAGTTAGCAAGGTACCATCGTCCAAATTGTTCTATAGAAAAGAGGGGATGAGAATGGGAAGATAGGGCAGTTGCTGAGGCTGACCATAAATCTAATCCCAAACTCAAGAGATTTTTCTTTTCCTTCTCCTTCTTTTTCCCCTTCCCTCTCCATCTTCCCTCCCCCACCCTTCCCTTTCCTTCTTCCTTCCTCCTCCCTGAATTGTGACTCTACACCAGTTTTGTGTATTATCATCATATATTACCTTTTCATTTAGACTCATACCCGCATACATCCCCCCTTGTACGCTGCGGGGGAGAGCCTCCAGTTCGGGCTAGTGGTTTTACATATAGGCCATCTCTGCAGCCTGGTGAGCAATTCGATATCAATAATTTTTCTTATTATTTTGTATAACTTGCTGACCTATTTTGTGTGCTATTTTGAATATTATGTATTCAGTCTATGCCTTATTTCATTATCTACCTTACAGAATAGTTCTGAAGAAGCAGCCATCTGCGAAACTAGTAGAGAACTCAATCAATTTCGAAAATTGTCTCAACAGCAGATACAGGTGATACTCAAAAAAATAGAATATTGTGCAAAAGATAATTTATTTCACTAATGCAACTTAAAAGGTGAAACTAATATATGAGATGGACTCATTACATGCCAGACACGATTGTCCCACAAAACATACTGGGAAGAAGAGTCTGACACAGACAGGTCATGCACACTTAGAACCAACCCTCTAGAAAAGTGGAGCACACTGATGCCTAGCTCTGTTTTAGTTCCTCGTTTACAGACCCTGAATAGGTGAAGTATACATACAAAAGTGCACTGGTTCACCAACAAGAAAATGCACAGGCAGGGCAAATTATCAACAATGAGGACCAGGCTGCCTGGCAGTCAGAGACCTTGTATTCTACAATTGAATGTGTTACTAATTATAACCAGTTAACACCCTAGACCATAATCCATACATAAATCCATTCCTGTTGAGTTCACTAAAAACTAAAATCACTAAGTGGATCAAACATTATCGATGATCACAGTAGAAACATATTAAGCATTTTTTTTGTGTCTAATGAAATGAGAGACGGACGAACCTTCTATTCCTAAAAAAAATGCAAATAGAGGCAACTATCTCACATTTTCTCAAAATGACCCTGAGGGAGTCAAATTCTCCTTGCTGTGCATTTGAACACTAGTTCCTATATTTTCATGTGGTTTCAAATTATTTACAAGTGGCTACATGCAAATCAAAGTTTCAACACGGATCCTGACCGTTCATGACACATTTAGACACAAGGCAAAGGGTCACACATCTAGTTATACTTATTCAGGTTTGCCAATTCCTATTTTAGTTACAAAACAAATATACAAAATTGCTAAATTTAATCCAAGGACATTGTCAAATGTTTTAAGGGATTCTCAGTTGAGGGCACTATGTATCACATATGGTAGCTGTGCCTGAAAATTCAGGAGGTTTTTGACCAGGGTTTATGCCCTAATCTATACTGTAACTATTTAATAATCACAAAAAAATCCCCCGAAGAGGCCATGTTGGGGGTCCCTCTCCACAAAATCACAGGGATCAAGAAGATTATTGTTGCATATGTTTCTGGCTTATAGAAAAAGTAAGAGCTGGCAAAAGTCAGTGATCCCTTTGGATTAGTCAAGAATAAACTATACTGCGAACAGTTTGGGACTTTTTATGAGACGCAGGCACTCATGCGACTCCATCCCTATATATGAACACAAAAGGGGGGGGGGGGGGGGGGGGGTTGGGACTTTTAATGAGATGTATACCAAAAAGCAGTCATTGCAAAGAACAATTTTACTGTACCTTGTGAGGTCATGTACAGCATACTCAATGACAAAAAGTGCATACACAAGATTGCATAAATGCAAGGCATGCTAAAAACCACATATACGTGTAGTGATGTGATCATTTCTTTGCTCATTTACCAAGTGTATGCTCTTGTTATGCAGTGTTTGTTTGCCAATTTCCAATATGGTTGCTATGCTCTCTCTCTCACCAAGGACGAGGTCATCAAGAAGAGCGGAGGGTGGCAAGGGGTTTTGTGGGTAAGTGGGTGGAGAGAGAGACATGTGGAGAGAGAAGAGTGAATTCCCGCTAAGAGAACACAGAATGTGTAAGTGCTGCAAATTCACCTCACTGAGACATACATAGAGACTGTTAAAGTATTTTCCAAACAGGAACATGAAATCATTATGTTGGATGGTTCACAGAATGTTATTTCTTCAATACATGGACTTTCAAATACAATGCTGTGTGGATTACTGTCTGTGTGAAGATATATTTCTCAGTTGGGATTTCACTTTTTATTCACAAGCCCCAATTGAGTGGAGGCACTGTGTTTAAGATCCTGTCCTGATCACACAGATCATGAAGACTCTACTCCTAAATACTATATAGGTGGTGCCATCATACCTCAGTAGCCACAAAGAGAGACAAAAATTAGTGCTACATACATATTGACACCATGGTGCTTTGGCATATCATGGGGTGAAGACAAGCCCTACACAACATAGGCCACTGGAAGGGCTATAGAAGAAACTTAACTGGATCAGGATGATGATGAAAATGTAGAGTATATCGCTGTATCAAGAGTATTAAAGAGATAATTTGCTTGTGTACAGAGGCTGAAGAAGTTGGTTATTTGGTCTCCCGATTGCTTTTGTAAAACAGAACATACAGTATCTCACAATAGTGAGTAAAACCTTCAAATTTTTTGTAAATATTTGATTACATCTTTTCACGTGACAACACTGAAAAAATGACACTTTGCTACAATGTAAAGTAGTGAGTGTACAGCTTGTATAACAGTGTACATTTGCTGTCCCCTCAAAATAACTCAACAAACAGCAATTAATGTCTAAACTGCTGGCAACAAAAGTGAGTACACCCCTAAGTGAAAATGTGCAAATTGGGCCCAAAGTTTCAATATTTTGTGTGTCCACCATTATTTTCCAGCAGTGCCTTAGCCCTCTTGGACATGGAGTTCACCAGAGGTTCACAGGTTGCCACTGGAGTCCTCTTCCACTCCTCCATGGCGACATCACGGAGCTTGTGGATGTTCGAGACCTTCCACCTTCCATTTGAGGATGCCCCACAGATGCTCAATAGGGTTTAAGTCTGGAGATATGCTTGGCCAGTCCATCACCTTTACTCTCAGCTTCTTTAGCAAGGCAGTGGTCACCTTGGAGGTGTGTTTGGGGTCATTATGTTGGAATACTGCCCTGTGGCCCAGTCTCCAAAGGGAAAGGATTATGCTCTGCTTCAGTATGTCACAGTACATGTTGGCATTCATGGTTGCCTCGATGAACTGTAGCTCCCCAGTGCCGGTAGCACTCATGCAGCCCCAACCATGACACTCCCACCACCATGCTTGACTGTAGGCAAGACACACTTGTCTTTGTACTCCTCACCTTGTTGCCGCCACACAAGCTTGACACCATCTGAACCAAATAAGTTTATCTTGGTCTCATCAGACCACAGGATATGGTTCCAGTAATCCATGTCATTAGTCTGCTTGTCTTCAGAAAACCATCAAAGCGTTTGCGGGCTCTCTTGTGCATCATCTTTAGAAGAGGCTTTCTTCTGGGATAACAGCCATGCAGACCAATTTGATGCAGTGTGTGGTGTATGGTCTGAGCACTGACAGGCTGACCCCCCCCCCCACCCCTTCAACCTCTGCAGCAATGCTGGCAGCACTCATATGTCTATTTCCTAAAGACAACCTCTGGATATGACGCTGAGCATGTGCACTCAAACTTCTTTGGGCGACCATGGAGAGGCCTGTTCTGAGTGGAACCTGTCCTGTTAAACCACTGTATGGTCTTGGCCACCATGCTGCAGCTCAGTTTCAGGGTCTTGCCAATCTTCTTATAGCCTAGGCCATCTTTATGTAGAGCAACAATTCTTTTTTTCAGATCCTCAGAGAGTTTTGTGCCATGAGGTGCCATGTTGAACTTCCAGTGACCAGTATGAGAGAGTGAGAGTGATAGCACCAAATTTAACACACCTGCTCCCCATTCACACCTGAGACCTTGTAACATAAAGAATGAGGAAGGACATCTGGTTACAAAGAATGTGAAGATGGCGAAGGTATTGAATTTATTCTTCTCCTCAGTCTTCACGAGTGAATCAGGGGGCTTCAGTAACCAAAACTGCAGTATTTATCCTCATGACACAACACAGGAAGCACCTCCATGGTTAACAGAGGACAGAATTAAAATTAGACTTGAGAAACTTAACATTAATAAATCACCGGGACCAGATGGCTTGCATCCGAGGGTACTTCGAGAACTCAGTTAAGTGATTGCCAGACCGTTGTTCCTAATTTTTACAGACAGTCTACTGACTGGAATCGTACCAGCTGATTGGAAAAAAGCCAATGTAGCACCAATATTTAAAAAGGGCCCAAAATACAACCCTGGGAATTACAGGACCAGTTAGCCTAACATCAATAGTATGTAAACTCTTGGAGGGGATGATAAGGGACTATATACAAGATTTTAGTAATGAGAACGGTATCATTAGCAGTAATCAGCATGGATTCATGAAGAATCGTTCTTGCCAAACCAATCTACTAACCTTCTATGAGGAGGTGAGTTGCCATCTAGATAAAGGAAGGCCCGTAGACGTGGTGGATCTGGATTTTGCAAAAGCATTTGACACAGTTCCCCATAAACGTTTACTGTACAAAATAAGGTCCGTTGGCATGGACCATAGGGTGAGTACATGGATTGAAAACTGGCTACAAGGGCGAGTTCAGAGGGTGGTGATAAATGGGGAGTACTCAGAATGATCAGGGGTGGGTAGTGGGGTTCCCCCAGGGTTCTGTGCTGGAACCAATCCTATTTAATTTGTTCATAAACGACCTGGAGGATGGGATAAACAGTTCAATCTCTGTATTTGCAGACAATACTAAGCTAAGCAGGGCAATAACTTCTCCGCAGGATGTGGAAAACTTGCAAAAAGATCTGAACAAATTAATGGGGTGGGCAACTACATAGCGAATGAGGTTCAATGTAGAAAAATTTAAAATAATGCATTTGGGTGGCAAAAATGTGAATGCAATCTACCTCTGGGGGAATCTAGGATGGAAAAGGACCTTGGGGTCCTAGTAGATGATAGGCTCAGCAATGGCATGCAATGCCAAGCTGCTGCTAACAAAGCAAACAGAATATTGGCATGCATTAAAAAGGGGATCAACTCCAGAGATAAAACGATAATTCTCCCACTCTACAAGACTCTGGTCCGGCCGCACCTAGAGTATGCTGTCCAGTTCTGGGCACCAGTCTTCAGGAAGGATATACTAGAAATGGAGCGAGTACAAAGAAGGGCAACAAAGTTAATAAAGGGTCTGGAGGATCTTAGTTATGAGGAAAGGTTGCGAGCACTGAACTTATTCTCTCTGGAGAAGAGACGCTAGAGAGGGGATATGATTTCAATATACAAAATACCGTACTGTTGACCCTACAATAGAAATAAAACTTTTTTGCAGAAGAGAGTTTAACAAGACTCGTGGCCACTCATTAAAATTAGAAGAAAAGAGGTTTAACCTTAAACTACGTAGAGGGTTCTTTACTGTAAGAGCGGCAAGGATGTGGAATTCCCTTCCACAGGCGGTGGTCTCAGCGGGGAGCATCAATAGCTTCAAGAAACTATTAGATAAGCACCTGAATGATCGCGACATACAGGGATATACAATGTAATACTGACACATAATCACACACAAAGATTGGACTTGATGGATTGATTGTCTTTTTTCAACCTCACCAATTATGTAACCTTGTAACACTAACAAGTCACATGACACCGGGGAAGGGAAAATGGTTAATTGGGCCCAATTTGGACATTTTCACTTAGGGGTGTACTCACTTTTGTTGCCAGCAGTTTAGACATTAATGGCTGTGTGTTGAGTTATTTTGAGGGGACAGCGAATTTACACTGTTATACAAGCTGTACACTCACTACTTTACATTGTAGCAAAGTGTCATTTCTTCAGTGTTGTCACATGAAAAGATATAATAAAATATTTACAAAAATGTAAGGGGTGTACTCACTTATGTTACTGTACATGCTTTATGTTATTCGTATCACATTGTCAGTCAGTATTAGCACTGACTATTCCCTGATTAGGAAACAGTCCAGGTATTCCATAATGGGAATACCCTGGGAGCATAGTAAATGTAGCACCAGTGCCAATATGTAGTGCAGAAGACAGACCAGATGGTAATGCTACAAACTGGTAGTGTTGAGCGTAAACAGCAAAACAAACTAGACTTGATTTGCTGTAAAAATGGGGATAGCAAGTATGCATTTTTGGTGTCTACAGAGGCTTGCAAGTCTCCCTGATGGAGGGAGGCTATTAAAGTCCTGGTCGATTCCGTGAAAAATGCCTCCCTTTGGTTTTGGAACAGCGATAAGTTTGGAGTAAAACCCCTGACACTGTTCTGCGATTGGGACAATGGCGATAACTCACTGGCTTAGGAGGTCTGCAAAATCAACATGGAGGTCTGCTATCAGGGGGAAGGGACACAGGTAGGTTGGATCGCATGAAAGAATAAGGGGGCAGAGAAGAGGTGTCTGTTTTCATGCCAAAGAGGACTTTGCTGAAGATTTGGGAGACATATGGGCCAAGGATTTGCAACTGACCTGTGTCCCTGGCTCAGATCTTGCCTTGGAGGTTAAAGCCTGGGAGTAACTTTTTTGGCCTCAAAAGGGGGAAGGATTCCTCCCAGTTTGTGGTTTAGGCTTCTTTTGCTGGGCAATTGATTACCTCACCACCAGTGCCATCCTTCTTAAGGGTGTCCAAAGAGGCACAAAAAATATCCCTTCACCATCATTAGGCAAGCATAGCAAGCATTTTTACATTGTTGTTTCACTCACCAACATTTGAGTCAATGTGCTTTCAACTTATTCACTGGCAGGAGGCTCAGAGAGAAAATAAAAAGGACAATATCGACTAGCCTGTCTAAGCTCTGAGCATAGAACAAATACAGGATTAGGATTAGTAGGGATAGCAGTTGGATCCTTTGACATCGCTTTTGTCAATTCCCCTGAGGCTTGACAAACTGATATTACAGCTTGGGCAGTTTGCATAGCAGGGCCCGCAAGCAAAAATAATGTTTTGGAAAGGGTCTCCAAAAGGTCTCTCATAGGGAGTAGTTCTAAAGGCTAGGTGTTTTAACTTAATGCAATCACTGCATTATGGTAAAAACCACCCCACTATTTGCCCCCCGCCCCCCCAAAACACTTACATAGTTACATTAGTAGGTGAGGTTGAAAACACAAGTCCAACCTATGTATGTGATTCTATGTCAGTATTACAATGTATATCAATGTATGTTATGGTCGTTCAGGTGCTTATCTAATAGTTTTTTTAAACTATTGATGCTCCACGCTGAAACCACCACCTGTGGAAGAGAAATCAACATCCTTTCCGCTCTTACAGTAAAGAATCCTCTACGCAGTCCAAGGTTAAACCTCTTTTCTTCTAATCTTAATGAGTGGCCATGTGTCTTATTAAACTCCCTTCCATGGAAAAGTTTTATCCCTATTGTGGGGTCACCAGTAGGGATGAGCTTGATGTTCGGGTCAAACATAAGGTCTACTCGAACATCAGATGTTTGCCCATTAATATAATGCAAGATCGCAGTGCATTGCTGTATGATGATTGGTCATCGCACCCTCTGCTAAGAGAGCCAAAATTGGCTAAAGGCAGGGTGCCTTTGGCCAATCATGGCTCAGAGGGACTAAGTCCATGCCCCACACTGTATAAGGCTGCTTACACGGCGGCCGTGTGTAGTGTTGTTGGCGTGGACAGAGAGGAGAGATAGCTGAATTTAGATTAAGCAGGCAGGTTATTCAGTTTAGTGGCAGTGTATTTGATAGAGAGATAGGGATACAGAGATAGATAGATAATATATATATATATATATATATATATATATATATATATATATATATATATATATATATATATATATATTTTTTTTTTTATTATATATATATCCCCAATATCATGTTGCGCTATATTTCCATAAGGTGAATCCATGCTGTGAATTAAAATACGTCAACCTTTCTAACGTGAACATTATAAATAAAATTGATCAAATTGCACATTGTAAACAGTCCACTCTTCTTGCTAGTAGATCACTGTGAAACAACACACAATGCACACAGAAATGGAGATAAGAGAAAAGATATGCTATATTTCCAACAGTCCACTCTTATTGCTAGTTGATCTCCACTGTGAAACAACACACAATACACCTGAAAATGGTGATGAGAGAAAAGATCTGCCTTCCTCCTCCACACACACTGCCACTTACTGACTCCTGTTGATCTCTTATTATAGGAGATCACAAGCGTTTCTGGCTTATTACCCAGCCCAGGCCTTTCTTTTGTACACACAGCCAAGATCCCAGCATCTTCACAGGAGTTGTTGCCCTTACAGGTATGTTTTGCCAGATGTTTCCCATAAAAAAAGAGTGATAGAAGCTTCCATAGCGTAAAATCATTTAGTATTTTATTTAATAAAACTAAAAAAGTATTGCACTTACATTTGTTAAAAGCAAATCATGCTTTATAAAACACCGAGCTGGCCGGCTCTCGATTGCAACCCGTGATTCCGGGACTTGCATGTATCACGGTGACGTCACCATGTTGCTCCTCCCTATGCGTTTCGTCACACCTGACGACGTCCTGAGGCACGGGCTGTGTGCTGACTCACCGCTCTATATACATATATATAGTATAGTATATATTTGCTTTTAAAAAATTTAAGTGCAATGCTTTAGTTTTATTAATTAAAATACCAAATGATTTTACGTTATGGAAGCTTAAGGAGGGAGGAGGGGGAGGAGGAGGAGGATTGTGTTTACATGGATGTAGAGGATAACACTCAGCAGCAGTCTTCAAGGGATGTTTTTAAGTCCCCAGAAACCAAAGGCGTTGTACGTGGCTGAGAGGAGGTAGTTACAGATCATGTGATCCTTAGTAAACCAGAGGACTCAGAATCGAATGCCTCTGGAAACGTATGCTGCATGGCCTCCCTGATTCTGCAAAGCCTGCAAAAGGACCCTAGGATTCGTGGTATCAAGGAGAGGGATCGTTACTGGCTGGCAACCCTTCTTGATCCATGCTACAAGGGTAAGGTTGCAGAACTCATCCTGCCTTGGCAGAGGGAGCAGAGGATGAAACATCTTCAGGAGGCCTTGAAGAAAGGTTTGTGTTTCCAGACCCTGGGAGGTTACAATTTCCTAGTGCTGGACAACGTGTTGCTGAGGCTTCGTTCAGTCAGAGGAAGAGCAGTGGAGAAGGTTGCCAGCTGACCAATGCCTTTAAACAAATTTTCAGTCTTTCAGTACCAAGGTCTGATTGGTTCAAGCAACCATCGCCAGCATTACATGGTGCAGGAATATCTAGGGGCAAGAGCAGACTTGGAGACCTTTCCAACAGAACATCCACTGGGTTAGGCTCGATTCACACCTATGCATGTTGCTTTTGAGCGTTTTTGGAGGTTTTTTTTTCATGCTTGGCACGTTTTTGAGCAGCGTTTTTGCCGCGTTTTTGCCGCGATTTGCGTTTTGCGTTTTTTTTTTTTTTTTTTCATTTTTTTTTACAGTCTTAAAAAAAAATTACAAAAAAAAAAAAACGGCAAAAACGCACCAAAAACGCACCAAAAACGCTGCAAAAACGCTGCACTTGCGTTTTTGATGCTTGTCCATTGAAATCCATTACATGCAAAACGCTGCTTTTTGCATGAAAAAAAGTCCCTGACCCTTTCCAAAAACGCAGAGATACAAAAAAGCATTGATGTGAACATGTTCCATAGGAACCCATGTTAAAAAATTCCCATGCATTTCTGCAAAATGCAAAATGCATCAAAAAACGTGGTAGTGTGAATGGAGCCTTACTGGGTCTTGAGGTTGGACCACTGGCCAGAACTTGCTCAATATGCAATTGAGCTACTGGCCTGTCCTGCATACAGCGTGCTTTCTGAATGCACATTCAGTGCTGCTGGAGGGTTTGTAACGGATCAAGGAGTGCGCCTGTCCACAGACTCCGTTAATAGGCTCACATTCATAAAAATTAATCAGTCTTGGATCAGCAGCTATCAAACACCTGATGCGGATGTAACTGATTGAATTTGCTATGGATGTGGGATACCTTGAAGACTGCCTATGCTGACTAACCTATTCCTCCTCAATCTTGATGATGCTAGCTCCCAACAATATTTTTGGTTTAGGACACCACCACCACCACTCCCCAAGGCCCAATTTTTCTGCCCCTGTTTAACAGGGGCATGTAATTACAATTTTTGATCTAATATTTCAGAGCAAGGCCCATTCCTGCGCCCAACAAGAGTATCTGTGAGGGGTTACAGTGTTGTGGTACCACCACAACCTCCACCTAAGGCCCAGTTTTCTGCAGAGTATATAGGGCAGGCTGTATAGTATATATACTGCTGTTCAGAGTATATAGTGCCTGGGTGACCCCCACGCCATTTTTTTTTAAATTTGGGTGCGGGGTTCCCCTTAATATCCATACCAGACCCAAAAGGCCTGATAATGTACTGGGGGGTGGGACCCATGCCTTTTTTTTAATGATTTTCATCTATATTGCCAGGACCCGACAATAGATTACAGCTGCGAGTAGTTTTAAAATTACATTTTTTCTCTTTAGAAATGTCATTTTGCTGTGGTATTGTTCTAAACACGGGAAAGATGCGCTACTTTACAGGCATACTAAGGACACCCCCCAGGCACGATATTTAAAGGAATATTTCATTGTTATTGTTTCACATTAAGCATTATTAAAATGCTCCCGAAAAAATGTCAATTTTTGAAACTTTTTTTTGCATTGATACATGTGGGGCAGGACCAGGGTCCCCCAAACACTTTTTACGGCAATAACTTGCATGTAAGCTTTTAAAATTAGCACTTTTGATGTTTTACGTTCGTGTCCCATAGATTTTAACGGTGTTCGAATGAATTTTTTGCCTGCTCACATGTTCTGCTGTGAACCGAACCGGGGGGGGGGGGGTGGGGGTTGTATGCCTCATCCCTAGTCACCAGTCTAGTTAGCTTTGTTGCCCTTCTCTGTACTCGCTCCATTTCCAGTACATCCTTCCTGAAGACTGGTGCCCAGAACTGGACAGCATACTCCAGGTGAGGCCGGACCAGAGTGGGAGAGTTATCTCTTTATTTCTTGAGTTAACCCCCTTTTTAATGTATGCCAATATTTGGTTTGCTTTGTTAGCAGCAGCTTGGCATTGCATGCCATTGCTGAGCCTATCATCTACTAGGACCCCCAGGTCCTTTTCCATCCTTGATTCCCCCAGAGGTTCTCCCTCAGTGAGTAGATTGCATTCATATTTTTGCCACCCAAATGCATTATTTTATATTTTTCCACATTAAACCTCATTTGCCATGTAGTTGCCACAATATTAGAGGCTTATATACCGCTGGGAGAAATCAGAGACTGGGTTACACCCAAGGCTGTATTACTGCTCTAACACTGGAGAGCGCTCTGACAGTCACAGAGGTCTGGAAAGTGCAAGAGTATAGAGTTCGGTGCTTAACTTCCACATACTAGTCTATCATACAGTTTAGAGGCATGTTTTGCACAGGGCGTCATCAGAGACTGTGTTACACCATTTAAGCAAATACGTTTACAAAATGAATAACACCCACAAATCAGTGTCTCAAATCAGTATGGCCATATTTTAAGAGGCTTTTCCCTTTCAAGGGGCTTCACACTACACATTCATGTTCAAACCTCACTAATACCGGTTGAGTAAAATAAGATTGTATATAATAGATATCCTTCCCCACTCTTTTTTACTTGTTCCAAACCCTCTGTACCACAGTACCCCTACACTTCTTTGGATTGAAAAAAAAAAAATCAAAGAGATTGAGGTATGGGACTACCCCTATATGGAATTATTTTATAAAAAGCAGCAATATTGAGACTAATTGTTGATTAGTTTGCTTTTTTAAGAGAAAACCATAGATACCACAGGAACAGATGTTCACAGATTTCCCCCTCGCTTCCTTGCTTTGGTTGACACATTGATACAGACCACATCCATGCACCACTTCTTTGTTTTTATCTTCCTTTCTGCTTATGTGGTATGCATTGATACTCTCAAGATTTTCTCATACGTCAGTTCATTTACCCCTATAATGGGCAAGCCAGAGTTTCACTCCCCTGTCCTCCAAGCCCCTTTGCCTAATGGCCTTAAACCACTAATGGAATAGTCCCTCAATCAACCGGCCCATCCAGGCTGTTGGCTTCACTACTTACATAACTTCTACAACCACTTTAGACATCAATGATCCTTGCACACAACTCATATTCCCTTTGAATCCATGCGCTTACAATAGACGCACACATCACATATGATTTCATAAGTCTACAACAGTCTGTTAATGTATGCATTTCATAACTGTCCATTCATCACTGCAGACTGAGAAAGGGAGTTGGAACATTCCCTTTCTGACAACAACTATAATAAAATCCTAACTCATAAAACTACTATATCTGGCACAGCTCAGGAGTAGAACTTTAAACTGCTAACACAATGGTATTGTCTACAAAACTTCAAACTTTTTCCCACTGTCCCAGACTTGTGTTGGCTATGTGGGGGTGTTACACATCTGGTGGGCATGCTGACTTATACCTTCTGGATTACCATTTTTCAATTGCATACGCACCTATCAGGCATGTCCCACCAACCATCTCCTGAAATTGCCCAGCTCTCAATAAAAATGTTATTTGTGCACTACCCCTTTTCTGATTGTCAAAATAGATCCAATCTCATAATTACAGTTTTTTCAACACATTCGTTTACACAATTTAGTTAGCTTTGTTACAACCCTGAACATTGTATCTACTGCTCAAGTAAGTTTACCATTTTGTTGGACCTTCTATGTTTAAACAGATTGTAAAACATAATACTGGTGACACTAGACTACCTTTGCATGTAACAAAACTTTGAATAAAAATACATTATTATAGAAGAACACATTCTAAACTTACATGGTGATCTGTACCCATCACTGATTTCTTAATGACCGAATCCTCATCTTGTGTGCTGGCAAATAAAGACTTGTGCTGAAATTCAGATAACTTCATTAACAGCACTTTCTTCCACGTGTGCTCTTTGAAGGCATCCTAGAAGGAAACAGCTCAGCTGATTGGACTGTTCGACAGTAAACATGGTAACAAATAAGACAGTTAATTATCAAATCTAGTGATTAGCTTCTATTTCAACTTACTGTGGTTCTAAGTAGAACAACATCGGCTTCTTGGAGGGAACATGGAATGCAGTTGGCCCATACATGCCACTCTGGTTTCCAGTAGAATATAAGCAAGAGAAATCCAAGAGTAAATATGTATCCAAAAATGCACATTGCTTTTCGGCAAGTGCTGGTTCGGTAACCAAAAATGTCCTTTTGGAGTAAAAACAGAGAAATCAAACATTATTTCATTTACTCTAAATATGACATAGCCCTATATACAAGCTATGCACAAAAGAACACATGATGTACAGTATTTTAAAGTGAAATGCATATAATCCAAGATGTTAGACTAAAGGATTGCAGATTTTGCAGTGAGCATAAAGTAAAAAGTTAAGCTTCAGACTTTAGGGCATATTTTTAAAACAGTGACTGTCTTTCACCAAATGTTCACCGGTGGTAAATCAATCACTGTCATTTTAAACACATGCACCTGAAAGATTCACTTGTAGTAAATGTTTGGCAAATGTCAGATTAGCTGCTTTATAAATATGGCCCTTTTTGTCATCACCATTATGCTTACCACCTTCAACCACTTATAGCCAATAAAAAAAATATATAGTAACCTGTTCTCAGGTTGCAATAGAGTAATCATTTCTCTCTACTAACAGAATAATATAGTGGTAGGTTCATTTGTTCTGCCTAAATTGCCACAAGTGACACCAAATGGAAACACAGTGGTTAGTGGTTTACACTGATAAACTGTACTTCAGGTATAGTTGAAATACACATATAACATTTTTACTTGCCAAAGAATTTAAATGTATGTTCATCCAGTTCTGAGATTTTCACTGGACTGTCAGACAGAAGATTTAGGTTGTAGAGCTGACTTTTTCACTATACAGCTAGCTAATGTTTCAGGCCTGTAACTGGTCAGTGAAGAAACAGCAGACTGATTAGCTCACCCCTCTGCTCTCAGCTTTCTCCTCCAGTCAGTATGTTTTTTGTCAGCACATGTGCATGTAACACACCTGATTGGCTCCTAGAACTCATCCTCCTTTGCTGTTTGGGTAAATAACATTAACATTCAGGTGTCTCTGAGGCAATCAGATAACAGGAACATTTAGAGGTTACCAATATTGGAGATCTATAACTGCTTATTGGGAGCACAGTTGACCCTGGAGCATACATGAATGGTTTGTATGTAAACCCCAAAATTTAACTTGTTGCTTCCCTTTGATCTGTTAAAACATGCAATTGAAGGGTTTTGTTAAATCTATTTGATATGTGCAATAAAGACCTGTGCACATTTCCTGTGCTATCCAAAGCAGTTTAATTATCCCCTCCTAGTTTTTATTTTGGACTACAGGACAATTAATTCCTAAGACATGGGGATGAGTAAAGGAGAAAGGGATTCAGTAATTTAGCAAAAGACAACAGGCAGAGCTGACACCATTAAATTCACAAAAAAAGCAGTGTGTTGTTAGCCCCCCATTACAGGAAGTGTCTTTCAAGGGATAAAACGGAGAAATATGCAGTAAATCTCTGTAATACATGCATATGTGTGTGTGCGTGTTTTTTGCCCCTGGTATATTCTATATGGGGGAAGAAACCCCCTTGTTTTATGGATTTGCCATAGACATAATGACATTTTTAAAGGTTGACTGCGCTGTGCAGTTGATTAGTGGAGGGCCCACTTCAGTATAATTTGCCTGGTTATATTTTCTGCTTGTGAAGGGTTAGGTTTATTGGAAATAATTTTGCCTTTCCATTTTGAAAAGGTATCACAGAGGGTGCAGCCTACCATGAGGCGCACCCCTCTCACCCATGACCATATGGCAATCTGCGACACCTGCACCTCTCTTGTCCCTACCCTGAGCGCAGCTGTGGGAGCTGCCAGGAGAGGCAAGCTGTCACGTCTAAACACAGAATTTGGATCTCTGTGTTTAGAAGAGACAGTGGTGAGCAGGGAGCAGAGGACCAGACATGAAGGTGGCAGAACAGAGCTACACTATGCTGAAAAAAAGTTAGTTCAGAGTATATAGTGCTGTTTGTATAATATATATATAATACAGTTCATTACTACACTAAAAAGGGGCACGCGGTCCCTGCCTGCAAAAGGCAGTTGCTAAGGCCAGTGTCCGGCCTAACCATGCAGTGCTAGCTGTGCCTGGGAGCTCAAACAAGTAGAGTGCTGGAGGAGCTGAGGAGTAATGGTCTGTAGTAAGAGTTGTGCTGGAGGAAGAGAGATCTGTATATATCAGACTGTATATAAGTTGTTCTGGTTCTTTGTTCTAAAAGTCGTCCCAATTGATTGTTCTAAAATTCACTGGGCACCCCATACTTCCTATACCCCATCCAAGTTCAATCCCCTCAATAAAAACAAAGCTAATGGACTGTTCATTGCCTTGGAGTGACTGAGAACTTGAATGCCGGCTGGGTAGGGTGACAGGGTGACAGGTGGGCCAAAACACTTAGCAGCCCTTATGGGGCTACACACACACATATGTATATAAATATCACTGAAGAAATTCAACATGGCACCTTATGGCAAAGAACTCTCTGAGGATCTGAAAAAAAAGAATGGTTGCTCTAAATAAAGATGGCCTAGGCTATAAGAAGAGTGCCAAGACCCTGAAACTGAGCTGCAGCACGGATGCCAAGACCATACAGTGGTTTAACAGGACAGGTTCCACTCAGAACAGGCCTCAGAACATGGTCAACCAAAGAAGTTGAGTGCACATGCTCAGCATTATATCCAGAGGTTGTCTTTGGGAAATTGACTAATGAGTGCTGTCAGCTCTGCTGCAGAGGTTGAAGGGGTGGGGGGTCAGCCTGTCAGTGCTCAGACCATACACCGCACACTGCACCAAATTTGTCTGCATGGCTGTCGTCCCAGAAGGAAGCCTCTTCTAAAGATGATGCACAAGAAAGCCTGCAAACATTTTGCTGAAGACCTATCCTGAACTCCAAGCTGCATGCTCGGATAAGGGTCTGGTATGGATTTTGGGGTCCCCTGATGAAGTCACCTGTCGTGACGTAATGCGCAAGGCGTGGCCGGATACGTAGGGCGAACCAGGAGTGACGTAAGAGGCGTCTCTAACACCGTTTTTGCACTGCACAAGCTTATTTAACTTGTTTTTAATGTAAGGATCCATTTGGCTTTTGAATAAAACTGCACTGTTTATGCGTAATACACTATGTGAGGCCATTCTTTGTTTGGAACCGTGAGTTGACCGCGTAATCAGAAGCCCTGAAAGAGAAGTTTGACATCACTATAGGGAGATTTGAGCCCAGTTTAACCACCCAGAATTGGAACCCCCAGCACGTTTGCAAATTGGAGATTTGCAGCTGTGAGCCTGTTCCCATCATAGGAGATCCATAAGGTTGATTATACTTCTTACTGAGGTAAGAACTTTGGGAGCATTAAGCTTTTGCGAAGTCAAAGATTTTGTTAAGAATTTGTTTTGATCCCTTATGCCGTGTATACACGAGCGGACTTTACGGCAGACTTGGTCCGGTGTACCGGATTTCGTCGGACAATTCGATCGTGTGTGGGCTCTATCCGACGGACTCGAGTCCGGTCGAAAAGTCCGCTCGTCTGTATGCTAGTTCGACGGACAAAAAGCCACGCTAGGGCAGCTATTGGCTACTGGATATGAACTTCCTTATTTAAGTCCAGTCGTACGTCATCACGTACAAATTAGTTGGACTTTGGTTGATTGTGTGTAGGCAAGTCCGTTCATTCAGAAAGTCCGTCGTAAAGTCCATCGAAAAGTCCGCCGGGCAAAGTCTGCCGTAAAGTCCACTCGTGTGTACGTGGTATTAGAAGAATAGTTTCACCATTTTGGGATATTTTGGACTTTTATCACTCATTTCACTGTTTACATTATTTTAGCACATGTTTGATCAATTATTTACATTATTTTGATTTAGGAATTTGCGCTAATCACTCCTACTTATATTATTCACTTTTGTGCACTGTGTACACTTTAAGTCTAGCAGCAGCTTTCCATCATTCTTTATTCATTAATTATTTATTCACTTAGTAGCGTGAGGGACCATAATTTACATAATCAGCAACTAGCCAAAGGATTGATCCAGGCAGCAACATCAGGCTTAGAGCATCAGTCAGGTAAGACCTGGACACAGAGGTAGAGGCTTCTTCCCACCTAAAGCTCTTTGAACCCTCCAGTACACCAGACCCTGATCCCAGAGAGACCCAAAAGAAAAACTAAAAGCTTTGTTTTATCTGCTCTGAAATAACATTCTGAAGCCCCTCACTTCTGCATATGTGAGATCCCGGTGTCTTCCATTCCACTACTTCAGATCAGATTAGTCCAGGCAGCAGGCAAAAAGCATTCGCAATTAACAGGCTGAGGTCAGTTCAGGTGGAAGGCTGAAATGTAGTCAATAAACAGGCCAGGATTAGTTCAAGTGGCAGGTATTGGTATGGTTGAATAACAGACCAAGGTAAAATTTCAGGGGGCAGTCAGAGGCATGGTCGATTAACAGTCTGGGTCAGTTCAGACAGCAGGCAGAGGCATGATCATACAGAGAAATTGCAGGAAGCAGACACATGAGAAATATCTTCACCATGCCTTTACTAATATCTTAGCTATGTATCTTAGGTATGGAAGCAGTGTGCACTTACAATAGATGACATAGAAGTTGTACAGGGCTAACTGAAAGAGGTAAATGGATATTTTTTTCTACCAATGGATTGATGTCATGGTGGCCAAGTAGGGCTTTAATATTTGGTCGTTATAGTCCACGCCTTCCATGAACAGGTTGTGGTAATGCATACCTCCCAACTGTCCCTGATTCCGAGGGACTGTCCCTGATTTGTGGCAATGTCCCTCTGTCCCTCATTCCTCCTCATATGTCTCTCATTTTGGTCTGATCCATATAGTTGTAAATAAAATGCACTATTCATCTTTCAAAAAGTGTTTCCCAGTGCTAAACCTTTCATCCAATTACTAAAATTGCTGCATTTGAAAACTTCAAAATCCAATATAAAGGAATAGTAGTGGTAAAAATAAAGCACTTGTGGGTTTAACTAATAATTAGTTTGTACAATTCTCCTTTAAGGGGGCGTGACAGGGGGTGTGTCCTATGCCTACATACATTTGCTAATAGGTGTCCCTCGCTCCCATCTCAAAAAGTTGGGAGGTATGGTAATGTATGCACTTAGATTTTTGGACGGGGCCATGTCTTCCTTGTAATTCCACCGAGGTGTCATCTTGGAGGAAAGGACACACACACACATCACATTTATCTCTCCATTTTAGGGCCAAAATCTCTTCATTCTGCAAACTGAGTGACTCCCCCTTTGCAGCTTTGTGAAGACCAATCTTTGTGGGAAGCCCTTGTGGTTTGGCCACACTGTCCCACAAGCCATAGTTTGCTGGAGATAAAGATGACGAAATAGTCGGAGGCTAGTGTAAAAACTATCCACGTAGCGGTGGTATCCCTTTTGGAATACTGATGTTACAAAGTCCCACACAATTTTTCCACTGCTCCCCATATAGGTTGGGCATTCAGGGGGCTCCAGCTGGCTGCTTTTCCTTCATAAAACCTGGAAGTTAACTGTGTATCCCTCTTGCAAAGCTTGTACCACCTCAACCCATATCTGACCCGTTTACTGGGAAAATACTATTAGATGCCCAGCCCGCCGGTAAAAAGGGACTCAAACACAAACATTTTTGTCAGGAGTCTACATTTTGGCAAACTCATTGGAAAAAAAAAAATTGATGAGTGGTCCACAGGGAATTATCACTGAAGTGCAAAACCCCCATGATCATCACACAGTGGGGTTGATTTACTAAAACTTGAAAGTGCAAAATCTGGTGCAGCTCTGCATAGAAACCAATCAGCTTCCAGGTTTTTTTTGCCAAAGCCTAATTGAACAAGCTGAAGTTAGAAAATGATTGTCTACCATGCACAGCTGCACCACATTTTGCACTTTCCAGTTTTAGTAGATCAACCCCACTGTGTTCTGGGTAGAAGAATAAAGTAATCTAATAAATGAGGCATTTTCCTCTAAAACCTAGGTGCGTCATATGTCGCGTACACACGGTCGGACTTTACTGCAGACTTTGCCCGGCGGACTTTGACGGACTTTCTGAATGAACGGACTTGCCTACACACAATCCACCAAAGTCTGTCGAATTCGTACGTGATGACGTACGACTGGACTAAAACAAGGAAGTTCATAGCCAGTAGCCAATAGCTGCCCTAGCGTGGCTTTTTGTCCGTCGAACTAGCATACAGACGAGCGGACTTTTCGACCGGACTCGAGTCCGTCGGATAGATTTGAAACATGTTTCAAATCTAAGTCCGTCCAACTTTTGAGAAAACAAAGTCCGCTGGAGCCCACACACGACCGAATTGTCCGACGAAATCCCGTCCGCCGGGCAAAGTCCGACCGTGTGTACGCGGCATTATAGTCAGGTGCATCTTATGGAGCAAAAAATACGAGATATATATATTTTTTATATTATATACACACACACACACTGTATATTATATTCACTATACAATCTACACAGACATAGCAATTTTTGGACAGTCCCTGCCTTTACCTTAATTAGAAAACCATAATGCTGAAATGCAGGCAAATGTGGGAGATGTGAACAAGCTCTAAAGAATGCCAACTCATGGAAAATATTGATTATGTGAATCACTGGTAACTCGCTTTTAGATGCTGTGTTTCTTTGGAAGTTGTATTTTAGTTCCCATGGCAACCAACAATGTCAGCATAAAAATGTATCACCATCACTCCATACATACTGAAGCAGTCTTGGTAATCCATTACAAAAACATGAAAATCCTTTTACTAATCCATATTATAGTTAAATACCACTGAGCTCAACCTCTCTCGAGTATAAATATGTTTTATTATTAACTGTAATATGTGTTAACTAAAAGTTGTGGTTGCATCCCAGGGCTTTTTCCCCTTTGGAAGTCACAATTTAAAACTAAGGGTTCCATTAAGGATGGTGAGCTCACCACCCCCACCCTTGAGGGCAGGTATAGTATATCCTCTATGCTGTGGGTGGCACTGGTGCTGTGGTGCAGGGAGAAGGGGAGACTAAGAGGAAGATTGTTCCTCTGTGGCCCCCCATAGGTGTCATCAGGGGAGTTGTGGTTCGATTGGACACAGCAGCCCTGAGTGACCTCAGTGGCCATCTTTAGTATAGGCAGGGCTAATAAACAGCAGTGCTCTGCTGGGGTTGGCATGCATTTTGCAAGTGGCTAGAATAGGGAAAGGAGCCACGCTGGTGAGGCACAGAGAGTTAGCCCTAAAGAAAAGTTCCTAATCAAGGAGGGATATATTAGGGACCTCTGTCTGATTCACCATCCTCCAATCTTCAGTGCTGTGTATTAGGATTTTCACCACTACCCTGCCTGTTAGCATCCCCTATTCAGATTCCACTCTAGTAATGTAACTTATACCTAAGTACTTCCATGCTGGACTCTATCAAGGTGTTGCCAACATCTCTGAGAGCAAAAATACTAGCTTCTCAACCATGTTGCCGTGTGGCGCTGTGTTTGTGGATACGATATTGTTCGGAACTGTTACCTCACGTGTGTGCTGCAGTTGCAAAGCCATTATACTAGTGCTAGTGATTGCAGATTACTGTTGTTCTGTTCACTTACAACTGTACAATACAAGAATTGTTGACCCTGTTGGACGGATGTGGTAGTATCCTTAGAAGCGGCCCTTGCATTAGTACCAAAGTTCAATGGCTCTAACATCTTACTAATGGTCTGGGAGGAGCGGCTAGAGAGTGCAGTGCACTCTGGTACCCACCAAGCGAATCTCTGAGCTGGCCATAAACTCCTTGTTTGGCCGGTCAAGCTATTATGGCATTAACAGAGGAAGATCACAAGACACAGGCACAAAAGTCACCAGGCCCAAAGGCCTTTTTAGGGAAAATATCTCGCTGACCGAGTTAAGGCATCGGTGCTTGATTAGCTGCAGTGGAGAGCAGGAGAGACACTGGGGGTCGAATAGATCCCTGATGACTCCATAAAGAGAGTGTTCAGGTAGGAGGAGATTTCCACTACAGTCATGCTGTTATGGGAGGTGGATCACCCATCAGTCAACATGTGACATCCTATCCACTGTGTTCTTTGTAACGAGCCCCTTGCTCGCTCTGTTCCACTCTCCCGACACTCCTCTGCTGCTATAGAATCAAATTGCAGATTGCAACATCTGATTGCTCGGTCATCCAATGCTCCGGGATTAGAACTACAGCTATGTGCCGTTCTAACCCAATTGTGATAGCTCAGAACAAACACCAGGCAGGCTGTATGTAAGTTCAACCAGTAATCTCCTTTATTCAAAAATACAGGCTCTTTTATACACTAACAGTGGAGGTGCATACCTCCGGCTCATATTACTCTAACAATACACCTGTAACCCAATTAACCTAATTAACGTGGGCTAATTAACTAATCCCTTTAGACAGCCTACATTACTCAGACATGACCTTTAGGCCAGACTGGCCGTCATGTAGCTTAGAACCCCCAATCAACATTATCACAATAGCAGAGTTAAACACAAACCACAATGGGGATCTAATGACTCTTAGATCCCATACTAGAGACTTATTTACAATACACATTTTAGCAGACAACAGACAGGTAGCTGGAATTGATGACATTAGCATTTAACAGTAGGAGTCCCAACGGTATGAATCAGTCACTATTCCAATATGGCAAATCCAGGGTCCCCAGAGTCTATGTGTCCTGGGGGACCAGGACCCGAATCCACCTCAAGGGTCCCCAGGCATACAGCTCACAAAGAGCACCGTTCCCCCAAATGCCAGGTCCCACGATCGATCCGCAAGAGGCTAGCATACAGTCCCCTCCAAAAGTCTCTCTCCCGGCTAGGTCTGTCACATTCTTTTTTTAGTTACTCTGCATGAAGGAGGAGGAGGGAGAGACTGGGCTGTCATTTAGGATCTGTATACACGCCCACATGTGTGATGTCAATGTCATGTGACCTGAAAAGCTCAGCTCAACAAGGAAATATTCCCTCCAGCAATAGAGGCCAAACTGAGCATGTGCAGCTTTACTACTCTGACTGTGTCCCTCCCCTGCAGGATGGGGAGGATCTGTGCATATATAATACACAATGCAGAGGATTAACCCCTTAAGTTCCACAGTGAGCATAACAAGCATGCTATTCCACATATACAGACAGATTTTTACTGTTGTGGGTTTAGTAAAACTTTAACTCTAAACTGATAACCCGTTAAAGGCTTTTAAAGCAAAATTTTTAGATACTGCGAGTTTTCACAATTTCATGGATGTGCACAGTTTTAAGTCTTGACATGTTTGGTATCCATTTACCTGATGCAACTCCATGTCTTATATTTTACCAAAATTGGGTATTATAATGTTTTTGTGCACTAAAATTCATCTAATGCCGCGTACACACGAGCGGACTTTCTATCCTACTTGGTCCGGCACACTTTCCGACGGACTTTGTCCGCCAGGTGCGCCGGACTTTAAAACGAACGGACTTACCCACACACGCCGGGATTTTCCGGCGGGCTAAGTCCGCCCGTCTTTCCGACGGACTTTCGCCGGAGTTCCGGCGGACTTTCAGAATGAACGGACTTGCCCACACACGGACAAGTCCGTTCATTTTGAACGTGACTCAGGTGCGACGGGACTAGAAAAGGATGTCAATCTTGCCGCTTTTATCGGCTAGATTGACACCTTGCAAGCCCCGTCGCGGGGCATACCAGGCCCTTAGGTCTGGTATGGATTATAAAGGGGAACCCCGCTACGCCGAAAAAACGGCGTGGGGCCCCCCCTAAAATCCATACCAGACCCGATCCGAGCACGCAGCCTGGCCGGTCAGGAAAGGGGGTGGGGACGAGCGAGCGCCCCCCCCCCCTCCTGAACCGTACCAGGCCGCATGCCCTCAACATGGGGGGTGGGTGCTTTGGGGGAGGGGGGCGCCCTGCGCCCCCCCCCCCAAAGCACCTTGTCCCCATGTTGATGAGGACAAGGGCCTCTTCCCGACAACCCTGGCCGTTGGTTGTCGGGGTCTGCGGGCGGGGGCTTATCGGAATCTGGGAGCCCCCTTTAATAAGGGGGCCCCCAGATCCCGGCCCCCCACCCTATGTAAATGAGTATGGGGTACATGGTACCCCTACCCATTTACCTAGGAAAAAAGTGTAAGTAATAAAACACACCACACAGGTTTTTAAAATATTTTATTAAACAGCTCCGGGGGGGGGGATCTTCCTCCGGCTTCGGGGGTCCCTCCGCTTCATCTTCTCCCGGCGTCCGGTTGGTTCTTCTCCGCTCTCCGGCCTCTTCTCCCGGTGTCGCAGGTCTTCGGCCGGCCCCTCCGCTCTCTTCATGTAGCTCTATTGCGAGCGGAGGTCCGGACTTCTGGGCTTCTGGGCTTCTTGGCTTCTCTTCTCTTCTCTTCCCCCAGATGTTGACACGACGCTCTCTCCGGCTGGACTGGTCTCTGAGGGCTGCGTTGTGACTTATATAGGCGGAGACCCCGCCCCCATATGATGTCACAGTCCTTGGGCATGCTGGGACTGTGACGTTTTAGGGGGCGTGGTCGACCACGCCCCCTAAAACGTCACAGTCCCAGCATGCCCAGGGACTGTGACATCATATGGGGGCGGGGTCTCCGCCTATATAAGTCACAACGCAGCCCTCAGAGACCAGTCCAGCCGGAGAGAGCGTCGTGTCAACATCTGGGGGAAGAGAAGAGAAGAGAAGCCAAGAAGCCCAGAAGCCCAGAAGTCCGGACCTCCGCTCGCAATAGAGCTACATGAAGAGAGCGGAGGGGCCGGCCGAAGACCTGCGACACCGGGAGAAGAGGCCGGAGAGCGGAGAAGAACCAACCGGACGCCGGGAGAAGATGAAGCGGAGGGACCCCCGAAGCCGGAGGAAGACCCCCGAAGCCGGAGGAAGATCCCCCCCCCGGAGCTGTTTAATAAAATATTTTAAAAACCTGTGTAGTGTGTTTTATTACTTACACTTTTTTCCTAGGTAAATGGGTAGGGGTACCATGTACCCCATACTCATTTACATAGGGTGGGGGGCCGGGATCTGGGGGCCCCCTTATTAAAGGGGGCTCCCAGATTCCGATAAGCCCCCGCCCGCAGACCCCGACAACCAACGGCCAGGGTTGTCGGGAAGAGGCCCTTGTCCTCATCAACATGGGGACAAGGTGCTTTGGGGGGGGGGGCGCAGGGCGCCCCCCTCCCCCAAAGCACCCACCCCCCATGTTGAGGGCATGCGGCCTGGTACGGTTCAGGAGGGGGGGGGCGCTCGCTCGTCCCCACCCCCTTTCCTGACCGGCCAGGCTGCGTGCTCGGATCGGGGTCTGGTATGGATTTTAGGGGGACCCCACGCCGTTTTTTCGGCGTAGCGGGGTTCCCCTTTATAATCCATACCAGACCTAAGGGCCTGGTATGCCCCGCGCTCGCCGCAATAGGAAGATTTGTTTTTCCTATTGCAGCGAGCGCGAGATGCAATACCATCCCCTCGTGTCGTATTTGGTCTGTCGGACCAGCCTACACACGAGCGGGCTTTCCGTCGGACCAGCACACACACGAGCGGACTTTCCGCCCGAAACTGAGTCCGACGGAAAGATTTCAAACATGTTTAAAATCTAGGTCCGGCGGGCTTTTGGGAAGAAGTCCGCCGGAAAAGTCCGCCGCCGCCCACACACGGGCGGATTGTCCGGCACACTCTGGTCCGCCGGACCAAGTATGCCGGAAAGTCCGACCGTGTGTACGCGGCATTAGTGTTATTTATCTGAAAACATGAGTTTTAAAGTAATTTTCCAGCAAAAAGATCCTGATTTTAACATGTGTTTGAAAAACAAAAAAAACAAAAAAGTGGTTAGTGCATCGCAAGAGAACACTGAAACACCCCTTTCCTGCTTTTTTGATTGGCTTAGTAACTTTTGGAATCTCTTGATAGAAATTCAGTTTTTGCTAGGTCACTTCCTAAGGGCTCATGCACACAAGCATATGGCTTTACACAGGATCTTGCTTGCTAAATCTTGTCTGTACACCAGGACTGGACTGGCCTACCGGGATAGCAGGAAATTAGCGGGTAGGCCGGGAGGCCGCCTGCTCTGGGGGCACTTTGAGCTGTGGCTGCAGCGGCGTCCCTAAAAAGTATGGCTGAGGGCCGACTTGTCAACAGTACATGTGCCGTTCCGAAGCTAGCTGGACTCGGGAAAGCCCGTACACGCTTGGCCATTTTCGGGCAGGCAGGTGCATGTGCTATTTTTAAATGTAAGGCATGCCTCTCAGCGGTGGCGTGCGCTTCTCCGCATCATAGCCAGGTAAGACCGGACCCCTCCGCAGCCTCTGATCTCCTCCTGTTACTCTCCTGTACCATGTCTGCACTGCCTATGACCACCCTCTGTTACTCTCCTATACCATGTTCGCACAGCCCCCGACATCTCCTGTACCATGTCTCCACAGCCCCGACATCTCCTGTACCATGTCTCCACAGCCCCCCGACATCTCCTGTATCATGTCTCCACAGCCCCCCGACATCTCCTGTATCATGTCTCCACAGCCCCCCGACATCTCCTGTATCATGTCTCCACAGCCCCCCGACATCTCCTGTATCATGTCTCCACAGCCCCCCGACATCTCCTGTATCATGTCTCCACAGCCCCCCGACATCTCCTGTATCATGTCTCCACAGCCCCCCGACATCTCCTGTATCATGTCTCTACAGCCCCCTGACATCTCCTGTACCATGTCTCCACAGCCCCCCGACATCTCCTGTACCATGTCTGCACAGCCCCCGACATCTCCTGTACCATGTCCGCACAACCCCCGACATCTCCTGTACCATGTCTCCACAGCCCCCCCGACACCTCCTGTACCATGTCTGCACAGCCCCCGACATCTCCTGTACCATGTCTGCACAGCCCCCGACATCTCCTGTACCATGTCTGCACAGCCTATGACCACCCCCTGTACCATGTTCGCACAGCCTATGACCACCTCCTGTACAATGTGCGCACAGCCTATGACCACCTCCTGTACCATGTCCGCACAGCCTCTGACATTATGCTGTTGGGATGGTATAATAACGCTATGGGGCTGGTATAAAATTATTTCCAGGGCTGGTTTTTATTCCCAGTCCAGCCCTGCCGTACACTGTATGCATATACAGTTTTTGATAACATTTACATGTGTACAGCATATAGTACAAATTGGCCTTTGAAGAGCCGTGTAATATTCTTTGTTACTAGGACATAGGCAGCTTCCAAAGTAAGCCACCTAGTGTCCTTCTGTTGCAGGCAGCTATTGCCATCTAGCATCTATTGTTCCTGTGGATCCATAGTTCCTGGTTGGCAATGCAGCACACATTAATAGTGGTTTGAAGCCTGGTTGACCGACCTCAATGTATACTCTACTAGGGGGTCATTATTGGCAGGTGAGTGCATACCCTGATGGAGGCACAGACGGTGGATTGGTGTGGAATAGAGCACTTTTCTTTAAAGGCATCTTCACAAGAATATAAAGAGCTGCACAGTCATCTTGGAATTAATACTTTTGCTGGACTTTATGCACTTTAATGTATATATGCACTTTATTTGTATTGATTGCACTTTACTGACACATTTTCACCTTTATATTAGTTAGCAGCTAAGGGTAAGCGCAGCTCTTGCTTATAATAATTAGCATAGCATCCATTGTTGCTAGGATTCGGGTGCTATCCCAATGGAGCATTTTCATAGTATTATTCATTTGTTTTATATACTGTATGTTTGTTTGTTGACTAGCACAGCACTTTATCGTTACAACAAGATAGCTGGCTAGCAACCTTTTTTGGTAGGACACGGATAACTTCTGCCACCTAGTGTCCTCTGTTGCTAGGACACAGGCAGCTTCTGCCACCTAGTGTCCTCTGTTGCTAGGACACAGGCAGCTTCTGCCACCTAGTGTCCTCTGTTGCTAGGACACAGGCAGCTTCTGCCACCTAGCATCCTACCATTCCTAGGACGCAGGCGTCTTTTGTACTCCAACAGAGTACATTTGCACTGTGCGTATGTAAACATTAGCACATATTTTACATATGTACATTATGCAAATACATTTCTTTCCAAACACTGGTTTTGGGAATTTTTTTTTCTGTCCCTGAACACTGCACTAGATTACAGATCGAAATGTCAGTATGTGCATGTACAGTTTGGGTACAACTGAGCTGTATTCAGAGGCATAAAAAAGCAGCCATTTTTTATCCCATGTGCATGAGTCCCAAGGCTCCTCCGCTTCTAAAGGAATGCAAACAGCACTTCTTTGAGGAAATTGCTTTGGGTCATTACACCGAAGGATGACCCTACCAATCAGTCTGAAAAGGTCATAGTAAAGAATAGAAATTTCTTCAGAAAAGAACATAATAACAAAAATAAAAATATAATGCAGTGTATATCGCATACCCACAAGAGATTGTTATTTTCTCACCAAAACTCCAGTCACCATTTAAAAAAACAGCAGAACTGAACATTTTAAGCCAGTACAAAGCCCACTCCAAAAATGTTGTTTCTATAGTGATGGCTAATAGGTTTAAATGCTCTCTAAAACCAGCATTTTCACGGCACTAGTAAACATTCAGCTGCAAGTGAAGCATGAAAGATCCGGGTGATCTGAACCCAGGCTGGATGTTTACACACAGGATTACAGCAGATTCTGCCAGCCACCTTTTTCAGCTGAGTAGGAGTCTACACAACAGGCATAATACATATACTTATTTTAATGGTTACTAGCAAGATGCAGGTCAAGGAGGAATACTTTTAACAGACCTGTCAAACTAGGCTACAAATAAAACAAGACAAGTTTAGAACTCATACCAGCTGATCACAATCCATAATATACACACACACACACACATCGAGTGACCACACACTTTTCAAGCATACTCGCTCGAAACAGTTGTCAAAATTAAATTAAAGCATTATTAATCCTAAAACCGCAAATGTAATATATTGCAGCTTACCAATCATTAGATGTGGTGGCTGCACCAGTTTTCTTTTCTTTAGCCCCCCCCCCATCTGTTTTCAGCTGGTGATCTGACCAGTAACACACCTCCTGTATTAATGAGACACAACTCTGGAGGAATGAGCACAGGAGGCGCAGCAGCATTATCAGTCTGGGGGGGGGGGGGGCTTTAAATGTATTAGCTGATTTTGATACACTAACAAATTAAAGCCAAACTCCAGCTCACACTTTATAAGCAGTTACAGTAAACATGTTTTTCCTTTTGGGATAAAGCTTTGCATGAATAAATAAAGGCTGTTCATTGTAATCACCCTTGACAGTGTTAAAGAGGAACTGCAGTCTGCTCACATAATCTGTAATAAAAACATCTTTGCCATTCTGAAGCTTCCCTCCAACCACTTTGCATATTAATTTTATATATACTGCAATTCTATACTTGCCCAATATGTTGCAGAAATCTCCCTCCACTGGCTGCAATAATTTTAACTGTGGGCAGCTGAAGCTGGTGCCTGTCCACTTCCTGGATTTACAGACACACCTCCAGCTCTGCAGCTTTCATTGGCCCTCTTATGACTCATACCTGCTCCCTTCCTGGCAAACTCTCATGAGAGAGTGAGAGAGAGCTGTGCATGATGTCATAAGCCAAGGCTTTTTAACAGACAAGAAACAGGAAGTGGGATGTATAATGTATTTACTGTCAAAAAAAAATGTTTTACTATCCAAAATTAAAACAAGGGCTGAAGATTTAATGGATGGAAAGTTGAAAAAATGACTGAAGCTCCGCTTTAAGTGGTTTGTCTCATCCATATCAACAGATACATTCTGCCAGAGAGTTTGAGCTTGAGAAAAACAACAGACTTGCTGGCTGGATCATTATATGAAAATAACAATGGAAGAAAGTCTAAAAAAAGGAAACTAATGCGGCAAGAATTGGTAACTGCAATATAATAAATGTTTGCTTTTGGTTTAATACTGCTTCATGCGACATTGTATGGCACTTTGAATTAGAAGTGAAAGACTTTTGCAGAATTTGGACACTGAAATCCCGTTCTTAGATTTACAGTATATATTTTGGAGAAAGAGCAGGAACCTGCTTGGTTGGTGAGGAACCAAGTGTTAAAAGTTACAAGTGTATCATAATATAAAAAAAATGTATATAATATATACACACACACACACACACACACACTGCATATACCATATACCTTAATTTATTGTATTATTTCTATGTCTTTCTCCTTATTAGCCCTCATTCAAGTGGGCCTTCTACGTTTTTCTCTTTCAGCAGAGAAGTTGACTTGCGAAATGAAATCATAAACAAACTTTATACTTCCTATCTCTCCAATATCTCCTGCCTTTACATGTGTTTAGACACATTCAGAATATCTAATCAGCTCCTGGATGCACACATTTCTATTTTAATTTTTATTTTTTCTAAAACACAGTTAAACTGACTACTAAGGATGAGCTCCGGCGTGTTCGCACAGCCCACGTGCAGAGCCCACCAGGAAGTCGGCACTGTGCTAATCACAGGCAGTGAGACGTTTCCCGATCTCTGCTGCTGCGCATCAGGACAATGTCTCACTGCCTGTGATTAGCGCAGCGCCGACTTCCTGGCGGGCTCTGCACGTGGGCTGTGCGAACACGCCGGAGCTCATCCTTACTGACTACGCCTGAACACAAGTAAACACCGTGGGGTGGTTTTACCAAGACTGGAGAGTGCAAAATCTGGTGCAGCTCTGCATAGAAACCAATCAGCTTCCAGTTTTTTTTTTTTGTCAAAGCTTAATTGAACAAGCTGAAGTTAGAAGCTTATTGGTTTCTATGCAGAGCTGTACCAGATTTTGCACTCTCCAGTTTTAGTAAATCAACCCCAGCATGTGCGATATAGCATTTAATAGGATTACACGCATTTAAATACATTACAAAAACATCCTATAAATGCATATAATCCCATGCCTGTGTGAATGAGGCCTACACCAAAATCGTATACGTTGCTATGGGTAACTTCAATTTACAAAGCTTTACGGATCAGGCAAGAAGGAGTACAATGTAAGCTGAATGCAAATATAGAAAAATTAAGATCACACCTGACTAACATAAAAAAAAAAAGTCCTGGAAATAAGTTTTATATACACAGTACAAATTCCTAAAATACAGTAAGGATTATATACTCAGACAGCAAAGTAAAGCAAGTGCATACTTGTTTGATAGGATGTCATGAAATTCTAGCAATGTAGATAAAAAGCAATGCCAAGTTTAATAAAGAGCTGACGAGTCGTGCGTCTCCTGGAAAATTAGGTCACTTACCATCTCATTTTCCTCTCCTTGGTTAAGCAGCGCACGGTGGCCATTATTCGGTTTTTCCCCCATCAAATCACTGCGATGTCCCTTATATCAGCACTGAAATCTGTCCAGTGTAGTAGAATGTCAGCACACCTTGCTGGCCTGTCAGTGACAAATGCAAGTTTCAATTGTGAAACAGTTCAGTTCTGGCTCCGCGGCTCCGCCCCTCACATCAACCAGGTGATGTAACCCTTTACAGGACAGGTAGCAGTGGGATCACCCTCCAGCTTGTACTGTGTGATATAATTGAAGGTATACTGTGCGCAATAAGGAGGACAAGCAGCCTAAACAGGCACTGGGTTACTTGCAGAACACTCCTTGTTGTGAAATTATAAGATGCAGCTTGAACTGACTAAAAAAATCTATTTTTTGTAGATGTAACTTCTGTTAAGAATAATTTTTGTTAAGAATAATTAAATGTGGAACTAAACCCTCCTATCCTTTACAACCAAGGAAGCTGCCATCTTAGCCTCTGTTTGATCTGCAGTTGCCATGGTGCTGATCATGTGATCCTTTATGACACCAGCCATTTGGTGGCCTGCTAGTTTGGGTGAGATAACAAGCACCTGTTATCATTCACAGCATGCCTTGACTGGGAAGCTGCTACATCAATGGGTTTAGTACCACTTTAAGCCTGGGTTCACACTTGTGTGATCTGGGACACTGCATCTGATTCTCGCTGCATTCCTGTGGAAATCACATGTGATGTTTGTGAGGGGCGGTTTCAGCCCATTCGCTTTGTATGGCTCAAATCGCACCGCATCAGAATGGTGCAGAACCCTTTTTTTTTTTTTTTCTCCACACCTGAATCAGATCACACGCATGCGATCCGATTCTGGCAATTGCACTGCATTTTGCAAGCTGTTTCGGGGTGTTGTTAATTTTATATTGACACCCGCAGCAGTTTGCATTAACAGGGGGAGATTTCAATGCAGTGTGGAAAACAGAGTTGTCACCCTCCCAAAGCATTTTTTACTGACAAAACATGGTAAAATTTACTGGCAACCTGAGAAATGACAGAACTCCTATTGAAAACTAACACAGTAAATATTTGAACAGTATAAACATGATATGAAAACACTGACAATACCTATAACAAAGTCATTTGCTTGATTTACACTTAAAAAGTCAACCAAGCATGAAATTATCAGCCCCTGATATTTACTGGCACTAAAAAAAAAAAAAAATCACTGATTTTTACAAACTGTCAGTAAATTTACTGGTGGTTGGCAACCCTGGTGGGAAACGCACAGAATTCGCTGTATTTCCCGCATCACATCAGTGTGAACCTAGGCTAAATTGTCATGAGAAAAGTGTCAGAATTTCATACCTCTCTAATTGTATCAGGTCTAAAGTGTAGGCCTGTTTTACGTGCCTGTGGAACAGGCATTAGTGAACACATCCCCTTCTAAATTGGAGCTGAATTGTATGGATGCCACTTTTGTGACAACCATGTAAGTTCAGTTTTTTCCAACCAGACTTTAAGGCTCCATGCACAGTGGAGCTCATAAACAGCCGTTCTGAACGTCAGATTGCTGGCAGGAAAACGCTGCTTTAAAATCACAATTTTATCAGCGTTTTGCATTGCCCTCAATGCACGTTTAGCGGCGCTAGCTTTTAACCGCGTTTCTCTGCCTCTATTCAAAATCAATGGTTCCCTATTGGAGCCCATTGATTTGAACAGAAGTCGCACTGCAAGTCGGATCATCATGATCCGACTTGCGGTACGACTTGTGTGCTGAGGATGAAGGGGAACCCTCACCAAAATGAAAAAAAAAATTGGCGTGGGGTTCCCCCCTCAGACAATACCAGGCCCTTCGGTCTGGTATGGATTTTTTTTTTTTTTAATAAATTTTTATTAAAGAAAAATAAAGACAAAATATAGATATATCACAAACTGGGTACAATCATTGTGAAAAAGCAAAGTCAATTTCAACGCTCGGAGATTTACAATGAGTGTCGAGAAGCAAGGAATACATTAACCACCTCTGTATATTCAAGTTTCAAGTTATTCATATTAATGTAGTGATTGAGTAGAAAGAGGCATCTTTCAATGCAAACATAGGAATCAAAATATAAGATCAAAATGAAAAACCTTGCTTCGATTAGAAAAGAGAGGTATAATAAAGCGAATAGAAAGAATGAATTGCATAAAACTAGATAATGGGAAAGAAAATAAAAAGGAGAGAAAGAGGATAGTAGATAGGATAGAGGGTGAGATGGGAAGGGAGGGGGGAAGGGGGAGGCTGGCATGCATGTGTAATATATTGAATTATCTAAATTTAGATGGCGATGTATAAATGATAGATTTACGGGATTTGCACTATAATATCCTTATAAGAGGGGGTGGACTGAAATTTTACCCAAGGAGCCCAAGTAGTTGAATGTTTTTCTGAAGTCCCTTTAATGTTATGGGTAATACTCTCCATGAGTTGAACTTCATCAACCTTCTGAAGCCAGACTTTTATAGATGGAATTGTTGTTTGGCCCCAAAAGGTAGGTATTAAGGCTTTGGCAGTGTTTAATAGGTGAGGAATGAGTGAACGTTTATATGAGCCTATGGGGGTTTTAGTGGCATGGAAAAGGACAGTCCATGGATCCATGGGTAGATTGACCTCCGAAATCTGTGAGATCAGATTGCAGATGGCCGACCAAAAGGGGCGAATGAGTGGGCAGAACCACCAGACATGTGCATGAGTGGCTTCATTCCCACAGTTCCTCCAGCACAATGGGGAACTGGCAGGGAACATTTGGTGTAGTCTAACGGGGGTGTAATGCCACCTAGTGAGTAGTTTATAATTGACCTCTGCCATTTTAGAAGCAAGGGAGGAGGTGTGAGCTAGTTGTAAAACCTTATCCTTTAGGTTGTCTGAGATGGGGGAACCCAGATCAGTTTCCCACTTTGCCAGGAAGGGTGGAAAAGCGGGGTTTTGAAGGGCAATAAGAGCTTTATAAAATAGAGAAATACTATGTAGGGGAGGGTCTTTTGGGTAAAATATTTCTTCTATTTGATTTAAATCTTGCAAACTTCTAAGCGGATGGGGGAGAGAATTCAAGAAACGTTGCAGTTGATAATATCTCCATTTGTTGAGAAACGAAGCAGGTTTAGGATCAAGGATCATATGTAGTGGTTTAAGTGTGTTGCCACGGAGGGCGTGATGTAGTAAGAGAGGTTCTCTCTGTCTCCAAGATTGGAAGCCAGGGTCTAATAAGCCTGGTAAGAAATATTTGTGATTAAGGAGAGGTGTTAAAGGAGAGTTATACCCCCATGAAAATTTTTTATGTAGGGCATCCCATATATCTAATGAGGATATGGTGAGTGCTGAGGTGGATCGGGCAAGATTCCTACAGGAGCGAGGTATCCAAGGAACCACCGAGAGATCAGCGCCACTCAAAAGGTATTCGAGTTGTACCCACAATTTTGAATTAAGAGCATATTTCCAATCGGCCACCCTAGACAGTACAACCGCTTGATAATACGCCTTAAAATTAGGGAGTGCCAGTCCCCCAGATCCCTTGGAGCGAAACAGTAGCTCCCTAGATATCCTGGGGTGACTGTTCCTCCAAATAAAACGGGAGATCATGGTTTGCAAAATAGTAAAGAACCCCACTGGAACCCCCAGTGGGAGCATTTGAAAAAGAAAGAGTATGCGGGGCAATATATTCATTTTAATAATATTTACTTTTCCTAACCAGGTGTGAGATAAACTGGACCATTTTCGTGAGTCCTCCCTAATCCTGTTAAGCAAAGGGATGTAGTTATGCCGGAAAAGGGAGTGGGGGTTGGGAGTGAGATAGATACCTAGGTATTTCATATGTTTTGGTTCCCATTTAAAAGGGAAAGAGGGGCTTCAGGGAAGTCACCTCGGACTGGGAGAAATTAATGTTTAAAATTTCCGATTTAGATAAGTTTATTTTGAAATTAGAAATTGACTGAAAGGTGGAAAATGCCGACATTAAATTAGGTATTGAGATGCGAGGCTGCTGAATAAAAAATAGTATGTCGTCGGCATATGCTGCGTATTTATGGGAGCTTTTACCAACTTGTACGCCATGAATATTACCATTGTTCCTAATTGTCGCTAGGAAGGGTTCTAAGGTAATGGCAAAAAGGAGGGGGGACAGGGGGCATCCCTGTCTTGTACCATTATGTAAAACGAAAGAGTCATTCAACGTCCCATTGATACTGATTTGTGCTGTGGGGTTAGAGTATAGGGATGAGATATGGTGGAACATCTTTAGGTCCCAATCCAAAATGTCTCAATGTCATCTTAAGATAGTCCCAGTCCACCCTATCAAACGCTTTTTCAGCATCAGTGGAAAGGAGTAATGTGGGCTGGGCGCTTCTTTGAACATATTGGATTAGGGAAATCGCTCTGAGGGAGTTATCTTTTGCTTCTCTATTGGGAATGAAACCTGATTGGTCTTTGGAGACCCAACTAGGCAAAAGGGGGAGCAGGCGATTTGCCAGTACTTTGGCAAATAATTTTATATCAGTATTTATTAATGAGATTGGCCTATAGCTGTTACAGAGAGTAGGGTCCTTATCAGGTTTAGGAATGACAGTAATGTGAGTGGAGAGGGATTCTGAGCCTAAGCCTGAGGGTTGAGAGACTGAGTTTGCATAAGCTGTGAGACGGGGAAGCAGAATGTCACTGAATGTTTTGTAGTATAAAATAGTGAACCCATCCGGTCCGGGCGCTTTTCCAGAAGGGGTAGACTTCAAGGCAGTTTGGAATTCCTCTACCGAGAAATCTGCTTCCAGCTCTTTAAAGATAGACGCAGGCAATTTAGGTAGATTAGCTTCTTTCAAATAGGAGAGCATGCGTCTACGTATCTCCTTCTGAGGTAAAGAGGACAAGTCATTTTTGACACAGTAGAGATCTGCATAGAACTCCTTGAAGGCCTTAGCAATGTCTGGGGTTGCATGGGCAAGCTCTCCTGATGATAGTTTAATTTTGGGAATAAAAGACTGCGTTTGTTTAGCGTTTAATGACCTAGCCAGTAATCTACTTGGTTTGTTTCCCCACTCAAAGAATTTCTGTGATATGCGTTGGAATTTTCTCTTAGTGTCTAAATTAAGAAGAGACTTTAATTCCTCTCGTTTAAGTGTGAGGGATTGAAGATGCTCAATATGGAGAGAGAGTTTATGTTGCTTGTCTAGATCAGCTATTTGTTGTAAGACCTGTTCGAGTCGCCGACCATGCTCCCTTTTCTTTCTAGCACCAAGCTCGATAAACCGCCCTCTAATAGTAGCCTTATGAGCTTCCCAAACAATGGAGGGAGAGGTGTCAGAGGGTTTGTTTTCCTTGAAATATTGTGAGAGATAAGAGGACAGTATGGAAACCTCGGCTTCATTAGTAAGAAGGGAGTCGTTAAGTTTCCAGTTATTAGTGCGGCGTGCTAAGGAGGGCATAGTCAACGTCATCGAAACAGGTGCATGGTCTGAGATAGTTGCGGACCTATGTGAGCAGACTGTAAGAGGGGGAGATGAAAGCGATCTAGGAATATATTGTCAATTCTTGAATATGAGTGGTGTGTTGTGGAGAGATGTGAGAAATCCTTCTCCTTGGGATGGAGGAGGCGCCAGACATCCATTAATTGGAGGTCCATGAGTCTCCTTTTGACAAATTTCAGGCGTTTAAAAGGAAATATTAGAGCGGCCTTGGGACGTGTCTATTGTTGGGTCTAGAGACATGTTGATGTCACCTGCTAAGATAGTAAGACCTTTGGCGAAATGTGATAGTTTGGTTAGAATTTGTGAAAAAAAGGTAGGTTGATTTTGGTTTGGGCAATATACATTTGCAAGGGTGCACTGGGTATTACCTATGAAGCCCTGGAGAAAAAGAAAGCGACCTGAATCATCAGCAAGCATGTCAGACAAGCGAAAGGAAATGCTTCTGCTAAACCCAATGGCCACTCCCTTAGCTTTGTTAGTGTCAGATAAGCTGTAGTACCATTGCGGAAAATGGGGTGAGGTCAGTTTAACCGGTGTTGTATGGGTTAGATGCGTTTCTTGAAGAAAAGCAATAGAGCATGCGGCTTGTTTTAGTTCACGGAATGTTTGGTGCCGCTTAGCTGCGACATTAAGACCTCTAACATTGTATGATATGCGCTTCAATGTAGCCATTTGTACACCAAAGTGGGGTCCTACAGCCTATGCTTCCATGCATGCCAGCAGGAGAAAAGGAGGTGAGGAGAGAGGGGGGAGAGGAGAGGGTAGAGTAGAGAGTAGAAAAAAAGAAAAGAAGGAGAGAGAGTGAACATATGGAGAAATCATATACATGAATTAAAGAACTTGTGGGAAGCATATGAATAACACGCAGAGATCTGCAGTGGTCCCATTAGGGAAAGAGAGAGCGAGCAGCCATCCAAAACCTTGAACAGGGATTGGGTAAAATAACTTTTAAGGTCGTACGCACTCGCCTACCCCAGAAGGAGGGGGGGACTGGGTTATGTTGTAGGGGAGGGGCAATAGAAGAAACGTGCCCCAACAGCACTCGGCCTGTAAAAAAAGAATACTACTTATAACTATAAATGAAAAATGAGTTCCAGTTAAATAAAAAAAAAAAAAAAAAAAAAAAAAAAGAAGGTTATGTAGGCAGGAGCAAAAATCAACTTAAACATTGAAATTCCTACAAGGCAGCACAAGTTGTAGACCATGCTGATGCGGCAACGAAACAATAACAAAAACATAAAAGGAGATCAGTGGTCTAATTAGTCACAGGTCAGAATTTACCAAGAATAGTCAGGTAAATTTACACAAAAAAAAAAGAAAAAAATTGTATTTGAAATCTGACTTGGTGCCAGTTTACTGTAGCAGAACAAGCATCTGTACTGGTGGAATGTGGTTGAATGAAAAGAGAAAAAAAAAAAAAAATAAAACAAAGGACAAATTTGCACAATTCAATCATGCTTTTGTGCAGATCCTGGGAGAGAGGAGCGACCTGCCTTTGAAGGGGTTTTTTTCCAAATTGAATCTGCGAGGTTCGAGAATTTAGAAATTGAGTCCTGCCATCTTGGGAGTTCCAAGGGCGGAAGATTAAGAGCCTGCAAAAAGGTTGAGAACCTTAGTGTATGGGATCGGCCATTTTTTGTGGCAATCAGGCAGGCTGGGAAGCTCCATCTATATGTGATCCCATCTGAACGTAGGAGATCAAGGAGTGGCTTCAGAGCTCTTCGTCGGTCTAAAGTATCTTTAGAGAGGTCTGGGAATACAGTGATGGTTGCTCCGTCGAAATCTATGTTAGGCAGGCCCCGCATCTTCATCATGATTGCATTTTTATCTTCGAAGTAATGCAAGCGGCAGATAACGTCTCTGGGTTGGTCAGAGTTGGCATTACGGGGTCTCAGAGCCCGGTGTACACGGTCAAAGCGGAGTGGTGCGGTGACAGAGTTACCCATAATGGTGTTGAAAATGCCCCGTATTGATGGTTCTAGGTCACTATCTCCAGTGGTCTCAGGCAGACCTCTAACCCGTATGTTATTTCTGCGGTTGCGGTTTTCAAGGTCTTCGAGCTTGTATAAGGAGGCTCGATGAGCAAATGCTAGCTGGGTAACCGTGTCTTGCAGTTCTTTAATGGCTAGAGCTTGTGTATCTTGTCATTGCTCTGTTTCCTCTACTCTGACCAAGATGTGTGACATGTCGGTTCTAACTGCAGTTATCTCTTTTTTAATAGACTTTTCCAAGCTATGAAACATACCTGCAAGTTCTTTTTTAAGACCACTCATCAGCGTAGTCATTTCGGAGCCGGCAGTGGATCCTGGGTCATCCATGAGGTCCGAGCAGTATGAGGAGGCCGGAGAGCCTTCTCTCACAGAGGCAACATGATATGAGGGAGAGGCGCTTGGTCTTGAGGTTCGGGCCTGATCACCGCGTGCGTTAGCCAAATATTGTTGAATAGAGCCTGCAGATATTGGAGTAGACAGTGACCTCTTTCCAGATCTTTTACCTGCTGCAGAACGAGATTTAGTTGATTTGGAAGGCATAACTGGAACTGTTAGGCCGGAAGCTGTGTGGGGCACTTCTTACTTACATTTGCTCAGTGTCATTCATATTTCAATACAATGTTATTGTTTGTAGAGATTTTCGTGGAAATAAAATGTGGGTATTAGCAGTGCCACCTCAGCTACAAAGCAAGGGGATCCGAGTTGAGCAGAGTCTAGAGGAATAGGTGCAGTGGCTGTAGTAAGCGAGTGGAGGCACAAATGTAGATAGGGAGTAGTGAGAGTACTAAGATGGCCGCCTACCTCCAGAGGTAGGCCGGAGCCGCGGACTTTCCTGGCGGTCCAGGCCGGCCGGGTGAGCACCGATAGCGGGAAGGCCTCGGGCGGCTTCGTATGGGCCTGGATTCAAGGTTCCAGTTATTTAAAACTGTCTCAGCACTGATGGGAAGCCGGCCGAGGGGTAGATGGTAGAGTATTAAGGTACTCACCGCTGTCCAAAAGGTAGGATAGGCCGGATCGGTAGGCCGCAGGATGGCGCTGGGCCTCCGGAGGCTGGCGTATCAAAGGAGGGATCTCCTGGTTAGTAGTCGCCGGAACAGGGGGATCCCGAGTGCGGATGGCCTCGCAGCCAGGATGCTGTGCAGGAGCTTTTCGGAGGCCTCCGGTCCGGAGCAGCGGAGAGCGGGGGGCTCCAAGTGTAGGCCCCAAGATGGCGGCGGGCGTCCGAGGCTCGGACTTAACTGTAGGCCCCGGACTGCTTCAAAGTGCCAGATGGGATAAATATTCCCCAAGGGCCGTAGCCGAGAGTGTCCAGATACCCCTGGGGTGTGAAAAGAGCTTCGGTGGGGTGAGGAGGGGCAGAGATGGCTTTGGATACAAGTAGCCTAGACGGAGCAGGGCTAGCACACGTCCTCCCTGTTAAACGTCCGGACACGCCCCGTCTGGTATGGATTTTAAGGGGACCGCCCTTCGCCGAAAAAAAGGCGTGGGGGCCCCCCAAAATCCATACCAAACCCTTATCCGAGCATGCTACCCGGCCGGTCAGGAAAGGGTGTGGGGACGAGCAAGCACCCCCCCTTGAACCGTACTAGGCTGCATGCCCTCAACATGGGGGTGGGTGCTTCGGGGCAGGGGGGGGCGCTGCACCCCCCCCACCCCAAAGCTCCTTGTCCTCATGTTGATGAGGACAAGGGCCTCTTCCCGACAACCCTGGCCGTTGATTGTCGGGGTCTGCGGGTGGGAGGCTTATCGGAATCTGGGAGCCCCCTTTAATAAGGCGGCCCCCAGATCTCGGCCCCCCACCCTATGTGAATGAGTATGGGATACATCGTACCCCTACCCATTCACTTGGGGAAAACAAAGTGTCAAAAATAAAACACACTACACAGGTTTTTAAAAAGTAGTTATATTAGTCAGCTCCAGGGGTCTCTTCCAACTTCGGGGCTCTCTTCTTTCTTCTCTGTGCTCTCCGGCCTCTTCTCCCGGGCTCCAGTTCTTCTGCTGCTCTCCGGTTCTTCTGCCGGGCTCCTCTGCTACCTTCTGCTCTTTTGCCGCTCTTTTGCTAGCGGTCGCCCGGTCTTCTCCGTCATCTTCTTCCCTCCGGTCTTCATCCGATGTTGACATGACGCTTTCTCCCACTGTAATGCTGGAAACAACTTATATTGGCATGGGGCGTGGTCACCGGGTGATGTCATACGGTGACCCCGCCCCTTATGACGTCACATTCCCATCATGCACCAACAGCCAGGGTTGTCGGGAAGAGGCCCTTGTCCTCATCAACATGAGGACAAGGTGCTTTGGCGTGGGGGGGGGGTACAGCAGGCCATCATGATGATCCGACTTGCAGTGCGACTTCTATTCAAATCAATGGGCTCCCATAGGGAACCATTGATTTTGAATAGAGGCAGAGAAACGCCGAACGAGGCTTAATGCTCTTTTTACAGCGTTAACCCTCGTTTAACACCTTTTACCGGTGTCTGGCGTTTCCAGTACTGCTTTTGAACGCAAATTTCTGGCGTTCAGAAAAAAGCCCATAAACTCCACTGCTCATTAAAGCTAAAAAACGTCCATGTGTGCATGGACACATAGGCTAACATAGAGTGGAGTTTATGGGCTTTTAAAAAAAAAAAAAAAACGCCCAAACTCCAATACACTGCAGTTTATCAGCTCCAGTGTGCATGGAGCCTAACGCTCTTTTTACAGCTTTAACCCTCCTTTAACACCTTTTACCGGTGTCTGGCATTTCCAGTACTGCTCTTGAACGCGAATTTCTGGCGTTCAGAAAAAAGCCCATAAACTCCACTGCTCATTAAAGCTACAAAACGTCCATGTGTGCATGGACACATAGGCCAACATACAAAACGCGTTAAAATCGTGCTGTGATTTTTACCGCAATTTTTTTGCGGCCGGAGGTCAAAACGCTCCTATCCTGAATGCGATTCCTCCCATAAACTCCACTGCTTATTAAAGCTACAAAACGTCCATGTGTGCATGGACACATAGGCTAACATAGAGTGGAGTTTATGGGAGGAATCGCATTCAGGATAGGAGCGTTTTGACCGCCGCCGGCGGTAAAAATCGCAGCACAATTTTAACGCGTTTTGTGTTTTCCAATGGCTGCAGTCAAAAATTGTTCAAGTGTATATGAAGCCTTACAGACCCATGTTAGGTCTATGGGCAGGCATCTATTTACATCCAGCTACCACTGACCCATCATGTTTAGGTCCGAAACAAAAGACCTAGGTGGACTTGGAGGTAATTGCATGTAAAACAGAAATACCTGAAGCCAAAGTATCAGTATAACAGCCAAGGAACTAACGTGAAGTCAGATCAGAGTGAAGGCAAAACTGCTGCATACTTGATCTGAAATTTTGAAATGTTCGATTTTCTAATACCGTGTTTCCCCGAAAAGAAGACACCGTCTTCTATTTATTTTTCCTCAAGAAGACACGCTATGGCTTATTTTCAGATGATGTCTTATTTTTTATTAAGCAGCAGCTTTACTGGTGTTTGTGGGGGTAAGAGAGACCCACAGACTATTGCTGGTTGGTGCTGGGGGAGAGAGACCCACAGTTCTGAGTAAAACGGCAGCCACAGCTTTACTTCTTCCCCTGAGGGCATACAATACCTAAAGCAAAGCGTCCTGCTCCTCACTTCACTGAGGAGACTTTTACTTTCACTTTCTATGTCTCCCTCTATGCCTCAGCTTGCAGCACATAGCCACACCTATCAATATGTCTTATTTTTGGGGTATGGCTTATAGTGCGCAAATGCTTAGAAATCCTGCTACGGCTTATTTTATGGGTATGTCTTATTTTCGGGGAGAAACGGTAGTTATTGAGGACAACTCAACCTTCATCATTTTCAATAGTATGGAAGAGAAAATTGGAAGGTGAAGGATGAAAATTTTTTATCATTTCTTATCCAAACAAAAATCTAACTAAATTGTACATATTTTAATGCACACATGCCAGAAAAAGCATCATCCAGAGTAAGAACGTTTGTGGTCACGAATATTCGCTCCTTTAAAAGATTATATTTGGTATAGGAATGAATGATGATGGTTAAGAATGATACAAAGTTTTCTGTATAGTCTATGCAAAATTAAATTTATAAGTAGATTCTAGTATACAGTAGATCTACTGCAACCTCACTGGCTGATGAATATATAATGTAAAATACTGTATATATAAATATACGTGATGACGTACGACCGGACTAAAATAAGGAAGTTGATAGCTAGTAGCCAATAGCTGCCCTAGCGTCGGTTTTAGTCCGTCAGACTAGCATACAGACGAGCGGATTTTTTGACCGGACTCGAGTTCGTCGGAAAGATTTGAAACATGTTTTATTTCTAGGTCCGTTGGACTTTTGGGAAAAAAAGGCCGCTGGAGCCCACACACGATCGGATTGTCCAACGGAGTCCGGTGCGCCGGACCAAGTCTGCCGGAAAGTCCGCTCGTGTGTACGCAGCATCAGATACAAGTCAGATTTCAGGCATCCCCTGCAACAAAAATGTTCAGCAGATTTCCTCATTAGAGCTCTGCAGCTGCACAGCTGACTGATCATTATGAAACCACTCCCAATAGACCCACTCAGAACAGAGGCACAGAGGAACAAACAGTGCTTTCTTCAGAATAACAAAAAGGTAGGAATCTGCAACAAAGGTTGTAATAATCCTTGTAATTGTACATAGATCATCCAGAGGGGAATGTTTTTTTTCCAACAAAAGTGGAGTTACGCTTTAACCATTTTGCTGAATTCATAGGCAATAAAATAAACATATTTAGGGCTGGTTCACACCAGATACAGTCCAGTGCATTTTTTTCTGCATCAAAAATGCATACACAGCGTTTTCCATGTATTCTAGCAGCCCTAGTTCACACTGGTGCAATCAGTTTTCGGTGCAGACAGAAAAAAAAAAAAAAAAAAGGAGAACATGCTGCATTTTTTCTGCACAGAATTGTACTGGAACATAGGAGAATGCTTAAAAAAATGCACCGGAACAGAGCGTGGTGTGAACTTTAAGCAAAAACGCATCCAGAGTGCATTATTCCAGCATATACATCAATTTCATGCATCGGACATGGAAACAAGGTTAAGCAACTCAACTATGCACGAAAACAGAGGAACTGGGGTGCAGAAAAATAGCAGCAGGTGCTCTGGACTGGTGAGTCAAAATATGAAATATTTACCTGTAGCAAAAGGCAATTTGTTCTGGGCTGGAGAGTGATACAATAATAAGTTTTTGCAGGCAACAGTGAAGCATGGTGGAGGTTCCTTGCAAGTTTGGGACTCTATTTCTGCAAATGGAGTTGGAGATTTGGTCAGGATCAATAGTGTTCTCAATGCTGAAAGATACAGGCAGATACTTACCCATCATGTCATACAATCAGGTAGGCGAGTGATTGGCCCCAAATCTATTCTGCAGCAAGACAACGACCCCAAACATACAGCCAATGTCATTAAGAAGATGTATTTTCAGTGTAAAGAAGAACACAGAGTCCTGGAAGTGATGGTTTGGCCCCCACAATGCCCGAATCTCAACATCATCGAGTCTGTCAGGGAATACATGAAGAGACAGAAGGATTTGAGGCAGCCTACATCCATGGAAGATCTGTGGTTAGTTCTCCAAGATGTTTGGAACAACCTACCTATCGCGTTTCTTTAAAAACTGTGCAAGTGCACCTTGAATAATTAAAGAATTGATGCTGTTTTGTAGGCAAAGGGTGGTCACACCACATATTGATCGGATTTGGATTTCTCTTCTGTTCATTTACTTTCCATTTTGTTAATTCATAAAAATAAACTATTGACACTTTAGGTGACAAGTCCATTTACACATTTAAAGGGAAGTCATGAAGACTAATAGAATTTTTTTTTTTTTGTAATTTAATCTTTAATTATGAATTTTTCAATATACAAAAAGCACATCATCAAATACTACGAACCTTCATACATTAGTATAAACAAAACCCCCCCTCCCTCCAATCTTGATCTGTTGTCCTCGTAATCTACTTCCCTTTATCTGAATCGGACATTCCCTGTGAGTATTTTTCCGACATTTTAAATGTGTTCCGTCTTGCCCAGGTTGCTCTGTAAATATCGATCCGCCCCTGCTCAGCGCTGCTTAGATACTCCATATGGCCAATGTGGTCCACTCTCTGTAGCCACTCTTTAATACTTGGCGTCTTAATGCACAGCCAGTTTTTAGGAATAAGCCCTTTTGCTACGTTGAGCAGGAACGGAACCAAAGTTTTTTTATATTGTTTCCTTGTTTTAGTTGTACCATGGAACAAACAGTTCCAGGGATGTTGATGGATCCTGTCTCCTGTTATCTCCTCCATATACTCCAGTATATCTTGCCAGTATTTCTTTATCTCTGGATATTTCCACCATATGTGATATGTAGTTCCACGTTGATTACAATTCCGCCAGCAAAGTGGAGACCTAGCTGGCTGAATTTTATTAATTCTATCTGGTGTCAAATGCCAGCGTATCATGCATTTATAGTTAGCCTCTATCAAGGTTATGTCCGAAGCATAGTTGTATACTGCGCCAATCATTTTTCTTTCATCTAATTTTATGCCCATATCCTGCTCCCATTTTCCTATGAAGGGTAGGGTCCCCTGCCCATCTAATTCAGATAGTATATCATACATTTGAGATACCCGTGTCTTAAAGGTTTTTTCATATTACAGAGCTTCTCTATTGATGTCAACTCGTTCTCTTCTCTGATTGGTTGGGGAATGGTACTTATAAAGTGTTTTATTTGTAAAAACTCCCATTCATTTAAATAAGGCCACCCGTGTGTCAAAGTTATGTCCTGTTTCGACATAATTTAACTGTGAATTATGATGTCCTTTAGCTGTGCATTACTCATTTGTTTTCCCAACCGTGTCCCATTTCCTGGTGTGAAAAAATGTGTGCCTGTTAGTGGGATTAATGGTGAATTATACTTCCATTTTTCCTTACGATAAAGTGTATCCCAAAATGTAAATGCTATTTTAGTTATCTTGTGTGTATTTTTACTAAGTGTTTTATATGGATTACACCGAAATATAGTTTATAATTTAAGTTGTGTCCCCGAGAGTGTCTTCCATTTTAACCCATCTCTTTTTAGTGTTTATGTTCGCCCATTCAACCAATCTATCTAAAATAATTGCCTTATGATACCTACCCACATCCGGGAGTTACATCCCTCCTTTTTTTTTTCTTAGTTAACAGATTATTATTTATCCTAGGCTTTTTATTTTGCCATATATATTTAGAGAATATTGATTTTATTACTTTAAAAAAACCTGGTGGTATTTCTATCGGGAGCATCTGTAATTTGTATGTTATTTTTGGTAAAATCATCATTTTTAACATGTTTATGCTTCCTATCCATAAAATTGATCTTATTGCCATGTTTTTTGTCTCAGTTTTAAGCTCATTAAGTAAAAGAATAAAATTGGTATAACTTATCCAACTTAGATGTTATTTTAATTCCTAGGTATGTTAATTCTTCTTTTTCCCATGTGAAGGGGAATTCTTGCTTTAATAGTCTTACCTCGTTCTTACTTTTTCCTAAATTCAATGTTACAGTTTTTATTGGGTTTATCTTGAAGTTAGAAAGTGCGCCATATTCTTTTAACTCCTTTATTAGATTGGGCAAAGACAACCTTGGTTTAACCACTTGACGACCGCCTCACGCCGATGTACGTCGGCAAGGCGGCACGGACAGGCAAAATCACGTACAGGGTACGTGATTTGCCTTCCGCGGGTAGGGGGTCCGATCGGACACCCCCCCGCCGCCCGAGGCGGTCCCGTTCTGTCCCCCGGCGATCAGAGACGAGGGGGAGGCCATCCGTTCGTGGCCCCCCCCTCGCGATCGCCGCCGGCCAATGGGAACACTCCTTTGCTGCTGTATGCTAAACAGCAGCAAAGGAAGTGATGTAATCTCCCCTCGGGTCGGTAGTTTCCGTTCCGGCCCGAGGAGAGAAGACATGTGAGTGAGTGCACCAACACACACACACACACAGTAGAACATGCCAGGCACACATTACACCCCGATCCCCCCCCCGATCGCCCCCCGATCCCCCCAATCACACCCCCCCCTGTCACAAACTGACACCAGCAGTTTTTTTTTTTTTTTTTTCTGATTACTGCTGTGTCAGTTTGTGACAGTTACAGTGTTAGCACAGTTACTGTTACCCCCCTGTAGGTCTAGGGTACCCCCCTAACCCCCCCTAATAAAGTTTTAACCCCTTGATCACCCCCTGTCACCAGTGTCGCTAAGCGATCATTTTTCTGATCGCTGTATTAGTGTCGCTGGTGACGCTAGTTAGTGAGGTAAATATTTAGGTTCGCCGTCAGCGTTTTATAGCGTCAGGGACCCCCATATACTACCTAATAAATGTTTTAACCCCTTGATTGCCCCCTAGTTAACCCTTTCACCACTGATCACTGTATAACCGTTACGGTTGACGCTGGTTAGTTTGTTTTTTTTTTATAGTGTCAGGGCACCCGCCGTTTATTACCGAATAAAGGTTTAGCCCCCCGATCGCCCGGCGGTGATATGCGTCGCCCCAGGCAGCGTCAGATTAGCGCCAGTACCGCTAACACCCACGCACACAGCATGCGCCTCCCTTAGTGGTATAGTATCTGATCGGATCAATATCTGATCCGATCAGATCTATACTAGCGTCCCCAGCAGTTTAGGGTTCCCAAAAACGCAGTGTTAGCGGGATCAGCCCAGATACCTGCTAGCACCTGCGTTTTGCCCCTCCGCCCGGCCCAGCCCAGCGCACCCAAGTGCAGTATCGATCGATCACTGTCACTTACAGAACACTAAACGCATAACTGCAGCGTTCGCAGAGTCAGGTCTGATCCCTGCGATCGCTAACAGTTTTTTTTGTAGCGTTTTGGTGAACTGGCAAGCACCAGCCCCAGGCAGCGTCAGGTTAGCGCCAGTACCGCTAACACCCACGCACGCACCGTACACCTCCCTTAGTGGTATAGTATCTGATCGCATCAATATCTGATCCGATCAGATCTATACTAGCGTCACCAGCAGTTTAGGGTTCCCAAAAACGCAGTGTTAGCGGGATCAGCCCAGATACCTGCTAGCACCTGCGTTTTGCCCCTCCGCCCGGCCCAGCCCACCCAAGTGCAGTATCGATTGATCACTGTCACTTACAAAACACTAAACGCATAACTGCAGCGTTCGCAGAGTCAGGCCTGATCCCTGCGATCGCTAACAGTTTTTTGGTAGCGTTTTGGGGAACTGGCAAGCGCCAGCGGCCTAGTACACCCCGGTCGTAGTCAAACCAGCACTGCAGTAACACGTGGTGACGTGGCGAGTCCCATAAGTGCAGTTCAAGCTGGTGAGGTGGCAAGCACAAGTAGTGTCCCTCTGCCACCAAAAAGACAAACACAGGACCGTCGTGCCCATAATGCCCTTCCTGCTGCATTCACCAATCCTAATTGGGAACCCACCACTTCTGCAGCGCCCATACTTCCCCCATTCACATCCCCAACCAAATGCAGTCGGCTGCATGAGAGGCATTTTCTTTATGTCCTCCCGAGTACCCCTACCCAGCGAACCCCCCAAAAAAGATGTTGTGTCTGCAGCAAGCGCGGATATAGGCGTGACACCCGCTATTATTGTCCCTCCTGTCCTGACAATCCTGGTCTTTGCATTGGTGAATGTTTTGAACGCTACCATTCATTAGTTGAGTATTAGCGTAGAATACAGCATTGCACAGACTAGGCACACTTTCACAGGGTCTCCCAAGATGCCATCGCATTTTGAGAGACCCGAACCTGGAACCGGTTACCGTTATAAAAGTTAGTTACAAAAAAAGTGTAAAAAAAAAAAAAATATGAAATAAAAAAAAAATAGTTGTCGTTTTATTGTTCTCTCTCTCTCTATTCTCTCTCTCTATTGTTCTGCTCTTTTTTACTGTATTCTATTCTGCAATGTTTTATTGTTATTGTTATTATGTTTTATCATGTTTGTTTTTCAGGTGTGTAATTATTTATACTTTACTGTTTACTGTGCTTTATTGTTAACCATTTTTTTGTCTTCAGGTACGCCATTCACGACTTTGAGTGGTTATACCAGAATGATGCTTGCAGGTTTAGGTATCATCTTGGTATCATTCTTTTCAGCCAGCGGTCGGCTTTCATGTAAAAGCAATCCTAGCGGCTAATTAGCCTCTAGACTGCCTTTACAAGCCGTGGGAGGGAATGCCCCCCCCCACCCCCACCGTCTTCCGTGTTTTTCTCTGGCTCTCCTGTCTCAACAGGGAACCTGAGAATGCAGCCGGTGATTCAGCCAGCTGACCATAGAGCTGATCAGAGACCAGAGTGGCTCCAAACATCTCTATGGCCTAAGAAACCGGAAGCTACGAGTATTTCATGACTTAGATTTCGCCGGATGTAAATAGCGCCATTGGGAAATTGGGGAAGCATTTTATCACACCGATCTTGGTGTGGTCAGATGCTTTGAGGGCAGAGGAGAGATCTAGGGTCTAATAGACCACAATTTTTTCAAAAAAGAGTACCTGTCACTACCTATTGCTATCATAGGGGATATTTACATTCCCCGAGATAACAATAAAAATGATTAAAAAAAAAAATATGAAAGGAACAGTTTAAAAGTAAGATTAAAAAAGCAAAAAAATAATAAAGAAAAAAAAAAAAAAAAAAAAAAAAAAAGCACCCCTGTCGCCCCCTGCTCTCGCGCTAAGGCGAACGCAAGCGGCGGTCTGGCGTCATATGTAAACAGCAATTGCACCATGCATGTGAGGTATCACCGCGAAGGCCAGATCGAGTGCAGTAATTTTTCCAGTAGACCTCCTCTGTAAATCTAAAGTGGTAACCTGTAAAGGCTTTTGAAGGCTTTTAAACATGTATTTATTTTGTTGCCACTGCACGTTTGTGCGCAATTTTAAAGCATGTCATGTTTGGTATCCATGTACTCGGCCTAAGATCATCTTTTTTATTTCATCAAACATTTGGGCAATATAGTGTGTTTTAGTGCATTAAAATTTAAAAAAGTGTGTTTTTTCCCCAAAAAATGCGTTTGAAAAATCGCTGCGCAATTACTGTGTGAAAAAAAAAAATGAAACACCCACCATTTTAATCTGTAGGGCATTTGCTTTAAAAAAATATATAATGTTTGGGGGTTCAAAGTAATTTTTTTGCAAAAAAAAAAAACTTTTTCATGTAAACAATAAGTGTCAGAAAGGGCTTTGTCTTCAAGTGGTTAGAAGAGTGAGTGATGTGTGACATAAGCTTCTAAATGTTGTGCATAAAATGCCAGGACAGTTCAAAACCCCCCCAAATGACCCCATTTTGGAAAGTAGACACCCCAAGCTATTTGCTGAGAGGCATGTCGAGTCCATGGAATATTTTATATTGCGACACAAGTTGCGGGAAAGAGACAAATTTTTTTTTTTTTTTTTTTTTTTTGCACAAAGTTGTCACTAAATGATATATTGCTCAAACATGCCATGGGAATATGTGAAATTACACCCCAAAATACATTCTGCTGCTTCTCCTGAGTACGGGGATACCACATGTGTGAGACTTTTTGGGAGCCTAGCCGCGTACGGGACCCCGAAAACCAAGCACCGCCTTCAGGCTTTCTAAGGGAGTAAATTTTTGATTTCACTCTTCACTGCCTATCACAGTTTCGGAGGCCATGGAATGCCCAGGTGGCACAAAACTCCCCCAAATGACCCCATTTTGGAAAGTAGACACCCCAAGCTATTTGCTGAGAGGTATAGTGAGTATTTTGCAGACCTCACTTTTTGTCACAAAGTTTTGAAAATTGAAAAAAGAAAAAAAAAAATGTTTTTTCTTGTCTTTCTTCATTTTCAAAAACAAATGAGAGCTGCAAAATACTCACCATGCCTCTCAGCAAATAGCTTGGGGTGTCTACTTTCCAAAATGGGGTCATTTTGGGGGGTTTTGTGCCACCTGGGCATTCCATGGCCTCCGAAACTGTGATAGGCAGTGAAGAGTGAAAGCAAAAATTTACACCCTTAGAAATCCTGAAGGCGGTGATTGGTTTTCGGGGCCCCGTACGCGGCTAGGCTCCCAAAAAGTCCCACACATGTGGTATCCCCATACTCAGGAGAAGCAGCTGAATGTATTTTTGGGTGCAATTCCACATAGGCCCATGGCTTGTGTGAGCAATATATCATTTAGTGACAACTTTTTGTAAATATTTTTTTTTTTTTTTTTTTTGTCATTTTTCAATCACTTGGGACAAAAAAAATAAATATTCAATGGGTTCAACATGCCTCTCAGCAATTTCCTTGGGGTGTCTACTTTCCAAAATGGGGTCATTTGTGGGGGTTTTGTACTGCCCTGCCATTTTAGCACCTCAAGAAATGACATAGGCAGTCATAAACTAAAAGCTGTGTAAATTCCAGAAAATGTACCCTAGTTTGTAGACGCTATAACTTTTGCGCAAACCAATAAATATACGCTTATTGACATTTTTTTTACCAAAGACATGTGGCCGAATACATTTTGGCCTAAATGTATGACTAAAATTTAGTTTATTGGATTTTTTTTATAACAAAAAGTAGAAAATATCATTTTTTTTCAAAATTTTCGGTCTTTTTCCGTTTATAGCGCAAAAAATAAAAACCGCAGAGGTGATCAAATACCATCAAAAGAAAGCTCTATTTGTGGGAAGAAAAGGACGCAAATTTCGTTTGGGTACAGCATTGCATGACCGCGCAATTAGCAGTTAAAGCGACGCAGTGCCAAATTGGAAAAAGACCTCTGGTCCTTAGGCAGCATAATGGTCCGGGGCTCAAGTGGTTAAAATGATAAAAAAATAAAAAGGTAGCGGGACTTTTTATATAGACACTCGGGAGCAGGAATAAAATTAATAGCTTTTATTAGAATCAAATGGTTATAGAGTTTCTGTATTCGAATAATTCAATGCATGATGCTATATATAAAACTATTCGTACAACCACTATAATTCATTGAAAACAGAAGAGATATACATACATACATGTTCCAACAAGGAATCAATACATAATACATAATGTAAAAACATTTAGAGCATGGTTACATGATTAAATGAAAAAGTTGGAAAACAAAGAAAAAAGGGGGAGTTTTTGATTGTAGGGGGAAAAAAACAAATTATTATGGAACGACCTGGTCAGATGCATCAATGTGTACACTAGGTTGTTATTGGCTCTACGCGTTTCAAGGTATTTAACCTATCATCAGGAGCAAGGAACCATAGTGATAATCTAAAAAATGAAGGAAAAATATTTAATTGAAAGAAAAAAGAGAAAAGGAAAAAGACAAAAGAAGAAAAGGAAAAGGGGAAAAAAAGGAGAGAAAAAGCTCAGAACAGGCAGGAAGGGTCCTCCCTGATGGACCCGAACTGCCTGTACACTTACATGTGTGGTCCACACAGTGGCGGTGCGGCCATGAAACACACAGGCCAAACCAATTATGCCACGCACGGGAGCTGAGGGGACATGCCGCAACGGGCAAAACACAGGAATGGACGACGTCCCGCAGGAATGTCATAGTAGATAGTAGTGGAACAAAAAAAACCCAATCTGTAAAGGAAAAGAAAATTATGTGGCTGTGGAGTGAATGTGGGACAAAAGTGAAAAGAAATGATAGAGAAAGAAAGATATAGAGAAAGGGAAGGAATAAAAGGGTTAAAAAAAAAAAAAGGATTAGTGTGAATGGAAAAAAGGTGTGAGGACGTCGTCCATTCCTGTGTTTTGCCCGTTGCGGCATGTCCCCTCAGCTCCCGTGCGTGGCATAATTGGTTTGGCCTGTGTGTTTCATGGCCGCACCGCCACTGTGTGGACCACACATGTAAGTGTACAGGCAGTTCGGGTCCATCAGGGAGGACCCTTCCTGCCTGTTCTGAGCTTTTTCTCTCCTTTTTTTCCCCTTTTCCTTTTCTTCTTTTGTCTTTTTCCTTTTCTCTTTTTTCTTTCAATTAAATATTTTTCCTTCATTTTTTAGATTATCACTATGGTTCCTTGCTCCTGATGATAGGTTAAATACCTTGAAACGCGTAGAGCCAATAACAACCTAGTGTACACATTGATGCATCTGACCAGGTCGTTCCATAATAATTTGTTTTTTTCCCCCTACAATCAAAAACTCCCCCTTTTTTCTTTGTTTTCCAACTTTTTCATTTAATCATGTAACCATGCTCTAAATGTTTTTACATTATGTATTATGTATTGATTCCTTGTTGGAACATGTATGTATGTATATCTCTTCTGTTTTCAATGAATTATAGTGGTTGTACGAATAGTTTTATATATAGCATCATGCATTGAATTATTCGAATACAGAAACTCTATAACCATTTGATTCTAATAAAAGCTATTAATTTTATTCCTGCTCCCGAGTGTCTATATAAAAAGTCCTGCTACCTTTTTATTTTTTATTTTTTTATCATTTTCATTCAACCGGGATGGAGGGGGGGACCTGAGCGGCACCCCTATACCTCATATAAAGTCCCACTAATTCCCTCATTTTCTTCCCTATTATTATTTACAACCTTGGTTTAGTCATATATAGGAGTATGTCGTCTACATATGCTGCAACTTTGTGTTCTTCCTCTCCAACTTTTACACCCCCTATATCTATATTATTTTGTATTTTTGTTAATAATGGTTCTAAGGCAATTATATATAGGAGCGGCGAGAGCGGGCATCCTTGCCTAGTCCCGTTGAACATCTCAAAAGCAGACGACATACTCCCATTGACCGCCACCTTGGCTGTGGGGTATTTGTATAAATTACTAATCCATCTCATGATTCTTGGGCCTAACCCTATACTCCTAAAGGGATTCCATCATAAATTCCCAATCAACTCAATCAAATGCCTTCTCGGCATCGATCGATATTAAAATCATAGGAGGGCCATATTCCTTTTTTTTATTCATTAGTAATAGAGTTCTAATACTATTATCTCTACCCTCCCTTCCTGGGACAAAACCCACTTGGTCAGCATTTATAAGATCTGGTAGTAGATTTTTCAATCTCGATGCCAGAACTTTGGCATATAACTTCGTATCAGCGTTTAATAACGCTATGGGACGGTAATTGGAGCACAAAGTACCATCTTTCCCTACTTTTGGTATAACTGAAATATTTGCCAGGAGGGATTCTTTTCTTATTTCCTCGTTCTCCCCAATTTTATTTAAATAATCACAGAGTTCTGGGACTAGTTGTTCTTTTTTTTTTTTTTTTTTTTAAAGAATTTTTATTGCGCACATATCAGAATAAACATACAAAACCGTAGTTGGGATTACAATGTCCAACAAAAAAATAAATAGAAATTGCATATCCATCACAGTATTATCACAGATAAATATATCCGTCTTTTTGACATATGTCACATAGATTTCCATTTCCACACTACTTTTGCAATGTATATGTGCATTTTGCATTTTTTTGTAAAGAAAAACAAAAAAACAAAAGAAGGGGGAAAAAACCCTCCTTCAAAAAAAAAAAAAAAAAGGAGGAGGTAACCTCCCATAACAGTAAAACAAAACCAATTTCCCCCCTGAGATGTCTGCACTTGGTGTCCCCAGCACTAATCAAAAGAATCCTATGCTCTAAAATTTCGTATGAGATGGAAGGAAGCCAACTCCCCCTATCTCCCCTTCCTTATCAAATTGAGAACAAAACACACAACAGCCCTCACTGTCCCTCATTCGATGGCTCTTCCTCGTCCAGCGTGTTTTTCGAATCCACCCATCTAAACCAAACCTTCCTAAATTTCTTGGGAGCTCCCCTGGCTTCATATGTCATCTTGTACATCAGCACATCTGCATTAACTATTTTTATCCACATTCCTAATGTCAGCTGTTCTTCATGAATCCAGCGTCTGGCAATAAGTTTCCGCATCCCAAAGTATAAAATCCTAAGGAATAGTTTAGTAAATGTATTTATCTCCTCCTGGTCAAAAACCCCCAGGAGACAGCGTAAGGGTGAGCAAACGTTAGGTAAGGCGAATTTATCAGAGATGAATTCAGTTACCTGTGACCACAGTGGCCTCACCCTCACCTACACACCATATTTATGAAAGTGCCATCTTTCTCCCTACATTTATGACAGAGAGCTGTTTCCTTTCTTTGCATGTTGTATAGTCTCACAGGAGTATAATACTGTTGGTGAAGGTACCTAAACTGAATCATTTTGTCCGTTGATGAAATAACAGTCACCACATATGTATCCAGTACCTCCTGCCACTGCTCCTCCGACAACTCCGGGACAGCCTCCACCCATCGCTGTTTAGCTCTAGTCGTTATTATCTTTATTCCTGGTCCCACTGCCCCGTAATATCTAGAGATTCGCCCAGATGGTTCGGGGTCTATCAAAGCCTTCTCCAAATCTGTATTCTGGACCAAAATTGTATCCCCTCCAAACTGCACTCTCGCTGCGTGTTTCAACTGCATATAGCGAAACAACCATATCTTGGGTACATTAAACTGGGCCCTCAATTGATCAAAGGTGGCCAGTCGATCATTCTGACAAATCTGGTGCAGGTACTTAATACCATATTGCGCCCAGGTCTTTTGCCCATCCGGTAATTTCAAAAATTCCCCCAGTGACCCATTGAACCATAGCGGACTATTCGGGGACAGTGCCAGTGACGTATCCCTTCGCCATTGGGAGCACAGGTGGAATACTTTCCCAGGGAGTGCCAGAACTGATCCCATCTTCTTCCCCGGAATCCCCTTTCTATACAGTATATTCTGGAGGGTTTCCTGAGAGGTAGCCAATGCCGCCTCAAACAAGGTAGTGGCATTGGGTTCCTGTGGGAAAAGTCGCCAGTGCAAAAACACTAATTGGGAAGCCATAAAATATGAGCGTAAGTCTGGGAGTGCCAACCCTCCCATTGTAACCGGCAGTTTTAATATTGCCAAGGACACTCTAGGAGCCTTGGCTCCCCAGAGTAGCCCCACAACAATTGAGTCAATATGTTTAAATGTTTGTAACGGCACAAAAACAGGGGAGTTCGAGAGAATGTAAAGAAATTTGGGGAGGAAAATCATTTTAAATAGATTTATCCTGCCTAACAAACTAAGCGGCAGGTTCCTCCACCTCTGTACCTTCTCCCGAAAATTTCCCACAATGGGCGACAGGTTATTCTCCAGATACCTAGAGATGGGAAGCTGAACCTCAACCCCCAAGTACCTGAAAGAGGTGGATAATGGGATAGGACAATCCGAAGGAACAACCACTTCTTTATCAATAGGAAATAGAGAGGATTTCTTCCAGTTTATATGGAATCCAGAGTAATCCCCGAAGTCCTGTATCAACTGAAAGGCTGTAGAGAGTGAGGGTCCCGGGTCTTGTAGGTACAGCAGCATGTCATCTGCATACAGTGACACTCTTTCCTCAAATTCCCCAATCCTCAGACCAGTCAAAGCCGTGGTAGATCTTAATTTAACTGCCAAAGGCTCAATTGCCAGGGCAAAGAGGAGGGGCGAGAGAGGACACCCCTGCCTAGTGCCCCGGAATATTGGGAAAGGATCCGAAATAATGCCATTGACCCTCAGCCTAATCAAGGGATCCGTATACAGGAGCCGTACCCATGAAATAAAAATAGGGCCAAAGCCAAATGACTCCAAGAGGTGAAACAAATAGGACCACTCCACGGAGTCAAAGGCCTTTTTTGTGTCTAAAGAAGCCACCATTCTAGTCCCAGAGTTGTCGTGAGTCACCTGGAGGTTTAAAAAGAGTCTTCTAATGTTCATTTGTGCACAGCGACCTTGTATGAATCCTGTTTGATCTGCGTCAACCAGTTTCGTGATGACTGTTTGTAATCTACTTGCAAGGACTTTGGCCAGAATTTTTGTGTCAACATTCATCAATGAAATCGGCCGGTAGGAGTCACATTCTCGGAGATCCTTCCCCCCTTTGGGGATCAGGACAACCAAGGCCTCCCGCATTGATGGAGGTAGCCTACCGTCCAACTTCGCCGCATCAAACACTTTTAGTAATCGAGGGGCTAGACCATATCTGAAAGTGTAGTACCATTCCGACGGGAGACCGTCCAGACCAGGGGACTTCCTTGGCGGGAAGGAGGCAATTGCGTTGACGCCTGCGTTGAGCCAGGCCAAGTTTTGTGGTACGTTCTGTAAGGAGCGTCTTGTACTCCCTGGTTCTTATGCGTGAAGTCAACAACCTCTCTCTAGTGGGGTCCCTAATATATTCTGCCTCTGCCAAGGTCACCTCAGCTTCCTTACTCTGTATGGTAGAAGCTAATTGTTTCTTAAATCCAAGTACCTCCGCTATAAACACTCCCCTTAGTGTGGCCTTAAAAGCCTCCCACTGAAGAGGAGGAGTTCCAAAATTACCATTTTCTACCCAAAACTGTTTAATGGCCTCCGTGCACTTAATAAGTATATACTCCTCTTGAAGCCAACTCGCCTCCATCTTCCAGAGGCGTATACCCGGCCGTGGTCCTAAATTAAGTTCCAATAGCATCGGAGAGTGGTCCGATATTGCTCTGGGTAGATAGGAAACCTTGTTGACCATACTGATTCCCTCCCCTTCCGACAGGATAGTGTCTATTCTGGAGAGAGTCTTGTGCGATTCCGAATAGCAGGAATACTCCCTCACATCAGGATAATGGAACCGCCAGACATCCCTAAGTCCATGGGTAGACATCCACCCTGCAAGGGGGGTTGGAGCATCAGTTTTGCCCCCCAACCTATCCAAAGTTGGTACAGCCACAGAATTGAAATCCCCCAATAGAAATATTTTCCCCTCTGCCACCTCATAAGTAGCTTGCATCATGTCATCTAAATGATCTACCGAAAAGGGAGGAGGAACATAAACATTTACAATTGTCAGTAATGCATTCATCACCTTTATCACAAGAATAACATACCTCCCCTTAATGTCACAGTGCGTACAGCCTGGATGGTTATGGGGAGAGCTTTAGTTACCAAGGTGGATACCCCCCTCGCATATGAGGAGTAACTGGCATGATAAGCTCCAGCTATGTGAGCCCTTTTAAGAGAAAGAAGCCTGGAGCCCTGGAGATGCGTCTCTTGAAACAGTATTAAATGAGGTTTGTACTTTTTAATATATTCAAAAACTAACGATCTTTTAAATTTTGCATTTAGGCCCCTGACATTCCAGGCCAAAATGTTAAGCTTTACCTCCATGGTGTGAAAGACATAAAAAAAGACTGGGGGTCATTCCCCTTCTGAAATAGAGGTCGCAGAGAAGACAGCAGGGCTCCAAACCTCCCCCCCCACAAATATAGAGCACAGTATCCATGACCAAATTCACCGAATGCAGATCATCCCAGGCAACTACAAACATCACTTCCCCAAAAACCAAAGAACCTCCCCTCCCCTCCCACCCCCCTCCCTGCACCCAGCCCCAACCCGCTAGGCACTTTTTTCCCATAACCTGAGTCAAAAAATAGGCAGCAGAGATGCGACTTAAAACTGTTGCATAAAACCAGTTCCTTTACTGGAGCTCTTAAGAAAAAAACAGTTCTCCTTACAAAAAACAGAAAGAAATAGAAATAGGTAAAAAAACTCTCTTTCCCTAAAAATAGGAAAGAAAAGAACTTTTCTCCCAGCAAAAAAGTTTTTCTCAGTAGAATGCAGTCTCAAGATCCGTCCGCGGACACTGCATCTTTTTGGCATAGGACAGCGGCAATATAGGCCAAAAAACTTCCTCTTTCCTTAAATCACTAGTGTCCCTAGAAAATTCCTCCAGAAGAAGAAAAAAATTATTAAAACTTTTTCCCAGAATCAGAACCAGAAGGATCAATGTTCCCCCTCCCCCTCCCTCCCCGAGACAACCATCAAGGAGAAATTGCAGCTACATTGGCAGATCTCCTGTTCCAGCAAATATTGCAGCGTGAAGAAAAAATAAAAATATGTTACAGCAAAAAACCATATGTGAACAAAGAGGAGAGAAAAAAAAGGGGAAAAAAAAAAAAAGGGGAGGGGGGGGGGGGGGGGATGGAAGAAAAAAAGAAAAGAAAAAGGGGGGGGTGTCTGGAGGGGAAAGGAGAGATATGCCACAGGATACAGTCAAATAGGCAGTCCGTGTCATTTCGGCTTGGTATTTTCTCACCCAGAAAAAAGTGCTCCACACGTTTGCATCCTCATCAAGGCGATCTAGGGGAGGCTCTGTTTCTCGACTACCACGAGAGTCCAGCCATTCAGACGCCTCAGTAGGATTTGTGAAAAAATACGTTTTCCCATTCTCCACAATGCGTAGCTTAGCAGGATACAGCATGCTGTAGATCAGATTGAGATCCCTCAATCTTTTCTTTATGGGTTGGAATGAAGCCCTCTGTTTCTGAGTAACGGCAGAGAAATCCGGGTACATTGATATGCGATTTCCATCAGAAGTCATCTCAGGGCCCACTCTGGCTCCCCTTAGGATATTCTCCGGTCCCGGAAGTGAAGCACTTTTGCTATCATAGACCTGGGGGGGGCTCCCTTCGGAGGGGCCCGGCCTGGAACTCGATGAGCCCGTTCAATAGCAAACATTTTTGTAAAGGTATCAGGTGCCATATTAGCAATCAGCCATTTCTCTAGATATTCCTCTGGGTGCTTTCCCTCCACTCCTTCTGGGAACCCCACCAGCCTTATATTGTTTCTCCGCATGCGGTCTTCCATGTCGGCCATCTTTAAAGTATGTTCAGATAAAGTTTTTCTGGTCACCTGTGCTGCAGTATCTAAGGGTCTCACAGTATCTTCCAGGGCAGTGACACGGCGGTCTGTAATCTGTGCCTTCTCCCTCAACTTTTCCATATCATGCTTCATGAATGAAAACTCCATTCTGAGCTCCTCAAAGTGATCTAATAACTTTGCTTGGCATCCCTGAATGGCCGCCATTATCTGTGACAGGGACGGTTCTCCCTCTCCCACCACCTCCCTGCCAGCTCTCTCCCAGCGATCCTTTAGCCTGTCCAGTGATCTTCCCCTGTGGATCGCTGCCTCTCTTTGGGGCTTAGGACTCACCCTGTTCACTGCGGAAGATGAGGATGCCTGTGGCGGTGTCTCTGTGGATCTCTGCAGCGGCGGCCATTCCTCCTCCTCCTCCTCCTGTGATCCAGCGCCATTTTGAGAGCCCCAGGCGAATTGTGCTAGCCGTTCACCGGCGGATTTGGGGCATGGAGGGCCGTATTTAACCATCCCCGTGGTTGCCCGAGGTGTCCCAGCACACATCCCCAGCAGATTGGCCAGAAAATAGGTGCCGCTGTCCCAGGATTTTCGCAGGATATCTCGTCTGCAGACGGAGCTCCGGTCAGACGCTCCTTGCATGCTGCGAGCTAGCTCCGCCCCCCGGGACTAGTTGTTCTTTAAATTTTTTATAATATTTAATTGAAAACCATCTGGGCCTGGGCTTTTTCCCACTGGTGTTTCCTTTAGGGCGGTATAAATTTTATCTTGAGTGAGGGTTCTTCTAGTAAGCCTGCGCATTCTGCTGTTATTTTTGGCAGATTAACTTCCTTTAGGTATTTCTGTATTTTGATTTTTCTAGCCTCCACCTCTCTGCATGTCTCTTTATTTCTGATTGCATATAATGCACTGTAATATGTTTTAAAAACATTGGCTATTTCTGTTGTTTTTTGTGTCATCTCTCCTTTCTAATTTTTTATCCTATGTAGTTTAATGTTTTTTTCCCCTTTGATATTTTTGCTAATTGTTTCTCGGGCTTGTTCCCCACATATACCTTTCTTTCGCCACATTTTTAAATGTCTTTCTAGCTTCCTGTTCCATCAAGTCACTTAATTGACCCCTCTTTATTACGATCTTCCGTTGTGTTTCTGTATCTAGTTGTGTTTTGTGTTTTTGCTCCAAGTCATATAACCCCCTTATAGTATAGTTCATTTTTATTTCCCTTTCCTTTTTTTTCGCAGCTCCGAGGGAGATCAATTTCCCTCTGATGTAGGGCTTGTGAGCCTCCCAAATTGTTGCCTTTGAAACTTCTAAAGTATTGTTCTATCTCAGTTTTTATTGTTCTTCCTACTTCCTCGTCATCAATGAGATCTTGGTTCAGTCTCCAATACCCTTTTCTCCGGTCCATGTCTCTAAATCTTATATTTATAGTTACCGAAGCATGATCAGAGACAGAGATAATTTCTATCGCTGCCCCTGTAACGTGCTCCAGCATTTCATGATCTACTAAAATATGATCTAATCTCGCATAAGTGTCGTGCACTGCGGAGTAATATGTATAATTCTTTTTCTGTGGATGTTTTATTCTCCATACATCCGATAATTATTGACTATGCATTTTATTTTTTTATCCATCTTAATTGTTTATTTTCTCGACGCGGTGCACGAGACGTAGAGTCTAAGTCATGGTCCATTGAAATCTGTTAGAGCATTTAAAACCCAGTTTAAATATTTTTTTGGGCGTTTATTAGGGCAATATACATTTGCTAGTGTGTATCCTATTCCTTGGAGGGTCCCTTTGAGAAACACAAAGCGACCTTCAGGTTCAACCTTCCTATCATCCAGGGTGAAACTAATATTTTTTTCCTATCCCAATAGCCACTCCTTTTGCCCTCTTATTTGGGGAATCTGCATAGTACCAAGTTGGAATCGCACGTGAGTGTATTTTAATGTTTGAACCAAGTGCTATATGAGTCTCCTGTAGGAAGACTATATCTGCGAAATACCTCTCCAACTCTTTAAGGATAATATGCCTCTTTCCTGGGGAATTCAGCCCTCTAACATTGTATGTTATAAACTTAATGTCTATCATTGTTGAACTTAATCAAAATTCTAACTTTCACAGGTAGTTGAGGACAAACAGATCTTATTACCCCCCCCTCACCTCCCTCCCCACCCTATCCCAGAACCCCCCTCCCCCCTTACTCAATGATATCTTGACCCCATGGTCTGAAGCACTCCTAGGAGGAACTCATTGTCCCCTTGCTCCCTTTGACCCAAGGTGGAGTTCTGTATGGCGTCGCCCAAACTCATCTCACCTACTACCAGTTGGTGCCAGAGCATGCCAGGGGAACGGGTCTCGTCCTCGCTGCCAATCACTTTTTATTTTTCCCCCATTAAACCCTCCCCACCCCCCTCACCCGCAGAGAGGAAGAAAAAAAAAAAAATTTGAAATCACAGGATACTATTGCAATCTTTCATGTTGTATCTTTATTCCAGTCCATTTTCTGTACAGTCTTTCGGAATAGGGATATCCAATTTTCTGCAAAAGTCTGCAGTGTCTTCTATAAATCTCAGTCTAACTGTGCGTCCATTTTTCCTGCCTATCAGGCATGCAGTAAAGCCCCAATTATATTGCACTTGATGCTCACACAAAATCGCCAATAAAGGTTTCAAGGCTCTCCTCCTCAAAGTTTCTTGAGATAGATCCTGGAAGATTTGAATGCGATCCCCTTCGTATTTAATAGGCGATTTCCCTTTCGGATTACACCATATTTGATTTTTATCTTCCCAGTTCATAAATCGCACAATAACGTCTCTGGGGTTCTCCTGTGGTAGTTCTCTAGGCCTTCTTAATCTGTGGGCTCTCTCAACTTTTATTGGGTACGTTGTTTCTTTATTCATCAAAGGATTACAAATCTTTTTTATAATTTCTGTTAAGTCTTCTTGGTGGGGGATCTCAGGTACTCCACGTACCCTTTCTTGATCCTCTGTATGCTTGTTCTTGTTGTACCCTTTTCAAAAATTTAATTTCTGCTTCTAGTTTCCTCACACCAATACTATTACTTTCGGATATTTTCTCAACTTCTTCCACTCTTTCAAGGACATGGCCAAGGTTTCTATGTATTCTTTCCATCTCATTTTTCAGCGATTTTTCCAAGGCATCAAACATGGATTCAATTTCATTTTTAGTCAGTAGGGAAAAGCTATCTTGCTGTAGTTGTTCATCTCTTGGTTCAGCTGCGGAGTCTAGCTCTTGTTCTATTCTAAGGAACGGAGTTTTCCGCGCTCACGGACCTGAAAGCTTGCAGCCTCCCCTTAGACTTACCCCCGAAGGGGTGAGTTGAAAGGTAGAAGTAATGTTATTTAGGGGTGAGTGGCGCTACCTTCCCAGGGTACCTTAATTAATATATAAACCCCAAAAAATAGGTGTAAATAAAAAAATATAGAATGAATTTGTGTACTTAGTGTAAACCCTTTATCACTCAAATTCATTGGACAGTGAATGTCAGTGTCCAACAATATACAGAGTGGACTGTGCTAACGTGTCAGTCTCATAACCTGCATAGAAGTGTACATCATGTGGCTAACCCTCACAGATTTAAAAGTGACAATTTGTAGAAAATAATAAATGACAATAAAATTGGCAATAAAATTAAAATTAAAACACCACAGTCTGTGTTATGGAGAGGAATCAATCCAAAGGAATCCCCCTTCTAAAAAAACAGTGTGCAATCCACTAAAAATGGCATTAATTCGTATATCTAAATCCGCAAGTGAGTCCAGAAAATTACATAAGGTGACAAAACTAGTAAGAATAAATATATATGTCATAGGTATCCCAACTTAGGCATACAATGTAAAAAAGATGTAAGAGATTGTAAAAAACATGTAAGAGATTGTAAAAAACACCCCTAGAAAATATTTTTAGTGAAAAAATAGTGAAAAAAGGCCGCTAATATATACTATACGCTGTATGGCGATTTGGTTCCTTTAGAAGAAGCTTGGATTTTATTTTTATTTTTTATACTTTAGTTATTATTTTAATTTATCTTATGTGCTGTTATGATAGCTGAATAAATTATTTTAAACGTATCACACTATGGAGCCCTGTTTCTTCCATATGAGGATATACTGAAGGATACTTCACAGCTGGAGCGGGAGACCCTGAGAACCCAAAAACATCATATCGCTGCCTGATCATATATGCCTACTACCCCTGCAGGGGTGCAGGGAGCTGGTGAGTGGGGATCTTTGAGGGGGAGCACCGCAAGTCACTGGATTTGAGCAGCTGTCTTCACGGATGTCACTTATCACAAACGTTTTCTTTTTACTTCTTGTTTTTTTGCTGGACTCTGATACACTTAATTAATTTTTTCACCATTTTTTCACTAAAAATATTTTCTAGGGGTGTTTTTTACAATCTCTTACATGTTCTTTACAATCTCTTACATCTTTTTTACATTGTATGCCTAAGTTGGCATACCTATGACATATATATTTATTCTTACTAGTTTTGTCACCTTATGTAATTTTCTGGACTCACTTGCGGATTAATATAGGATTTAGATATATACGAATTAATGCCATTTTTAGTGGATTGCACGCTGTTTTTTTAGAAGGGGGATTCCTTTGGATTGATTCCTGTCCATAACACAGACTGTGGTGTTTTAATTTTAATTTTATTGCCAATTTTATTGTCATTTATTATTTTCTACAAATTGTCACTTTTAAATCTGTGAGGGTTAGCCACATGATGTACACTTCTATGCAGGTTATGTGACTGACATGTTAGCACAGTCCACTCTGTATATTGTTGGACACTCACATTCACTGTCCAATGAATTTGAGTGATAAAGGGTTTACACTAAGTACACAAATTCATTCTATATTTTTTTATTTACACCTATTTTTTGGGGTTTATATATTAATTAAGGTACCCTGGGAAGGTAGCGCCACTCACCCCTAAATAACATTACTTCTTGTTCTATTCTAGATTCTGACAGGGTATCTCTTGTGCGATTTTATTTTGCGACTTTTTCTTTTCCTTCTCCTTCTCCGTATTCTCTGTCTGACTGCATTTAAATGGTTGTTGCTTATCCATCAAAGGCTTATCTGCGTTTCCAGCTTGTGTAACATATTTGTTCATAGGGCCTGGGCTGGTGGTTAAACTTAAACGGGGTGATTTAGGGGTGGCTCTTCCTCTTGCCGCCTTTCCCCTCATTGTTTGAGAACTTATTATTCTTCACCGTCTCCCTTATTTTTATTAAAAGTCCGTCTCATACATCTTTAGATTAAAGGATGTGATCTTTCAGCTGTTTTTATTCCAGCAAACACGATGGAGGGATGGTGGCTATCTCTCTACCTCTTCACCCCTTCTATCGGTCCACCCCCCTCCGAACCCCAGTTCTACCTCTCCTCCTTCTCTCCTTATGGTCTAGAGATTTTCCGTTTTGTGTATGAGATACAAAATCTCAGTACATATATGTACCTCTCCGTCTCCTCCTGAGGGCCTTTACTTCTCACTTGCAGTCAAGGACACGTACATACTTATATGCTGTTAGGGGAGCTGTATTTTCATATATTTCTACTGTGAATTAAATATGCATTTATTTTCTTAATGCTTTTATCTTGCAGACTTTCATCCATTTTTATCATTTGTTTCCTGTCTCTGTCGAGGTTTGTTTGTGCAGGATTGCAATTTTATCTGATCTTAGAAGTCATGTCTCCCTCTTACGATGCCCAAAACTATGTAATTATTATTGTTAGTATAGTTTCATACAATTTATGAGTTTATTTCACAGTCCAATACACAGTATAGTATATCCATAAAGGAGTTTTTCTTTGTACTCACCACCTTGGTGCTCTTCAGGGGATATGATTTTTCAACTCCCTGTGCCTCTCAGCCTGCTGAGTTCTGGTGTACAAACGAGGAGACCAGGGGGGTGGGAGAGCCGGTGCAAGGGCTCCACACTCTGATTGCCAAAAACAGACTCCACAGAATTCTCTAGCCGCCTCTCGCTGTGTTGGTACAATGTAACATCCAGAGAGAGATCTGCACTTCTTCCTCTTCCTCTTTCTTCAGCTGCTTAGCTGGCGGTGACAGGGTGAGCAAGAGAGATATCTCGGGGGAGGATGAGCCCCTTGTGAGCTCCTGACTGACAGGTAAGGATTGCAGGTTACCGTAGGAGTGCTAGAGGCATCTAGGGTTGAAGGCGGCGTTCTATCACGTCCGCTTGATAGTAACTGCTAGCCGGCTCGTGATTCAGTTCTGTTCCGGTCCGGACCTGAAGCTAGTAGGCTCCATGAATACCCCGGCGGGCAACTTCTAGCGGTACCTGCAGGATCCAGCGGGGAGGCGGGGGGGGATTCAAGCCGCTCGTATCAGGCAATCATGCTTGTTTAATTAGCAAGGCACACGGAGCGAGACCAGGCTCACTCCCGCTAGCACTAGCCGAGGGCTTGCACCATTGCTAGACTCCTCCCTTCGGAGACTGATAGAAATTACCTACTCTTTCTATGTTAATTCTAGCCAAACTGTAATGCCCCGTACACACGGTCGGATTTTCCGATGGACAATGTCCGATCGGAGCGTGTTGTCGGAAATTCCGACCGTGTGTGGGCGCCATCGGACATTTTCCATCGGATTTTCCGACACACAAAGTTGGACAGCAGGAGATAAAATTTTCCGACAACAAAATCCGATCGCGTCAATTCCGACCGTGTGTGGCCTGTTCCGACGCACAAAGTGCCACGCATGCTCAGAAGAAATTCCGACACGGGACAGCTCGTTCTGGTAAACTTAGCGTTCGTAATGGATAAAGCACTTTCGTCACGCTGCAATGTTCAAAATGGTTTAATACAGCGCACTCTCTTCTTCTTTATAATGTGACAAGAATTAAGTCGTTTTTATGCTCATATTCACACACACTTCTCACAAAGTTTTTTCGTTACTATTTATCGGGATTCCCTCAATATATTTTGATTTCTCACATCTGACAACATTTTTTTTTTTTTTTGTTTTTTTACTTTAATGTAGAATCTTTTTTTGTGTTTCTCTTTTTATTTTTTATTTTTTGGTGATTTTGATTTGTACTCCCGAAAATGTTTGTGTGTTTTTTGTGACAAGTTCCCACAACACCATTGATATGTTGTTCTATTTAATCTGTAGGAGATTGTTTGGTGTTGTTGTCCCTTGTTAATTTCACATTGTACTTTAGAAATGTACCTGAATACTCACCAACAAACTGTCCTTTTTGGATGAAAACACACACAGGAGAGTAGAATTTACCTAAAAATATTTTATTAAGGGGTCACAACTATAAACAAAGAGGGAGGCAACGCTGGAGAAACTGCAGAAGTGGGCGAAGCCTTGGACTCCCAGGGCAGACATCAATTATTTAAAAGCAAAATTGGTGGCCTGAGGAGTCCATATCTAAGGGAGTGCAGTCTGGTCCAGAAGTCCCAGAGATCCGGAAAGCAGCAGATGACATCTGTGTCCCCAGGCTGTGGTCATACGAGAGACTGCAGCTTCTGTCAGACCAGACTGAACCCAGGGTCATCACTCTTTGGTCTTCCTTCCACGTTTCCTTCCAGCCTTTGGCTGTGGTGGTGGAGTTGTGGCAGCAGGAGGAGGAGGAGGAGGAGGAGGATGATGGTCCATCTCAATGACAACCGTCTTGGGTGTCAGTTCCCCACTCTCCCCCTTACGAAGGACTTTATAAATCAGGTCCTCAGAAATCTTGCGTTGGCCCTCCTGCATGCCCTGCAATTTGGTGGCAGCCATGCAGGCAAAGGCCTCTTCAGGACTGGGGAAGGCTCTGAGGGACGCCGAAGCCTCCTGGATCAGCCTGTACGCTGAATCCTGCACAGGACTGGGAGTGGCCTTCCTGGCCCTTTTATATGGCAGGCGGAGGGGAGGGACCTGAGACTCAGTCAGGCTGCGACTTGTCCCTGGCTTCTCTTGGCTGACACTTAGCCCCGCCTCCTCCTGGCTGCCACTAATCCCCGCCTCCTCCTGGCTGACACTAATAATCCCCGCCTCCTCCTGACTGCCACATTCCACAGCCTCCTCCTGGCTGAGGTCTTCCTGTGTATGAAAAAGGGACATAGTTTTAGTATTGTTTTCATCAATCACACACAATTTTCACCTCCTGACTGCTGCAAATTCAATGTTAACAAATATAACAGACTATCCTTCTGAGCCCAGCATTTTGCATTCTTGTCCCAATTTTGGGTGCCCACTACTGTCTATTGATATGTAAAACACTTTCAAGCAGCAATTAGTGATCAATAATAACATCTAGTAAACATCATTTATTTATTGACCAGAAATCTGTAGAAGAATGCTATACCTGACTCAAGCTGGGCTCCTCCACTTCTTCCTGGCTGGAAGGCCCAGGTTGGACATCGGAAGCCTCAGCTGGGGTGGAAGGAAGCGTGGAAGGAAGAGTGGAGAGGGATTCCCTGACTTCAGTGTGGTCTGACAGAAATCGCAGTCTCTCATAGTACCACAGCCTGGGGACATAAATGTCATCTGCTGCAGCTCCGGATCTCTGGGAATCTGTGACCTTCTTGCGCTCCCTAAGATAAGTGCTCCTCAGGCCACCAATTTTAGCTTTTAAATAAGGGATGGTTGCTGTGGGGACCACCGGCTTCACCAACTCCAGCAGTTTCTCCAGCGCTGCCTGCCTCTTCTGTTTGTGGTTATAGTGGGGGTGTCTGACCTGCCACAGACAGGGCAGCTCTCTGTACTTGTCAATAAACAGGGGCAGGAAATTGTGGTCGTTGAACCCATCCATTTTCTCTGCAAGACACAACACAAGACAAACCCTAATGTCAGGCCAAACTCCCCTAATCTTGTTACAATATAGGCTTCAATTTCGAAGCAGTATAGGCCCAAGTTTAGATCCTACCTTCGTTAGCACGATCGGCGTCACATCGGCGTCCGCTCACAGATCGTACGTAAGACGCGCGCGTTACGATTTATACACACTGCGCATGCGTATAACTCCGCCCGCCCCTGACGTTCTTTCTATTCTATTCCCCGCCCCTTTTTGTTCGGCGCAGTGGAGGAAGAGCACATGGCGGATAGACAGCAGGATCGTGCTAAGTACAGCAACGAGGAAGAGGGGGAGGAAAGGCCGGAGCCTGAAACGTCCCGATCCAGAAGGAGATTGAAGGACTCAAATATGTCCTTTGGGGAGATGTTGGAAATGGTGGACATCCTGAAGAAGGCCGACTATGATGGAAAGTATGGGCCTTACCCCAACCCCAATGTCCGAAAGGCCAAGATCATGGCGAAAGTGGTCAGGAGTCTGCACCGGAAATTCGGGGTACGACGATCGAAAGATCAGCTCAGGAAGCGGTGGTCGGACCTGAAATTACGAGAACACGAGCAGTACAGAAAGATCCGGAGAGTGCTGCAAAAAAGTAAGTAGTTGTGCTGTGTTCCTATTGTTCTTGTGTTTATTACGTTCGTGCTGCTCCATGTGCTTTTAGGAACTGTTGTACAGTTTAAAATGGCAACTTTCATGTTCATGGGCACATTATTCGTTCGGATCACACATTTTTTTTTCGGACTATAAAATACCATTGTTTAGCCCATATGCATTTGGCCACCATTTTGAGGCCCTATACTTGTCTTCAAAGAATTGGGTTGTGTAGATGGCTTTGTTACTAGAATGAAATGCAAACTAGATTGTGTGTAAGGAGAGGACACTGAGCAGCTGTTTTCACATCTGGACACTGGAGCACTAGTGTGGGACCCCAGAACACCCTTTTTATTAGGGGGGCCACACAGGTGCTCCAGTGTATACTATAGGGGGGTCTCCATCTGTGAAGCTTGTACTAAACAGGTAAAGTATTGCAGCTTGACAAAGGACACTAAAAAAGCTACATCTTGGAACTCTGCTAAAATAGATAATTGTACCCCACTTCCAAGCAATGTTTCATCTTTATAGTTCTGCCATCAAATATCTGTGTGCTAATTATACCATTTTTGTTTTACATAGGGGAGAAAAGACTCGGAGGACACCCCTCATCCGAGGAGACCAGAGCCCCCCCCCTCTGGAAGAAGGGGAAATCCCCCCAACACAAGATGAGCAGGAGGAAGAAGACGTGGTGGAAGTAGTCACCACAACAGGTGAGTGTCTGCGACCACAGGCTCAGATAAGAGATGTATGGCGGCATATTTTTTAGACCTAATTTATTTTGGGTTTCCTCTCTTTTTAGGTGATCGTGAGGTTGTGGATCCAGATCCTTTCACATCCGAAAGTGCCCAGATCCTGATCGGGGAGATCATGGGGTGTAATTTACAATTGGAAAACATCCAGCAAAACATCAATGATGTTATTCCAAAATATAAAAACATCATTGATGTTTTGGGGCGAGTTTAAAGCCCCTCAAAATCACTTTCTTCTTTTGTCTGCTACAATGTGCTAAATGTTTTTGTGATTTTTCCCAAAGCCAAATTTGGAGGATGCACACAGTGTGCCAACATGTGCTATCTGCCATCACGGGAGATCAATGGACGCGTTTTGGGGGTGCAACCCTTTCCTCAATAATAAAGTAGCGGGGAGGAAGGGCTTTCTCCCCCAAAACACGTCCCTTCATCCCCCGTGATGGCAGCTAGCACATGTTGACATTGGGAAATTTGTGTGCATCTTCCAAATTTGGCTTTTCCAGGGGTGATTTCCCCCCATCTGAACGCAATATCAAACACAGTTCCTAAATATTCATGTCTGATATTGCCTTCCAGTTCTACCAAATGTGAACTTTGTAAGATCAAGATTTGTGTCTTTCTTGTTGGTTTTACACAGGCCTGTTTTCTATAAAATGCACATTTTGATTTTGGATAATGACACCACAAAAATTGTTATACAACAAACATGTTGGTTTGTCAGAAAAACCTTTGGTAAATGCACATGTGATTGTGCAGGTATTAAAAAGATTGCTCATCAAGAATGTGTGGATTATTGTCTCAACGCTACAACACTTTTGGGGTGATGTAATTGTTGTTTGATGAGAAAATGGGGGTAATTTCCTAAGGGGAAATCCACTTTGCACTACAAGTGCAGTTTCAGTGCAGTTGCAAGTGCACTTGTAGTGAAAAGTGTCTTTGCATTTAGTAAATAACAGCCAACAGTGCTTTGTATAAGGTTACACAATCACGACATTTTCTGCACTCCACACATTTCTGTCAGGGTCAGCTAAAACAAACACAAGCAGTAAATGTCCACAAAGAAGAGCCTGGGGGGAGATGCCTGTCGAGAACTTGAGGTCCTGCAGGCTTCTCCCTGTGGCCAAATACCGCAGGGTAGCGACCAACCTCTGCTCCGGAGTGATGGCTTGCCTCATGCAGGTATCCTGCCTGCTGATATAGGGGGTCAGCGAAGCCAACAAACGGTGAAATACGGGGTCCGTCATCCGGAGAAAGTTCCTGAAATCATCAGGATTATTCTCACTGATCTCACGGAGCAAAGGCATATGACAGAACTGGTCACGCTGAAGCAACCAATTCTTGGTCCATGAACCCCCCCCCCCCTGTTCATGGACTGGACTTGTGTCAAGGTCAGGACCCCAACACCAAGCCCCCGCACAGCACGAACTGTACGAGGAGTACGCATACGAAACATGGCTAGAAAACGGTCGGCTGCTCAGAACGAAGTAACAGAACGCACTGAAGAACAGCAAGGCCTGTGAAGAGCGACCTGAAAAACAGCAATGAGCGGACAAGATCGCACAGAAAACTCCGATACGAACTGACTGCACGCACTGAAGAGCAAATACAAACCCACAAGCACAAACTGAACGGCAGAAAACGATCTGAAAGCCATGAGTCTGAAAAAGCGCGAATCGTCTCTCACCAAACTTTTACTAACACGAGATTCGCAAAAGGAGCCCAAAGGGTGCCGCGCTTGGTTCTGAACCGGCCTTTTCTAGTCTCGTCGTACGTGGTGTACGTGACCGCGTGGTTGTCGATCGGAAATTCCGACAACTTTGTGCGACCGTGTGTAGGCAAAACAAGTTTGAGCCAACATCCGTCGGAAAAAATCCTAGGATTTTGTTGTCGGAATGTCCGAACAAAGTCCGACCGTGTGTACGGGGCATAACTGTAATGAGAAAAATGTTAACCACTTGCCGACCGCCTAACGTAGATATACGTCGGCAGAATGGCACGGGCAGGCAGAATCACGTATATATACGTGATCTGCCTCCCGCGGGCGGGGGGTCCGATCGGACCCCCCCCCCGGTGCCATCGGCGGTCGGCATCTGACTGGGAGCGTCGGGAGGCGAGGGGGAGACCATCCGATCGTGGCCCCCCCCTCGCGATCGCTCCCAGCCAATAGGAATCCTCCCCTGCCTGTGTGTAGTTTCACACAGGCAGAGGATGTGATGTCATCTCTCCTCGGCTCGGCAGTTTCCGTCCAGCGCCGAGGAGAGAAGACATGTAAGTGCACACAACACACACACACACACACAGTAGAACATGCCAGGCATACCTTACACCCCCGATCCCCCCCCGATCGCCCCCCGATCCCCCCCCAATCACCCCCCCCCCCCTGTCACAAACTGACATTAGCAGTATTTTTTTTTTTTTTTTTTTTTTTTTTTTCTGATTACTGCATAGTGTCAGTTTGTGACAGTTACAGTGTTAGGGCAGGTAGTATTACCCCCCTTTAGGTCTAGGATACCCCCCTAACCCCCCCTAATAAAGTTTTAACCCCTTGATCACCCCCTGTCACCAGTGTCACTAAGCGATCATTTTTCTGATCGCTGTATTAGTGTCGCTGGTGACGCTAGTTAGGAACGTAAATATTTAGGTTCGCCGTCAGCGTTTTATAGCGACAGGGACCCCCATATACTACCTAATAAATGTTTTAACCCCTTGATTGCCCCCTAGTTAACCCTTTCACCACTGATCACCGTATAACTGTTACGGTGACGCTGGTTAGTTTGTTTATTTTTTATAGTGTCAGGGCACCCGCCGTTTATTACCGAATAAAGGTTTAGCCCCCCGGTCGCCCGGCGGTGATATGCGTCGCCCCAGGCAGCGTCAGATTAGCGCCAGTACCGCTAACACCCACGCACGCAGCATACGCCTCCCTTAGTGGTATAGTATCTGTACGGATCAATATCTGATCCAATCAGATCTATACTAGCGTCCCCAGCAGTTTAGGGTTCCCGAAAACGCAGTGTTAGCGGGATCAGCCCAGATACCCGCTAGCACCTGCGTTTTGCCCCTCTGCCCGGCCCACCCAAGTGCAGTATCGATCGATCACTGTCACTTACAAAACACTAAACGCATAACTGCAGCGTTCGCATAGTCAGGCCTGATCCCTGCGATCGCTAACAGTTTTTTTGGTAGCGTTTTGGTGAACTGGCAAGCACCAGCCCCAGGCAGCGTCAGATTAGCGCCAGTACCGCTAACACCCACGCACGCAGCATACGCCTCCCTTAGTGGTATAGTATCTGATCGGATCAATATCTGATCTGATCAGATCTATACTAGCGTCCCCAGCAGTTTAGGGTTCCCACAAACGCAGTGTTAGCGGGATCAGCCCAGATACCTGCTAGCACCTGCGTTTTGCCCCTCCACCCGGCCCAGCCCAGCCCACCCAAGTGCAGTATCGATCGATCACTGACACTTACAAAACACTAAACGCATAACTGCAGCGTTCGCAGAGTCAGGCCTGATCCTTGCGATCGCTAACAGTTTTTTTGGTAGCGTTTTGGTGAACTGGCAAGCCCCAGCGGCCTAGTACACCCCGGTTGTAGTCAAACCAGCACTGCAGTAACACTTGGTGACGTGGCGAGTCCCATAAGTGCAGTTCAAGCTGGTGAGGTGACAAGCACAAGTAGTGTCCCGCTGCCACCAAGAAGACAAACACAGGCCCGTCGTGTCCATAGTGCCCTTCCTGCTGCATTCGCCAATCCTAATTGGGAACCCACCACTTCTGCAGCGCCCGTACTTCCCCCATTCACATCCCCAACCAAATGCAGTCGGCTGCATGAGAGGCATTTTCTTTATGTCCTCCCGAGTACCCCTACCCAACGAACCCCCCCAAAAAAGATGTCGTGTCTGCAGCAAGCGCAGATATAGGCGTGACACCCGCTATTATTGTCCCTCCTGTCCTGACAATCCTGGTCTTTGCATTGGTGAATGTTTTGAACACTACCATTCACTAGTTGAGTATTAGCGTAGGGTACAGCATTGCACAGACTAGGCACACTTTCACATGGTCTCCCAAGATGCCATCGCATTTTGAGAGACCCGAACCTGGAACCGGTTACAGTTATAAAAGTTAGTTACAAAAAAAAGTGTAAAAAAAAGTGTAAAAAAAAAAACACATACAAAAATATAAAATAAAAAAAAAAAATAGTTGTCGTTTTATTGTTCTTTCTCTCTCTCTATTGTTCTGTTCTTTTTTACTGTATTCTATTCTGCAATGTTTTATTGTTGTTATGTTTTATCATGTTTGCTTTTCAGGTATGCAATTTTTTATACCTTACCGTTTACTGTGCTTTATTGTTAACCATTTTTTTGTCTTCAGGTACGCCATTCACGACTTTGAGTGGTTATACCAGAATGATGCCTGCAGGTTTAGGTATCATCTTGGTATCATTCTTTTCAGCCAGCGGTCGGCTTTCATGTAAAAGCAATCCTAGCGGCTAATTAGCCTCTAGACTGCTTTTACAAGCAGTGGGAGGGAATGCCCCTCCCCCCCCAACGTCTTCCGTGTTTTTCTCTGGCTCTCCTGTCTCAACAGGGAACCTGAAAATGCAGCCGGTGATTCAGCCAGCTGACCATAGAGCTGATCAGAGACCAGAGTGGCTCCAAACATCTCTATGGCCTAAGAAACCGGAAGCTACGAGCATTTTATGACTTAGATTTCGCCGGATGTAAACAGCGCCATTGGGAAATTGGGAAAGCATTTTATCACACCGATCTTGGTGTGGTCAGATGCTTTGAGGGCAGAGGAGAAATCTAGGGTCTAATAGACCCCAATTTTTGCAAAAAAGAGTACCTGTCACTACCTATTGCTATGATAGGGGATATTTACATTCCCTGAGATAACAATAAAAATGATTAAAAAAAAAAAAATGAAAGGAACAGTTTAAAAATAAGATAAAAAAATAATAATAATAAAGGAAAAAAAAAAAAAAAAAAAAAAAAAAAAAAAAAAGCACCCCTGTCCCCCCTGCTCTCGCGCTAAGGCGAACGCAAGCGTCGGTCTGGCGTCAAATGTAAACAGCAATTGCACCATGCATGTGAGGTATCGCCGCGAAGGTCAGATCGAGGGCAGTATTTTTAGCAGTAGACCTCCTCTGTAAATCTAAAGTGGTAACCTGTAAAGGCTTTTAAAGGCTTTTAAAAATGTATTTAGTTTGTCGCCACTGCACGTTTGTGCGCAATTTTAAAGCATGTCATGTTTGGTATCCATGTACTCGGCCTAAGATCATCTTTTTTATTCCATCAAACATTTGGGCAATATAGTGTGTTTTAGTGCATTAAAATGTAAAAAAGTGTGTTTTTTCCCCAAAAAATGCGTTTGAAAAATCGCTGCGCAAATACTGTGTGAAAAAAAAAAATGAAACACCCACCATTTTAATCTGTAGGGCATTTGCTTTAAAAAAAATATATAATGTTTGGGGGTTCAAAGTAATTTTCTTGCAAAAAAAAATTATTTTTTTATGTAAACAATAAGTGTCAGAAAGGGCTTTGTCTTCAAGTGGTTAGAAGTGTGGGTGATGTGTGACATAAGCTTCTAGATGTTGTGCATAAAATGCCAGGACAGTTCAAAACCCCCCCAAATGACCCCATTTTGGAAAGTAGACACCCCAAGCTATTTGCTGAGAGTCATGTTGAGTCCATGGAATAATTTATATTGTGACACAAGTTGCGGGAAAGAGACAATTTTTTATTTTTTTAATTTTTTTTTGCGCAAAGTTGTCACTAAATGATATATTGCTCAAACATGCCATGGGAATATGTGAAATTACACCCCAAAATACATTCTGCTGCTTCTCCTGAGTACGGGGATACCACATGTGTGAGACTTTTTGGGAGCCTAGCCGCGTACGGGACCCCGAAAACCAATCACTGCCTTCAGGCTTTCTAAGGCCGTAAATTTTTGATTTCACTCTTCACTGCCTATCACAGTTTCGGAGGCCATGGAATGCCCAGGTGGCAAAAAAAACCCCCAAATGACCCCATTTTGGAAAGTAGACACCCCAAGCTATTTGATGAGAGGTATAGTGAGTATTTTGCAGACCTCACTTTTTGTCACAAAGTTTTGAAAATTGAAAAAAGAAAAAAAAAAAATGTTTTTTCTCGTCTTTCTTTATTTTCAAAAACAAATGAGAGCTGCAAAATACTCACCATGCCTCTCAGCAAATAGCTTGGGGTGTCTACTTTCCAAAATGGGGTCATTTGGGGGGGGTTTGTGCCACCTGGGCATTCCATGGCCTCCGAAACTGTGATAGGCAGTGAGGAGTAAAATTAAAAATGTACGCCCTTAGAAATCCTGAAGGCAGTGATTGGTTTTCGGGGCCCCGTACGCGGCTAGGCTCCCAAAAAGTCCCACACATGTGGTATCCCCGTACTCAGGAGAAGCAGCTAAATGTATTTTGGGGTGCAATTCCACATATGCCCATGGCCTGTGTGAGCAATATATCATTTAGTGACAACTTTGTGCAAAAAAAAAAAAAAAAAAAAAAAATTTGTCACTTTCCCGCAACTTGTGTCAAAATATAAAATATTCCATGGACTCAACATGCCTCAAAGCAAATAGCTTGGGGTGTCTACTTTCCAAAATGGGGTCATTTGGGGGGGTTTTATGTCATCTGGGCATTTTATGGCCTTCAAAACTGTGATAGGTAGTGAGGAGTAAAATCAAAAATGTACGCCCTTAGAAATCCTGAAGGCAGTGATTGGTTTTCAGGGCCCCGTACGCGGCTAGGCTCCCAAAAAGTCCCACACATGTGGTATCCCCATACTCAGGAGAAGCAGCTAAATGTATTTTGGGGTGCAATTCCACATATGCCCATGGCCTGTGTGAGCAATATATCATTTAGTGACAACTTTTTGTAATTTTTTTTTTTTTTTTTTTTTTTTGTCATTGTTCAATCACTTGGGACAAAAAAAATGAATATTCAATGGGCTCAACATGCCTCTCAGCAAATTCCTTGGGGTGTCTACTTTCCAAAATGGGGTCATTTGTGGGGGTTTTGTACTGCCCTGCCATTTTAGCACCTCAAGAAACGACATAGGCAGTCATAAATTAAAGGCTGTGTAAATTCCAGAAAATGTACCCTAGTTTGTAGACGCTATAACTTTTGCGCAAACCAATAAATATACACTTATTGACATTTTTTTTACCAAAGACATGTGGCCGAATACATTTTGGCCTAAATGTATGACTAAAATTGAGTTTATTGGATTTTTTTTAGAACAAAAAGTAGAAAATATCATTTTTTTTCAAAATTTTCGGTCTTTTTCCGTGTATAGCGCAAAAAATAAAAACGGCAGAGGTGATCAAATACTATCAAAAGAAAGCTCTATTTGTGGGAAGAAAAGGACGCAAATTTCGTTTGGGTACAGCATTGCATGACCGCGCAATTAGCAGTTAAAGCGACGCAGTGCCGAATTGTAAAAAGTGCTCTGGTCAGGAAGGGGGTAAATCCTTCCGGGGCTGAAGTGGTTAATTGGCCAAATAGGCAATTGTTTACTGTCCTGGGTAATGAGGGATGTAAATAGTATAGTTGGCCTTAATTGTTATTTTCAGTAACTGCAAGTAGGGTCTTTTTTATCTAATTGAACAAAAATGTGTGTGGTCAGCCAATCAAGAATCCGCCCAGTTCAATCACTGGTATTTCAAGGGGAAGTTTTAGCTGTTAACCACTTCAAGTCTGCACCCTTTTGCCCCCCTTCCAGTCCAGGCCAATTTTCAGCTATCAGTGCTGTCACACTTTGAATGCCAATTACTCAAGCATGCAATACTGTACTCAAATAAAATTTTTTAAATTTGTTTGAGACAGATAGTGCTTTCTTTGAGTAGTATTTAAAGCGGAGTTCCGACGAAAAAAAAAAAAAAAAAAAAATCAGCTACAAATACTACCGCTGCTGACTTTTAAAATAAATATACTTACCTAACCAGAGCACCCGCGATGTCCTCACCCGAAGCTGACCCATCCCTTGGCTCCAGGTGGAGGCGCCAGCATCTTCAGTAAGGGAATCAGGAAGTGAAGCCTTGCAGCTTCACAGCCTGGTTCCCTACTGCACATGCGCATCCTGACTGGTCCCTGCAGTCTTCTGGGACCTGTGTGTCTCCCAGAAGACAGGGGGGGGTGCAGAGGAGGGGCCCAACATGGCGTAGATCGCTGCAGATTCTGCGGCGATCAATCGCCGTAAGTGGGAGCAAATACCTGTATTAGACAGGTATCTGCTCCCCCCTGAAAAGGTGCCAAATGTGACACTGGAGGGGGGGGGGGGGGGGACCGAATAAGCGGAAGTTACATTTTTGGGTGGAACTCTGCTTTAATAAACATTGGGTTTTTTTTTTTTTGCCATATAAATGAAAAAATACAGAAATTTTTTTTAAAATATTTTTCTTTGTTTTTGTTATAACATTTTGCAAATAAATAATCTTTCCTGAATTTAGGCCAAAATGTATTCTGCTACCTTTTTCAATAACCCAAATCAGTGTATATTATTTAGTCCCTGTGAAAGTTATAGTCTACTAACCATGGTGTATATATTTGAAAATTGATCCCCTTTTTGACCCTTTTTTTGAAGCAGACAATCCAAGGTATTTATTGAGAGGTACGGTGAGTTTTTTGGAGTTAACCTTTTTTGGCAAAATTAAAATGAATACATTAAATTTAAAAAAAAATATTTTTTTTTTTTCTTTTTACAAAGTTGCAATTCTAACAAGTTATTTCTAACACGCAGCATGAGCATACTTAGAATTAAACCCCAAAACACATTCTGCTATGCCTTCTGAGTATGGGGATGCCACATGTGTAAGATTTTTTCACAACCTAGATGCAAAGAGGGGCACACAGTCCAAGGAGCACCTTAAGGCATTCCAGGGGCATAAATTACACTCTGTAGCTTACGCATGCATTTGCAAATGTGTGCAGACTAAACCCATGTTTTAACTGTTATGCCGCGTACACACGGTCGGACTTTTCGTCTACAAAAGTCCAACGGACGCTGACGGACTAAAGCTGGCTGGTAATCCGATCGTGTGTGGGCTTCTCCGGACTTTCAACTGACTTTTTTAGCCTCAAATCCGACGGACTTTAGATTTGAAACATGCTTCAAATCTTTACGTCGTAAGTACGACGGACCCCGAAATCCGCTCGTCTGTGTGCTAGTCCGACGGACAAAAACCCATGCTAGGGCAGCTATTGGCTACTGGCTATGAACTTCCTTATTTTAGTCCGGTGTACGTCATCACGTACGAATCCGTCGGACTTTTGTGTGGTCGTGTGTAGGCAAGTCCGTTCGTAAGAAAGTCTGCCGCAAGTCCGCCGAAGGTACGTCGGAAGTATGTCGGACAGGCTGTCGGACTTTTGTAGACGAAAAGTCCGACCGTGTGTACGCGGCATTAGACAGCATAATTTGGTTGGTCGCAGACTGATCAGTAAGTTGAGCTGGAAATTTCTTTGGATTTGTTTTACATGCGTTGCCCTTCCATGTGCTTTTTGCTGCCAAGGCGCCAAGCAAGAGTCACATGAGAGGCCTACCCCCAGGTGGGTTCTTCTGAGCTACTCTAGGCATCTTGTACAGAGTTACTTTACTACGCATGGGGTACCTTTGCTTTGTGTCATTTTCATCAATGCCCTGGGACAAGGCTAAGGCTGCCATTGGTGAATACTCGACCTTAAGGCAGGCCTTTACTCTTAGAGATGAATGTACACCATGTACACTTGTACTGCAACTGTTCTCCAGTTAACTCTCAGTTCCCTGTGATGATGTACACCTTCTCCGTTATCTGCATTTAGGAGGGATTTTCTGAGCCTTGTCCACATCCACCTGTCCAGCGTTTTCCACTACCATTCCCCAGTAGTGGAGTGGGCCCTGCCGTGCACTCTGCATGGGCTCCTTATGCGCACTTAACTTAACTCTTGAACTTCTGTACCTCTGTACATGATGGGAACCTCTGTGGTGCTAATCTGCTCCTGTTGCTCTGGGAGACAGACCACTGGTGGAAGGAGCACCAACAACATCTCCCTCGCTGCTAGAGACCTTTCCACCTATAACAGGTACACACTATCGACAGGCTGCTGTACAACTTCCATTACCCTAGATAATCACTTGTGTTTTCACACTACTCTACTTCACACCGATGTCTTCACATCCTAATGTGCTAAAGACCCACTTAGTGAACTTTGTGTTCCGGTTACTTGCTTTACACCCCTTTGAGTAACTTCAGAACGGGCAGGCACAATGTTTCAAATGCTTTACTTAGAAAAGTGCAGAGTCCATCATTCAAAGGCATAATTCTTCCCTAACTACAGGCTGTGCGCTTCCCCGGCATAACTGCAAGGTTGTATTCATGCAGTACAAAGTTCATCAAAGGCATTCCTTCAGGGCTGGTGTCTTCGGTGCGAACCCCAGGTTCTATTGACTTTACATCCCAACGGTGATAAGCAAAATCCTTCTGCTCCTCGCGGGTGTCATTCGTTATCTCTCTACCTTATGGGCACCGGTCTTAGCTCTCTACCTTTTGTCGGGAACAAGCTATTGGAGATAGCTCAAATCTAAACTGACCTTAGCCAGCTTCTTCAGGGGCTCCACACTTCCAAGCTCTCTCTGTACTGGACCACTGTCCCAATTTATATATTACAGGATTAGTGGGCTGGACCCAGAGAAGAACCCACAAAAAGACCAAAGAACCAGAAAAGGCATTTATTTCTACCCTCCCAGTCAGGACAGTGCCTAACTGGCTATTTTAACCTGCTTACACACCTTTCTACTCTGCGCATTAGTCCCTTTCTAAGTGCCAGTTCACACTGGTACGACTTGTCAGGCGACTTAGCCGCCTGACAAGTAGCGTCCCGTTCTGTACAATGGAACCGTTCTAATCGGAGTGCGCAAGTTGCTCCGACTTAGAAAAAGGTTCCTGTGCGACTTGAAGCAACTTGCATTGACTTCTATACAGAAGTCGTTTTGCAAGTCGCCACGGATGTCGTGTCCAGGTCGCCTGAGGCAGTCTTGCTGCAAGTCGTGCTGCCTCAGTGTGAACCGACACTGACAGTTTCTAATCTGGCATGCAACCAGACCTCTAAACATATGACCTTGCCATGGCCAGCGGAAGCAAAACCCTGGCTCTATCCTATGCTGACTATCGAGCCTTAAAGCGGGGGTCCACCCATCTATCGTTTTTTTTTTTTTTTGAGTTCATTCACAAACTTTTCTTCTCAGCATTACATACTCACATATTGTGTGTAATATGTCCGCCTGTGTCAGATTTCATCGGAAAGAATAACTTATATTATTCACTGCAGGCGGTTTCCATCTTCATTGTGGGCATTTGAAGCCCACAAGCATTTATTTCCTGGATGTGGTGAATGCTGTGCTCCCAGCATTCACCGCTCATTCCCGCACATGCTCAGTGGCATCCTGGGAAGCCTGAGACTAGCTCCCAGGAGTCTGGGAGAGGCTAGAAACACACCTACTCCCACGGGAGGAGAACCAGGAAGTGCAAAGAAGAATAGAAAAATAAAAGGTAATTACGGCGATTTAAATTTTTTTAAACGGCATGTCAGCATCTAGGCAAGGAAGAGAATACATACAGATATTGTTCAAAATTTGGGTGGAACCCCGCTTTAAGTTGCAAACTAGCTATAGAATCCCAGACCAGAACTGAAAAGGGTTAACTAGAATCACAGGAGCACAGACCTACCTATCTGACATAATGTATATGAAATAATACCAAAGACAAGACAGAAATGCTCTCTTACAAGGATTTATATATACACTCAGCAACTGCAGGTAAACTATTAGATTATAGGAATACTTGCAGTCCCTTCTGGCTTGGGGTTTAGGAGCATGGACAGGACACATGTGGCTGAGACCTTCTCTGTCTCGCTCCACTTCTTCTTTCAGGGTCTCACAGCCCAGCCAGCAAGGGCAGGAAATGCTGTATATAAAAAAAACATAAAACCATCATATTAGCAGCTAATAGTAGAGGGCAGTAGATCCCTGCAGGTGAATCTATAGTACATTCAAAAGATGCATTTGATAATTTAGTATGCCCTGTAATAGCTGTGAAAAGGTTTGCAACAAATTCTAAAATCATTATTAACACACAGAATATACTCATCAAACCTGTAAATGAGTATAAAAATTATGAACAATAAGATAATAATTTATTAAACATTCATCTGAACGTTAATGTTTGCAGTCCTTACAAACCAATTTTGTTCTGGAAAATGTATGTTCTATTTCTTGTGCTTAATAAAAACCTTTTTTTTGTTTGAGAGAAAAAAAAAAAAAAAATTTATTATATATAATATATCTGAATATATGTTGTGGGGAGATTAGCTTGTGGGGATCATCTTTTCTCAAAATGAAGGTCAGCATACAGGCAGTTTCTTTCAAATCTGGCAGGTTGCCAGGTTTATTTACAAGTGGTTTGCAAAGTCATAAAAATAAACAAAACAGTAAAACAAATCCTTGCCATCCGGCGCTAAACTAAACAGTACACTGCTCCCTATACGGTGTGGGGCTAGTCCCCGTCACCCACAAAACATGTGGTAAAGCAAACCTTAGTTTTCAATCCAACCAAACAGGGCTCCTGTCGCTCAGATTCCCTTCTGAGTCTCAGGCCAGAGCATTGCTGTGCTCTCTTCCTGGTCATTTAAAGTCCACCTGAGCATGGACTCAAGTGGACCAGAAGACCCGGACCGGAACCAACCCTGCCACAGAGGCTGGAAAAATCTGGGCCAGATTCCGGTTCAGTCTTTGACAATAGAACAAATGAGAGGTGAAATATATTGATTATCAATGACCTCAGCTCGCATACCGTCACATATCCTCCCCCTATGCTCAAGCCCCTGCGGCTGAGCAATTGTCCCAAACATACAGTGCATGCGGAAGAGGGCATCTGCATTGTTTTGGAGCTTGTCCGGCCTATGCTCTATTGTAAATTTAAAGGGCTGTAAAGCCAGGAACCACCTTGTCACGCGGCCATTTTTCTCTCTGTTTTTTTCTCACACATCCACTTCAGGGGACCAGCTTAAATTACCTCCCCAACAAGTAATACTTCAGGGAGTCTAAGGCCCATTTAATAGCGAGACACTCCTTTTCGACAATGGCATAGTTTTTTCGTGCTTGTTCAGTCTCTGGCTCAGGTATACAACCGGGTGTTCCTCACCATTTCTGTTCTGGGATAGTACAGCCCCTAGTCCCACCTCAGAGGCATCCTTCTGTACTACACACTCCTTTGTGAAGTCCGGGGTCACTAGCATCGGTAGTACACAAAGGGCCTGCTTTAATTTCTGGAACGCCTCCTCGGCTTCAGGATTCCATTTAACCATGACCGACCCTCTACCCTTCGTCAGGTCGGTCAGAGGGGTGGCAAAGTTGGGTATAAACAGTCTGTAATACCCCGTAATGCCCAGGAAGGCCCGAACTTGTTTTCTGTTTACCGGTTGGGGCCATTTTTGAATTGCCTCAACCTTATTGGTATTAGGCTTGACCAGTCCCCGGCCAATAAAGTACCAAAGGTATTTGGCCTCCTCCAGGCCTATGGCAAATTTTTTTTGGTTGGCCGTGAGACCTGCTTTCCTAAGGGAATCTACCACCGCTTGTACTCGGGGCAAGTGCGATTCCCAATCTGGGCTGTGGATGACCACATCGTCCAAATAAGCAGCTGCATACGGGCGATGTGGTCTCAAAGTTTTCTTCATCATTCACTGGAACGATTCAGGGGCTCCATGCAGACCAAAAGGCATCCGCTTGTACTGAAACGAGCCCTCAGGAGTGGAAAAGGCAGTCTTCTCTTTGGCCGATTCAGTTAGCAGTATTTGCCAATAGCCTTTCGTTAGGTCTAGGGTTGTTACGTAGCGAGCCTGTCCCAACCTGTCCACGAGTTTGTCGACCCAAGGCATCGGTTATGTATCGAACTTAGACACACTGTTGAGTTTCCTAAAGTCGTTACAAAACCTGATAGTACCATCAGGTTTTGGGACCAGCACTATGGGGCTCGACCACTCACTGTGGGACTCTTCTATCACGTCCAACTCTAACATATTTTTGATTTCCTTCGTGACTGCCTCTCGCCTGGCCTCTGGATTCTATATGGCTTTACATTGCTGTCATGCTGGATCATGTTGGTCAGTTCGGGTAAGGGGGAGAAAAAGTCTCTATTTTTGTACACAAACGCCCTAATGTCACTTTGTTGTGCCACGGACAGGGAATCCGTTATGGGGACGTCAGGTGTCACCGGTACCTGGTCTGTGGGAGGCGGGGATGCGGCCAGTAAAGTCTCTCTGTCCTTCCAGGGCTTTAAGAGATTCACATGATAAATTTGGTGTGATTTCCTTTTCCCTGGCTGGTAGACTTTGTCGTTTACCTCCCCCACCCTTTCGACAACCTCAAAGGGACCCTGCAACTTGGCTAGGAACTTGCTTTCCACCGTGGGCACCAGTACCAACAGTCTGTCCCCGGGGCTGAAAGTACAGACCTTGGCACCCCAATCATAGACCCTCCTCTGAGCCTCCTGGGCTCGCTCCATATGTTCTCGTACCAGGGGCAGAACAGCTGCGATTCGATCCTGCATCAAGGAGACATGCTCTATAACGCTTCTATATGGTGTAGCCTCTCCTTCCCATGTTTCTTTGGCGACATCTAGTAGCCCCCTGGGATGTCTACCATACAAGAGCTCAAAGGGGGAATAGCCTGTGGATGCCTGCGCAACCTCACAGGGCAAACATGAGATAAGGTAGCAAAAAAATCCAGTTTCTCCCATCTTTGTCGACCACCTTTTTCAGCATACTTTTCAAAGTTTTATTAAATCTTTCGACAAGACCATCAGTTTGGGGGTGGTAAACAGGGGTACGGAGATGGGAGATTTTGTATAGCTTACACAGTTCCTTGGTAACCCTGGACATAAATGGGGTGCCCTGATCGGTTAAGACCTCTTTTGGTATCCCCACTCGACTAAACACCTGGACTAGCTCCTTGGTGATAGCTTTAGCCGAGGTGTTACGCAAGGGAATGGCCTCAGGATATCGCGTTGCATAGATTATCAAAATATGCTGGTGACACCGGGCAGACTTCACTACCGGCCTCACCAGGTCCATGCCAATTCTCTCAAACGGGACCTCAATTATTGGTAGAGGAACAAGGGGACTGCGAAAATGTGGCGACGGTGCCGACATTTGGCACATGATTCACAGTACTTCCTGACATCGGCATAAAACCCGGGCCAGAAAAATCTCTGGGCGATTCTCTCCTTGGTCTTTTTGATACCGAGCTGTCCCCCCATTACATGACCATGGGCCAGGTCTAGCACCACCCTACGGAAGGGTTTGAGAACCAGTAGCTGTTCTACTACATCCTCTCCCCGTTTTACCACCTGATACAGTAAGTGTTTTTTAATGGCCATGTAGGGGAGAGACACCCCCCAATTAGGATGCACCGGTTGCCCATCCACCATCTTAACATTTTCTCTGGCTCTCATGAGGGTGATATCTCGGAGTTGCTCGGTACAGAAATCCTCTCTCCTGACCTCTATGTCGGGTACCAGATTCTGGCTACTCTCATTGTCAGGGTCAGAGGTGTTCTCCTATTTGTTACCCTCGGGCTGGGAGCTAGCTTCCAGGTCCTCTGGCTCCCCAGCCATGACAGGGAAAGGAAGAGGATCTCCGGCTTCCTTGATCCCACCAACAGCATCCCCTTCCTTTTGGCAAAAAGGGTCTGGTGAGAGTTCCCATGTTTCCCCAGCAGGGGGAGCTCTGGCTACCAGCCTCCATTTGCCCTCCCATAAATTCCAAAAATGGGGAAACACTCTCCCCACTAAAGCTTCATGAAGCAGCGAAGGTACCACCCCCACTGAATGTGTTACACTGCCCCAGGGGGTATCAACCTCAACCACCGCTGTCTGGTAATCCTGAGTGTCCCCATGGAAGTCAAATTACCCCAATAGTACTGGGGTGTAGTTTTGTGGGGTTTACCCAATCATCCCTGACTAGGGTCACCACACTACCAGAGTCTAGCAGGGCTGTGAGTGGCTTCCCATCCACTGAAATAACACACATTTGTTTTTCAATGCGAGTCTGACATGATGCAGTACATGCGACCTGTGCAAACAGAGACATGCGTCTTTTCATGTAATCATAATCGCATTGCATAGGTTCATCATTTATAGGACAGTTTGCAGCAATATGCCCTAATGCATGGCAACGAAAACACCGTATATGCTCGACCCCCAGTCCTCCTAACGGTCCCAAAGACCTTCCTGGCTTCTTTGGCCAGTCTCCAGGTCTAGGACCCACAGTCTCATCAGCTGTAACAACAGTCTTATCTAACTTCCCCATGCTCTTGAACCCGGAACAGTCTTACCAGAACGGCTGGGCGATCTTGTACCCCTAGACACACCGAAGTGGAGCGTAGACAGGTTCACCAAGTCCTCAGTAGCAATGTACCTCTCCACTAGGTCCACCAACTGGGTTGCAGTTTTGGGACCCCCTGTGCGATCCACTTTCTCAGAGCAGCAGGGAGCGCACGCAGGTACCGGTCCATCACCACACATTCCACGATCTGAGGGCCTGTCAAGGTCTCCGGCTGCAACCACTTCCTGGTGAGGTGGACCAGGTCGAACATTTGAGAGCGGGCTGGCTGGTTGCTGGAGTAGGTCCACTGATGCACGTGCTGGGCCCGGACTGCCATAGTGACACCCAAGTGTGCGAGTATTTCTGACTTCAGAGTCTCAAAGTCCTGGGCTTATCCTGTTCCAGATCAAAATAGGCCTTTTGAGGTTCTCCTGTCAGAAATGGGACCCACCCACTGCTCTTTTGGCCATCCTTCGCGGACTGCAACTCTCTCAAAAGTCGCAAGGTAAGCCTAGACATCATCGGCAGGTGTCATTTTCTGTGGATGGTAGGAGGCACGTACCATCTTTGGTTCCACTGGCACAGGAGGTGGGGACCCCTTTTTCAGTTCTAGCGCCTCTGTGAACTGCCGGTTCATTTCCTGCTGTCCCGCCTGTTGTGCTGCAGCGACCACCTGTTGTGCTGCAGCGGACTCTGTGCATTGGCCTATAGCAGGGCCTTTATCAATTCCTCCATCTTCAGAAATTGCACACTGAATCCACCACGTGTGGGGAGATTAGCTTGTGGGGATCACCTTTTCTCAAAACGAAGGTCAGCGTACAAGCAGTTTATTTAAAATCTGGCGGGTTGCCAGCTTTATTTACAAGTGGTTTGCAAAGTCATAAAAATAAACGAAACAGTAAAACAAATCCTTGCTGTCCGGTGCTAAACTAAACAGTACATTGCTCTCTATGCGGTGTGGGGCTGTCCCCGTCACCCACAAAACATGAGGTAAAGCAAACCTTAGTTTTCAATCCAACCAAACAGGGCTCCTGTCTCTCAGATTCCCTTGAATCTGTCCCTTGAGTCTCAGGCCAGAGCATTGCTGTGCTCTCTTCCTGGTCATTTAAAGTCCACCTGAGCATGGACTCAAGTGGACCAGAAGACCCGGACTGGAACCAAGCCTGCCACAGAGGATGGAAAAATCTGGGCCGGATTCCAGTGCAGTCTCTGACAATAGAACAAATGCGAAGGGAAATATATTGATTATCGATGACCTCACCTCGCATACCGTCACAATGTTTAAATTCCTGCATTTTTCCAAAAAGGTAAAGACCAAATATATGCAAAACTTTTGTGCAATTATTTTATTTTTTTCTTCACATAACCTTATTGATGTCATCATCTGTCAAGGTGACAGATATCTTGAGTCTCACTCTCAAATTGCCATTCTCCAAAAGAAGCAATGGTCGAGGGAGTGAAGCTGATGCATGAGAGCTGATAGCTGATTAATTTTTTTTTTTAATGGTGCAAGATCAGGGCCTGTCAGGTTGATCCTGGTTTCACTAACTAATGAGTCATTGCCTTGAGAAAAGCAAGCAAGACATTATCTAGATGAAAGCCATTAGGCATCTTGTGGTGCTTCACTTTAAAGTGGTTGGCACTAAGGGGGTCATAAAATATAATGGATCCAGTGGTAAATATTTAGAGACAATGCATATTGGCGATTTCCTTATATAGAACATAACAGCTCCTACAGGGGTAAACCATGTGGCTGATAAAGAATAAAAATGACTAACTCTTCAATCATGAACATAAAACTATGATACTGAGACATGTACTGCAAGTTATTTTATGGGAGTGGTTTGTGGGCACACCTGTCATTAAAGAGCCTCACCTCCTGACCTCAGGGCTTCCAGTAACTAGAGTCATGGGAATTGGTTTAAAAAAGTAGAGTTATTGTAGCCCAGTGAACCAGTGTGTTTACTTCAAATACCCAACCATCTGCAGTGAAGTGAACATTCTTCTCCTTTATTAATTCAACTCCACAGAATCCATGTGACTGGTCCCCCCCAACAGAGACTTTGATCACCATAAAATACATGGCACTAATATTGTTGTACATTATTGTGTCAGTCATTATGCTTATAATCAATACTCAATATACAAATATTATGGGAATGGTTCATTAAAACTGAAAAAGAGAGAATTTATAAAATGTTGGATTTGTTGCCTATAGTGGCCAAATAGAGTTCTAGTTCTTCCACAAAACAAAAGTTGAAACCTGAATTATTGCTGTGGGCTAAAATGTTTTGCTCCTTTTTAAAAAAACAATCAGCCCCTTGCAAATTAGGTACACATAATGGCTTGCACCATTTATGTACACGCTGCATTCATTTTTTTAAGCAACTAGCTGTCTGGAGCTTATAATGTTTCCAATATATTCATAATAATTCACAGTTTCCTTATAGTCACTGGTATTTGCAAAACAGCAAAGCAATTGTGAAGTTCATGCTCAAAGTACCTCTGTGTTGTAGTTCTGCCCAGAGTCAGTGCCATATAATGGTACATAACAGAGTATCTAGAGCAGTGGTTCTCAACCTGGGGGTCGGGATCTCCTCGGGGGTCAAATGACGATTTGCCAGGGGTCACCAAATCCTGGGCTGTTCCTGAAGCCTGCACCACTCTCCCAGCCGTTTCGCGGCCACCCAGCAGCCTGGCCATGGAGCCTGTGAAAGCCCAGCTGGGCTGTTCCTGGAGCCCGCGGCTGCCCACTCAGCCTTTTTACCAGCCACTCATTCAGTTCATGGCATGGCTTGGGGAGCAGAGACAGGAGGTCAGCTGATTGGTGAGGAATGTGAAGTGGGAGGGGCTGGAGGAGACCTGATTTCAGCATAGGTGTCACTGCTGCGAGACACCACAGAGCTGGAGACACAGTGAGTCACACTACCTGTGATTAGAGTTGCCATTAAAAGTCCCCACTACAGTTCTCAGATCAGCAGATGACCTTGATCAAGAGCATCTAAGCTGGCTGATCAGAACTCCCCCCAGCACTGCCACTCATCCCAACTCCCCGCCAGCACTGCCACTCATCCCATTCCCATCACCCCCCACGGTGTAAGAGAAGGAATAAAAATAGAGAATACATGAAAAGGAGAGGAAAAGAGGGGGAGGAACAAAGAAAAAGGGAGAGAAAGAATAAGAAAAAGACAGCTAGAGAGAGGAATGGGGGAAAAAAACAAGAAATTAGGGTAGAGAGAGATAAAAAGGAAAGAAAGGAGAACACAGAGAGAGCGGTACATCCTAAAATGTACCATAAGGGGTTTTAATACTGTACAAGTTGAAGGGACTCAGGAAGCGCTAAATGTCTGTGGGTTAGGGTCGCAAATTACTTGTCTTGCCTTGGGTGCTGACAACCCACGCTACGAAAATAATTTTACTGTTAGGGTCCCCACAACTTGGGAAATTTTATCAAGGGTCACGGCCCTAGATAGGTTGAGAACCACTGATCTAGAGGGAGTGTGTATTCTCGCTGACTTATAGGTCCTGGCCATAAAGTAAAATATAATCATGATTACAATGTTAAAAACACATTAAAGAATAATTCCATACATTGACATGTTATACATAGTTACATTGGTCCAGTTTGGATCTGGAAGCAAGTGGAGATCACTGAAGTAGTGGTGTCTCACATTTATTGAATAAGACTGCCACTAAATAAATATTTGCTCAATTTTCTTGGGTACTGTAGCAGAGCGTCCCAATAAGAGACGGGAAAAGTTCTGGGTTTATACGTCTCCCAGGCTCCTCTCACGTTCAGAGATCTCTGATCCACGATCCAGTTCGGATCTTGGTCCTCTCCCCCCTGGGCCAATTTAACTCACCTGAGACAGACACCCAGTGCTCTCTGCCTGGGAAGATTAGACAATTTTGGTCTGTGAGAGCAAAAGGTTGGTGAAAGCCATTAAGCAGTTTATGTGGGAGCTGACAAGCTGTAGGTTTGCTCAGCCTGGTAGGGAGGGCCTGTATTTTGTATAGTTAGTGCATGAGACACGGCTAGGTTTTTGTTTGGCTATTTTTGTTCTGTTTGTTTTTCCTGAAACACTGAACAGCACCTGATATAAAAGACTTGTATATATCACCAATAAACACTGCACTGTTTATCACTACCTCACTGGATTTGGTATCTGTGCCTGAAAGACTGCTTATGCCAGGGAGCTTTGTACCTGCCCACTGGGTTTTAGGCCAACCTTCCATCTCAGCGGTCTGTTCAAACTTCAGCAGAAAGGCCTCTGGATCATCATCTGCAGTCATCTTGGAAAGAAAGCGACCCACATGGATGGCTGAGGGCTTGTCTCCAACATCATCAATTTTAGCAGGTGACCACTGTGCTAGTGTCTCCACAACCTCAGTCAAGGTTTTCCTATCTGCATTTGCAGCAGTGGCTAGCTGTTCAAACAGCCTCTGCAATTGCTCCTGTACAGCACCAATCTGTTGACACAGTGCCTTTGTTTGCTCCTGTGAAAATGACTTGCTGTTGTGCAGCGTTGGCTTGCGGCTGTGCAGCGTTAGATAACACCAACTGTTTGAGGATTTCCTCCATGTTTAGTCACTCTAGTGGCCCTTTAAGTAGTAACCTACTACAGCTGCCCGAATCCTCCACCATATGTAAGCTGGGGGGCAGGTAGAAGGTGCAAAGCTCCCTGGGATAAGCAGTCTTTCAGGCACAGATACCAAATCCAGTGAGGCAGTGACACACAATGCACTGTTTATTGGTGATATATACAACTCTTTTATATACAGGTGCTATACAGTGTTTCAGGAAAAACAAACAGATCAAAAATAGCCAAACTAAAACCTAGCCGTGTCTCGGCACTAACTATACAAAATACAGGCAGAAAGCACTGGGTGTCTGTCTCAGGTGAGTTAAATTGGCCTTGGGGAGAGGACCAAGATCTAAACTGGATCGTGGATCAGAGATCCCTGAACGTGTATGACAGGAGCCTGGGAGACATATAAACCCCAAACAGGACTTTTCCTGGCTCTCTCTGGGACACTCTGCTACAGTACATTTAAAGCAAATTACTAGGGGTTTTGTACTTAATTTATTTTTTATCATGGTCAGGACTAAAAAAAATAACACTTTTACAATTATATTTTGCCTTTAACACATTCATATTTTGCCTTTGTGCTGGCACTAGTCACTTTAATTTCTTTATTTATTATGTTTAGGACTAAAAATGTATATATTTTTACAAATATTTGATATTCTTTTATTTTAGTAGGGTAAATATATAATAATTTGCTTTCTGATTTTGAGCCAGCAGATGGAGCGTGGAGTTCCTTTTTACATTTTAAAGGTTTTCAGTTTGCTTGTTCGTTGAAAGAAGCCTTTCCCTAAAGGCCCGTACACACAATCAGAAAATTGTCAAAAAAATACCGCTTTCAGAGTGATCGTATGAAGGGACAAGCACGAAACTTTTTCTCGTACAATACCAGATTGTACGATTTTCATTTAATCAGTACAGTTTCCGTCCGAAAATACAATACATTACATTACTTCCAAATGTTTTTTTTTTCGTACGAGGATTTTCGTACTTTAAGAAAACTCTTCATTTTCGATCTGAAGACTAGCATGCAATAAAAAAAAAGGACGTACATTCGTCCAATAATCTCATCATGTGTACTAGGCTTAAGCTTTGTGCAGGACAGCCACCTGAGAGATAATTGGTTTCCTAAGTTAAAACCCCCTCACACTGTCTCACCCTTGAATTAATGTTTCTTCTTAAGCCCAGTACACATGGGCCGAATGTCGGGAGACAATGGCCAGTTCAAGAAAAAACGGCTCGTGTGTATGGGAGCCGGTCTGTTGGACGAGCATGCTGGAAAACTAGCAGCTGACCGACTCCTAATCAGCATTCTCAGTCAGTGGCAGAGAGCGCTGATTGGACTGCCCCCCCTGTCAGAACACAACAGCTCAGTGAGGGAGATTGCTGTACTAACTTTGCATAGTTAGTACAGCTACTCCGACCGGAGCCAACAGTTCTTTTTTCGTTTAACCCGCTGGGTTGAATGAAAAGACACTCATAGTGTGTACCAGGCTTCACAATCCAGAAAAGAGTGTCATTCTATGCATTAAGGTAAAAAAAAAAAAACCCTGTTCAGAATAAGTCTGCAGAGGACATGGTAAAACAAACAGCTATTTCTTCAGAGCAACAAAGGTAGGAATCTGAAACAACTTGATAAAATCCTTGCATTGTACATTGATCACCCCAGGACCTTTTTAAGGCAGGGCAAATGGGGCAGCTGTCCTGGGCCCCCTCATTGTTGTCTTGTAGGGCCCAGAGCAGCTGCCTCATACTTGCTAAGTATCCCTGTTTAAATGTCCTTGTCCCTTGAAGTTTTAGTCCCGCGCTGTGTCCCAATATCTCAGTGTGAAGTTCTGTTACTAATGCTGCTCAGCTCTGTCCTATTGCCGTGTACAGATGACTCACCTGCAGACCCTGTGTTTACATGTAAATAACCTGCATTAATATGTAAATAGAGGCGACAATGATATAGCCATGGACCAACGGCATTGATATGTAACTAGAGGCGGCATTCATATGTATATTATGCCCCCCTGAGGTCATACTCACCATCACTTCTGCTGAATGCTGCCCACTGGGGAGGTAAAGGGGCATGTGGGAAAGTCTTGCCTACAACTGTGGTCATTAAGCCTAACATCAGCCTGTTCTATAAAAGGTAAGCAAATTGGAGGTGGAACACTTTTTCAAAATAACATGATGCCACAGCACCCTGAATTTTGGTGCATGTGAATACGCACATCTCAGCAGATGCGTGAGGGTGTCATTAACAATTAATGACACTGCTGTGTATCTGCTAAAGGGCAACACATTTCTGTGGTGTCGGGAAAGCAATTTTGCATGCATTCCCGACACACACAAATGTAAACACAGGCTAAATGTCTCAGTTACATTAGTGGTCAGTGTAAATTTTCTCATTACATTGGGGCTTGGTGTACAATCCTTTCATTCATACTAGTGGCCAATGTGAAGGTCCTTCTTACATTGGTGGTCAGTGTAAATCCCTCTTTACATTGATGGTTACTGTGAATGCTCCTATTACATTAGTGGTCAGTGTAAATCCCCATTACATTAGTGGTCAGTGTAAATCCCCATTACATTAGTGATCAGTGTAGAAACTCCTCTTTATATTGGTAATCGGTAAAAAAAATCCAAACTTGCATTTGTGGTCAGTTTCAAATCCTCCCTTACATTGGTGGTCCATGTAGAAGCCCCCTTTAAATTGGTGGCGAGTGTAAATCCACCCTTACATTGGTGACCAGTGTAGAAATCTCCCTTTATTGGTTGTTGATGTAAAATCCCCCATTATATTGGTTGTCAGTGTAAATTCTTCATTACATTGGTGATCAGTGTACATTTTCCTTCACATTGGTGGTGAGTGCAAAATTGCCCTTACACTGGTGGTCAGAGTAAATCCCCCTTTATATTGGTGGTCAGTATAAATCCCCCCTAACATTGGTGGTCATTAGAGGTCATCGTATATTCCCCTATTACATTGGTGTCAGTGTAAAATCCCTCTTTATATTGGTGGGTGGTGTAAAATCCCCCGTTACATGGTGGTCAGTGCAAATTCCCCCAAACATTGGTGGTCAGTGGAAATCCCCCCTCACATTGGTGGTAACTGAAAATTCTCCATTACATTGGTGATCAGTATAGAATCCCCCACTACAGATATACTGTACTTGCCAAAGATTTCCAGCTTTGCTCTGCATGATTCAGAATTTGCCACAGTGCACTGCCTCCAGCATTACCACTGATCACATTCCCCCCCCCCCCCCAAGCATTTCCACTGATCTCAGGAGTCCTAGGATCCCTAGGAGTTTTCTATCTATTGATGGGTCCCCTCACCTCCCCAGTCCATGGTGTGCAGGTAGTGAGGAGTTAATGTGTGTCACAGTACTCACTGAAGCCAAGATGCTGAGAGCGGCTTCCCTTGCAGCTAAGCGTACTCTACCCCTGGAAGTGGTACAGAGGGTATAGGGCACAAAGAGGTACGAGTCACCAGCAAGTTAGGTAGGACTTGAGTAATGATTACAGGTAGAGCTGATACACCATGCTGTGGTAGGCTTGAGTCTGAAGTGAGATGCCTGGCTGGGGCTCTAACCCAGCAGATCTGGTAAGTAGATACTGTAGAGAAGTCCTTGGAGGAAGCCAGGGTCAAACACAGATAATCAAGTAGAAGCAAGTCCTAGTACTAGCCGGGGTCATACACAGGAAGTCAGGCAGGTGGGACGGGAGAAAGTCCTTTAAACAAGCCGAGGTCAAAACACTGAAGGCAGGTGGAGTAGAGGAGTCCTTAGGCAAGCCGGGGTCAAAGTACTGGAGAAGATCAGAGCAAGTCAGGGTCAATCCGGGTCACAACAGGTAATCACAAGGAAGCAGAGTACTGAGGCCATGAACACAGGAAGCTGAAAGACAAACCAGCAAATAAACATGAGACTAAGCAACCTTTTATAGGCCAGCAAGATGCGCACTCCAATGCACATGTGTCCACGCCGTTCCGCTGTATCACACACTTGCATGCGCCAGGGTGCCATTCCAACACGCAAGTGCCGATACTGGCAAGCCTTCCTTCTCCTGTTGTCTACCGTGAGCGTGAGCTGTGAGACCCTAGGGGCTGCGACCTGGAGCCGGATTGCAGAGCAGTCCATCCTCACCACTAGAGGCTCTGGTGAACACCTGCTGGCTCTTAGACTCCGCGCCCTGGGGAATCTATGCTCTAGCTCCCACTGGAATCTGTGTTAGTGATCCAGTAGACCTGCTTCCTGAACCTCCCTGGGTACTAGCCGCAGCAGTCAGTCCTAGGGTCCACTATCTTAGCAGTGCACTTCCAACTCCTACGGAGTGCATCTGCCACCTGGTCTCAGGAGACCTGACAGTTTGATCAGCCATGGACCCGGTTGATGTGCCGCTACCCGCAGATGATCCGTTGCAGAGCCTAGTTCACAGACTTGAGACCCAGGTATCGCATCACACCCAGGTGATGCAATACCTTCAGGATTTGGCCTCCCATTTTGAACAGGTTCACGCCTCACTAGGATCCCCGATTCAACAACCTCAACCGCTATCTGCTACTGCACCTATCGCACCAGTCGCAGCCACACATTCATTACAACTGCCAGCTCCGGGCCGCTTCTCCGGGGACTCCAAGGCCTGCAGGGAGTTCCTTAGCCAGTGCACAATTCATTTTGAACTCCAGCCCCAAACCTTCCTGTCCGACCGGGCGAAGGTAGCCTATATTATATCCCTCCTGTCCGATGAGGCGTTAGCCTGGGCTGCTCCTCTGTGGGAACTGAATGATCCAGTGGTTTGTAGCCTGTCTGATTTCTTGAAACCTTTTCGGAATATCTTCGAGGAACCGGGTCGTATCTCCTCAGCGGCCAGCGCTCTTTTACGTCTCCGTCAAGAGTCCGCTTCTGTGGAACAGTATGCTCTTCAGTTCCGTATCCTTACAGCTGAATTGAGCTGGAATAATGAGGCCCTAGTTGCAATCTTTCTACATGGCCTCTCTGATAGAGTGAAGGATGAATTAGCAGGAAGATCCCTCCCTGCTGATCTGGACAGTGTCATCACCTTGTGTAACCAGATCGATATTTGCTTTCAGGAGAGGGCCCCGGAAAAAAGACGCAAGTATTCCCCGTTCTTTAGGCAGCCTGAGCTCCCTGTCCCTTCACTTTGACTTGAGGAGCATCCCCTGCCTGCTGAGGAACCTATGCAGCTGGGCCTGACCAAGTTATCTCCCGAAGAACGCGCTAGGCGCAGAACTCTGGGCCTGTACCTCTACTGTGGGGTCAAAGGTCACTTTCGTGACACTTGTTCTCTTCGTCCGGAGCTTGGGGCTAATACATCTGGAAGGTGGAGTATCCTGAAATATCACCTTCACCTTCTCGTCTTCTTCTTTCTGTATTCCTTCATGTCGGCGCTTCCTCTCATTCGGTTTCTTCATGTCTGGATTCCAGAGCCGCTGGCAATTTCATGGATTGGGAAACTGCATCATCCATGAGGCTTACCCTTTTGCCCCTTACAACGCCATTGCTGGTCTTGGCGATTGATGGCACTGTTCGCCTAGGGGGCCCTATCTGCTTTCAGACCCTCCCTGTTAAGATGTCGGTAGGAACACTCCACCAGGAGTGGATATCCTTCCTTGTCCTTCCTAAGGCTTCATCTCCTATCATATTAGGTCGTCCTTGGTTACGGCTCCATTCTCCACACGTTGACTAGACTGCTCGACAGATCCTGGCTTGGGGTTCCTCCTGTTCCTCTTCCCGCCTACTCAAGGTTACCCCAAAAGAGAAACTTCCTTTTGCCACCATCCCAGTAACTTCTGCTCTTCCCGCTGTATATAACGATTTCTGGGATGTGTCCTGTAATAGTCGGACTGATGCACTCTCTAGATCATGTGCACTCTGGATGAGGAGCCCACCTATGAACCTGAGCCGATCATTCGCTCCAGTTTGCATAACCATTTACAATTGCCCGTCCCTAAACTCCCTTGGACGCACAGCCAGGCTAACTTGTTCGCAAGTTCCACAGTCGCTACACCCTGTGATGCGATTGAGATAGTCGCTACACCTGGAGATACTATTCAGTTGGCTTCTGCACTAGTTATGCCAGTCCAGCCCATGCCCAGTGAGCTTCCTGCTTTTTCTTCTTCAGGACCTTCTGTAACCTGGTCTCACTCTACTACTACTATGTCCATTCAAACCTGTCTAAGAGGCTCAATCCATCCTTTGGATAGACTGACCCATTCGGCCAGGTGGGGTTTTCAATCTTTTTTTCAGGGTTCTCTGCATTCTGTTTGTGTTTCAGCTATCCAGCTTGACTCTTGTGACACGTCACCTTCTAATCAACCTGACCTCAGGGATTCACTGACCTCTGTCCAGTCTGATGGTCCTGTGCTGGATTTCCTGCTCATCTTTAAGGGTCCGGGGGACCCTGCTCAGACTCCTGATGGTCTTCTCATGCCCTTACCCATTCCTAAAAAGCCTTTAGTCTTCAATAAGTCCTCTCGTCCTCCCCCTACCTTGGTTCTGGTCTCTGAGGATAATCTAAAGTACGAGGTTAGTCAAATTTTGGATTCCCGGCTCCGTAAAGGCATTCTTCAGTACTTCGTACATTGAAAAGGGTTTGGTCCTGAGGAGAGGTCTTGGATCACTGCATCTAAGGTCTTTGCTCCTCGTATGTTGAGAAGGTTCCATCTTGAGTTTCCCTTTAAGCCCGGGCCCAGGCGGGGGAGGGGAAGCCTTGTAAGAGGGGGGTACTGTCATGGTTATGCAGTAATGTGTGTCTGTCAGCTCACCTTTCCTTCTGTGTTCACCTTTAGAGGCCAGCCACCCTCACCTGACTGTTTAAATAATCTTCCCTCAGCATAGCTCCACCCCGGTCTCTAATTAGGAACACTATATTAACCTGGGCTTTGCAAGCCAACCTTGCTGATCAACCATTGTGTATTCATTGTGTGTTTGGCTTCCTGTTTCCTGCTTGCCGTGTGCTCTTCATTTGTCTCTGTTACTGACCTTGGCGTGTTCTAGACTATTCCTGTCTGCTCGTGGCCCTGACTTTTTGGCGTGTCCCGACTATCCCTGTTTGCCTGTGACCCTGAAACTTTGGTGTGTACTCTGTTGTTCCTGTCTGCTAGTCACCTTTACCTCTGCCTTATCCCTTTATTATCCTTCTTGTTCCAGCCTGCTGCTTCCTTCTCCTGTAGTCTACCATGAGCTGCGAGACCCTAGGGGCTGCGACCTGGAGCCAGATTGCAGCGCAGTCCATCCTCACCACTAGAGGCTCTGGTGAACACCTGCTGGCTCTTAGACTCCACGCCCTGGGGAATCTATGCTCTAGCTCCCACTGGGATCTGTGTTAGTGATCCAGTAGACCTGCTTCCTGAACCTCCCTGGGTACTATCCGCAGCAGTCAGTCCTAGGGTCCACTATCTCAGCGGTGCACTTCCGACTCCTACAGAGTGCATCTGTCACCCGGTCTCAGGTGATCTAACAGTCGGTATGAGAGGTGAAATGGGAACCTGGAGAAAAATAACGCCCACCGGGCTTGGCGGGGTCTTAGGCGTTTTGCTGTCCTAAGGTACTCCAGGTTCTTATGATCTGTGAAGATCATGATAGGATGGGAGATAGGATGGGACGCACCCTCCAGCAGATATCTCCATTCTTCTAGAACTAATTTGATGGCTAGCAGCTCTCTGTCACCCACATCATAGTTCCTTTCAGGTGGGCTTAACTTCCAAGAAGCGAAAGCCACAGGGTGAAGGAGGGCCTTATGACCTTGTCTTTGGAACAAAATTGCTCCTGTAGCTGTCTCCGAAGCATCCACCTCCAATACATAGGCTATGGCCAGGTCTGGGTCCTGCAGTATTGGAGCAGAAATGAACAGATTCTTTAGCTTGTCGAAGGCTTCTTGGGGCCACTGGAACTGATTTTGCCGGCGGGTCAGCTGTGTAATGGGTGAAATGATTGACGAGAATCCCTTTATAAATCTTCGGTAGAAGTTGGCGAAGCCCACAAATCGCTGGACTCCCTTTTTATCCAAGGGGCTGGCCATTCCTGGATTGCTTTTACTTTCTGCGGGTCCATTGCGACCCCCTCTGTGGAGATGATAAGCCCTAGGAACTGGATAACTGTCTTTTCTAACTCACATTTTTCCGCTTTAACTTAAAGTCCGTGTTCTCTGAGAATTGTGAGTACTTTTTTTCACATGGATTCAGAGCAGCTCTACTGTGGTGGAAAAGATGAGGATATCATCTAGATAAACGATTAAGAAGTTGTCAAGGTACTCTTGAAAAATATCATTTACCAGATGTTGGAACGTGGCAGGGGTGTTGCACAGTCCAAACTGTAACAGTTCTGGGATGAGAGGAAGCGGGTAGCGGTTTTTAATGGTAATTTTGTTGAGTTCTCTATAGTCCACACAAGGTCTTAAGGTGCCATCTTTTTTTTCAACAAAGAACATACCCGCTCCAGCTGGGGAAGAGGATGGGCGGATGAAGCCTTTTTCGAGATTTTCATCAATGTAGGAATGAAGGGCTTCCAACATGGTTTCGGATAATGGAAATATACGGCCAAAAGGAATCTCGAAGCCAGGTAAAAGTTCAATAGGACAGTCATAAGGCCGATGAGGTGTCAGTCTATTGGCTTTCTTTTTATCAAAGATGTCCATGAATTCATGGTAAACCAGGGGAACATGCTGGAGATTATTAGGTACAGACTGTATAGTCAGGCAGGAGGCTAAGTTACTGGGAACTGGAAAAAAGCAATGTTGAGAACAGTAGAAAGAAGAGAAGGACATTTCTTTCTTACTCCAGTTAATCTGAGGGTCATGAGCTTGTAACCATGGAAGTCCCAAGATGATGGGGAACATGGGTGAGCATATCATGTCAAAGCATATGAACTCCTGATGACCGGAGTCTGTGATGGTGAGAATGGGCCTAGTTTCTCAAGTAACAGGTCCCGAGCACGGTAGAGTATCATCAGCCAAATGTATCTGGAGGCTTTGCTTCTTGTCTTGAAGAGGAATATACAGTCTTTGGGCCAGGGATGCATCCAAAAAGGAACTGCATGCCCCAGAATCAATGATGGTGTCATGTAGAGCTTTAGAGAGGGCTTCTCTTGCACCTCCTGTCTAGCACCTCTGGTAGAGATGACAGGGAGTAAAAGAAACAGAGTGACACGAGGGCCGATGTAGCAGGTGGCTCAGGTTGGGTCTTGGCAGGAACCTGATGGCTGCAGATCACTGGATCGGCACAGAGAACTGGATCTCCGTGTTGCTGGATCAGCAGGTGGAAGCGTGTTCGGAACATAAGCCAGGAGGTCATCAACAGCCAAGCAGAGCAGGTACCGGAATGTGAGGCAGAAGCAGGAAGCAGGCACAGGGTCAAACACAAGCCAGGGTCACAGGAAGGCAGGCGGAAGTCCAAGGAAAGGTTCAGGTACAAGCTGGGTCAAACACAGGAACACTGGAACAGATCAAACACAGGTAAACAGGAACAAGCTGAAAGACCACTCAGCAATGTGTGTGTGTCATTGCTCCGTTTAAATAGACCGGCTGGTGCCTGTGCGTGCAGATGTGCACGTACGCGTGCCTGTTGGCGGCCATGCGCCAGTACACCATGTTCTTGGCGCACACACTACTGTGCCCGCGCCTGTGCACCAATGTGCGTCTATCAACCAGACTTCTCTTACAGATGGCCAGTAGCTGGATCTCCTCTTCCGCCACTTGTAGGGAGACAGGGATGACAAGTTGAGACTAAGCAGGACCAGCGACCTGAAAGTTCATGGCATACTGTGGACATGACTTACTGGATCTCGCAGGACAATTGCGTAAGAAGTGGCCTGCTCCGAGGCAGTATAGGCACAGATTGGCTTGTCGCCGGCATTGTCTTTCGTCAGGAGTGAGTGGGGACCAGACCAGATCCAGTTGCATAGGTTCACTTTCAGAGGTGGAAGAAGAGGAGGGAAACGGGGAAGGAGAGTCTTGGGTAGCATCCAGGTAGGTCATGAGGACTGGAAACGTTCAGAACGCCGCTCCCGCAAGCGTCAGTCCAATTTTATGGCCATCACTACTGTAGGGGTTGTACTTTCCCGATCCTGTGAAAAGGAAGCCGAAGCCCCACTGGAAGATGCCGGAACTGAGTCTGCAGAAGCAGGAGACACTATCGGGTGCTAGAGACGGCCTTCAATTTGAAAATAGCCCTCTTGTAAACTGAACTGCCTGCGTGAGAGCTGTAACCTGCTGGCACAGAGCCTCAAGTGGGGAACCTGCGCTGTCAGCCTCTGACATGGCTGGTTTGTACTGTCACGGCACTCATCAAGGCTGAGATGCTGAGGGTGGTTTCCCTTGCAGCTAAGCACAATCTACCCCAGGAAGTGGTACAGAGGGTATAGGGCACAAAGAGGCACGAGTCACCAGCAGGCTAGGTAGGACTTGAGTGAAGATTACAGGTAGAGGTGGTACACCATGCTGTGGTAGGCTTGAGTCTGGAGTGAGATGCCCGGTTGGGGCCATAACCCAGCAGATCTGGTAAGTAGATACTGTAGAGAAGTCCTTGGAGGAAGTCGGGGGTTAATCACAGATAATCAAGTAGAAGCAAGTCCTAGTACTAGCCGGGGTCATACACAGGAAGTCAGTCAGGTGAGATGGGAGAAAGTCCTTTAAACAAGCCGAGGTCAAAACACTGAAGGCAGGTGGAGTAGAAGAGTCCTTAGGCAAGCCGGGGTCAAAGTACTGGAGAAGAGCAGAGCAGGTCAAGGTTAATCCGAGTCACAACATGTAATTACAAGGAAGCAGAGTACTGAGGCAAGAACACGGGAAGCTGAGAGACAAACTAAAAATTAAACATGAGACTGAGCAGCCTTTTATAGGCCAGCAAGGAGATTCACGTTATGCGTGCTCCAATGCGCATGCGCCCGTGCCATTCCGCTGCATCAAGCACCAGCATGCGCCGGAGCGCCATTCCACCGCACATGTGTGCGGGAAAGTGCCGATACTGGCAAGCCTGGTTTCTGTTATTTCTCTGACAATGTGCTATAACCTTTGGCAACCAATCAGTGAGCAGTAATGATGTGCACTAACCTCATGTAACCAATGAGGTTGCATGAGCGGTAAGGATATTCAGTAACCTCTAGCAACCAATCAGTGAGCAGTAATAATTTGCAGTAACCTCTAGCAACCAATCAATGAGCAGTATTGATGTACAGTAATCTCCAGCAACCAATCAACAAGCAGAAGTCATGTGCTGTAACCTCTAGCAAATAATCAGTAAGCTATAATGTGTGCTGTAACCTCTAGCAGCCAGTCAGTGAGCGGTAATGATACACTGTAACCTTTGGCAACCAATCACAATCGCTGCCTGATTTGATTCAGTAAACTAATTTTGAGTCTAGCTGCTATTTCTTGTATGTCTCAGAGCAGGTAGAGATCGAAATTGCATGGGGGGGGGGGGGGTGTTTGCCCAGGGTCCAATCAATATTAAAGATGGTTAAAGATGACCCTGGATCAGGGGGGGTTGTTTTTTCTCATCAAAAGTAGAGTTAATCTTTAATCTGCTTATATCTTGCTTGATCCCCCACCTCATCAACATGCTACTTCTTTTTTTAATAAAACCTTTCCAATTTCATTACATACATCATAGACATAGTATCTCTGGTGTTCTTTGCTTCTCTATGCTATTCTTAGAGCATTCTTATGCAAATAAAAAAATACTTATATATACTGATAGGTGGATCTCAGTCAAAAGGAGTGAGCTTTCCTAGGGGCTCTGTATTTACATGCAGACAAACCTAGGTAACACCCACATGTCATGCTGAGCCCATGATTGAAAGAACTGAAATCCATAGAATGAAAGGGACAGGCCAAGGAGAGTCATCCTGGGAAGGAAAGCGCTAGATGATGCTGGACATCCTCCAGCCAGGAAAATAGAAGGGCTCTATCTGACTTGTTGCAGCTTCTAATGCACACAGTGAGATGCTCACAGTGTGCAGTTGACAAACAGTATGCAATTACAGCAGAGGAGAGGAGCCTGTACAACTGTGCAAAATTAAGAGCCCATTCACATAGGGGCAACACGACTTCCAGCACAACTTTGGGAGGCAACTTGGACACGACTTGAGTATGAATCACAGCACGACTTGGGGCAACTTACAACACAACTTGAAGTCGCCTCCAGGACAGGGAACTTTACAAGTGGCCAATCAGAGCTTATCAGCTGTGTGTGAGAAGGAGGGGGCTGGCTGTTTAGTGGAGGAAATTACTTTCTGTTTCTTTTCTGCTTCCTGTAAAGTTGCCTCAGTATGAACAGTGATCAGACTTGGAGGCAACTTTCATTGAAATCAATGGGTACAAGTTGCCTTCAAGTCGGATTGAAGTAGTACAGGAACCTTTTCTGAAGTCGGAGCGACTGCAGTAGTGTGCATTAAGACAGATCCATTCACTTACATTGATTTTTTCGTGTAGCGCGACTTGAGGCGACTAGGGGCGACTTGGGGCGACTTGAAGTCGGATCCAAAGTTGCCCCTGTGTGAATGGGCTCTAAAGGTAAGGCTGGAGTTCAGCTTTAATTAAGCCTGGTAATTATTGGCTTTGTTGTTGACCTCTAATTTGGAGATTATGTGTAATGGTCCAGCTTTTACTAAATTTGTAGCATGCTCAGACATCTCAAGTCTCCCGCGACTCGCGGGATACGCCCGCATTTGACGGCGGGCTCATGGACACCCGAGAGTGCGGCACGATCTCCCGGCTGTGTTATGCAACTGCAGTCTTAACTGTTCGGTGGCCATCCACTGTAACAAAGCCCCGCCTCCTCATCCATGATAGACAGAACACTGATTCAATTTCCCAGCATTGTATCAGTATTCAGTTGACCGTCTATAATGGATGAGGAGGCGGGGCTTTGTTACAGTGGACGGCCGCCGAACAGTTAAGACTGCAGCTGCATGACACAGCGGGAGACACCCGCTGTGTGTAATAAAGATACTGGCGAGGCTGCAGATGGGCACCGATGAGGATACAGATGGGCACAGTGAGGCTGTATTTTTGGCACAGTGAAGTTGCAGATGAGCGCAGTGATGCTGCAGATGGGCACAGTGAGGCAGCAGATGGGCACTGATGAGGGTACAGATGGGCACAGTGGGGCTGCATTGTTGGCACAGTGAGGCTGCAGATGGGCACAGTGAGGCTGCAGATGGGGACTGATGAGGATACAGATGGGCACAGTGAGGCTACATTGTTGGCACAGTGAGGCTGCATTGGTGACACCAATGAGGCTACAGATGGGCACAGTGAGGTTGCATTGATGGCTCAGTGAGACTGCATTGGGCACTGATGAGGCTGCATTGTTGGCGCAGTGAGGCTGCAGATGGGCACAGTGAGGCTGTAGTGTTGGCACTGATGATGCTGCAAATGGGCACAGCGAGGCTGCATTTTTGCCACTGATGAGGCTGCAGATGAGCACAGTGAGGCTGCATTGATGGTTCAGTGAGGCTGCATTGATGGGCACAGTGAGGCTGCATTGATGGGCACAGTGAGGCTGCAGATTGGCACAGTGAAGCTGCAGATGGGCACAGTAAGGCTGCAGATGGGTACAGTAGGGCTGCAGATGAGCACAGTGAGGCTGCATTGTTGACACTGATGAGGCTGCAGATGGGCACAGTGAGGCTGCATTGATTGGCACTGACGAGGCTGCAGATGGGCACAGTGAGGGTGCAGATTGACACAGTGAGGCTCCATTGTTGGCACTGATGAGGCTGCAAATGGGCACAGTAAGGGTGCATTGTTGGTGAGTGTGACATAACATTATCTTTTAAAATACTATTTTATTATGGCATTATATCATTAATTATCTTTAAAGTATTGACCTCCCTAAAATTATCTTGCCACCTCCCTGAAATGAGTTTTTGCAGGTTGGGATGTCTGCATGCTCCTAAACCCAAAGCTATACCTATTAGATCCCCTGTTGGTATGCTATACTGGAATTACCTATTAATCTTAGTAAATGCTGTTAAATACTTAGGATTACAACGACAAATGCTGACCAAACATTGCCTGTAAGGGTAACATGGACTGAAACACATACCATTCTGGTTATTCTTCTCCAGCTAGCTAGCTCAAGTTATGTTGTTGACATACTTTTCAAATTTGGCATTTCTTATTCAATGATTATAAGTAAAAAGAAAATTCACACAATTCAAAACTTGTTTTATGGATAAAAACCCAACCATGCTGAACAAATATTACTGAACACATAAATTATTTTTAAACACATAAACTTCAGAAAGGGAACTTAAAGAATATGAACACCTTTATTTAATAACGGATTGCAAAGTGTTAAACTAGGCGTAACAGAACTTCCTAAAGCAGAACTAAAGTAAAAAAAATAAAAAAACGTTTGGTAGATTTGCCCAAAAATAAACACTGCTGGACAAGAATATACACACTGATATGTTCTGTCACCATGGACAATATTCCCGATGTAGCACCCTGATGTTTAGGCAGGGTTGCTCTTAAATTTATCTGCCAAGTAATAGTTGCCTTGGCCAATTGCTAGGAGGTCAATTGATTTCACCCTAATTCTGGAATTGCTGCACTTCTCTCTTCTGTCGCTAGGTGGCCAAGTATCTGGTAACATTAGATTAGACAAGGGCGTTGCAAGGACAGATTAGGAATGAATGGGGGTCTCAGCCAATGGGCAGGGATTTTCTTGGGTCCCTTGACCTGCTGGGAGAGCCTATTTATTTGGGTGAGGTCAGGTGATTGGGGTTCTGTGCCACCTGGACGGCTGTCTGGGTGGACGTGTGTCGCATTGCAAGGCCAGAGATCTGAGGCCTTTCCCGGGGACATGTGGCTGCTTGGCTGTCTGAGTGCCTATCCAGAAGCAGGAGAGCAGCGTAGGGTTGGGATCTTCAGACTCAGGCCCATTCTTCTGAAACTCAGGATTAATGGTTCTTCTTTTCACTTATTGTATACATTCAGGTTGTGCTTTCAATACCTTGGTCGAACTCTGTTGGGAAAAGACTGCAAAGACTCCTGTATGAATGACATTTTACTGAAAATGTAATGAAAATCATTGAAAATAAATTGTTAGTTAGTAAAGTTTTTTGGCAAAAGAGCAATGCAAAGTTTCTTCTGCAAAAAAAAAAAAAAAAAAAAAAGATCTAGCACTCAGTATCTTCCTCAAACTTCACCTCTGCTGACACGTTAGGTCCCTGGCTTGGCACGCCACAAGCGTCACCTCTGCTGTTCCGCTGGGTCCCTGACTTGGCACTTGCTGAAGTTTTCCCACTTCTTCACCGTCCCCGGCTGGTGAGAAGTCTGCTCTGGTACTGGCCTCAGCTTACTCACAGTGGTCTCCGGTAGCGAGGTGGATGGTCCCTTAGTGGCGACAGCTTCCCCTCTACCTCTGACCACGACTTGTTCCCCAGCCAGCGGAACCATTACTTCTGGTTGGACTGCAAGCTGCTCTCTTGCTTCTGAGTAGGCCCTCAGACAGCCTAGCAGCCAGATGTCCCGGGGATAGGCCCAAGGCTTATGGCCTAGCAGCCCGGGGCATTACAACACACGTCCACCCAGATAGCCATCCAGGTGGTACAGAACCGCGATCACCTGACTCCACCCAAAGTAAATAGGCTCTCCCAGCAGGCCAAGGGACGCAAGAAAATCCCTGCCCATTGGCTGAGACACCCCATTCATTCCTAATCTGTCCTTGCAATGCTCTTGTCTTATCTAATGCTACCAGATACCCAGCCATCTAGTGTCAGAAGAGAAAAGTGCAGCAATTCCAGAATTATGGTGAAATCAATTGGCCTCCTATCAATTGGCCAAGGCAACTATCACTTGGAAGATAAATTTAATAGCCACCATGCCTAAACATCAGGATGGTACATTTACAAATGACAGAAATGGAGCCTGGTGGCAGGGACGATGCTACTCATGTGTGCATGTGCATATGTTACAATATCAAAGGCTGCCCAATTACGAAATAGGATGGGGGGGGGCAGAAGTAGCAGCAAAGAAGATGCAGGTGGTGAGGGACTGAGCTTTTACCGGACACTGCTGTTAAGGGGCACCTTTGTAAGGTAACTATGCCATAATGTACAAAAGCGCTAAGCATACTTGGATATTATGGCAAAAGCTTGCCCGCCAGTACAGACTTTACTTTGACCATATACCTTGCTATTTGATAGAACAATCTTCATTAGATCTACCAACAATTATGTAGTATAGGGGAATACTTGACTAGGTACGAATTGAATACAATTTTTAGGTAGGGCTACTACTGTATAATTTCAGTAAATTTTTCTAAATGACATTGAATATAGATAGATTTGGACCAAAGTTTTCTAGCTATTTTCACCACTTCAGCCCCGGAAGATTTTACCCCCTTACTGACCAGAGCACTTTTTGCAATTCGGCACTGCGCCGCTTTAACTGACAATTGCGCGGTCGTGTACCCAAACAAAATTGACGTCCTTTTTTTCCCACAAACAGAGCTTTCTTTTGGTGGTATTTGATCACGTCTGCGGTTTTTATTTGTTGCGCTATAAACAAAAAAAGAGCGTCAATTTTGAAAAAAAGCAATATTTTTTAGTGATTATAACTGTGGGGGGGAGGAGCTACCTAGGACATGACAGCGATTACTGCTCCCAATGACAGGGAGCAGTAGATCTCTGTCATGACACAAGACAGAATGGTGAAATGCCTTATTTACATAGGCATCTCCCCGTTCTGCCTCTCCACATCGCAATCGCGGGCCGCCGTAGAACATCGAGTTCCTGTGACCCGCGGGCGCGCTCCTGCAGCGTATGCGTGAGCGTCCCACCGGCAGCGCGTGTGCGCCCGAAAGGCGGCAAGTTTAAAGAGACGTACCTTTATGCCAATTTGCCTGCCTGTGTCATTTGCCGACTTGCATCTGTGTGCGGCGGTTGGCAAACGGTTAACCAGGTTTTGATTGCAAAAAAATGATCAAGGCAATCTACCCCAACTGTTTACATATTTTATGCTTTCAGGGTTGCCGACCCAAAACAATCATGCTGATCACAAAGGTTAGGATTTCTAAATTATTTTTGTCCAGTCTGATCTTTTTCTTTTACAATTATTCCTTCACAGACAGGAGTACAGTCATCCGTGCACACAGACGCTATGCCAGAATGTAAAGTGAGCTGTGCTTATGCAACTCAGTGTACTTTCCAAAGAACGCTGTGAGCAGTCAGGTAGGTTTCCTTTAACCTCACTGGCGGTATGATTATGTCAGATTTTTTATGCTGAAAGCAGTACAATTATTTTGCATGAAAATTTGGCATTTTATACTGTAGACCTGTACACACGACCAAACTTTCTGTCAGACTAGACTCTGACGGTCTTTCCGACGGAGTTCCGCTGAAACGAACTTCCCTACACACGATCACACCAAAGTCCGTTCCTTTAGAACTCGATGACGTACAACGGGACTAGAAAAAGGAAGTTCAAAAGCCAGTAGCCAATGGCTGCCCTTGCGTCGTTTTTGGTCCGTCGGACTAGAATACAGACGAACGGTTTTCCCATTGAGTCTGTCGGAAAGATTTGAAACATGTTCTATTTATAGGTCCGTCAGAATTTTAGAAAGAAAAGGTCAGATGAAGCCCACATACGATCGGAATGTCCAACGGAATGATTCTGTCGGACCTTTTCTGCCGGAAAGTCCGGTCGCGTGTACGTGGCATTAGTAATAACTCACTTAAATCTGTCCAAACAAAAGTCTAGTAGACATCCCGGGTATGATAAAGTTAATCATAAATTATAATATAATAAATAACTATAAATAATTATAACAAATAATAATATAATAATAAAAATTATTCAATAATGTAATCAAATCAAAAACACTGAAATTTGCTCAGTTGCAGAATTATCGCTGTCATTACTTTTCAGTGTTTGATGACTAATATCCCCACAAATCACTATCACTCAATTCTGCAAGTGATTCTAATTTATTATCGCTGTTTTCTAGCTGGAGTAAAACCACTTTTGATGTAAAGGGACACTTTTTGGTTGCTATGGACAATCTCCAGTTTCCAGGCAGAAAGAACAGTATATATAATATAAAACTGCATGCAGGGAACTGGACAAACCACTAGGGACAAAAGGGATGTGATATAATGTGATACAGTAATGTAATCTGTAAGATTACAGTGTACTATATGTGTATTGTGTTTTTAACTTTTTGAATTTGGCGACGGGCTCCGTCCCCATGCGTCGCAACGCTCCCAGGAAACGGAGCTTGCCACTGTGATGAATCGAGCGGAGGACAGCTCGCACACACAGCGGGGAGACATCCTGGGGACAAGGTAAGTAAGTTGTACATGGATCCTGCGATGCAATCCCGAGTGTGGCTCGGGGTTACCGCTTTCGGTACTGAAAATTCACCCTGAGCCACACTCAGGAATACCACTAGGGAGGTTAACGTGATATGAAAGGTTAGTTTTTTGGGGGTTTTTTAATAACAAACATGTCATATTTACCTGCTGTGTTTTTCTCGGGTACCCCACTGGTGCTCCTGGTTCCTCCCCCTTGACCAGTGCCCCCAATAGTAAGCCATTTGCTATGGGGGCTTTAGTGCGTGCTCGCTCCTGACCCTGCTCTATGTGCCTGTAAGACACAGAGCTGTGGCTCAGCCCTGTCCCAGCTCTCTCCTTATTGGCTCACTGGTTGTGATTGGCAACCAGTGGGAGCCAATGGCTCCCGCTGCTATGTCTCAGCCAATGAGGAAAGAAAGACCTGAGACAGCCAAGACTCCCACGCACATTGCATGATCAAGAAGAGGTTCAGGTAAGTATTGGGGGGGGGGGGGCTGTGGGGGGATTCTGCATACCTTTTTTACCTTCAGACATAAAATGCATGAAGGTGAAAAGCTTCAGCCTTTACAACCACTATTACATGTCTCTTCTGCAATAAAGAGCCTGCCTGTTCACAGTTTTTGAAAGAGGGACTTTTATTGCACTTTATTTCAGCTAAACACATTCCAGGTGCATCAAAACAAAGGGTGTTCAAAGACTGACAGTTCGTTTTCCTTCTAAAGAAGTCAAAGTTTGAGTAGAAAAGCCTGTCCCCTGCCACCTGCTGAAGAATGGGACTATTGCTCTATGTGGGGAAGCTATGGTCTTAGTGCAGAGGTTCAATATGCCCCTTAATAATCAGACCTACAGCTCTGCAATCAACAAAACTTCTGCTCCCTGCTGATTTTGTTTTGACTTAAAGCGGTTGTAAACCTGTGATTGCCACTTTTACCTATAGATAAGCCTAGAATAAGGCTTACCTATAGGTAGTGTATGTGCAAAAAACAAATCGCATTTAAAGCAATCCTCATTAATGTCAATCATATATTGAAATAACCATTGACCAAAACAGCTGAGAATAATAATAAAGTGCAAAATGTGCTATAGTGTTAGCATACATAAATATATAGAGCAGTTTGTATAAAGTGCAAGGTATACTAGAGAGTGACCAAACATTAACAAACAAGCAGTTTAAATGGTCCCACATTCATTGCAGGGTAGCCCCTGAACAGTCCTGTGAAGAATAAACCACCTCAGCAGTGAGAGGAAAAAAATTAGTCCATAATAGAGTATCAGAAGGAAGAGAGAGGAAAGTTCCATAAACAATGCACCACTTCCAGGGGACAACCGAAAATTCCACGGTCAGTCAGATCACACAGCCCACAAGGTGCATGAAGAGGAAGAAGATGTCTATATAAGAGTTTCCCCGTACTCCAAGGAAGTATCAGATGGACTCTTACCCGAACTGATGGACCTCCCTTCGGGCAAGGTCGTACTGGCAGGCAGACTTAGCCCTCTGCAGGGACTGTGGATGGCTCAGAGTCCTCCGCTGTATCTTCCGTCTACAGCCTGGAACGAACCAATACTTCCTCCTTGTTTGGTGTGCCGGAGAAATAATTGATTGAGAGTGTGAAACGGCGCGATAATCGTTCCAGGCTGTAGACGGAAGATACACCGGAGGACTCGGAGCCATCCACAGTCCCTGCAGAGGGCTAAGTCTGCCTGCCAGTACGACCTTGCCCGAAGGGAGGTCCATCAGTTCGGGTAAGAGTCCATCTGATACTTCCTTGGAGTACGGGGAAACTCTCATATAGACATCTTCTTCCTCTTCATGCACCTTGTGGGCTGTGTGATCTGACTGACCGTGGAATTTTCGGTTGTCCCCTGGAAGTGGTGCATTGTTTATGGAACTTTCCTCTCTCTTCCTTCTGATACTCTATTATGGACTAATTTTTTTCCTCTCACTGCTGAGGTGGTTTATTCTTCACAGGACTGTTCAGGGGCTACCCTGCAATGAATGTGGGACCATTTAAACTGCTTGTTTGTTAATGTTTGGTCACTCTCTAGTATACCTTGCACTTTATACAAACTGCTCTATATATTTATGTATGCTAACACTATAGCACATTTTGCACTTTATTATTATTCTCAGCTGTTTTGGTCAATGGTTATTTCAATATATGATTGACATTAATGAGGATTGCTTTAAATGCGATTTGTTTTTTGCACATATACTATTCTTAGCGCACGTTTTTGTTTATTTGATTGTTGTTTACACTGATATTGGTGTTATATCCGTGCAGCTTTGAGCTTATATTATTTTGAAGCTTTAGCGCGGTTACACTTTCTGCTTTTAATACCTATAGGTAGTGAAAATATTTCCTAAACATGCGCCATTTATGAGATATTTACCTTGTGAAGAAACGGACCTCTGTGCCGTTTCTTCACTCGCAAGTGCCGTGACTGACGGCTCCCGCGCATGCAGGGGAGTGATGTCACGGGACTCCTGCCAGTCACAGAGCCAGAGTCCGCGGCCCCGGAAGGAAGAGGGGTGAAGATGGATGTGGCCACCAGCAGGGACATACTAGCCCATTATGCTTTTACTTTGCTGGGGAACAAAGAGGAAGTAAAACCCATCAGGTCTTTATTGACAGACTGACAGATGTACTTTCCATTGTAAGTAAATGGGGTCACTCAATTTATAATATGGGCGTATTTCCCTACCCAGGAGGTACTGCATGCAGTCGCCCATACAAAGGAATGGCTATAGGCAGGTGTTTGCTGATACTTGCATAAACATGTGCCTGCAGACATTTAATCCTTAACACAGAACAGTCACTGCATTCTTTTGTCACAGGAAACACAAAAATTGCACTTTAGACGTATTTTAAAGGGCTATTTAGGGCTTCCCAGAAATAAGATGTACTTGTAAAACTTGTCTGATAGGTAGTTGGAATTGGAAGCTCTGGTTGCGAAATATCGTTGGAGTGTTTTGCAGTGTTGTCAGATCATAATGGTCAGGTATTGCAAGCTTCCCACAGTTGATAGGCAAGCTGTAATTATAGTGTAGGAATTGAAGGAAGTTCCCAGGTGCCTTCTTAATGATTTAAATGTTTCCTGTTTTTTTTTTTCTTTTTAATTGTCCTCTAGGTTTGCTGTGCTCTGGGGTTTTCCTTTATTACTTTATTCGCCAGCCTCTGTGGAGTTATCCAGAGGGTTGTATCAGGAATGTAGTATGGGTTCATTTTTTTTTTTATTTAAAGCTGACCTCTAGGAATGATCTGTATTGCATAATTACATTGGTCCAGCTTGGCACACTGTAAGTATGAATAGTTTATGCCTGATCGGCTGCTGAGGAAGCCAACAATCACTGTATTAGATGGCACTACTACAGTGATAGCTGCAGTCTTCTAGTTCTTGCTCTGTTCTGAGTGAGCAGCTTCCCCTCTTCACATTGACCACAGGGGGTCGCTCACTCTGCACTGCCGCCAATCAAAGAACGTCTTGTATCTTTTTCAGGGAATATGAGGCGTCCTCTGATTGTACAAGGTGCATATTGAGACGTCACTGTCCCTCCTTTCCAATCAGAGAAAGCCTTTTATTTATTTGAAAAAACATAACAAAAAAACAAGGCATTCGATGAATGGCAGCAGTGACAAGCAAGTTACTACCTGTGGTCAGGGTGCATAGGAGAAGCTGCTCGCACAGACTATAGCAGGGGCTGGAAGATCACAGCTATCTCTGTAGTAGCACTAACTAATTGTCAGGGCTGGACCCAGCCCTTCCTTCTCTGTGCTGGCTGCTCAGCTGTCGGCTAATTGCCAGCTCCTATCTCTCCACAGTGACTCACCTGTTGATGATCCTGCTCGATGGTCCTGCTTACTTAAGCCGTCCAACCCAGATGATCTCTGCCTTCGTTTTAGTAACAGCTCTAGAGACGCTCTCCTGTGTTCCTGTTAAAGACTTGCTTGGCTGACATTCCTTCTGGCTCCAGATCCTGCTTGCTGTTCTACTACGCTCATCTCTGGCTCCCTGACGTTTTGGCTTGTCTGACTATCTGTTCCGGTTCCTGAACTCTGGCTATGTTTTGAATACGTTTACTCTGTTTACCTTTTTTTTTATTATTATTAAACAAGTGTGATTTAACTGTACTTCTGTCTCAGTCCGATTAATCTAATGATTACTGTCTTCCCCAGGAACCCATCAGGTGTGGGATATGCAAGCTTGTGTAGCACCCTCTACTTAGGTAGGTGCTAGAAGTTAGGGTTTTTCATAGTACAGGGGAATTTAGGCAGGCCTAGCTGGAAGATAGGCCTTTTGGTATTGATCTGTGTGGGCTGGAGTGACTCAGAGTAGCAGCTGTGACTCACAGACAACATCACTCCACTGTCACCTCCCTCTTTCTTCTAGAGGATTCTAGAAGAAGAGGAGGGGAAGAGGGGTGGAGCTGTCTAGGGTGTCTCAGGGAGCCCTGACCAATCCCCAACTAGGATTGGCAGGGGGCATACCTCCATAAAATACCCAGGGTCAGCCCAGCTGGGGAGGAGTTGTCGGGTGGAAGAACTGAGGATGGAGTACTAGGCCTTTGAGGGAGTTCCCCAGTCTGGGGGGGGGGGGGCGACCTTGGGCCTGAGACTCAGGTGCAGGACGGAGCCCTTCAAGAACTCATGAATGCTCTGACCAGGAGGCACAGAGAGGAGTTAAAGAGGACAGCAGAAGCTAGTACTGCCAGGCAAGTCTTCAAGAGGGTACCACCGGTTGCAGCAGGAGGGCTGGTAAATGACATGGGCAGTTGGGAGGACTGGAGAGGCATACCAGAGAGGACTGAGAGGAAAACAGTTAGAGCTAGGTGTGGAGCCAGTGAGAATTGCAATGTCACGGGCAGTGAATTCAGGCAGCTGCAGCCAGGAGGGTTGGCAGGGCCTGAAGAAGACTTACTGTAGTACAGTGGTGTAATGGTTAGCATAGGCTTCCTTCCACACTCCAAAGATATGCTGGTAGGGTAATTGGCTCTTATTTAAATTGGCCCTAGTATGTGTATGTGAGTTAGGGATCTAAGATTGTAAGCTCATTGAGGGTATATGTAAAGCACTGCAAAAAATAGACGGTGCTATATAAGAACTTGAAATAAATAAGTTAATGTATGTGTTCCTATCTTAAAGCGGAGTTCCACCCAAAAATGGAACTTCCGCTTTTCGGAATCCTCCCCCCCTCCGGTGTCACATTTGGCACCTTTCAGGGGGGAGGGGGGGAGCAAATACCTGTCTAATACATACGGGCATAGATCAAATAAAGTCCTAAAAATTAGAAATCACATGTAGATGGAAAAAGGATTCTCCTCTGGAATGATGTAGGTGCTCAAGAAAATTCCATGCAGTGCTACAAATCCGTGAACCCACCACCGGCCAGCCAAACCGCTCACCTTAGCATATGGACCCCTGAACTAACAGATGGGTCATAACAGCTTTTACCACACTCAGTGGATAAGGATGAAGACTTGTCTAAGTAGATGGTCCCACGGTAATGAAAATAGCACTCGAAATTGCAGATCATATCACATGAAATAAAAATGGAAAAACATAGTGCACACTGCGTGGCTAAAACACAATAACATTTATTAAAATTCGGTACTCACAAACACGGCTAAGGTGAGCGGTTTGGCTGGCCGGTGGTGGGTTCACGGATTTGTAGCACTGCATGGAATTTTCTTGAGCACCTACATCATTCCAGAGGAGAATCCTTTTTCCATCTACATGTGATTTCTAATTTTTAGGACTTTATTTGGACTTTTAAGTATAGCGCTGCACTGCTTTGTTTTCCATATGTCTTTTGAGGTTTTATATGTTTGCCTTTAGTGTTCAGCAGCTTGTTTACTTTGTGACAGTTGTATTTTTGCGCTGACTGTATTTTCTTTAATACGGGCATAGATACCCAAGCCACCCACAGGTATCTACGCCACTTCCGGCGCCATCTCCGTCCCCCGCTATCTTCTGGGAGACACACAGGTCCCAGAAGACAGCAGGGACCAGTGGGATTGTGCAGCGCGATTCGCGCATGTGCAGTAGGGTATCACAGCCGCTAGTGGTAATGGCATGTAAAATCTGGCAGGCTGTTTGTGTCCAAGTTAATTGACTGATCGACTTGGCTACAGTCAATCGACTTGGCTACATTCAGCCTGCACATACATGGAAAAAATAAAAGTCAGCAGCTACAAAGAACTGTAGCTGCTTTTTCTTAAAAAAAGCCACTCACCTGTCCCACGATCCAGCGGTGTACGCACCCCAGTCGGTCTCCCCTGCTTTCTTCTTTCCTTGGCCAGCATCTTCACTATGGGCACCCAGCTGTGACAGCTTGCGGCTTCAGAGCCGGGTGCCCACTGCACATGCGCAAGCAGGGCTGCACATCGTGAATGGTAGATACAGTCTTCTTTGACCTGACCTTAGACTGCAGGGAGAGAAGGAGGGAAGAAAACTTCCGCTCCGATTGCCTAGGCCTAGGAAGTGGGAGCAGGTACCTGTCAAAATTGGGTACCCTCTCTCCCCTCAAGAGTGCCAATTGTTCAAGGGGAGTGGGGGACCAGTCCTTAAAGCGGAACGTCCCCTTTTTGGTGGAGTTTTGCTTTAAGGTACACTGAAACATCCATGGGTCGTTTTGTTACAGTCACACACCTGATACAGAGAAAACATAGGATCCTCTGCTTTGTGGAAGCTTTGTTAAAGAGTATCATTGTAGGGAAGTCTGAGCATCCATCAGGGACTGTGCTGTGAAGAAATACTGTATGTGCTGCAACTTTGGGTATGTTACTCTCTCTGTATTATCTGTAATAACACTAAAGAAAAAACATCTAATGCCGCATACACACGACCGTTTTTTCCGTCAGAATAAACTCTGACAGTTTTTCTGATGGAGTTCCGCTGAAATGGACTTGCGCACACACACGATCACACCAAAGTCCGATCGTTTAGAACGTGTGACGTACAGCGCGTACGACAGCACTAGAAAAAGGAAGTTAAATAGTCAGTAGCCAATAGCTGCCCTTGCATCGTTTTTGGTCCGTTGGAATAGCATACAGACGAACGGTTTTCCCGATAGGAATTTATTCCGTCGGAAAGATTTAAAACATGTTCTATTTCTAGGTCTGTCAGAATTTTCGAAAGAGAAAGTCCGATGAAGCCCACACACGATCGGAATCTCCGATGAAATGATCCTTTTCTGCCGGAAAGTCCGATCATGTGTACGCGGCATAAAAGGATGGCCTACTTTTATTTATTATATTTAAAATAAGCAAGTGAAACTACCTGAGGGCAAGGTGTTTCTTATACAGGATCCCACTTTAATTTACAGGCCTGAATAGAGGCAGTGGCAGGGCCATTCACAGAGAATAATCCCAGAGATGACACACCAGGATAAATATTCTTATTTAAAAAAAAGACAGTTATTGTCTACTGAGTCCAATTAATTTAGAAAAATAGAGTCATATGTCTGAAATCAGAGTGCCTTAGGCTGGTGTTAAAGCTATGTGAATTGAGTCTAAAAATCACTCAAATAAGTGTAGGCTTAGCCTTTAGTTGTCATACAGGTGAAAGAAACTCTAGAAGCTATGTGAAAGTACCTAACTAAAGCAGGACATACACAATAAGATTCCAGCCCCACAGGCGGAACAAGAGAAATCCCGATTACCCCATCTACGCTAATCAATATGGATGATTAATTCTCCAATGCCAAATTTTGAATGCTGACAGCTGGTGCCCAGAATACCCAAACAATCCTTGCATCTGAGTGGATTTAGGTGCAGTTTGCTGAGAATTTTCCACCCAGCTCATTCGATAAAAATTGATTGAAGATCAACTTTTGTCAAGCCGGGCAGTGCCAACAGGGTGGTCACTCTCAGAACAAATTTAGATGAATTAATCAGGAATTGTTCAAAATTCAATCTGTGTATGGTCAGTTTAAAGTAGAAGATAAGGCTAACCTAACTATTTCTACTATCTCCTGCATACCTCCTATCTATCCTGCATGCCCTATAAAAAAAAATCTGTGTACCTACCATTTTTTAATCTGGTCCAGTCACGTGATCCAGCAGCTTCAGTCTCCCCATGTCAGTAAGTAGCTGCTGCTGCAGGGAAGAGGAGGGAGCACAGACAACGGAAGGACAATGGGAGCCTATGGGTGACGCCATGGCTCCAGGAATTCACAGCCATTATCGAGCGTTCCTTTACAAAGGGGAACCAGAGCTGCTGAATAATGTGACAACCAGCATGTCGGATTTGCTTCAAATTATCGCAAGCAGCTACTATAGCTGCTAGCCAGGGCCAATGCTACCACTAGGCAAACTAGGCAGCCGCCTAGGGCACATTGCTGCCTAGGGGCGCCTGGCTGCTGGTTTTCCTCCACGTCTGCATGCTCTGCAGGCTGCAGCATGTAACTAACTCAGTCCGACTGGTATTGTAATTGGAGGTGCAGCGCAGCACTGAAGCCAGCACTAGAGGAAGCAGAGCCAATTCTTCCTGTATAGCGGCACATTCTGTCACATGGGCAGGGCAAAGGGGGTGGGGTCAGGGGTGGAGCCAGGGGTAGAGCCAAAGGGGGTGGCAAAATGAGGTTTCGCCTAGGTTGTCAAAAATCCTTGCACCAGCCCTTCTGCTAGTGATAATCACTGTTTCTCCTGATGGGGACAGCCTCCCCCTCCCGCTCCCCCCCGCCTAGGGAAGACAATTGCTCGGCAGGAGGGATTCCCCTGTCAGCACTGTCTGTGCTGATGGGGGAATCATGTGAATTTCTTTCCTGCAACCCATGGCTGCAAGAAATTCACATTGTCTACGGCGAGCCTTACATGATTGTTCTTTAAATCAGTCCCTTTCTATCTCCTTTCGGCCAGTCCCAAAACCACTGGCCCTCCTGCCTGTTTGTGGGTGTCTCCTTTAGCTGGTCAACTGAAGACACCTGTGTGTGCCTGCTCCTATCTGGGACCAGAGCCAAGTTGTGCATCCATAGACCAACACCGTGCCCAGCAAGCCACAACCCTGCTCTCTCTTCCTCTCAACAATTTAACTGAGCCTATTGCTCTGCTGCCCTCATTACCCTTTCCTACCATTCAAAAGTAAGCCCCAAACCTGATGGCAATGACAAAGGGATCACAGACAAATGTTTTGGGGACAGGGGACATCAAAAACTGGGGAGTTTTTACCTTAATTCAGACACCTAGCATGTAGAAGTACTTTAAATTGCAGCTTTGCCCAGGTTTCTCAGTTGTGCGTCTGTGCTATCTACTTTGATTGTGGTATTACACTGAAATGATGGAAGAAAAAAATCAAAGTAATAAATACAACCATTAGTTATAGCATACGTATTAGGCTTGGTTCATATACAGTATCTCACAAAAGTGAGTACACCCCTCACATTTTTGTAAATATTTTATTATATCTTTTCATGTGACAACACTGAAGAAATGATACTTTGCTACAATGTAAAGTAGTGAGTGTACAGCTTGTATAACAGTGTAAATTTGCTGTTCCCTCAAAATAACTCAACACACAGCCATTAATGTCTAAACCGCTGGCAACAAAAGTGAAAATGTCCAAATTGGGCCCAATTAGCCATTTTCCCTCCCCGGTGTCATGTGACTCATTAGTGTTACAAGGTCTCAGGTGTGAATGGGGAGCAGGTGTGTTAAATTTGGTGTTATCGCTCTCACTCTCTCATACTGGTCACTGGAAGTTCAACATGGCACTTCATGGCAAAGACCTCTCTGATGATCTGAAAAAAGAATTGTTGCTCTAAATAAAGATGGCCTAGGCTATAAGAAGATTGCCAAGACCCTGAAACTAAGCTGCAGCACGGTGGCCAAGACCATACAGCGGTTTACCAGGACAGCTTCCACTCAGGCCTCGCCATGGTCGAACAAAGAAGTTGAGTGCACGTGCTCAGCGTCATATCCAGAGGTTGTCTTTGGGAAATAGATGTATGAGTGCTGCCAGCATTGCTGCAGAGGTTGAAGGGGTGGGGGGTCAGCCTGTCAGTGCTCCTACCATACGCCGCACACTGCATCAAAATTGGTCTGCATGGCTGTTATCCCAGAAAGAAGCCTCTTCTAAAGATGATGCACAAGAAAGCCCACAGTTTGCGGAAGACAAGCAGACTTATGCCCCGTACACACAATCTGATTTTCCAACAACAAAACTGTGGAATTTTGTTCGTGGCTCCAACATGTCTTGCATACACACAGTCACACAAATGTTGGCCAACAATTACGAACGTAGTGACGTACTAGACGTACTACATGGTTTTTCAGCTCTTTAACGCCACCCTTTGGGCTCCTTCTGCTAATTTCGTGTTAGTAGAAGTCTGAGTGTTGATTCGCGCTGTTCTTTTTGCATTTTTCATTTAGCAATATTATTATTATTATTCTTGATATCACTTGAAAAAAAAAGCCTTTGAAAATGAATTTGCAATAACTCCATCAGTATCACCAGCAAAGCAGCTTCATTATTATCCCATTAAAGAAGAAGAGAATTGTGCTCTGCATTTGGAGATTTGATAATTTGCCACGTCACGAATGTTAATTCTCCATTACGAACGCTAGTTTACAAGACCGGCCGCTTCTGCTTCTAAGCATGCGTGAATTTTTGTGCGACGGACTTGTGTACATAGATCGGAAAGTCCGACAACAAAATTTTGTTGGCGGAAAATTTGAGAACCTGCTAGCAAACATTTGTTGGCGGAAAGTCCACCAACAAATGTTCGATGGAGCATACACATGGTCGGACTTTCCGCCAACAAGCTCACATTCAACATTTCCCATTGGAAAGTCCAACCGTGTGTACGCGGCATAAGGATATGGATTACTGGAACCATGTCCTGGTGGTAAGATTGTCATTGTCTGGGGTTGCATGAGTGCTGCTGGCACTGGGGGGCTACATTTCATTGAGGGTACCATGAATGCCAACATGTACTGTGACATACTGAAGTAGAGCATGATCCCCTTCCTTTGGAGACTAGGCCACAGGGCAGTATGCCAACATGATAACGATCCCAAACACACCTCCAAAATGACCACTGCCTTTCTAAAGAAGCTGAGAGTAAAGGTGATGGACTAGCCAAGCATATCTCCAGATCTAAACCCTAATGAGCATCTGTGGGACATCCTCAAACGGAAGGTGGAGGAGTGCAAGGTCTCTAACATCCACCAGCTCCGTGATGTCATCATGGAGGAGTGGAAGAGGATTCCAGTGGCAACCTGTGAAGCTCTGGTGAACTCCAAGGGGGTTAAGGCAGTGATGGATAATAATGGCGGCCACACAAAATATTGACACTTAGGCCCAATTTGGACATTTTCACCAGGGTTGTACTCACTTTTGTTGCCAGTGGTTTAGACATTAATGGCTATGTGTTGAGTTATTTTGAGGGGACAGCAAATTTACACTGTTATACAAGCTGTACACTCACTACTTTACATTGTAGCAAAGTGTCATTTCTTCAGTGTTGTCACATGAAAAGATATACTAAAATATTTACAAAAATGTGAGGGGTGTACTCACTTTTGTGAGATACTGTATATGCAGTTTCTCCATGGCTGCGTTTTCTCGTGCACAGTAGCCTAATTATTTGAATGGGCTGCTGTATCCACTGAAAACACAGGGAAAAGATCCCTGCATTTTTTCAGAAAATGCGGTCGCAGGGAAACCGCATAGTGTAGTTCAGTTTCCAGTGTGTGGAGGTGCCATTAGGATTGTACAGAACACAAGTACACAAATACTTACTGAACTATGTAAACACATTCATGGTAAAATAGTATCATCAACAGATGATTTAAAGAGGATTTAAAAGAAGAATTCCAGGTATGAATATTTTATACATAATTACATTGGGTTAGCTTCGACCAATGTAACTATGTATATGCCATACCTGTGGGATCCCCCGGAAGCTGAAAGTCACTGTAGTAGATGCCACTACTCCAGTGATCTTCACTTGCTTCGGGGTTCTACTGTTCTGGTGCATTCTGAACACAGTAGGTCGTCCGCTTAGCACATGCCCCATTTGAAAAATTCTATGCATTTTCTGAATAAATGCAAAGCATTCTGTGATTGGAAAAGGTGGAGAGCATGACATTACTGCCCCACCTCTCCACCTTGCACCATTTCAGATTAAAATGCAATGTGATCTTTGCAATGCACACTATTTTACTTGTCCACTTTCTATTTTTTTAAGTGCTCAAATTAACCCTTCAAAATGAAATAATTTGTATTCTCCCGGAAAAAAGACAAACTGATTTTTCCAAGATATCATCAGTGTCCACCAGCGCAGCCTCATCAGACAATCTACAGTCAGTTTAATTGTTCATGATTGCATTGGGGAGAAGGAACTACTGTTCCTGCCAGCCAGATCACATCAGATCCGCGCACTGGGGATCTCAGCACTGCCGCTCCTACTCCAAACCTGACCCGATACTTAGCTACACTTGCAGCCTCTGCCTTCTCCACGACCACCTAGACTGCATCGGGGTCTGAGAATCAGTGGCGCTCCCAGCTCCATCCCGCCCTCCTCTGCTCTCTGTGAGCTACTGCTGCAGCACTGCCTCAATGACAGTGGCATTGTGGGGGGTCTTCAATGTGCAGGCAGCATGGGCTCCAGGGGCAGCTTCCCTATTTGCCCTGTGTTAAAGACGGCACTGCCTTCTCCACGACCACCTAGATTGCATCTGACGGGGTCTGAGAATCAATGGCGCTCCCAGCTTCGTCCTGCCCCCTCCCCTGCTCTCTGTGAACTACCGCTGCGGCACTGCCTCAATGACAGTGGCATCGTGGGGGGCTCTCAATGTGCAGGCAGCATGGGCTCCAGGGGCAGGTGCCCTATTTGCCCTGTGTTAAAGACGGCACTGGCCACAGACAGAAGACAGAGCAGCACAAGCGGCCGTACTCCATTCGGCCATTTGGGCTGCTCTGTTTTCTTTCCGTGGCTCAGTGACAGGCCCAGCTGGGAGATCGCCCGGTGCTCGCGGTGTCTGTGAGCCCGCAGCCAAATGCAGGAGACTCCTGCGACTCGCGGGAGACTTGGGATGCCTGCAGTACACAGTGCTGGGTTTCTGCTGTGAGACGGAGACTTCTCATCTCACACCCAGAACAATGCAGAGTTGGTCTGAGCAGTGCTCAGCCATTCATAGGCAACTTTGTATTCTGTGAATGAGGGGTGGGCTGATGATATCACGGTCCCTGATTCAGCCAATCAGAGGAAGCTTTGTATTCATTCACAGAATACAAAGCTCCCTAACAATGGCTGAGCACCTCTCAGACCTACTCTGCATTGTTCCAGGTGTGAGACAGGAAGTCTCCTTCTCATATCCGGAATCCAGCACTCTTTTTTGCTGAAGCTACATGCATATATACAGTACTTAGATACACTGCAGCACTCAGTGAAGGAAACAGTTTGTTTGGACCAGCTTGGTCCAAATTAACTATTTAAAGTGACAGGAAACATGAAAACCAGCTTTAAGCAAATAGGTTTTTGTGAATTTGTTGCTGTTGTAAAGCTTCTTACCTAGAGATCCTGCCAGTAAAAGACTGACAATGCTAACCCACTACTACATGCGCAGTTCAGTTCTGGGACTCATATCAAATAAACTCAGTGCCTCGATGCTGCAAATAAACTCCTGTGTGTGTGCACAGGTGTAATGTCTGTAGGCAGGGGCAGTCTACTTTCTCCACTGTAGGGGGCACTGGTCCGCAGCGGCATTGCAGTTGGGGAGGAAGTCAAGAGGAATATGGTTCTTCTATGATTTCCTGGGTCACTGGGGAAGTTATCCAATTGGATGCTGCAGCCCCATGTGACTCTAGCAGCCATATTTGGTCAGGCACAGCATATTTAAGGCCCTGGCTCCCAAGCTTGGCGCACTCTTTGTGAGTGGGCAGAGTAGGGACAGGTACCCTGCCTAGTTGGGACAGAACTAGCAGCAGGGAAAGGTTCCTGATGAGGAGGGAAAGCGTAGGGCTCTGGACATCTTCCTGTTTGACAACGAGACAGCCAGGCCACATTCTGCTCCTCCTAACAGATGGAAAAATCTGCTTGTTCACAGAAACCATGTCCGGATTGTACTTCAGCGCCTTAGAGAGAATAATCTGTATCTCAAGCTAGAGAAATGTTCTTTTGAATGTTCTGAGGTTCTGTTTCTGGGATGCTTTGTCTCTAGTTTGGGTCTTTGTTTGGATCCTGGAAAGGTCTCGGCCATTATCAACTGGCCTCTTCCTGCCAGCCTCAAGGCCACACAGTGCTTTCTTAGGTTCACAAATTATTATAGGCAGTTCTTCAGGAATTACTCTTCCATTGCTGCACCTATTTTCGCCTTGACCAAGAAGGGTGCGAATGCCAAGGAGTGGTCCCCTAAAGCTGTCTCTGCATTTCATGATTTAAACAGGCCTTTGTTTCTGGACCTCCCTTGAGGAGACCTAGTCCTGGGGATCCATTTTGTAATTAAAGTGGATGCTTCCTCAATGGGGGTGGGAGCTGTGCTTCTTCAATCCTTTGAGAAGAAACGTCAAACATGTGTGTTCTTCTCCAAAAATGTACCCAGACAGAGAAAAATTATGCTATTGGTGATCGGAAACTTCCTGCATTTAAATTGGCGTTAGAGGAGTGGCGTCATCTCTTGGAGGGTTCCCCTCACTCCATAACGTTTTTCACTGATCATAAAAATCTGCAGTACTTAAAGAATGCCAAATGACTGAATCCCAGACAGGCCAGATGGAGCCTTTTCTTTTCCCGCTTAAATTTTACGATTACAGTGGAACCTTGGATTACGAGAATAATCCGTTCCAGGAGAATGCTTGTGATCCAAAGCACTCACATATCAAAGCAAGTTTCCCCATAGAAGTCAATGGAAACGAAGATAATTTGTTTCGCATTGACTTCTAATGCATGTAATACCCCATGTGGCCAGAGGTGGGGGGGGCGCCAGAGAGCCTCGGAAATACTCGGGGGCAGCTCGGCTGAACTCGGAAACCCTCGGAAAGGCTCGGAAAGATTATTTCTGAGTGTTTCCGAGTGTTTCCGAGTATTTCTGAGTGATTCCAAGTATTTCGGAACGGCATCGAACCGTTTTGAGTGTCACCTCTGGCCAAATGCGGTACTGCACACCACATTAGCTTGAATTCTGCTCATTTTGCGAGACAACACTCGCAAACCAAGTCAGGATTTTTCTTAAAAAGTTGCTCGCCTTTCAAAATGCTCGTTAACCGCGTTACTCTTTAACCAAAGTTCCACTGTACGTGTCACGTACCTGATGGCGAGCCTGACGTGTAGAGGAAGGCCTCCCGTACAACTCCGGCTCAAGGGCCGCTGGTAGTGGAACAGCTGGCGCTGGAGCACGGCGGAGTAAGAGTGCCTATGGAAGTCCTGAAGTCTGAGCAGGAAGTTGCCGGAACACACAGGTGGACGGCTGGACTTGACTGGAAGTAGACAGGGGAGTCGCTGGATCACTGGCAGGTCTCGGCAGCAGAGAGACAGATCAGATGACTCGGCTGGCAGGAACGTGGTCAGGTCACAGACAGATTAGGCAACGGCTAGGCAGATCAGGTACAACAGCAGGCAGGAGAGAGGTCAGGTCACAGGCAGGTTCGGCAACAGGTAGGCAGATCAGGTACAAACAGCAGGCAGGAGAGAGGTCAGGTCACAGGCAGGTTCGGCAGCAGGTAGGCAGATCAGGTACAAACAGCAGGCAGGAGAGAGGTCAGGTCACAGGCAGGTTCGGCAGCAGGTAGGCAGATCAGGTACAAACAGCAGGCAGGAGAGAAGTCAGGGAGCAGGCCGGAACGATGATCGGAAGTCAACACAGGTAGCAAGAATTCAGGTACACGCTGTAGACCAAGCAGCAACCAGCCAGTACTAAGTCTGTGTTTAAATAGGCCGTCTGGCGCCAGTTCTGATGACAGGCGTGCGCGCGCGATCGCGAACGCGCGATCGCGCATTCGCTGATGCGCCCGTAGTTGTTCTGTGAATCCCTTGCCGGCGCCTGCGCACAAGTGTATGCTTGCGAGCATTAGCTGTATTCTGCGGATGACTTCCCTGACATTGCCCCCCCCTTACGGGCAGCCTCCGGATGCCCAGATGGTTCCTCTTCAGGGGATGTCTGCGGAAGAAGGCACGTATTAAGTCCATAGCATGTACATTCCGCTCTGGTTCCCAGGAGTTCTCCTCCGGTCCATAACCTCTCCACTTGATCAGATATTGTAATTGACCCCTTCTCCTTCTACAGTCTACAATCGCTTCCACCTCGAACTCCTCGTCTCCACTGACCATCACCGGTTCAGGTGGTCTAGACTCCCAATTAGGAAAGGGATCAGGCAATGCGGGCTTTAACAAAGATACATGAAATACCGGATGTATGCTGAAGGATTCTGGTAGGGATAGTTCGTAGGAAACATCATTAATCCTTCTCCTCACAGGAAACGGCCCAAGGAATTTAGGGGCCAACTTCTTTGACGGGCAGGCCAGTCTCAGATTTGTTGTTGCCAACCAAACCCGGTCCCCTGGTTGCAGAATGAGTTCCCCTCTCCTCTTCCTATCAAAAGCTCTTTTATTATCCTGTTGAGCCTTGGTTACGGTCTCTTTCAACAGCTTGTTATTGCGATTAAAGAAGTCTACAGTGCTTTGGACAGCTGGTACTGAAGACTCAGGGACAAGGTCAGGCAAAAAGGTGGGAAGCCATAATTAGAGAAGAATGGAGATTGCTTGGTGGCTGCATGACAGGAGTTGTTATATGCAAACTCGGCTAAGGGTAAGAGAGACACCCAATCATCCTGCACAAATGAAGTGAAACAACGGATGTACTGTTCCAGCGTCTGATTGGTCCGTTCAGTCTGACCGTTAGACTGCGGATGATATGCGGATGACATGGAAAGTTTAATCCTTAAGGCTTCACACAGTGCCCTCCAAAACCTTGAAGTAAATTGGACTCCGCGGTCAGAGACAATGTCGATGGGTACCCCATGGAGTCTAACGATTTCCTTAATAAATACTCGAGCAGTCTCAGCAGCAGAGGGTGTACCCTTCAAGGGTAGGAAATGAGCCATCTTAGTTAGCCGGTCTACTATGACGAAGATGGCTGTACAGTTTTCAGAGGGAGGTAGCTCAACTATAAAATCCATGGAGATCATGGTCCACGGCCTGTCGGGCACAGGTAAAGGTCTGAGCAAACCCCACGCCTTATTTCAGATGTTCTTACTCCGGATGCAAGTAATGCAAGTGTCTATATATTCCTTGCAGTCCTTCTCCATATTAGGCCACCAAAATGTGCGTTGCATTAAGTTTATTGTTTTGCGAATGCCAAAGTGACCTGCTAGAGGGTGATCATGGCAGAGTTCTAGAACTGATAAACGGACTGCTTCTGGGACGAAGACTTTGTTCCCTCTCCAAAGAAGTCCATCTCTTGCCTGTAACGTCTCTCCGACAGGATCAGGGGAAACTGCGGACGCCTGCTTCAACTGTGACATGAGATCGGACTGTAGCAACAGAAAATTTCCTGCTGGTAGGATGGTGTCAGGTACTGGTAAAACCTTTGGATCCTCGAACATACGTGACAGCGCATCAGGCTTGACGTTCTTTGATCCGGGTCTATAGGTGATGTGGAACAAGAACCTTGAAAAAAAGAGTGCCCATCGGGCCTGTCGAGGTCTTAGTCTTTTGGCAGTCCTTAAATATTCAAGGTTCTTGTGGTCTGTATAAATCAATATTGGATGAGCGGCTCCTTCTAACAAATACCTCCACTCTTCCAGGGCGGCCTTTATGGCAAGAAGCTCCCGATCTCCCACGTCGTAGTTTCTCTCCGCTGGAGCAAGTTTTCTGGAGAAAAAAGCTACAGGATGGACTAAATCCTTGGGACCTTGGCGCTGGGACAGAACTCCCCCGACTGCACTTTCGGAAGCATCTACCTCCAGAATGTAAGGTAGTGCCGGATCTGGGTGGCTTAGTACAGGGGCAGTTGTAAACAGTCCTTTAAGAGTTTCAAAGGCAGCCTGGGCTTCGGGAGACCAGCGGAAACGAGCACCCTGTTTGGTAAGTTGGGTAATTGGTGAGATGATAGCTGAAAAGTTCTTGATAAATCTGCGGTAAAAATTAGCAAACCCAATGAACCGCTGGATCCCCTTCTTATCAGTGGGCGCAGGCCAGGTCAGGATTGCAGACACTTTTTGAGGGTCCATTTCAATCCCTCCTGTAGAAATGATCAAGCCCAAGAACTGGATACGCTGCCGCTCAAACTCGCATTTCTCGGGTTTGGCATAGAGTCCATGTAAGCGGAGACGGCAGAGAACATTCTTGACATGCTCCCGATGGTCAGCAAGGGAGGTAGAGAACACCAGAATGTCATCTAAATAAACAATAACAAAAATGTCCAGGTAGTCTTTGAAGACGTCATTGATGAAGTGTTGGAAGGTAGCCGGGGCGTTACACAAGCCGAAGGGCATGACGAGATACTCGTAGTGGCCAAAACGAGTACGGAAGGCGGTTTTCCACTCGTCCCCTTGGCGTATGCGGATGAGGTTGTAGGCTCCCCTCAGGTCAAGTTTAGTAAAAATAGTAGCAGAACGAAGTCTTTGGAAAAGCTCAGGAACCAAGGGAAGAGGATAATGGTTTTTCACCGTGATCTTGTTCAGGTCCCGGTAATCTACAAATGGCCGTAGTGAATGGTCCTTCTTCTCCACGAAGAATATTCCCGCCCCGGCAGGTGAGGTAGAAGGGCGAATGAAGCCTTTCTGGAGGCTCTCATCAATATATTCCTTTAGAGCTGCTAATTCTTTCTCAGACAGTGGGAAAATCCGACCAAATGGAATAGCAGCCCCAGAAAGGAGCTCAATGGGGCAATCGTAAGCCCTGTGTGGAGGTAAGGTGTCTGCTCCCCGTTTACTGAATACATCAAGGAACTCGTGATAGGCCCCAGGCACCTTTTGGCAGAGCTCAGCATCAACGTCCATACACAACAGGGTGGTGGGTGCAGCAGTGGGATTGGACAGACAGTGCTTCTGGCAGTAAGATGATTGGTACTTGATACTGCCTGATTTCCAGTCCACCTCCGGGTTATGGGCCTGTAGCCATGGTAGACCAAAAATGACGGGGTACAGAGGTGAAGAAATGGCATCTAGACGCAAAAGTTCCTTATGACCAGTAGAGGTCATAGTTAACAGTGGAGGGGTCTCCTGGGTTACCAATCCGGACTTTATACGAGAGCCGTCAGCCAGAAATACGGTAAGTCCCTGCTCTTTGGATTGAAGAGGAATACCTTGTTGGGCAGCAAATGCCAGATCAATGAAGCAACTGCACGCCCCAGAGTCCACAATTGCAGTAGCTGACACGCTTCTCCCTGGGAGCTGAAAGGTAACAGGAAGTGCCAATTAAGCAGAAGTTGCTGGAGGGACCGCCTGACTTGCTGGAGAAGCAGGAGAGGATCCGCGTCCCTTAGCTGGACAAGTCCGTACATGGTGACCCGCCCTGCCGCAGTAAAGGCAGAGGTTGCCTTGAAGACGTCGTGTCCGTTCCTCAGGGGACAGCGACGGGCGAATCAAGCCTAGCCGTGTGGGTGTTACAGTTTCTAATGCAGGAGAGGCCGACCTGACAGATGTCGGCCGAACAGGAACTGCTGACTTCTCCCGCCTGCGCTCTCGCAGACGACGGTCGATCTGGATTGATAATGTGATTAAGTCCTCCAGGGTACTTGGAGCACCCACACGAGCTAACTCGTCTTTTAAGTCCTCCGATAACCCCAGGTGAAACTGATGTCGCAGGGCTGCATTATTCCAGTGGGTATCTGCATTCCAGCACTTGAAATCCCTTATATAGTCCTCGACCGCTCTGCGGCCTTGTCGGAGTGCATGGAGAGAGGACTCGGCAGTAGTGGTTAGTAGAGGGTCCTCGTATATCTTGGACATTGCTTGGAAGAAAGAGGACATGGTATTTAGTTGTAAGTCCTTCTTTTCCAACAGACGAGGAGCCCAGGTTTGGGGTTCACCTTGAAGTAGGGATATGATGAACCCCACCTTTGTAGTCTCTGCAGAAAAAGTCCGTGGCTGGAGTGAAAAATAAAGCTGACAGGCATTGCGGAATGCTCTGAACTGAGTCCGATCTCCAGAAAATCTGTCAGGATTAGGTACTCGTGGTTCTGGGGATGTCATCATTGCAGCGGGAATGGCCGAAGAGAGCTGGACTTGCACATGCTCCACCAGACGCACATATTTCTCCTGCAGGGACTTGACCGCTTGAGTAAGGCCTGTGAGGCATTGGCAGACTTCATGTAGGGGAGAGGTTCCTCCTGCAGGTTCAGTCATGGCTGCTTGGTACTGTCACGTACCTGATGGCAAGCCTGACGTGTAGAGGAAGGCCTCCCGTACAACTCCGACTCAAGGGCCGCTGGTAGTGGAACAGCTGGCGCTGGAGCACGGCGGAGTAAGAGTGCCTATGGAAGTCCTGAAGTCTGAGCAGGAAGTTGCCGGAACACAGAGGTGGACGGCTGGACTTGACTGGAAGTAGACAGGGGAGTCGCTGGATCACTGGCAGGTCTCGGCAGCAGAGAGACAGATCAGATGACTCGGCTGGCAGGAACGTGGTCAGGTCACAGACAGATTAGGCAACGGCTAGGCAGATCAGGTACAACAGCAGGCAGGAGAGAGGACAGGTCACAGGCAGGTTCGGCAGCAGGTAGGCAGATCAGGTACAAACAGCAGGCAGGAGAGAGGTCAGGTCACAGGTAGGTTCGGCAGCAGGTAGGCAGATCAGGTACAAACAGCAGGCAGGAGAGAGGTCAGGTCACAGGCAGGTTCGGCAGCAGGTAGGCAGATCAGGTACAAACAGCAGGCAGTAGAGAGGTCAGGTCACAGGCAGGTTCGGCAGCAGGTAGGCAGATCAGGTACAAACAGCAGGCAGGAGGGAGGTCAGGTCACAGGCAGGTTCGGGAGCAGGTAGGCAGATCAGGTACAAACAGCAGGCAGGAGAGAGGTCAGGTCACAGGCAGGTTCGGCAGCAGGTAGGCAGATCAGGTACAAACAGCAGGCAGGAGAGAGGTCAGGTCACAGGCAGGTTCGGCAGCAGGTAGGCAGATCAGGTACAAACAGCAGGCAGGAGAGAAGTCAGGGAGCAGGCCAGAACGATGATCGGAAGTCAACACAGGTAGCAAGAATTCAGGTACACGCTGTAGACCAAGCAGCAACCAGCCAGTACTAAGTCTGTGTTTAAATAGGCCGTCTGGCGCCAGTTCTGATGACAGGCGTGCGCGCGCACGCGCGATCGCGAACGCGCGAACGCGCATTCGCTGATGCGCCCGTAGTTGTTCTGTGAATCCCTTGTCGGCGCCTGCGCACAAGTGTATGCTTGCGAGCATTAGCTGTATTCTGCGGATGACTTCCCTGACAGTACGTACAAACCTGGTTTCTGCAACAGTCGGGCTGATGCACTCTATAGGTCATTTGACACTTTGGATGAGGAGCCCACCCCAGAACCTGAGCCGATCATTCTGACCTCATGCATTCTTGCCCATTCTACCAACCTGGAGTCAAAAATTCCTCCTGGCAAGACCTTCATCCCCACTGAGCTAAGAACTAAGATCCTTTGCTGGAGACATGATTCTAAGGTGGATCGGGTTCCTCCGATCCTTCCTGCCACTATTGGTGGTCTACTCTCTGCTCAGATGTCAAAAGATTACTGTGCTCAGTCTAAATCCTCCACACAAGCTCCTGCTTGTCTTCTCATGCCCTTTCCCATTCCTAAGGAGCCCTGGTCTCACATTGCCATGGATTTTTTCACCGATCTTCCACTGTCTGAGAATAATACAGTCATTTGGGTGGTAATTGATTGGTTCTCCAAGATGGCTCATTTTGTTCCACTTCCTGGTCTCCCTTCTACTCCTGCTTTGGTTCCCATCTTTGTTCAAGAAATCTTCCGCCTCCATGGGGTTCCTTTTCATATTGTTTCCCACAAGGGTGTTCAATTTACTTCTCGCTTTTGGGGAGCCTATTGCAAATCCCTTGGATTTTTCCTCTTCTTACCACCCTCAATCCAATGGACAGACTGAGAGGGTTAATCAGGAGTTAGAGGCCTTACTTTGCACCTTAGTCTCTGCTCATCATGACGATTGGTCCTCTCTACTCCCGTGGGCAGAATTCTCTCACAACAATCATGTAAACACCAGTTTTCAGAAGACACCCTTTTTCACAGTTTATGGAAGACACCCTCAGCTCCCTCTTCCTATGACCTGTTCTCCAGACATTCCAGCTTTAGGTACAGCTAAGGGATCTTTCAGTTCTGTTTGGGTTAACGTTCATGATTCCCTCCGGGCAGCTGCTGTCAAATTCAAAGTTTTTGCCGACCATCGCAGGCGTAAACCGCCTTCTCTACAGCCAGGGGACAAAGTCTGGCTTTCCACCAGAAACATCAAACTCCAGGTTCCTTCTCTGAACTTCAGATTCCAAAAAGCCTCAAGATCTCAAACTCCTTCCATGTTTCCCTTCTGAAGTCTTTAGTCCTCAATAAGTTCTCTCGTCCTCTCCCTACCGTGGGCCTGGTTTCTGAGGATAATCAGGATATGAGGTTAGTCAAATTTTGACTTCCCGTCTCCGTAAAGGCATTCTTCAGTACCTTGTGCATTGGAAAGGGTTTGGTCCTGAGGAGAGGTCTTGGATCACTGCATCTGATGTCTTTGTGCCTCATCTTTTGAGGAGATTTCATCTGAGGTTTCCCTCCAAGCCTGGGCCCAAGCGGGGGAGGCCTCGTAATAGGGGAGGTATGGTCATGAATCTGCAGTAATGTTCATGTCTGTCTGTCTGCTTACCTCTCTGTTGTGTTCAGCTTAGAGATGGATAGCTGTTCACCTGTGTGCTTAAGTAATCTTCCCTCAAGCATGGCTCCACCTCAGCTCCTAACAGGAAACACTATATTAACCTGTGCACTGCAATCTGATTCTGTTTACCGACCTTGGCTTGTAATTGACTATCTCTGTCTGCCTGATACCCCGACCTTTGGCGTGTTTTCCTGTCTGCTCATTGCCCCGGCCTTTGGCTTATCTCCTGACTATCCCTGTTGTCCTGGACTGCTACTTCCGCTCTGTCCACCCGAGCTGGTCCATGAGCCTGAACTGAGTGACCCCGGGAGTGCAGTGCTCTGTGCCCTGAGCCCACCCCTTTTTAAAGCCTTTTAGAGAATCTGGCTCTAATCATGTGCTTAACCCCCCCCAATTGGAATCCATGGTCCGGAGCCCTGCATGTAGATTAGGGGGCTGAACGCATGGATAGGGAGAGGCGGAGACCCTAATGGATGGGCTGAAACTGGTTGAGAGCACAAGCAACTGTGACAGTTATCATTCTTGGCATGTCTTGATTGTAACTGCTTTGGCAAACAGTTAAATTGATGGTTTTAATTCCGCTTTAATGTTTATATGGAAACTCTGTGGGTAGCCTAAAAGGGAACACGTGAGAATAGAGAAAGTGATTCCATGGACGACTTGTTTCTAAAAGTGAAGGATGAACCTGGATTCACTACTCAGTGAGCCTCTGAGTGGAACATAAATGTTCCCAATAAAATCTCTCATCCTGTATATTTACTGCATGTTAGTGACACACTAGGTGGATAAACCGGGATCAGGATAAAAGCCCCATAATTTGCATCCTTAAAAAATAATCAGCAGTAGCAGCTGCTGTATAAGACACTTACCTGTGGGCATGTAAATGTGTTGTGAACTAGTGCTGTGAGTATGTGCATTTCTGGGTGTTTGGAGATCATTACACATGCAAGAATCCATCTGGATGAGACCTGTTTGATCCTGAATAAGCCTTGGTTACTGACCCAGCTTTCTATCCTGACATTGTGCCTCATCTATGTTGACCTTATTACTGACATCTGTCTTTCTCCAGGTACCATGCTTTGGTTTTCTGCCTTGCTACTGATCCTTGGCCTGACCTTCGCTAGTATCCTATGTAAACTCTCGTACTTGCCTTGGCTAATCTGTCCTGTCAACAAGGTCATCCCAGGGTCCTTGCTCTCAGGGTTCCCTTTGCAGCTTTTCCAACCATCGGTGACTCTGGTAAAGACTACGTGAAGACCAGAGCACAAACCTTTTAAAATGCAGCCGGTGGCCAAGGAGCATCATCTGCTCAAGTGTGTGGGGAGACCCCTGAAGAGATCCGCTGCTGGCAGCTCTTGCAGTGGATATGCCTTATATAAGTGGATAGGAATAACAGAGAGGAAACCTCATTGCGCAATGCCATTGAAAAATGTATTGGTAAAATAATTAAAAACCACACTCACATGTAATGGTGCCTATCGCCCTGGCACACGGCCTGTTTAGCAGGTGATTTTTTGGGGGAAATCGGCCCACAGTGTGTTGTTTACCTCTACCGTGGTTCAGCTCAATTCCCGGAGGATTGCGTGGGCAGAAGTGTGTCGGTGTGGGACGATTTCCCCAAAATATCACCTGCTATACACGCCGGGTGCCAGGACGATAGGCACCATTGTGAATGTAATTTTTAATTGTTTTACCAATACATTTTTCAACAACATTGCGCAGTGAGGTTTCTTCTCTGTTATTTCTATCCACTTACAGTATATGAGGCATATCCACTGCAAGAGCCACCAGCAACGGATCTCTTCAGTGGTCTTCCCACATGCTTGAACAACCACACTAGAGATAGTTGGTCAACTCCTAGGGGTGAGTGCACATCTATGTGGGGCACTCAGTCTGAGCATTTTGGAACAAAGATTTATTATTGAGCACAGGCACTTAAATTGGGACTGTGAAGGACTTATATTTATTTAAGTTATCACCTAGCGCGGTGGATTGTTTTCTTTTTATCTGCCATCCTTACTGCATCAATCCTGGTGAGGGATCCTAATAGTAGCTCCTATAGGGAGACAGTACAGTTACCATACAATAAAATACAAGAGGGTTAAGCAGGCCCTGCTTATAAGAGCTTACAATCTAATAGGGTGGGGCAAGCAGTACAAAGGTAATAACTCTGGAGAATGAGCTAATGAAAGAATGAAAAATTCAGTTGGAAGAGAGGGGTGGCAGGCTGAGTGGTTGGTAAGGTAAGGTAGATGAGTTTGGCTGCAGCATTTATGATTGACTGAAGGAGGGATAGCCTGTGTAGAGGAAAGAGATGACTATCCTTGATATCTGCATTAGACAGATGTTTCATGTCAATGTACCTACATGCAGTCCTAAGCAAATATTCCTTCACCTAAGCAATAAATACTATAAGTTTGAAACCAACTGTCCAACTGGTGCCCGAACACTGCCTCCCAGTGCCAGATTAACAAGGGGGCAAAAGGGGAAATTGTCCAGGGCCCCCCTGCTAGAGGGGGCCCCACTGCCAGAGGGAGCCTTATGCCCCGTACACACGATCGGACATTGATCGGACATTCCGACAACAAAATCCATGGATTTTTTCCGATGGATGTTGGCTCAAACTTGTTTTGCATACACACGGTCGCACAAAGTTGCCGGAAATTCCGATCACCAAGAATGCGGTCACGTACACCACGTACGATGAGGCTATAAAAGGGCAGTTCAGAACCAAGCGCGGCACCCTTTGTGCTCCTTTTGCTAATCTCGTGTTAGTAAAAGTTTGGTGAGAGACGATTCACGCTTTTTCAGACTCGTGGCTTTCAGATCGTTTTCTGCTGTTCAGTTTGTGCTTGTGGGTTTGTATCTGGTCTTCAGTGCATGCAGCGAGTACAATTGACTTGTCATTGTGTTCGTGTTTGTTCGTTACTGATTTTCAGGTCACTCTTCACAGGCCTTGCTGTTCTTCAGTGCGTTCTGTTACTTCGTTCTGAGCAGCCGACCGTTTTCTAGCCATGTTGCATGTACGTACTCCTTGTAGAGTTCGTGCTGTGTGGGGGCTTGGTGTTGGGGTCCTTACCTTGACACAAGCCCAGTCCATGAACAGGGCGAGAAGGAGTTCATGGACCAAGAACCGGTTGCTCCAGCGTGACCAGTTCTGTCACATGCCTTTGCTCTGTGAGATCCGTGAGAATAATCCTGATGATTTCAGGAACTTTCTCTAGATGACGGACCCTGTATTTCACCGTTTGTTGGCTTTGCTGACCCCTTATATTAGCAGGCAGGATACCTGCATGAGGAAACCCATCACTCCGGAGCAGAGGTTAGTCGCCACCCTGCTGTACTTGGCGACGGGGAGAAGCCTACAGGACTTTAAGTTCTCGACAGGCATCTCCCCCCAGGCTCTGGGGATCATTACACCCATACATATGGCGGAATATAAACTCAATCATATCATCCTGGCTTGCTGTGTTCTACACAACTTTTTAAGGAGAAATTCTGCAAACTATGCTGGCTCAGTTGGGCCTGAATCCGGAATTCATGTAAATGAACAAACCCTGACGGCCATCTATATGCCAGACAATGTCTGAGACATTTTTTAAATAAAAAAATAATTTGAACTAGTAAAATATTTGCTGACATTTACTGCTTGTGTTTCTTTTAGCTGACCCTGACTGAAATGTGGGTAGTCCTGAAAATGGCGTGATTGTGTAACATTAGAAAGCACTGTTGGGTGTTATTTACTAAAGGCAAAGACACTTTGCACTACAAGTGCACTTGAGACTGCACTGAAACGGCACTTGTAGTGCAAAGTGGATTTGCCCTTAGGATATAACCCCCATTGTCACAGAAAACCACAATTTTACCACAACAAAAGTTGTGGAGAATTGAAAGAAGAAGCCACACATTCTTAATTATCAATCTTTTTAATACCAGCACAATCACATGTGCATTTCTAAAAGGTTTTTAAAACAAACCAACATGTTTGTTGTATAACAATTTTTTGGGTCACATTATAATAAAAGTAGAAATGTCCATTTAAGGTAAAACAGGCATGTTTAAAAGCAACAAGAAATACACACATCTGGAACTTACAAAGTTCAACTTTGTTTGAAATTGAAGGCAATATCAGACATGAGTATTCTAAACTGTGTTTAATATTGCGTTCAGATGGGGTGAAGTCACCCCTGGAAAAGCCAAATTTTGAAGATGCACACAAATTGCCGAATGTCAACATGTGTTAGCTGCCATCACGGGGGATCAAGGGACGTGTTTTGGGGGTGCAACCCCTTCCTCTCAGCTACTTTATTATTGAGGATGGGGTTGCACCCACAAAACGCGTCCATTGATCTCCCATGATGGCAGATAGCACATGTTGACACACTCTGTGCATCTTCAAAATTTGGCTTTTCGAGAATATGTCAAAAAATGTAAAATGAGAATAATTTTTAGATTCAAAAAAGCACAAAAAAGTAAGGGATTTGGAGGTGTTTTAAACTCTCCCTAAAACATCAATGATGTTCTTCATTTTGTTTTGAACATCATTGATGTTTTTCTGGATGTTTTCCAAGTCCCTATTACACCCCATGATCTCCCCGATCAGGATCTGGGCACTCTCACTGGTGAAATGACCTGGATCCACAACATCACGATCACCTAAAAATATAGAAACAAAAACACTATATATTATAAATATGCAGGCATCCATCTCTTACCTGAGCCTGTGGTCGCAGACACTCACCTGTCCTGGTGACAATTTCCACCACGTCTCCTTCCTCCTCCTGTTGGCTTTGGGGGATCTCCACTTCCTCATGAGGTGGGGGGCCTGTGGTCTCCTCTGATGAGTGGTGTCATCCGAGTCTTTTAGCCCCTATGTAAAAAAAATAGGTATACTTAGCACACAGATATTTGATGGCAGAAATAGGAATATGAAACATTGCTTGGAAGTGGTGTACAATTGGCATAGTTGCAAGATGACGAAATATTTTTTTACTTTGTCAATCTTGAATACTTATCTGTTTTGGACAAGCTTCACAGATGGAGACACCCCTATAGTATCCACTGGAGCACTTCGGTGGGCCCCCTAATAAAAAGGGTGTTCTGGTGTCCCACACTAGTGCTCCAGCGTCCAAACAGCTGCTGAGTGTCCTCTCCTTACACAGAATCTAGTTTGCATTTCATTCTAGTTAACAACCCATCTAGACAACAAAATTATTTGAAGAGAAGTAGGCTAGCAAAAATGTATTCAAATGCATATGTCAAAAACATGGTGTTTTTTATGCCGAACGAACAATGTTTCATACGAACGAATAATGTGCCCATGAACGTGAAAGTTGCCCTTTTAAACTGTACAACAGTTAAGAAAAGCACATGGAGCAGCACGAACATTAGAAAAATAAAGAATAGGAACACATCACAACTACTTACTTTTTTGCAACACTCTCCTGATCCTTCTGTACTGCTCGTGCTCCCTTAATTTGAGGTCCGACCACAGCTTCCTGAGTTGATCCTTGGATCGCCGTACCCCAAAATTCTTCTGCAGACTCTTGACAACTTTAGTCATAATCTTGGCCTTTCTGACATTGGGGTTGGGATAAGGTCCATACTTGCCATCATAGTCGGCCCTCTTCAGTATGTCCACCATCTCCAACATCTCCCCAAAGGACATATTTGAGGCCTTAAATCGTCTCCTCCAGGATCGGGATGTTTCTAGCTCCGGGCTTTCCTCCTCCTCCTCCTCGTTGCTGTAATTAGCACGCACCTGCTGTGTCTCCGCCATGTGCTCTTCCCCACTGCACCAAACGAGAAGGGGCGGGGAATAGACTAGAAAGAACGTCAGGGGCGGGCGGAGTTTCACGCATGCACAGTGTATATAAAGCGTAACACGCGTGCGTAGTACATACGATCTGTGAGCGGAGGAAGGAGTATCGGAGGCACAAAGGTAAGATTAAAAATTGGGCCTATACTGCTTCGAGATTGAGGCCTATATTGGGACAAGATTAGGAGACTTTAGCCTGACATTAGGGTTTTGTCTTGTGTATTGCAGATAAAATGGATGGCTTCAATGACCACAACTTCCTCCCCCTGTTCATAGACAAATACAGGGAGCTGCCCTGTCTGTTGCATATCAAACACCCGCAGTATAATAATAAACAAAAGAGGCAGGCAGCGCTGGAGAAACTGCTGGAGTTGGTGAAGCCGGTGGTCCCCACGGCAACCATCCCCAATTTAAAAGCCAAAATTGGTGGCCTAAGGAGCACTTATCTTAGGGAGCGCAAAAAGGTCACGGATTCCCAGAGATCCTGAGCTGCAGCAGATGACATTTATGTCCCCAGGCTGTGGTACTATGAGAGGCTGCGATTTCTGTCAGACCAGACTGAAGTCACGGAATCCCTCTCAACCCTTCCTTGCACTCTTCCTTCCACTCTATCTTCCACCCCAGCTGAGGCTTCCGATGTCCAACCTGGGACTTCCAGCCAGGAAGAAGTGGAGGAGCCCAGCTGGAGCCAGGTATAGCATTCTTCTATAGATTTCTGGTCAATAAATAAATGATGTTTGCTAGATTTTATTATTGATCACTAATTGCTGATTTAATAAAGTGTTTTACATATCAATAGACAGTAGTGGGCAAAAATAATTGGGACAAGAATGAAAAATGCTGGGCTCAGAATGATAATCTGTTATATTTGTTAACATTCAATTCAACAGTCATGAGATGAAAATTGTATGTGATTGATGAAGTAAAAACTAAAACAATGTCCCTTTTTCATACACAGGAAGACCTCAGCCAGGAGGAGGCTGTGGAATGTGGCACACAGGAGGAGGCTGTGGAATGTGGCAGCCAGGAGGAGGCGGGGGTTAGTGGCAGCCAGGAGAAGGCGGGGGTTAGTGGCAGCCAGGAGAAGGCCGGGCCCAGTAGGAGCCTTACTGAATCGCAGGTCCCACCCCTCCACCTTCCAAACAAAAGACCCAGGAAGGGGAGTAACGTGCAGGATTCAGCACTCAGGCTGATTCAGGAGCCTTCCCCAATCCTGAAGAGGCCTTTGCCTGCATGGCTGCCACAAAACTGATGGTTTGCAGGAGGGTCAATGCCTCATGTGTGAGGACCTTCTTTATAAAACCTTAACTAAGGGGGTGAGGGGCGAAATCACACCCAGTACCCACCTGTGTGAGTTGGACCATCCTCCTCCTCTTCCTCCTCCTCCCCCTGACACAACTCCACCACCACAGTCACAGCGTGGAAGGAAGCGTGGAAGGAAGACCAGAGAGTGATGGCCCTGGGTTCAGTCTGGTCTGACAAAAGATGCAGGCTCTTGTATGACCACAGCCTGGGGACATACATGTCATCTGCTGCTGTTCATGATTCTCTTGGACTTCTGGACCAGATTGCACTCCCTTAGATATGGACTCCTCAGGCCACCAATTTTGCCGGGAAATAGTTGATGTGTGCCCTGGGGGCCAAAGGCTTCGCCAATTTCTGCTGTTTCTCCAGCGTTGCCTTCCTCTTTGTTTGGGTAGGACCCCTTAATAAAGGATTTTTTGTTTCAATTATACTTGCCTATGTGTGTTTTCCTTCTAAAATGACAGTTTGTTTGTGAGGAGGCAGGTACATTTCAAAAATACAATGTGAAATTAACAAGAGACAAATAATACTCAATAATAATGGTGTTGTGGTAACTTGACACACAAAACACACCCAAAAATATTCTGGAATAAAAAAAAAAAAAAAAAAAATCAGGCTTGAAAAAAATACTAACCAAAAAAAAAATAACATTAAATAAAATTTTTGAATCAGATGTGACAAATACAAATATTATATTGATGAAATCAACAGAAATAATAAAGAAAGAAGTTTGTGAGAACTCTGTGTGAATATGAGCAGCAAAACGACTTCATTCTTCTAGCATTATAAAGAAGAAGAGAGTGCGCTGCATTAAACAAATTTAAAACATTGCAGCCTGACGAAAGTGCTATATCCATTCTGAACGCTAATTTTACCAGACCGAGCAGTTTCGTCTTGGAATTTATTCTGAGCATGCGTGGCACTTTGTGCGTCGGAATTGTCCACACACGGTCGGAATTGACGCAATTGGATTTTGTTGTCGGAAAATTTTATAGCCTGCTCTCAAACTTTGTGTGTTGGAAAATCCGATGGAAAAAGTCCAATGGAGCCCACACACGGCCGGAATTTCCAACAACAAGCTCTAATCGCACATTTTCCATCTGAAAATCTGACCATGTGTACGGGGCATTAGAGTTCCTTTATTTAAAAAAATGTAATAATTTAAAAATTTTTTTTTTTTTGCAAAAATGTATAAATTGTGTGTGGGTGTTAGGATACAGAGTAGCTAAGCTTGACTTCACAGGCAAAGAAAGGGATCAATTTCTCATATTACTTTACTATTCAAGATGTTTGTTTTAACATGACTGTGTTGCGGAATTTATTAAGGTAAAAACAAAAATTGCGCTTACACTAATATATATAAGCAGTGACTAAAAAGTAGTAAACCATAAATCATATATATATCAAAAAAGTCGCGCTAAAAATTAGAGGTAAAAAACTTCATAAAGATATGAAGGTGAATAGTGATCATTAGGTAGATGAATTTCATAAGAGTGCTGAGCAATGTAAATACACGCTTTAAAAATAAATGCTGTTGGTTAAATAGGACACAGAAATCATTGACTATGTCCATATGAAAGGATCAATATTGCATGACCCAATCGGTGACAAGTAAATATCTCAAATAACTGTAGGGATAATAATGTGACAAATCTGTGACTAAAAAACTGAACCGTGATGAATGAAGAAAAAAATATAATATAAATGAATAAAAAAATAAAAATACAATAAACCCAAAATAAGTCCGTGACTCAACAAAAACAATAATAATGGAAGTCCATCCGTGCTAGATTGATATGCAAAGAAAATAACTTGTCTCCCAGTGCTCTGTGAAATAATGTAACAAAATCTTGCTGTGGTAAAAATTAGAGTGCGTAGACAGACCTCCACCTCTTGGAAAAATTGCTGCCTCTTACCAGACAAAAATGGTCTCTTAATTACAGGAGACCCAGGGAGCGGATGGCTGCAACCCCAGCCAGGGATCTTAAAGGCAGGCACTCAGCATCCAGATCCAGGGACTCTCTCCCACCAGCCTCCGCAAACAAGGAAATGTCACCATGCAGACAAAAATGGTCTCTTAATTACAGGAGACCCAGGGAGCGGATGGCTGCAACCCCAGCCAGGGATCTTAAAGGCAGGCACTCAGCATCCAGATCCAGGGACTTTCTCCCACCAGCCTTCTCCTCACGTGTTCAGACTCAGACCTCTTAGTCTGAACACGTGAGTCTGAACTGGTGGGAGAGAGTCCCTGGATCTGGATGCTGAGTGCCTGCCTTTAAGATCCCTGGCTGGGGTTGCAGCCATCCGCTCCCTGGGTCTCCTGTAATTAAGAGACCATTTTTGTCTGGTAAGAGGCAGCAATTTTTCCAAGAGGTGGAGGTCTGTCTACGCACTCTAATTTTTACCACAGCAAGATTTTGTTACATTATTTCACAGAGCACTGGGAGACAAGTTATTTTCTTTGCATATCAATCTAGCACGGATGGACTTCCATTATTATTGTTTTTGTTGAGTCACGGACTTATTTTGGGTTTATTGTATTTTTATTTTTTTATTCATTTATATTATATTTTTTTCTTCATTCATCACGGTTCAGTTTTTTAGTCACAGATTTGTCACATTATTATCCCTACAGTTATTTGAGATATTTACTTGTCACCGATTGGGTCATGCAATATTGATCCTTTCATACGGACATAGTCAATGATTTCTGTGTCCTATTTAACCAACAGCATTTATTTTTAAAGCGTGTATTTACATTGCTCAGCACTCTTATGAAATTGCGGAATTTATTGCCTTGTTTGTGAGAGACAAGTGGGTGGGACAAGGTAAAAGTTTAAAAAATGTTGGAAAGTACCAGGCAACAGCCCTGAGGCCATCATGTGGGAGTGAAGTTAATGACCAGCAATGATTTAACACAGTGAAAAACATGAGAGAGAAGCTCACTTCCCCGCTTGACCCTGATTGCGTCAAGGGGTGAATCTGACACTCCCAAATCTTGAATAGGGTAAAACATTGTTGGCAAGTTTTACCCAAAATTACGAGATTGGTCGAATTCAGGACAGGCGTGGGGTTTACCATTCATTTCAGTTTTTATTTATTATTATTTTTTATTTGTCATATAATTTAAAGAGGAGTTCCGCCTAAAAAAGAAAATTAAAAGTCAGCAGCTACAAATACTGCAGCTGCTGACTTAAAATAAGGACACTTACCTGTCCAGGGCGCCCGCAATGTCCTCACGCGAAGCCGACCCGTCCTTCGGCTCTGGGTGGAGGCACCAACATTGCTAGTAAGGGAATCAGGAAGTGAAGCCTTGAGGCTTCACAGCCTGGTTCCCTACTGCGCATGCGTGAGTTGCACTGCACGTCCTGAGTGGTCCCTGCTGTCTTCTGAGACCTGTGTGTCTCCCAGAAGACAGCGGGGGGGGGCGGAGGAGTGGCCAGACATGGCCTAGATCACCGCGGATACTGAGGTGTTCTTTAGCCTGAAGTGGGAGCAAATACCTGTATTAGACAGGTATCTGCTCCCCCCTGCCCCCTGAAAGGTGCCAAATGTGACACCGGAGGATGGGAGGAATCCGCACAGCGGAAGTTCCATTTTTGGGTGGAACTCCGCTTTAATTTCTATGTAGAGTGGGCCCCCGAACTTGAATTGCCCCGGGCCCCCCCAAGGTCTAAATCCGGCACTGCCTACTCCCCTCTTAACAGACATACATGACCAAACATAACGGTTTTTATAGCAGTTAATGCATGTTTTTGCACCCAGCAGCCAATAGGTGCCTAAGAGCAGTTAGAACATGTAGGCACAATCTGACTGCCCTCTGAAATCTACAGACACCTATCCCTATTACATATGGATACCTACCAACATTTTGATAAGGGAATGAGGGACACCTACTAACAAATGTATGTAGACATAGGACACGCCCCCTGCCACACCCCCTTAAAGGAGAATTGACCAAAAAAAAGTTTAATTAAATCCACAAGGACTTTTTTTTACCACTACTATTGCTTTATATTGGCTTTTAAAATGTACAAATGCAGCAATTTAGAAATTGGATGAAATTATTAGCACTGGGAAACACTTTTTGAAAGATAAAAAGTGCATTTATATACAACTATACAGATCAGACCAAAATGAGGGACAAATGAGGTGGAATGAGGGACAGAGGGACATTGCTCCAAATCAGGGACAGCCCCTCCAAATCAGGGACAGTTGGGAGCTATGCATATGTGCAACTATACTTATATATGATTTATTCCTCTTGTATTGTAACTGTACTGTCTGCCCTAAAGCATAGTGCTGCAAAACTGTTGGCGTTATATAAATCCTGTATTATAATAATAAGAATTAATAAGGGCCCACTGACATCAGTATGCTGCAACCACAGGCACGTTACCACAATGAATGATAATGCATGTTGAGGTGCCGCAGTACCATTTACTCTAAATGACACTCCAACAAACCTTCCCAGCGAAATGCGAAGCAATGCACTACTGCGCATTGCATAGCACTGCTGAAAATGCTGAGAGCATGATTTTTGGTTCATTATGGTGTGTTGGGCAGCCCATCCTAATGGAACACATATTGACTCGTGATACAATGTGCATGAGTGCTTGTGCATTTCACAAACTGCACAGGTTCAAAATTGTGTGAATGAGCCCTAAAAGCATGTACATTCTGAATACTGACAGAATCATATTCAGATCCTGTTTAAATCACATTTTTCAATGTAGCCAAATGCATGAGATAAGAGACAATGCTTTGTTTGTAAAAGCACATCTTCATGCCAACACATTGGGGTAGATTTACTAAAACTGGAGCACTCAGAATCTGGTGCATCTGTGTATGGTAGCCAATCAGCTTTTAACTTCAGCTTGTTCAATTAGGCCGGGTTCACACTGGAACCTGCTGCGGATCGCACAGGAGCGCTGTGCGTCCCTGTTCCCCATTTCAGGGACGAGTTAGGGCTGAATTCAGGCATAGATTCAGCCCTGATTGAAACGGAGCAAAGACGCACAGCATCTAATTTGCATAGGCGTGAACCCGGCCTTAAGATTTGGAAATTAAACCAGGAAGCTGATTAGTTTCTATGCAGAGCTCCACCAGGTTTAGCACTCCAGTTTTAGTAAATAACCCCCATTGCGCTGCATTATTTTGCTGTGACCTGTTTACCATTCAAGTCAGTTGTAATGAAATCCCATACGCATCAAAATGCTTACCAAAGCACATGAATGCAACACACATTAAGCCCTGGTTCACATTTCAGCGATTTGGCATGCAATTTGACATTTCAAATCGCATGCCAAATCGGCGGCTATTGCCAGCAATGGTACCATCCGAATCGGTGCGATACCGCATGTACGGCACCGCACCGATTCCCAAAAGTCGTTTCTGTACTACTTTTGGCGACTTTGGGGTGCGATTTCAATAGACATCTGTGCAGAATGGGGACTGACATGAGTTCAGCTGAACTCGCACAATTTCATTCCCGCTGTCAGTGTGAACTTGGGCTATCACATACATTTCCAATATGAATTCAGCATCACCCTACACTAAAAAACCATATAATGACCTCATTACACTGTGACACAGATACCAACCTTTAAAATGGGTTAAGGAATCATATCAAATTAATGCCACAGGAGTATCCACCAAAATCTGTTGATGTAATAATGTCTACACCTTTCTAGAATGAAGTAGCAGATAAAAAGGGAGAGGTAGCTCCATATAAATTCATTATCAAGCGCTGAGCTTTCATTTAACATTATAATTAGACTTTGAGGCAGGAAACCTTTAATTTGTTGCAAGATTTGGGAGTGCCATAATTAAATAACCAAATTGTAAACGTGATTAGTTCACATCAATCCAAACAGCATGTCTGCTGAACTTCACTAAATTACAAAAATGACTTTTTTTTTTTTTAAATTCCCCTCTGCTAACTGATAGGTGAAGGTAACATAGAGGTGCATACATGGATGCTGACTCTAGCACTCATGAAGGTGCATAAGGGGTAAATAGCTGGCACCAAAAATATGGATTGAGGCAGGGTTCACACCATCACCGTCCGTCTCACAGCAGGGGTCCGGTGCGTCCCTGTTCACCATTTCAGGTCCAATTTCAGCCCGAATTTTGGGCTGAATTCGCACCAGAAACAGACCATAAGACGAACAGCTGAAACGGAACTGCTGTGGAGATATGTGAACCGGCTCCAAAGAGAGCCGGTCAAATTCTCCTACTATTGCGAATTGGAATTGGATGCGGAGAAACCACATCCAATTCGCAATGGTGTGAACCCAGCCTCACTCTTAAAAAAAAGGTTCATACAAACCTAACACATTTGTCACGTATCAGGCAATTTGTAAGAACTAGAATAAAGTTTGTATTTCTTTATTTTTGGCATTTGCTTGACTACAGCTCCACAATCATGTTCTTTAAGTATATGGAACAATACCAAATGCAAGATTATACTTTATCGCATCACAATTACAACATTGGCATGGTTGGGAGGTAGTGGACATGGATGACCCCACACAGAAGATAATAATATATCAATTTAAAAAATATCCTTTAGTTCAACTAGTAGTAGCTCACCATTTTTATAATAAGAAAAGGTTCCCTACTTTCTACTTGATTCATAGGGTATGGGAAGCAGTGCAAAATATTATTCAGCATAAGGGGTATACAAAACATATGCCCATATGGGATAACTTTTACCTTTATGAATTGAATAGACTATCGGAATTTTCAGACTGGAAAAAGGCAGGCATAATATTTCTGTACCAGTTATATGAAGGGGATGTTCTACTTCCTTTTAATATATTAAAAGACCTCTATCAGTTAACAAACAATAACTTCTACCAATATCTTCAAATACGTCATGCATTATAAATTCAAAGCTCAAAAATCCAATTACAGTATGAACATTCTAAAATTCTAACAAAGGCAACCTGTACGAAACGAAGATTAATAGGAGATCTTTACTCCAACTTACAAATAATAGAGAACACTGAAAAACATAAAAATAGTTTTGCCCGGTGGCAAGGAGACATAGAAGATTTAGATGAGGTGGACTGGAGACAAGCTCTCGAAACAGTTCCCATGAGATCTCTCTCGCCCTCCCAAAGGCTATCTCAGCTTTTTATCATACATAGGGCTCAATATACCCCACAAAAACAAACTCTATGCCTGGGGAAAATATACACCGTTATGCCTGCGATGCTCTCTATTTAATGGTTCTCTCCTTCACATGCTTTGGCAATGTCCAAAGCTATATCGTTACTGGGAAAAAATATTTATAACGTTGAATTTACTATGCTCCACTGAGATAACAGGGATGCCCAAACTTGCACTATTGGGAATAATACCTGATGGAGCAATACCAGTAGAGATGCATACTATGTGGATAAGGTCTCTATACTTAGCACGTAAAGTTATTTTACAAAAATGGTCATCTGCTGATCCTCTAACTCATAAACAATGGGTTTAGAAACTTAACTACTGTATATACTTAAAAGAGAAAAATTTACATATAAGCATAGAGGTACACCCCAAAGTTTTGGTAAAATATGGTCATGCTGGATAGAACCTAGTAATGAATTATATGATGGTTTATCTAATAGAGAGGAGTAATGGTAGAGGAGATAGATGGGAGTAAAGAGCTGAGGTAGAAGGGTAGGGAGTGGATGAGAAGATATATATATATATATATATATATATATATATATATATATATATTTTAGGGGTGCAACGGATCGTCATCGATTCATGATCCATACGGATCAACCTCCGCGGATCGGGACATCTGCGATCCGCGGAGCGCTCTGTGGCCTCGGCCACAGGAAAGGCCGCGGCTTCGGCCTAGCTCCGGAGCGGCGGCCATCTTGCTACACCCGGCGCCCGTTCACTATGTGATCGCTCCGTCAAATGACGGAGCGATCACTTGTAACAAACCGGCGTCATGTCATGTCACGGTTCCTCTCTCCCCTCTGTGTACTGATCTGTACAGTGGAGGGGAGAGTTTGGATGGCAGCAGTGCCAATACTCTGCAATGCCCTGACAATATACTCTGCAATGCCCTGCCAATACTCTGCAATACCCTGCCAATACTCTGCAATGCCCTGACAATACTCTTCCATACCCTGGCAATACTCTGCAATGCCCTGCCAATACTCTGCAATGCCCTGCCAATACTCTGCAGTGCCCTGCCAATACTCTGCAGTGCCCTGCCAATACTCTGCAATGCCCTGACAATACTCTGCAATGCCCTGACAATACTCTTCCATACCCTGACAATACTCTGCAATACTTTGCCATACCCTGCCAATACCCTGCAAATCCCTGCCAATACTCTGCCAATACTCTGCCACTATACCCGCCAATACCCTGCCAATACCCTACAATACCCTGCAATACCCTGCCAATACTCTGCCAATATACCCGCCAATACCCTGCCAATACCCTACAATACCCTGCAATACCCTGCCATACCTTGCTAATATATTATTACAGTGGGGGAGATTGTGGATATTACAGTGGGGGAGATTTTTTTTTGTTGATCCGAAAATGATCCGAACCGTGACTCCTGATCCGAGGAACCGTGAGTTTTTTGATCCGTTGCACCCCTAATATATATATATATATATATATATATATATATATACACTATATTGTCAAAAGTATTGGGATGTCTGCCTTTACACATGCATGAATTTTAATGGCATCCCAAACTTAGTCCGTAGGGTTCAATATTGAGTTGGTCTACCCTTTGCAGCTATAACAGCTTCAACTCTTCTGGGAAGGTTGTCCACAAGTTTATGAGTGTGTCTATGGGAATGTTTGACCATTCTTCCATAAGCGCATTTGTGAGGTCAGGCACTGATGCTGGACGAGAAGGCCTGGCTCGCAGTCTCCATTGTAATTCATCCAAAAGGTGTTCTATAAAGTTGAGGTCAGGTTCCTCCACCCCAAACTCGCTCATCAATGTTTCTATGGACCTGAGCTTACTTTTGTTCTCCTGTGACCCAGAATCAGCTAATAGCAGGAGAAAGCCCTCTGTCAGCTTATGTTACAGTGACTAACTCACTGCTCTTCACTCTGTGAAGACCAAAAACTGAGTGATCAGCAGTCAAGTGATCGCTCAGTTCTCGGGCTTAGAGCTGGCGTGGGGACAGCTGCAGCATCACACCGATGTTGTAGCATGGAGGTGAATATGAACATTTATTCTTTTAAATACCCCAGGCTTCTCCTTTAAACATAACTTTTTCATGAATACTTAACATTGGGTAATAAGTGGTGACATGACAATGACTATGGACCCATTGACTAGCACTTGTACATGACAGCCATGTGAGCATTTGCTTGTACTGGAACTAGTAGTTGTCTTTAACCTCTTGGTGCAAATGGCATGTCAATATGGGCCTTGGTGCCGAGCGGCCATATATTTGCCTACCACATTTCAAACACGCATGCCCTGTATGCTTCCGGCACAGTTACCGGCAGCTAACAGTAAGCTCCCGTTCACTGCTTGCGATTTGGAGCTTTCCGATCATGTGATCACCATGACAGCCAATCACTGCAGTCACATGATCATAAACCCCGCCCCGTCTCCCAGCATCTGAAACCTTTTAAAGGGCCAAGGAATTAATTATGCACTGTTGTAACTGTCGTGGTACAACTTGCGTAGCTTACATCATAGACAGCCATTTATTTCCATCTGTTAGAGATGAATTGCATTTCTTTGGCACAATTAAAAAAGGTTACTACTGTAGCTAAGCCTCTATGATAATGTAATAATTTCAGGCTTATTCCATCAGGCAGGCAGACATACTACAAGTTAAAATGATATTAAACCTAAAAACAAAAATGAAATACAATGTATATTGCTGTTTACCAAGCCTTTTTAAGTCCCCTTACACACTGAGACAGTTTTCAGGCATTTTAGCCCTAAAAATAGCGCCTGTAAAGCGCCTGAAAACCGCCTCCCATGCATTTCAGTGTGACTTTTCACACTGGGGCGGTGCACTTGCGGGACCTTACGAAAAGTCCTGCAAACTGCATCTTTGGGGCAGTTTGGGAGAGCTGTATTTAGCACTCCCAAAACGCCCTGCCCATTTAAGTGAATGGGCAGCACTTCCAAAGCGCCTGAAAAGTGCTTCGAAAGCGCCGCAAGACGGGGGCTTTTAACTCTTTCTTTGGGGTTTAAACCCCCCCTCTAGCAGCCGAAAAGCGCTGTTAAGCTCCGCTAAAACGAGCTGTGCTTTAGCACTAACGTGGCCACGGACCCAGTGTGAAAGGGGTCTTAATGTGGTGGCTGTATTGGTTTCTTTTTGGCTAGGATATCTACACTCTGGATGAAGAAGCAATGGTCCCACATTTGGAAAGTAGCATTGTCAGTCTGGGGAGAGGGTAGTGTTAGAAGCACTAACAGATTTAGATAGACTTGAATAACAAACTAAAGGTAAACTCCTACTCACACTTTTTAGCAAGCTTGTCTAGAGAGTAGTGGCAGCTGGTGTCTTTTTTTTGGGGGGTCTGGCACTTACCTCATCGTGGTGGGGGGCAGGCAGCGTGGTGTCCTCTCCTCCATGGCACCTTCCAGCTCCTCCCCTCCTCCTCCTGGGCGTCCAATAGGATCGCCTGTCCTTTCAGCCACTCAGGTGATCGGTGTCAAAACCCACTTCCTGATTGGCTGGGAGGAGGATCCGTGTTGCAACAGCAAATATTGATTCGCTGTTGTAACACACCTGGGTGGGCTCGGAGGGCACTTTCTGCGACCTGAGCCCACCCTATATTGAACCCTATTAAAGCCTCTGGCTCTAATCGGTACTATCAAAAATCAGCCCCACTACATTTGAATCCATGCGCCAGGTGTCCTGAAAGGGGCCGGACGCATGGATAGGGGAGGCGGCGATGGACGGGGGGGTGGCGCTCATGCGCCCTTAATGGACAGGCCACCCCTGCTAGAGAGGCTAGTGTCAGATGAACCAATAGATATACTGTACAAGGCTTTACATAAGTGACTAACAAATGAAAGCCTAATTCCAGCTAACACTGTTCAAGCAGTTACAGAAACTGTTTTTTTTTTTTTCCTTTTGGGATAAAGGTTTTACATAAATAAATAAAAGCTAACAAATATAAGCACCCCTGTTAGTGGCAAATGGTGTGTCTCAACACTGTAACTGCCACTTTTGCTTCACAGCTTGGTCTGTTAGGGCTAGTTTTCACTAGCGTTGATCTCTGCAGAACGATCCGCATTTGGAACACTCTTCAGAGAGCATTTGACAGGCAGTGAAGGGGTGTTGTCTAGAGAGGTTAGTTTAACCCCTTGAGCCTCACACTAGCGCACCTTAAACTATGCATTACATGTGTTTGTAGGGCACCCCAATTTAGCTGAATGGGTTCCATTCAGTGGACGGTACTGACAACTGAATGTGACAGTGGGGATCATTTTGATCATGCCATGGCATATGCACTCCCCCCCTTCTTACTGCCTTTGTAGCACAAGGGAAGTGGTTGAGGGGCAGTAAAAAACATGGCTTAGCTGCACATTGCACATTTTTACTGCCCCCAAACATAAGTGTAAACAAGGCCTTACAGGAGGTTCCAAAATAACCGACTTACAGACTGGATCAACAGATGAAACTAAATAGAAAAAGCTTTAAAAAATAAAAAACAAATGCAGCCACCACATTTAAGAATTGCTAAGCTGCAAACATTACAGATCTCTGTTTTTGGGTTTATACTGCTTGAAAGAACAACTTCACCATTCTTTAAATGTTCCCCCCATGAGTGAGAATTACTTACCAAAATACTTATCTTCAGCCCTGTTCATTACACAGCAACATCCAGCTCCTCCTGCACATGCCTGCATACCGAGCCATCAAGAGGAGTATGGCCCAAGCTATTATAATAAATAGGCCAAAGGGACTAAAAGTGACATGTGTCCAGGCCTGACTTACTAAAGTGTAATATGAAATTTCTCTGCACATTATTAGACCCTCGTAGTAAATCAGAAGCTGCAATAAGATGAAAAAAAAAAATTAAACATTACTGTGGATCCACAATTGTTCACAGCATTTGTTGTCATTGAAATTGTTGTTTTCCTATTCAGAACAAGACATCTTCTTACTAAATAACCAAAGACATTTGTAAAATGAGCAGCATCTCAACTATTACTTATTTCCTTGTAGAACCACACCCTGAAAACAATTCATTGTATTCCATTTCATGACAGACCAATGTAAACACCTAATGAAAAGTCAATAATCAAGCCATTAAAAAGCAAACATAGAGCCAAATAAGTTTCACTGTATATCTACATGCTTTGTTTAGATAAACATTATCAAACATTTTAACATTCTCATTGGCAGTGACTGAATCAAACTAAGTTTGCATTAGTTAGCGATGGATTTGTTACTAAATTCTATAGTAAATCACCATGAATGTGCATACCAGACATTCTTTCTGATATTTGTCCACTAGGTGGCACTGTTTCACATGTGATTTTGAATGATGCAGTATGCAGAAGTGAATTATAAAAAAAATTACATTACATCATATCACTTTATTTAGAAAGTTATCGATTGCTCAATTTTCCTGCAGTTACCAGTAAGACATTCTTTCCACGTGAACGTAGCCTTTAAAGTGTTACTAAACACAGGACCCTGCATTCACTATATCTGGTCTCCCACAGTACACAGAACATGGAAATGCAATTATTTTAGTAAATATAAACTGCTAAATACCTTTTCTCATCTGCAGTTGGAGCACTGGTTAAAGCTTGTAGGGGGAGTTTTCATTCTTCCTTGACTGTCCTATGAGGCAGCAGGACCCCTGACCCTCTGTCTGTACAGTGCTGATTGGCCCTGTGCTGATCACATGCACTCTCCCAAGAAAAAAATCTCTCTAGAAACACACACCAAACTGTGCATGTGCAGAGTGCCCCCCAGGCTTTGTTCAATCAGGACATGGTTTTGGGATTGTGGAAGAAGGGGTGGATCAGAGAAGACAGGATCAAACAGCATTTTTACACAATGCAGAGGATTAACCCCTAAAGTTCCACAGTAAGTATAACAAGCATGCTATGCTGCATATACAGACTAATTTTACTGTTGTGGGTTTAGTAATTAGTTGCACTTTAAAGTAATTGTAAATGTAGCACCCTGGTGTTTAGGCAGGGTTGCTAATAAATTTAGTTTGCCAGGTAGTAATTGTCCTGGTTAACTGTTAGTAGATCCACTGATTCCTCTCTAATTCTAGAATTGCTGCACCTTTTCTCTTCTGTCAAAAAGGTGGCACTGTGGCTGATGACATCAGATTGACAAGGGCTTGACAAGATTAAGAATGGATGGGAGTCTCAGCCAATTGGCAGCGGTTTCTTTAGTCCCTTGGCCTACTGGACGTGCCTATTTTTTTGGATGGAGTCAGGTGATGGGGTTCTGTGCCACCTGGACGGCTGTCTGGGTGGACGTGTGTTATGTCGCCCTGGGCTGCTAGGCTGGAAGCCTGAGGCCTATCCTGGGGACACCTTGCTGCTAGGCTGCCTGAGGCCTATCTAGGAGCAGGAAAAGCTGTGTAGGGTTGGGACTGCAGGATTGGAGTCCAACTGGGTTTGCGAAGGTTCAGCCGGACGGGGAACCATTTGTGGTCAGAGGTAAAAGGGAAGCTGTCGCCACTAAGAGACCATCCACCTTGTTACCGGAGACCACTGTGAGTAAGCTTGAGCAAATACCAGAGCAGTCTTCTTACCGGAGACCACTGTGAGTAAGCTTGAGCAAGCACCAGAGCAGTCTTCTTACCAGCCGGGGACGGTGAAGAAGTGGGAAAGCTTCAGCGAGTGCCAAGCCAGGGACCCAGCTTGAGGAGTGTACAGCGGGATAGCTGTGGAAGAGCTCAAAGGATCCAGCGACGATTGGATCTGGAAGTCTAGTGAGAGACTGGAAGCTCAGTGAGTGAAGATCTACAGTGAGATACTGTGAGATAAGAGAAGAACTATTCAGCGTTACCAAGAGTTATGTGCAAATACCTTTAATGACTTTTACAAGTTCAGTTGCCATAGGAGGCGGCAGTCCTACCTATACAGACATAGCATCCAGCTGGAGGCCTTTCCCTGTATAGCTGTCTACCTATAGAGTCTCGGAATCTGTCAATTATCATTGTATCTACTCAAGGGTGTCCTGGCCCTAACCCACTCTCCCACCGTTCCTGTTAAGAGACAATAAATCTCTTGTTCGCATTCAAAAAGTGACTGGTGCCCATCATTTCATCTTGCATTACACCTACCATGCCTGTTAACCCAATCTACAAAGAAGGATGTCAGCTCTTCCTAACTCTTGAGGTCACTATTAGGCTTCTGGAGGCATGGGACCTTGCTACAGAAAGTCTCACTTTTTGTTTTTTTTTAAAAATAACAAACATATTATACTTACTATACCTGCTCTATTGCACTGGATTTACACAGAGCAGCCTGGATCCTCCTCTTCTCTGGTCCCTGTTCGCTGCTCCTGGCCCCTCTCCTTCTGTCGAGTGCCCCCACAGCAAGCAGCTTGCTATTGGGGCACCCGAGCTGACCTGAAGACACAGATCTGCCATTTAGGACCGCCCCCCCCCCTCTCTCTTGATTGGCTAATTGACTTTGATTGACAGCCGCGGGAGCCAATGGCACTACTGCTGTGTGTCAGCCAATCAGAAGAGAGAGTCTCGGACGGCCGAGGGACATCGGTGGACAAAGATGGGGCTCAGGTAAGCATTAGGGGGTGCTGGGGAGGCTGCTGCACACAGAAGGCTTTTTATCTTAATGCATATGCATTGAGATTAAAAATAACTTCTGTCTTTACAACTCCTTTAAGTGTAAGTTTGGCCAAAACTTGGAACTTACATGCTGACAATTAGAAACCTCCCTCCATACCTTGGACCTTGACTCCCCATGATGCAGCAGGGTTGTAGGCAGGTGCAGGGCTGAAACTACGGGGGGCGCCTCCACTCACATTCTCACATTGGGAACCGATGCTCTAAGGGTGTCACTGCCGCCCAATCAAGTGTAATGGACAAGCAGGTGTCCCTCCTAGTCCTGCCCAGTGCCCAAACAGCCTATGTCTTTTCTGTGTGAGGCATCCCAGGGAAGGGGAGGCTTCAAAGAAGGCCCTGGACTGGGGGGGTGCAGAGGAGTCCTTGGACTGGGGGTGTGGAAGAGGCCCTGGGCTGGGGGGGGGTGCAGAGGAGGCCCTGGGCTGGGGGGTGCAGTGAAGGCCCTGGGCTGAGGGGGGGTGCAGAAGAGCCCCCGGACTGAGGGGGTTAGAGGAGGCCCTAGACTGGAGGGTGCGGTGGAGGCCCAGGGCTGATGGGGGGAGCCAAAGAGGCTTTGGGGCTGGGGAGTGCGGAGGAGGCCCTGGACTGGGGGGTGCAGAGGAGGCACTGGAGTGGGGGGGTGCAGAGGAGGTGCTGGAGAGGGGGGGTGCAGAGGAGGCCCTGGACTAGGAGGGGAGAACACAGGAGGCCCTTGACTGGGGGGGTGCAGAGGAGGCACTGGACTGGGGGATACAGAGGAGGCCCTGGACAAGGAGGGGAGTACAACGGAGGCCCTGGACTGGAGAGTGTAGAGAAGGCCCAGGACTTGAAAAATGGGGTTGATAAAGGACCTGGATTCGAGGAGCAGGGTGCAGAGGAGGCTCTTATTTTGGAGTGAGCTGTAAAGGAGGCCTTGGACTAGCAGAGGTGTGCAGAGGAGGCCCTGGACTAGGGGGGGTGGGTGCAGAGGAGGCCAGTGACTAGGAAATGGTGGTTGGTGTGGCAAAGGCCCCTGGATAGGTGGGGGACAAGGGAGATACTGGACTAGGTGAGGGGGTACCTGGAGGTCCCAGATTATCAAAGGGGGTGTCTGGAGGCTCTGGACTAGGGCAGCAGGTGTCTGGAATCCATGGACTATGAGAGAGGGATCGTGGAGGCCCTCTGGACTAGGAAAGAGGGTGCCTGAAGGACCTTCCAGCTTCAGGGAGAAAGAGCCTAGATTTAAAGCCTGGGCCCTGGAGGTTGAGTTCACAACATAAATGGGGACATTTATCAATTGTCGCAAGTAATCCCAAACAGGAGCAGAGAGACAGGTTGTGTGATAGATTTATTAAAGGAGAAGTACAGCCAAAGCCATTTTCAGCTGACAGCGGGCTTAAAGCCTGCTCTCGGCTGAAGTCACAGAGTCGGTCCAGGCTGCAAAAAGATCGCAACCATATGGTTGGGATCTGCTCACATGCCTGGACCGGCACCCAACTCAGCCTCTCAGCGAGCCTCCTTGAGCCTAAGCCGGCCACTCCCACCACCTCCACAGCCCAGTGAGCAGAGCCAGAGGCTGACAGCCACCAGCTCTCTGCTTATGGAGCACTGAGAACTGAGTGATCGGCTGTTTGATTACACGGTTCTCAGCCTTACAGCTGGCTGGCGACAGATGTAGCACCCACCTAGGTAAGTATGATTCATAAATAAAATTCCCATACTTCTCTTTTAATTACCTGACATCTCCTCTTTCTTGCTATCTGGCCCACATGAAAATTAGGCCTCATTCACATGGAGCATATGCGTTCATGCCCAGTGTGATGGCCGTGTACTGCGTGGGGATACTTTGTGTTCTGTGCATCCCTGTGTTGGCAGTCCAGTCAAAGTCAATTGGGACGCAGCATCATAGCTGCCAACATTGTGAAAAAATTGGTGTTAGCACTTCAATCATCCCGGCACCATGGTTGTTATGGCGTCAGGATGATTGAAGTGCATTATTTCTATTATTACATTGTAATATAAAATTAAATCATTTAACTCACCATAATGCCGAATCAGTGGGATCCCTGAGCGTGTCACCTGCCACGTCGCCTGCCACCAGCAGAGTCCTTCCTTGCATCAGGTGCCCCAGCAGAGTTCGTCCTTGCATCAGGTGCCCCCAGCAGAGCCCCCCCTTACACCAGATGTCTCCAGCTGTGCCCCCCTTACATCAGATGTCCCCAGCGGAGCCCCCCCTCACATCAGGTGTCCCCAGCAGAGCCCCCCCTACATCAGGTGTCCCCAGCGGAGCCCCCCCTCACATCAGGAGTCCCCAGCGGAGCCCCCCTCACATCAGGAGTCCCCAGCGGAGCCCCCCCTCACATCAGGAGTCCCCAGCGGAACCCCCCCTCACATCAGGAGTCCCCAGCGGAGCCCCCTTTACATCAGATGTCCCCAGCAGAGCCCCCTCTCACATCAGGAGTCCCCAGTGAAGCCCCCCCTCACATCAGGAGTCCCCAGCAGAGCCCCCTCTCACATCAGGAGTCCCCAGCGGAGCCCCCTCACACCAGGAGTCCCCAGCGGAGCCCCCCCTTACATAATGAGTCCCCAGCGGACCCCCCCTCACATCATGAGTCCCCAGAGGTGCCCCCTTACATCAGGAGTCCCCAGCGGAGCCCCCCCTCACACCAGGAGTCCCCAGCGGACCCCCCCTCACACCAGGAGTCCCCAGCGGACCCCACCTCACACCAGGAGTCCCCAGCGGACCCCCCTCACACCAGGAGTTCCCAGCGGAGCCTCCCATTCACATCAGGAGTCCCCAGCGGAGCCCCCTCACATCAGGAGTCCCCAGCGGAGCCCCTCTCACATCAGGAGTCCCCAGCGGAGCCCCCCCTCACATCAGGAGTCCCCAGCGGAACCCCCCCTCACATCAGGAGTCCCCAGTGGAGCCCCCCCTCACATCAGGAGTCCCCAGCGGAGCCCCCCTCACATCAGGAGTCCCCAATGAAGCCCCCCCTCACATCAGGAGTCCCCAGCAGAGCCCCCTCTCACATCAGGAGTCCCCAGTGAAGCCCCCCCTCACATCAGGAGTCCCCAGCAGAGCCCCCTCTCACATCAGGAGTCCCCAGCGGAGCCCCCTCACACCAAGAGTCCCCAGCGGAGCCCCCCCTTACATAAGGAGTCCCCAGCGGACCCCCCCCTCACATCATGAGTCCCCAGAGGTGCCCCCTTACGTCAGGAGTCCCCAGCGGAGCCCCCCCTCACACCAGGAGTCCCCAGCGGACCCCCCCCTCACACCAGGAGTCCCCAGCGGACCCCACCTCACACCAGGAGTCCCCAGCGGACCCCACCTCACACCAGGAGTCCCCAGCGGACCCCCCTCACATCAGGAGTTCCCAGCGGAGCCTTCCCTTCACATCAGGAGTCCCCAGCGGTGCCCTCTCACATCAGGAGTCCCCAGCGGAGCCCCCCCCTCACACCAGGAGTCCCCAGCGGACCATCCCCTCACATCAGGAGTCCCCAGCGGACCCCCCCTTACATCAGGAGTCCCCAGCAGACCCTCCCCTTACATCAGGAGTCCTCAGCGGACCCCCCCTCACATCAGGAGTCCCCAGCGGACCCCCCCTCACATCAGGAGTCCCCAGCAGACCCCCCTTACATCAGGAGTCCCCAGCGGACCCCCCCTCACATCAGGAGTCCCCAGCGGACCTCCCCTTACATCAGGAGTCCCCAGCGGAGCCCTCTCACATCAGGAGTCCCCAGCGGAGCCCCCCTCACATCAGGAGTCCCCAGCGGAGCCCCCCTCACACCAGGAGTCCTCAGCGGACCCCCCTCACATCAGGAGTCCCCAGCGGAACCCCCTCACATCAGGAGTCCCCAGAGGAGCCCCCCTCACATCAGGAGTCCCCAGTGGAGCCCCCCTTACATCAGGAGTCCCCAGCTGACCCCCCCTCACATCAGGAGTCCCCAGCGGACCCCCCCTTACATCAGGAGTCCCCAGCGGAGCCCCCCCTCACATCAGAAGTCCCCAGCGGACCCCCCCTTACATCAGGAGTCCCCAGCGGAGCCCCCCCTCACATCAGGAGTCCCCAGCGGACCCCCCCTTACATCAGGAGTCCCCAGCGGACCACCCCTTACATCAGGAGTCCCCAGCGGACCCTCCCCTTACATCAGGAGTCCCCAGCGGAGCCTGGTCTAACAGAACCCAGCTCCATCTCTCCCTGTACCTCATCCAAAAGACACCCGGGATGATCTCTCTGTGCAGCTGACACACGGGGCGGGGGCAAATGATTACATCCTCCTTGTGTTCAGTGGAGAGCGGGGTGGGGCCGCCAATCCCTGCAGCCAATAGGCACACTGAAGAGAGAAGCCGATTGGCTGCCCCTCTCCTCTGCACTGAACACAAGGGGGAATAACACTCATGGTGGCGGCGGCGGCCATGTTTGTGTAGCCACTGCCGTTTTTCAGCAAAAACATTCCCGATTTTCTCGGGACAAACTCAAAACCCCGGGAAAATTATCGGGACAATCTTAAATTGGGACGAGGGTCCCAAATTCGAGATTGTCCCGGGAAAATCGGGACTGTTGGCAACTATGCAGCAGCTGCATAGACAGTCGAATGTTAAAATTTGACATGCAGACAGGAAGGGACGCATGTATACAAACGCACGGGGTCTGCATTCAGATCTGTGTATCCACTTCTATAAGTGAAGCTCTCTGGTGGATGCATATACAGCAAAAAGTGGCTCAGCATTCAGGACCTGTCTGCTTAGCCCTTAGGGGAATTTATCAAAATTAGAGCAGACAGAATTTGGAACAGCTGTGCATGGCAACCAATCAGCTCATAGCTTTCATTTTTAAAGCTGAACAAGCTGAAGATAGAAGCTGATTGGTTGCCATGCACAGCTGTTCCAAAGTCTGACTGCATCAGTTTTGATAAATTTCCCTTACGTTTCTTACTCTTGTCTACTGCATTCTAAGTACAGCACCTAATTCTTGCCTGAGCCTGCTCTCGTTCCAGTAATGTCCACGAGAGCCTTGGCTGTCTGGGAACTCGCACTCCTGATTGGCTGTTGGCAGCGGGAGCCATTGGCTCACACTGCTGTCAATCACAGCCAGTGAGCCAATCAGAAGACGGAGGGAGCGGAGTCGAGCCATGGCTCTGTGTGTAAATGAACACAAGCTGCTTGCTGTTGGGGCACCCAGAAAGAGGCAGGGGCCAGGAGTGCCAGCGAGGGACCCCAAGAAGAGGAGGATCCAAGCTGCTAACCATTAAACAGAGCAGATAAGTATAACATATTTATTATTTAGAAAAAAAAGCAAAAACAAGACTATAATATCACTTTAAGGTTCGGTGTGTTGTAAAGGATATGCAAGAGAACAGTTTTATTTTATTAAAATTGGTATACTGAGAGTCGTACTATCTGCTACATACTCACATGTGGCACAGTCATTAAAGTGGGGTTCCACCCAAAAAAAAAAAACTACATGAAAAATCCTAAAAAAAAAAATACAAAAAACATTTGGATATATATTTTTTTTTTTACTCACCTCTAAATGCCTGTTGCTAGGGGGTCTCTCGTCTCCCTCTTCCAGTGCCTGGGCTGGTGACATCACTTCCGTCTCGGCACGGGAAGGGCTCAGCTCTGCTCCCTCCCTCCTGTCAATCATCTGGGACCCATTACAGGTCCCAGGTGACTGAGCGGTCAATCACGGCGCGCTGCGCCGCTCGCGCATGCGCAGTGGGTGCCAGGCTGTGAAGCCACTGCCCGGCGCCCACAGTTGCAATGCCGGCGCCGCTGAACGGAGGGGGAGACAAGCGGGGCTTCGATCCCCCGCATCGCTGGACCCTGGGATAGGTAAGTGTCCAATTAAAAGTCAGCAGCTGCAGTATTTGTAGCTGCTGACTTTTAATTTTTTTTTTTTTTTTTTGACTGGTCCTCCTCTTTAAAGCATATGGCCCTTTAAAGGGGTTGTAAAGGTATAAATCTTTTCACCTTAATGCATTCTATGCATTAAGGTGAAAAAACTTTTGAAAATACTGCCGCCCCCAGCCCCCCCGTTTTACTTACCTGACACCTCGAAACTCGGCCGCTCGCTCCCGACCTCCATTCAGCCGATCAGCCTGGTCGCTGATTGGCTATAGTGGATGGATTGAAAGCAGCGCAGCCATTGGCTCGCGCTGCTGTCAATCACATCCAATAACGCGGCGCGCCGGGGGAGGGGCCGAGTGATACAGCGAGCGGCTATAGCCGCCGGCTGTATCACGGGAGCGCGCCCGCAGTAACTAACCACCATGCGAGAGAGCTCGCATTAAGGTGGTTAGTTATTGCGGGGAGGAGCTGAGACAGCCGCCGAGGGACCCCAGAAGAGCAGGTTCGGGGCCACTCTGTGCAGAACGAGCTGCACAGTGAAGGTAAGTATAACATGTTTGTTATGTTAAAAAAAAAAAAATTTACTTTACAACCCCTTTAAGCCCTTCCAACTGTTGATGCAATCTGACCACACCCACAGTTTTGGCGTTGCGCAGCTATATTGCCACATACCATGCAAAAAAATGTCCAGCCCGGGTGCCAGATGTGCTAGCAATGTCCCTGGGCCTACAAGAGGTAATGTGTCTGCCTGTATAATCACTTGTTTCCCTGTGCTCATGTTAGTTGAGCCAGACAGGTGCCAAATGTTAAGATGTCTTGATGTTTCACTGTGTCCTTAAGACTTGAGAGCTGGAAATAACCAGGCTGTAAGGGTTAATATTTTCCCTGCCTTTTTCAGCAAGGTTACCGCCCCCTACAGGTCAACCAACATAAAAGGGGCTGCCTCCAAGCCCCTGGGAGAGTTCCTAGGGAAATACTGCCAAAATTTAGCTGGTTACACTGGTGGAAGAGCACCCCCCTTTGGGGTGGGATAAGGGGTGCCTAATTGGGGTTCCTGGTAGGGGCCTTGAGTCTGTTGACCTCTGTAGACTTGTAGCTGTTAATCATGGACTTACTACATTTATGGATTACTGCCAATCATGGACTCTAAGGGACTTACACTACCTCTTGTGGATTTTTGCCAACAGTAAATGGACTTTTGCCTTAAAAGGGACTGCCTTATTGACTTGTCTTCTTAAAGTGTTACTAAACCCACAACAGTAAAATCAGTGTGTATATGCAGTAAAGCATACTTGTTATACTCACTGTGGAACCTAAGGGGTTAATCCTCTGCATGGTGTAAAAAGGCTGTGTGATCCTGTAAACACAGAGCCTCCCTTTCTTGCATTGGCCTCATGTGATCAGCACAGGGCCAATCAGCACTGGCCAGATAGAGGGTCAGGGGTCCTGCATCCTCACAGGACAGCCAGTGAACTATGAAAACTCCTCCTACAAACTTTAGTCAGAAACTGATAGAAGTCACAAGACTGCTATATACTGCTGATGAAAAAAGTTTTTGGTAGTTTATATTTACTAAAATAATTGCATTTCCATGTTCTGTGTACTGTGGGATACCAGATATAGTGAATGCAGGGTGCTGGGTTTAGGAACACTTTAAGGTATGCACACTTTATTGGATATTAGAAGAGCACTGTATAAGAACTGTGCTGAAGTTGTCTTTTGAGAACTGTTCTATCAGCAACTACCTCAGTAAAGGGTCTTTATTTGTTTTCATTGCTTTGCCTGGTGTAAGGGGTGCAAGCACAGCATATCAAAAGAACAGGGCTTGCAATGAAACACAACAAGGGGGAAAGGCAATGGTGACGGTTCCTCTGGTAGTGGGGGGGGTTAAGTGCTTGGCATCTCCACTAGTGGTCAGTTCCCCACTCTTTGGGACCAGACCGCCTAGGGACCCAGCCTGAAGTCATAGGAGAATTGTATGAAGTGCCTTGGGAAAGCAAGACCAAGCACAGTGGTTGGAGAAGGAGAGAGAGCATTTCCTGCATTCCATAGCAACCATGGGATTAGTGACTGGGAGAGAGGTGATGTGAATGCTGGATTGGTGGAGACCGGTAGAAGCTCTGCGGTACTGGTCCTTACATGCTGCATGTGATGGGAGTCACTTTGGGCGGGGGGGCCCATGGAACCCAGCTTACCTTAGAGAGGTCAGGAAGCTCCTTTTTCAGATCCCCAGGCTCTCTTATGTGTAAGTTACACTGTGTCTATTAGGGGCACAGAGTGACCAAGAAGTCCAGTCTGGTCTGCCCTAACCAGACTCACAGTACAACCACACCAGACTCAGCATTTTATTTTACCCCTGTTATCCTGGGTCTTATATGTGTGGTTTGTGTTAAAAGTTGGTGAGGCTCCTTCACTTGGGACAGTAATATCTATCAACAAAATCCCTTTAAGAAATATATGAAGATAAATTAATTCCACTGTATCAGACTACTGGGACACTGTATGAGCTTTGCCTCATAGACTGTTGTAGACCGTTGCCATGCAGTCTGTGATTCATGAATAATAAAAACATTGCTTAGATGTGGATTCCATGGTTAATTGTGTTCCCTATTGTTTCTGTCTGTCTGCTAGTATTAGGTCCACTCTACCTTGGTAGCAAACTATTGGGAGATGTTATATGTTTATGTGGATTAGCTTACGGGTTAATGAAATCACTGTCAGCTATTAGTTGCTAGAGGGGGGAGGAATTTCTCCAACAGCCTTCCTACTGATAAGTTACCGATTGAATTATTTGCTTAAAATTTTGAATGTACCTATGTCTCATGTTACTGGATGTACAGTTTACCCCGCCCTGTGTCATTATGCAAAGAAGGGGGGATTATCCCAGAGTGTATATCTCTTTGTGCCTGTGTTTCAATAAACAGTCTTACAGAGTTATGGCTAGTGACTGGGTGGGCTAAGGGATCTTGGATCGTGCTGGTACCAGGCAAGGGAAGCTTATATGATGGACATAGTCTTCTTGAGTACCGGGTTCTGCCACATTCACATTGCACACCACGGAAAAGTGTCATCAATATAACAAAGTCAGCCATGGATTACAAGAGTTAACAGTGAAGTTGCAGCTCACTTCTAAATTTATGAGGTCTGTTGACTATCACATGACCACAGCTCCTTGCCTTGGGTTTAAGTATTAGTGAGTTCAGTTCCACTTGTCACCACTAGGGCACCTAAACCCCACCCATAGGATGAGTCTCTCTTCATGAAATACATTTAAAAAAAATCTACAAGGATTGATTATTTGTCTAATCTACATGTTGTGAGTATGTGTGATATATTCGGTCATATCCAACTCTGTTATTCTGTGGGCCAGCTCTCTGGGCACCATGTTTGATACACTTGAGAGCCTTTTTCCATAGAATTTTCTAGACAAGTTTTTTTTTTTTCCCAAGTTTTTTTTTTCCATGTAGGTAGCCATGTCTTTCCTCAACCCCCCCCCCCCCTCCCTCATGTGGTCAGGCTTAGGACTGGCATGCATAATGTGATAATGCATGTGCATGGATAATTTGTACTCATATACTAGGGCCAACTTAGATAGGAGCCAATAAACCTACCATTGTGTGAAAGGCAGGAAACCAGGTTACCCAGGAGAAACCCACAGGATAGGACATACAAATTCCATGCAGATAGTGTCCTGGTCAAGATTTGAACCAATCATTATGTAGCAATAACTCTTGGTGGAGCTGCTGGTTTAAAGCGGGCTGTTACCGTCACCTTCGTTACCTCTATTTCACCAGAACTGGGTCTAGGGTCCCGTTGAGTTTAATACCAAACAGTGTAGGCACCGGACACTTGAGTATCTTTTCCAATGCTTTCATAAATGTAAATTGAAGGAAGTAGCAGGAAAGAGGTAGAAGAAGAGTTGCAGGGAAGTTCAAATACCTTTTCTTAGTGTAGTATTAAGAATCGAAAGCTCATAGATGAATGTACTTTCTTTTTAGAGTTGAATCTTTGCCCACCTGGATAGGTTTCTCTCACTAACTTAGCAGCCAGTACGTAGCACGAACAAAAGTCTCTGCCACAGACTTGATTGGAACAAAACCCGTACGATCCTCTGCCACAGGATGTAATGGTTTACGATAAACAGCAAACACAGCACTAGAACCTTTAAGCCGACCCGGCAGTACTATGCGGTAGGATTACTTTAGGATGCGTCCTCCAACTGAGTCACCAGGCCCCTCTCCAGACCAGCACTCTGCATGATCCTTCCATGACGGGTCCTCCCCTGGGATCTTCTCAGTTGTCCAGCTTCTTCCTGTAAGACAGACAGCCCAGGACAATTCCTATGCCGCTGTGGTAGGCCCCAGACAGGATTCTGGGCCCACCCACACGCTGCAGCAACGTGGGCCTCCCGGTCGGAGGACCACGAGGTAGTACTCTTAGCACATACCTGTCGGCCAGGAGGGCCAGCAAGTGGAACGAAAACGAACCCTAAAACATGGCGTCTGTCCCATAAATACCCTCTCCCAGAATGCAACTCGGAGGGCCACCTCCACCGAGTCATCTCTGGGACAGAGGAGCACTCCTACACTTCAACGTGCTGCCTTTCCAACACCGACCCATGGTGACAGAGACACCCACAGGCACAGTGTGAAACTACATGCAACTCAGCCAAGCTGGAACAGAGGCAAATCTGACTATGTATAAACAGATAACCCACTAAATTTACCTATAAGCAGTAGATTGAAAATCTACCAGCGCTACATTTATAAGTTGTAGTAAGAAATAGCAGCAAGAGCCGCAGTCCAAATGCAGCAGTGAGTGTGGAGTAGAGCTATGTGGAACAATGCCATGCACCACAAACACAAAGTGTAAATTGGATTGTTTGACTCCGACCATACAAGCGTTTAGACCTGAGGTTCGCAGGCCTCTTTATAGTGACATAACTGCCAGTGTGAACATTGCATTATATAACATATGTACATTATACATACTTTCATATGCATGTGTATTATGCTGCCATCTTCTGGATATTATGAATACTGCAAAGTGCTATTTCCTATACAATCTAACAATTTATTGCCACTTTATGGCCCCTTTCACACGGACGGACCGTTCAGGTCCGCCTGTCAGTTTTTTCGGCGGACCTGAACGGGCGCTCCATGTAAGTCTATGGAGCGACGGATGTCAGCGGTGACAATGTCCGCTGACATCTGATCCGGTCCGATACGCTAAAATCAGACGGATGGCCCTACATTCGCATCCGTCCCTGGCGGATCGGGTGAGATCTGATGAAAACGGACATGCTGTCTGTTTTTGTCCGATCTCTCCATAGCAAGCAGCGGCGCTCGACAAGCCCCTCCCCACTCAGTGAGCAGAGAGGGACCTGTCATCTGCCGGCTCAGCGGAGATCAACAGAGAGATCTCCCGCTTAACTGGCAGACTCTGTGGCAGCGGATCCGCCTCGTGTGAATGAGGCCTAAAGGAGAAGTCCAGCCTGAGTTTTTTAGGCAGGGCTCCTCCTATGGGTCACAGGGGTGCAATTCGTTTTGCACTCCTGTGACCCGTTTTAATCAGAGAGTGGTCTGAATGTCACCGCTGATGTCACTGCAATCAGTCGAGGCAGCGCGTCATCCCCTACTTCAGAAGTCTGGATCTGCCAGCTGCCTTGACTGATGGCAGTCTCAGCGAAGCACTGAGACGGCTGCTCCCTGGCCCCTCCGCAGCTCAGCACTCCAGTGAGCGTGGAGGAACAAAGCAGGAGTGATGCTGACTGACAGTCAGCAGCTCTCCGCTCGGGGAGGAGTGAGAACCAAGACAACGGCGGTGTTTGGTGGCTCAGTTCTCAGTGCAGGGACGTCGGGACAACAGATGCAGCATCCACCGAGGTAAGTATGAATCAGAAAAAATAAAATAAAACTATACTTCTCTTTTAAGACCCCTTTCGCGCTGAGACAGTTTTCAGGCATTTTAGCGCTAGAAATAGCGCCTGTAAAGTGCCTGAAAACTGCCTCACATCCCATGAAATGTCACGCTTGTCCAATCAAAGAGCGCTTTGCTATAATTCAGAAAATGCAGAGCAATCTATGAATGGCGCCCATGCTGAGTGAGTAACCTCCTGCGTTCAGAATGCGGCAGGGCAGCCACACAACAGCGCACCTGAACGCAAGTCGCCAAGTATTGTATTTACATATATTGGTCAGAGCTGGTCCAATGTGTGTATAAAATATCCATCCCTGGAACTCTTCTTGAATTCTTTATAGAACAAGTGATAGAGTAAATATTCTGCTCTAAAATATGGCCTTCTTTCTCATCAGAAAGCTGCTATATTTTATATAAAGCTTTTTTCTGCCACAAGACTCGTTCTGTGCAATATCTATTTCTGCTGTGTTTACACTTTCTACCCTTCACACAGCTACCGGAACCTTTATGTACCGGAACCTTTGAGCCGCGCAATGTTTCCTAAGGAGCCCAATTCAGCGTGCTCTCTGGTGTTTCCCGGAAGTGAAACTAGTGACAGCTTCGGGTGTCCTTGTTTGGCAGCTGGTGCTGGATGTGCGGGAAAGGGCAGAGCTCGTCGGTCACCCAGAATGTTGCGGGCTGCCTGGTGAGTGGGATTGGCTGTGTATTGCCCGCTATAGGGGGTCCTGGTAGGTGGGTGCTGTGCACTGCTGTGGTGTCTGATAGAAGCACATGGGAAGTGCTGTGCTCTTCTATGACAGGACATGGCCACTGGCAGTAATGACACACCTTCTGAATAACATTGGCCTGTAGTATCATGACATGACTGTACTTTTCCTTCATGTGGTACCTCACCCTCAAAAGGGAAGTTCTGTTTAATGTTCTCCTCCCCCTCCTCTTATGGGACTTTTTTTTTTGGGGGGGGGGGGGGGGGGGGGAGTGGGTACTTGGGTTTTGTCGGGTTCCTAGTCGGATCGCATAGGCAATTCCAATGGAACCCCCCCCCCCCCCCCATACACACACAACTTTTTAGGGACACACTTCACAGGACCCAGAAGGCTGCGGTCCGCTCAGCGAGAAGCTGAGGAGTCACGACCGGCTTTCCTTTGTAAACATGCCGGGGACCTGCAGACCAGCGGAAAAAAAATGACCTAGGTGAGGACAGCGCTGAATCCCTGGACAGGTAAGTGTCCTTTTATTAAAAGTCAGCAGCTACACTATTTGTAGCTGCTGACTTTTATTTTTTTTTCTTCAGAGCGAAGAACCTCTTTAAAGTAGTAATCCATAGTGGGTTTTATTTTTTTTCTTAATCACTTCCTGGCACATATATGTGGCCTTTACCTGGGCTTTAATGGCAAGCGGCTGCAAATGTGCGGCCCTAGGTAAAGATATTACTGTGCTGAGAGCGCGCTCCCAACACAGTAATAAATGGGTACCAGAAAGCTCCCGATAGATATTTGCGAGTGGGAGCTTTCTGATCATGTGAGGCAGTGGCGGGAAGGGGTTAAAGTGGTGTGACATGGCAAAGCGTATGCCAAATCGGCAGCAATCCCGGCAATGGTACTGTCCCAACCGGTGCAACGCCGACATTGCGGTGCCGCGCCAATTCCCAAAAGTAGTTTTTGTACTACTTTTGGCAACTTCAGGATGCGATTTCCATTGACTAATGTGCAGAAACCCACACAGATGTTTCTCAAATCGCCCAGAAGTCGGGACTGACATACAGGAATTCCCGCTGTCAGTGTGAACCTGGCTCAATATCACTTTAACACACGGAGCAAAAGAAAATTAAACATTTTCCAGTAAACTATGTGTTAAAGCAGTATATTAAACCCAAGAGCAAACATTAATTATATTGCAGTTTACCAATTCTTGGATGTGACGACTGCATTAGTTTCCTTTTTTTTGGGCTTTCTTTCTTTTATTTTCATCTGGTGATCCAGCTAGTACGTCTGTTGTCTTTCAAAAGAACAAGCTCTCTTGCAGATGCATCAAGTTACAGGGATGAGGCAAACCATTTAACACCAGCAGGGGTGCTTACTATGATCAGCTTTTATTTGTGTTAAACCTTTATCTCAAAAGGAAAAAAGAAACTGTTTGCAGCTGCTTATACCGTGTTGGGCAGAGTTCTGCTTCAATCTGTTGGTGTATTTGAATCTGCTACAACATCTAACACTCCCCCCCCCCCCCCCAGACTGACAATGCTCCTGTCCAAAGGTGGCCCTGTGGCTAAAATCAATAATAATGAAAATAATAAAACCTAAAACTTGAAATGCACACAAAACACCTGTACAAACAGGAGAGCTGCACGATTAATCGTTAAATAATTGTGATCTCGATTCAACCCCCCTCACGATCTTAATAAAGCATTTCCTCTATTCAGTGCAGAGAGTTCTCTGCTCACAGCTGTCAAAAAAAACAAAACAGGCAGCCTGCCAAGTTTGTCACAACAATGTCAGTGCTGGGAGAGAACTATAAACAAAGTATCATTTAGTTCTTTTAGATCAAAGGAATAAACTTTGGTCTGTAAATGAGGGAAGTTTAACCACTTAAAGCGGTAGTAAACCTGCTGACTTTTTTTTTTTTTCCTACACCTGTAAGGGAAAAGGCATAATGAGCTAGTATGCACCTCATACTAGCTCATTATGAGATACTTACCTTAGAACAAGGCGCCGGCATCTCACCCGGTCCACGCTGAGGGAGCTGACATTTCCCCTCGGCATGTCCTGGTATCGCGGCTCCGGCGCTGTGAGTGGCCGGAGCTGCGATGTCGTCACTCCTGAGACTTCTTTCCGGCAAGGTCCGGCGTCTGCCGGACTTTCAGCCGAGAATCCCCTGTGCGCATGCGCCGCTGCAGTCAGTGGCTCATTGCGAGGGGAATATCTCCTAAACCGTACAGGTTTAGGAGATATTTTTTTTTACCTACAGGTAAGCCTTATTATAGGCAATCTTCTGACCAAAGTTGTCAAAAGCAGCTCACATATTTCTCTGTACAAGTTTCCTTTGAAGACCTCTATCCATCAGACATGGACAGCAGGAAGTTGTTGTGTTTGGAGATCGAGGAAACTCTGGACTTCTGCTATGATTGCCTATGAAGGAATGTTTTCTTTTCTCCAATCATATTCTTTCTTTTGCTCTTTACTACACACAGCATTTGGTTGCTATATGCTGCCCATACATAAAGGTTTGTGACTGTTACAACCAATTTGTTCAGTCTACCAACAACAATTCTGATTTCCAAGGTGAATTCTAAGAATAGATAGCTTTGCATAGTTACATTTGTCCAGCTTGGAGCAATGTAATTATGCATATTGTATACCGTGCTGATCCCTGTGAAGTGGAGAGTCAATGTAGTAGCCAACTCTACTACAGTGTTCCTCGCTGTTGTCCAGGTGCCATGTAACAGAGTTACTTGCTCCTTATAGGCACCATTCAATGAATACAAGACATTCTCTGATTGGACGAAGTGCAGATCATAGTGTAACCACCCCACCTCTCTACCTTGTCCAGTCAGTGAGGAAAATGAATGGTGCCCATGCAGAGCGAGCAACCCCCTGTGTTTACTTTGCAGCAGGACAACACATAACCCAGAAGATATTGTGACCACTGGGTAGCAGGGTGGCTGCTAGTGTGATTATTTTCTTCTACAGGGATTGGCCTGGTATGGAATATGCCTACTTACTATAATCAACGCTGGACTATATGAAAAAATCCATAACTGGGATTCATCTTTCACATTTTTGATTCAAACTGTTGGCAGCCACATTCCTTGATTCCTTTGTATGTTTTTTTCCCCAACTAAAGCTAGTTAAATGTGGTTAGGCTTGCCCTGTTTATGGTCATCATTAGGTGACACACACTGTTTTTTTAATCCCTTGCTGAGAGTGAGACATCGGCTAATTTCTGGCCATCCTTATATGCTCTTTTATCTTCTCTGTTCTATCTGTCAGCTGATTTACTAAAGGAGCATAAGTTGGCAGGAAATGAGACATCATACAGCTAATCATTTTATTCAAAGAGCTTCACCAAAAACTGAGTTTTGGCTTTAGTTTTCTTTCAAAGGTCTGTCTCCAGGCTGTTAGTTATCAGCCGCTAACAAAGTAAAGAGTCTTTTAGAGTGGTTGTAAAGGCTGAAGGTTTTTGCCTTCGTACATTCTATGCATGAAGGTAAAAAAACCTTCAGTGGGCAGCTCTCCTTGCAGCCCCCTTACCCAAGCCCAATCCTGATCCAGTGATGTACACAAGAGCGGCTGCTCTCCTGGGTCTCTTACACATCATTGGCTGCTGTCAATCACAGCTGTGTCTCATAGACACACAGAGGTGGCTCAGGACTAAGCACAAACAGGTACCCCCAGAGCAGGCAGCTTGCTCTGGGGGCACTTGGCAAGGAGCACTGGTGGGGCCAGGAGCACTGGCACAGGACTTAAGAAGAGGAGGATTAGGGCTGCTCTGTGCAAAGCCACTGTACAAAGCAGGTAAGCATAATGTGTTTTATTATTAGAAAAAAAAATAAGAGATGTTCTCTTCTGCCCATTTAAATACCTGTAACCTCCTCATAATTGCCAGGCCTGAACACAGTAACATGTCTGAGAAGCATATATCATCTACCTTGTGTAAGTGGCAACACAGAGATTACACAGGATATGTTATGATGAAGCAGTGGGGTAGTGCTGCGAAGGTGAGTATAAAAGGATTAGGGGTGAGTTTTAGGCTGGGTTCACACTATCTGCAGGCGCGGGGAACAGCAGGGGGTCCGGTGCATCTCTGTTCACTGTTTTAGGTCTGACTTTTTACCTGAATTCGGACCTGAAGCAGACCAGAACACGCACAGGAACCTTCTGCTGTGCGCTCCATGGCCACCCCGGAGATGTGTGAACCCGCTCCATAGAAAGCCGGTCACGCTCTCCTGTCATGTGAATTGGATGCGGAGAAACCTACATCCAGTTCGCAGAAGTGTGAACCCAGCCTTAAAGGAAAACTGTACTTTTTATACTAACTCCTCAAATTCATCCTTATACTTCTCCTGAAGGACCTGCACTATATCCACATCCCCCCGTTCCGTTGTGGTGGAGAAGAGCGGTATAGCAGAATACACAGTGAGGGGGCAGTATGTACAGACAGGTTCCCTCACTTGCTGATGCTGACTGTGGTTGTCGGCACTAAATTAAACAAAGGCGTGATGTCACTGGGTGACCCTGCCCCTTTTGTAATTTAGTGGTGGGCCTAAATGAGCGCTCCTTCTCGTCACTATAAAGTATAGGTAAAAAAAAAATAAATTACATTTAAAACCCGACAATGATAGTCAGTCTCCGCCAGTTAGGGAGCTTTCTGTACAGACTGCCCCCTTACTGTGTATACTTTTCTTCTCCTTTTTTTTTTTTTCTTTCTCCCGCCCCAACCCCAAATGATAGCTCCATAATCTAAAGAAAAAAAAAAAAAAGCTGGAAATTACATTTAAAAGCCAACAATGATAGTCAGCATCCGCAAGTGAGGGAGACTGTCTGTACAGACTGTCCCCTCACTGTGTATTCTGCTCTTCTCCTGTCCTGCCCCTTTCCTTGCACACACTGCCCCCCCCCCCCCCCAAAGAGGACCTGTCAGACACATCCAGACAGCTAACCTTCAAAAAGAGCCAGCACTGGCAGCCCCTGTACATTTTTAATGGCATAGTCACTTAAAGTTAAAGTTGAGCTTGGCATTGCACTCATAATCCAATTATTGTGGGTACAATGCTTTGCAAGCTCCTATTAAAATCTAATCTATAGCCAAAACTGTTTTGTTTTAGTTTTGGATAGACTGTGAAAGGGCTCTTTCACACGGGGCGGATCAGTGATGATCCGCCCCGTGAACACCCGCTTGCTCAGCTGAGCAGGAAGATGACTGTGCAGCAACGGACCTGTCAGCGCCGCTCTCCCCTATGGGGGATCGGATGATGACGGACCGTAGTGTCCGTCGTCACCCGATCCGATAACGGATGGAAAAGTAGGGTTTTCCTCCGTTACACTTTTCGGATCGGAGCGGGTCGGATGTCAGCGGACATGTCACCGCTAACATCCGACGCTCCATAGGGATACATGATGAAAAACGGACATACGGATCCCTCGTGTGAAAGAGGCCTAAGAGTTATAACTTCTATCAGGATTTACAGCTATTTGGGGCTCTATTAAAAAGATTTGCCCCCACTTTGTGTTGTGGTGACAGACAAGTGAGGGAAACTGCAACAACATTTAAGCATTGTCATACTTCACTTAAAAAAACATTTTTACTTCTGTCTGTGTTGCTGTTAAAAGATTTCCCTACACTTCCTATCCTGGAAAAATCTTTTTACAAGACAGGAATTGAAGAAGCCTTTCCAAAGAAACTGCTGACTGCTGTAAAACCTAAATGTGTTTTAATCCTTCTTCACGCAATCCAAATAAAAAAAACAAACAAAAAAAAAACCTTTTGGCTATAGATGAATTTTAAAGTTAATCAGCAATGAAATACAAGTATAGAAATAACTGGATGTTGCTTGTTTACTGATACTTTTTATTATTTGTGTTTTTCAGCATTGTGTGCAGAGGGGTGATAAATCAGCATTCTGTTAAAGGAAATAAACTCCCACAGCAGAGCCTGTATGCTCACAGACACCATTATTCCTATCCAAGTTTGACCATTCAGCAGTCATTACCAAGACCACCAGTTCGATGTTACTCTGGGCTGTCTCGTCTCCCATTACGGAGAAGCAAACTTCTGTCTCTAAATACTGCATATCGGACTCAGCGCAACTTCTGGGTTGCTAGGTTGGCATCCAGGCTGTTAAAACTACGCTATCTGGTATTGGGATCAGCTGTTGGTGGTGGATACACGGCTAAGAAGGTATGTGTTGTATATCTTATTAGACTTGTTAAAATTAAAGTGGTCCTAGAGCCAAATAGTTTTTTTTACTTCAAGGCAGTCTGTGCATCAAGATAAAAAGCCTGACAGGTAAAAAATCTGGCGCATGGACAATGTCAGAAAAGGATAAGACACAATTATTTAAAAAACAGTCATATAACATATATCTACGCAATACACCAGGCTAAGGTATAATGGACTAGCTAAAATCCAGGGCAGAAATGGGGCACTGGACAAGCACAGAGTGAACAACTCTGCATAATATGTATTGAGGGGAGCTGCAACAGTCCATGCAGACCGTAAAGTCCATAAAATTGTTCATAAGAAAAGCAAAGTACATGTGCTGTAAGGCTGGGGCACTGGTGGCTGCTATCTTCAGAGATGAACTGACTCTGCAGAGGTATATATGAAAGAAGAAAGATGTGCCACCTACTGTAAGTTAGCCAGCATTAAACAGGTAACATTTATTAATACAGGATTAAAAACACTCACAGAATCCAAGGAGGTATGCGCTTGTATAGTGTGAGGGCAAACTGTCACTCGCTCAGTCCTGCAGGGGCTGCCTGTGGTCCAAAACGCCGGAGGAGATGGGATATGGTCTCACCAGGAAGTCTGCGTTGACCAGCACGCAGAGTGGTCATGATGTCAGGGAGGAGCAGAGAAGGCTTGAGAATGCTATGCGCTCAGAGCTATCTGCTCCTTCTAGAGGCCTGTATTAATAAATCCTACCTGTTTATTGCTGCACTCTGGCTGTGTGCCTTTCATTTAAGGTAAAAAGTCTTCAGCCACTCCCCCCCCCATATCTTAAGTACTTACCAATATAATCCTATATTGTTCCAGTGCTGTGCCCATCTGCAGGTCTTCTCTCCCCTCATCCCTCTCTCACAGGCTTGGTTGGGAGCAGAGGGAACTATTGGCTCTTGCTGCCGTCAGTCAAATCCAGTGAGCGGGGGCAGGGCCGAACCAGGTTGTGTGTGTCCATTGACACACACAGCCTGGCTCAGCAGTGAGCCTGCACGTGTGCCACCATAGGAAGCAGCTTCCTATGGTGGCAGATGGAGAAGTGGAGGATCCCAAAGCATTGGCGGTGTACCCACGACAAGGAGGTTCTTTGCACAAAGCAGGTAAGTTTAACTTGAATATTGGCATTCTTCTCTGCCTCCTCACGTGACACTGCTGCGAGTCATGCAGAGCAGCTCAATGAAAGTGACTGACAATGGAGCACTCTCTAATTGCTTCCCTGTTAATCCACAGCGAATGACAAATGTAACAGTGTCACTGTAACTTGGTCACTTGCAATGGGGAGGGTGCAGGAATACAGCCCATACTTAGTTTTATGCAAAAACTGCTGTGGCACAGGAACCACTGATATCCGAGCAGTGAGAGCTTGTCAGAAGTGTAAGGAAATCCTGGATGGTAGCTGTGCTGCAGTTTGACAGCCTTCGTGGCTCCTCTGTGGAAGGGCCCTCAATCTTATGTCTACTAAAACAAGTTCTTATTTGAAATTATCAGGCATTTACAGCTGAACTTCAGGTCAACAGCTAAATACATAGAAGAAATGCATATTTAGGAGCCGTTTTACCAGCCAACCCATTTGTATTTCTATCCATCCAGACCCGAGAGACAGCCCTGTTGTCTAGCAGGGATCTGATTTTTTTTCTGCTGCCGATAAAGATGAACTTCAGCTTTTCATACACTTTACATAGTTCGTTTGGGCCAAGCTGACCCCAATGATTGGACACAATTCCTCCCACTGACACCATTGATGGGGCACAATTCTTCCCACTGACCCCAAAATATTTTTTTTACTCCCACAGGCCACAATATGCCCCCCTAAGGTCTGAGGGACAGTAAACTGGCCCTGTGTTTAGAAAGTTTGGAGCCCACTGTATTATACAAATAGTCTTGATTGGCTTATGGTAGGGGTTAAGCCTGTTATAGCTATCCTAAAAGAGAGTTATGATAGCACCCAATGCAGTGCTGTCTGCCTCTATTCAAAATCATACTTTTTCTGTACCTACATTTTTATAATTTTATCGTGAGAGGGTTGGAGCTTTTATGTCCACCCTAATTGCATCTAATGGGTTCTTCGGTAACTTTGAAGTACTTTGGTATCAGTGCTTCGTTTTTCCAGAATGAAGGAAGTTGTCTGCTGCCAACTCACTTCACTGTCACTGCACTGCATGAGCAGTACATTTTATCTAACGGTCCTCCTTTCTGCTGCCCTGGTATCATGTAGCTGTTCTTTACTCCAAAATACCAATAAATCTGTCTGGTTGGCCAACAAATCGCAAAGAAGCAAAGCTACAACCTATCCATTTAGTCGTATTTCTTAAAGGCTACGTTCCCCTTTAGTAGCATGTTACACCTGAATTTAAGGTATAACCTTTCACTATGCAGCACCTCAGTACATATATGCAAAAATATGTGCATTTATTATATTTTTTTAAAATGTGAACTTCTCCTTTTTATTTTGAGTTCAGTATGTTTTTTCTTTGATTTGCTTTTTTGTGTTTCAGACATATGACCAGTGGAAGGACATGTTCCCTGACCTTGGTGAATACAAGTGGATTGTCCCTGATTTCATATGGGAGTTAGATGAACACATCAATTTTGGTTAGTAATCATGTTTACAGATCACTCTATTCTTTACCATTAGTTTGATCCTATTTTGTGCTTGTTTAGTATTGGATCTGAGGATTCCTTGAACAACCAGCTTTGTCAGGGTTGTCGAAGTAAATTCATTGCAGGCCACATCAGCATTTTGGTTGCCCTCAAAGGGCCGGTTGTATCTGTAAGACTATTTAAATCTTTATGATACCAGCGGTGTGCAACCCTCCTTTTTAACTGGCATAGAAATGTATTATTCACATAATAATTATAAGCATATGTCCAGAGCACCCCATTCTCCTTACATTCAATGTCAGGAGTCCCCTACCCTTTCTTGTGCTGCTGCCGGGAAGAAGCAGCTGGGAAGCAGAAAGTGCAAGCTCTGGGGGAGGAGCAGAGAAGGGCTGTCTGAGTCTGCTGAATGCTGAAACCAAGAGAGGCAGAGACGAGGGGTTGTTGCAGCTGCACAGAGAGGTGCAGGATCTGTAGGAGGAGTTCTGTCCTCCTCTCTGCTACTGACTGTTGGGACAAAGTGGGGGTGCAGACGAGAGGGGTGCCACAGTCGCAGGTGAGGTGTGAGGGCCACATGAAATGGCCTGGTGAGCCAGATTTAGCCCACGGGCCTTGTGTTTGACACATGTGCTTTATGTGAAAACATTAAATTGTCAGCAACCTTTCAGTTTTTCAGAAAATTTGTTAATACCAGAGGGTAAACCTGGCTACTTATATAAAGATCCAGACAACCAGATTGTTGCATGATGCTGTTAATCGGATGTGCCCATCCTCTTTTTAGCCTTCCCTTACTGCTTTTGAGGCAGGACTGTCTATCCCCATTGCATTATCCTATATACCCAGTGCTTCAGAGAAGAACATTATATGAAAGGTTTCAGGATCTCTGGTGGTGCAGATGTCTGTCTTCCTAAAACACCATTTGTGCTGTATGAAATTGCTGAGTTATCATTTGTCATTTTGGAATGTTCTACATATTGTTGCCTTTAGCTATACGCTTCTTTATACGTTTTGAACATTATTTTAGTTTTAACCTGTATATTTTCATTGCAGATAAGCTCAGTAAAGCACTTCCGGATTCTGAGGAGCTAGCCAAACTTTTGCCAGACTTTGACAAGATAGGGGAAAGTTTTAGCTTTGTTAAAAGTTGGCTTTCATCAGGTAATGGATCTTCAAAAAATGATCAGTACTCTGTCAGAGGTTTTCTTTGTTGATATGTGTTAGATTTTTGACAGTTTGCATTTGAAGAATTGGATTTTCAAAGCTTACTGTGCACATCCCATATCTCCATATTGTAGTTTTAGACATTCACAATTTTCTATGCTAAAGCAGTGTTAAACCCAAAGCCAAAAATGTAACGTATTGCAAACATTAGATGTGGTGGCTGCATTAGTTTTGATTTTTTTTTTTAGACGTTATCCCCTCTGTCTTCCCCTGGTAATCTGGCCAGTAACACACCTGACATATTGACAACAGTTTAGATGAAGGAGCACAGGGCAGATTTGGAAAGCAGAATTGTCAGTCTGGGTGGAGGGGAGTGTTAAATGCACTAGCAGATTTACATACACTAACAAATTGAAGCTGACCTCCAGATAATACTTTATAATCAGTTACAGCAAACTGTTTTCTCCTTTCGGGATAAAGGTGTATGTACATACATAAAAGCTGATCATTCTAAGCACCCCTGCCACTGTTAAATGATCTGTCTCAACCTTGTAACTGCAAGACCGCTTTTTGGTTGAAAAACAACAAACATACTGGCTGTATCACCAGATGAAATTAGAAGAAAGAAAGCCTAATACAGCCATCGCATCTAAGGATTAGTAAGCTGCAACATAATAAATGTTTGCTTTTCCTGCTAAATACTGCCTTAAGCTTCATCCTAAGAATTTTGATTAGAAATATGCACACTCATCGTTATAAACATGAATTGACCATTCATAAAGCAATTGCTTTGATACCAGAATGAAAATAAAGGCAATGGTATGTTAATTTGTGTGGAATCTTTGCTACTAAAGCCCTGTACACATGGGTAGAATGTCGGGAGAAATTTGCAGGTACAAAAAATACCGGCCGACATTCTGCCTGTGTGTATGTCAGTCTGTCCGACAGAAGCCGGCGGAAAACCAGCAGTCGACTAACTCCCGATCAGCATTCTCAGCCAATGTCAGCCCTGTCAGAACACAACAGCTCAGCAGGGGAGATCACTGGACTAACCTCACATGGAGTGGTCAGTTTTTTTCTGCGTGGGGTTGCACAAAAAAAACAAAAAACTGTAGTATGTATCGGGCTTTAAGATCTATAGAGAAATCTGTATGGGTGGGGCAGGATTAGATGTTCCACCAAGTATTTTCTGCTGCACATTCTATCCTGGCAGACATATTATTCTCTCCATCCCCTTCCACATTTTAAATCTGTCACTCATCGTGCCACTTGCGATTCCCCCTTATATTTCTGTGGAGAACCATTGGTCCAGTGATTCAAGTAAAATTTGGCAGAAATGGTAAGCTCAGCCAGATAAAGCTTTGCCCATAAGGATAGGAGAAGCCTTCACCAGGGTCTCAAACAGGAATTAAGATCCAGTGAAGAAACTACCTCTATTATTTTGGGTGCGTTTGCACTTTAAAGAATACCCATTTGTTTTGTACTGAGCATTGCCCTTCTGTGCTGCCTAGGTTATTATTTTAAAGCTGATCTGCAGACAAACCGTTAAATACATACATGAAATTCATGTATGATAGCTATTTTACTTGCCAAAAGTCTTGTATTTCTGTCCATCCAGTCCTGAGATTTACACAGCTTTGCCACAGCAAAACCCTGTATGTCAGGGCAAGAGAAATGTTTTTTCTCTGCTGCCACTACAGTTAACACTTCTAGGTTTCTCCAAGCTTATGATTGAAATATGAACGGAGAATCAGCAGATTGTTAGGGCTCATCTCTTGTGTTCTGCTCCCTCCTACTATCGGCATGCTTTTTTGTTTAGCATATGAGCAGTGTAGCTTGATAGGTTACTTAATAATAATAATAATAATAATAATATCACAGGTTCTTATATAGTGCTGTCAATTTACGCAGCGCTTTATACACATAGTACATTCACATCAGTCCTTGCCCCCAAGGAGCTTACAACCTAAGGTCCCTAACTCACACTCAGCCCCGGTTCACACTGATGCAATGCAGGAAATGCACAAGATTTGCTGCATTTTCCCACACCGCATTGTGTTCATGCGATCTGTTGCAGGTGTCAATAAAAGTTAACGACACCCCAAACAATTCGCAGAACACAGTGCGTTTGCCTGAATCAGATTGCATAGCTATGAACACCCATGCAATATGATTTCAGTGGGGCTTTGGTGAGATGTCAGGGTTCTAAACAGACACCTGAAATCTCCCATTTGAGACAGAGAAAAGAACTAAGGACACAGATTCCCCAGACCCTTTCTCTGCAGCCTCCGCTGCACTGAAGATGAATGGACAGGAGACAGAGGCTCCCCTCCATTCATAAGCTGAAGCATCGTAAACACAGTTTCCAATGCTCAGTTATGTATAGACAGAGTCAGTGACTTTGTCCATTCAAATAAGCAAGGAGCCGGTAAATGACATATATACCAGCTCTTTCCTCTGCTCTTCATCCTGATAGATCTGGGACAGGGGAGGGCGAAGGACACAGGGAAACTGGAGGCGCGCATGGAGGGCGACCGGACTGGAGCACACGGAGAACACAGAGGAGGACATGGAGGAGGATACAGGGGACAGTTGGGGACGATTCGTGCGGCAATGGGAGGAGTTACAATCACTGATCTCCCTGCGTGGCTTCCAATAAAGCAGCTGAAAGCAGCCGGGTGGTGGACAGGAGTAGGAGAAGCGGCTGTCAGCTGCTTTATTGAAAGCCACACAGGGAGATCGATGATTGTAACTCCCCCCACCAATCGTTCCTGACTGTCAAGGGATCGGGTCAAGCATCAGAGCATTTGCACGAATACAATTACTTGTGCAAATGCTCGGTACTGATACTAGTTTTGGTATCTGTGCAACCCTAGTTTAAATTATGCTCAATTTGTACTAAGAGGTCAAAAGTGTGCCAAGAAAATATCCCCCCACATTATTACACCACCACCAGCCTGAACCACTGATAGGCAGGCAGGATGGATCCATGCGTTCATGTTTATGCCAAATTCTGACCCTTCCACCTGAATGTCGCAGCTGAAATCGACACTTATCAGACCAGGCAACGTTTTTTCCAATCTTCTATTGTCCAATTTTGGTGAACCTGTGTGAATTGTAGCCTCAGTTTCCTGTACTTAGCTGACAGGTGTGGCACACGGTGGGATCTTCTGCTGCTGTAGCCGATCTGCTTCAAGGTTCGATGTGTTATGCTTTTAGAGATGGTATTCTGCATACCTTGATTGTAACGAGTTATTTGAGGTACTGTTGCCTTTCTATTATCCGAAACCAGTCTGCCCATTCTCCTTTGACCTCAACAAGGCATTTTCGTCTACATAACTGCCGCTCACTGGATATTTTCTATTTTTCGGACCATTCTCTGTAAACCCTAGAGGTGGTTGTGCGTGAAAATACCAGTAGATCGTCAGTTTTTGAAATACTCAGACCAGCCCGTCTGGCACCAACAACCATGCCACATTCAAAGTTGCTTAAATCCCCTTTCTTCACCATTCTGATGTTCGGTTTGAATGTCAGCAAGTCATCTTCATCATGTCTGAGTGCCTAAATGCATTGAGTTGCTGCCATGTGATTGGCTGATTAGCATTTTGTGTTATCAAGCAGTTAAATAGGTGTAACTAATAAAGTAGCCAGTGAGTGTATATTACATAAAGAACTGCATTATTTGTATCTTTTACATCTGCCTGGAGTTCAGGTTTAAATACAATCTTTGGCAGCTGGGCTAATTTCTTCTGATGCAAACTACAAGAACACTTGGTGTGTTTGACTGCTGTGGACTATTTATGCTTCATGTACACAGGACGTTTTACAACCTCTCCTGAACGATTTAACTTGACAGATAGTAACCCGTGTAAATCATCCGTTTTGCAGCGTTTAGTGCTGCGTTCAGCCGTGTTTGCGTTTAGAAGAGGTTTTTTTTTTTTTTATTCTTTTTTTCAAAATAGCCAAAAATGAAAACGCCTGTAAACAAAACGCGGCTAAAAGCAAGTTACAACGTTTAGAAGCGTTTGGCACTTGAAATGCAAACTCAACTTCTGAACGCATTTTTTTGCTTTCCAAAAAATGCCTCTAAACTCAACTGCCTAGAAACGACTATAAACGACCCTGTGTACATGTACTGATCAGATTATAGAGGAGAGTTCAGGGGCGGTTGTAAAAAAAACTCCCAACTGCTCCTAAACGTCCGTTTACCAGCAATAGTGTACATGAGGCCTTAAGTAGCCATGTCCACACTTTTTACTCTGCAGTAAATGAACAGACAATATTCAGTGTTGCTAAATGTGTGCATAATAGAGCTTGTGGTGTCCAAGGTGCTCACAGAGCAGTGATGACCTAGAAAAAAAAAAGGTGGACACTTTTACATGTTGCCCCTGGAGGTGTTGATCCACGGGTGACCGTAGATTCAAATACTCATAAATGCTACGTGTTAGATGTGCTTATCCAAATCCTGTTTTCCAGTGTCTGCATTCATCATTGTAATTATTGTACTTACCAGTGTGCAAACGGAGCAGGGGGCAGGATTCCTTTCCAGGCTTTACTAACTTCATATTATGGCTTGTAATATCTTTTCCCATTTTTTTTTTTTCTTGCTGATTTTTCACAGGTCACAATTTGGTTAGTGAAGTCATAGGAGCTTCTGATCTGCTACAGTTGTTAGGTGTGTAATGCAATGTCTGCTGCCGTTATGACATGTGAAACCTATATTAAGTTCTATTCAACGACCTGTAAGTGTACAGAACTCTAGGATGCTATGGGGATGGGTACACAGTTTAACTTTCTTTACAAATTCTATTGCCTAATTTGGCAGAAATGACTTGGCTTTTCCTGGAAAGGAAGCCTGATTCTGTAGTCTGTCTTTTGTGTAACCACAGTCTTTTTCATTTCATATAGTTATTGTTTATAGTATTTATATGTTAATACAGAGCTTATTGAATGTCTATCTAACAGTTACTTGTCTTGTATTTGATAAATTCTAATGATTATAATAACATTTGTAATTTTTTTTCACCACTAGGCCCTGGAAGGGATGCTGCTTTCAAAGCTACTGACAGCCAGAATTTTGATGGCTCTGAAAAGCAATATAAGAAGGTGAGATGGCATTACATATGCTGGGTGTTTTCTTTTCCCTTTTTCCTGTTAAGGAAACCTGTACTGAATTAGGGAATCCTAATTGTTGCTGCTCTTAGAGAATAGTATGACAAAGGATTGCCATGATTTCATATGTGCAAGCTCATTCCGAGCAACCTAAACATGAAGTTGCCTTGTAACGCCTGTGGAGATTGTCAGGGGAGATGTATTACAGCATTCCCATTTATGGGGCTGGCTCATCGGGTGTTCATAGGTCTACACACCTTAAGCTGGGTATACATGTAAAGTAAACCATAGATGACCCTATCCATGCTAAATAGCATAGATGGATGAATGTCCTGCTGCTGGCTATTGTATTCTTACAGCTGGCACCCACAGTTGTCAGAACACCTGAACAGGGACTGCAGTCACTGTTTGGATGACTTTTTTCTGCCAGACTCCACTTTCTCAGTGCAAGTTTGTTGAGGTGGGTGGTGTCCGCAGGGCCACCAATGGCTTGAATTTCAGCTGATTCACAAGAATCATTTAAAATTCAGGCCATGTATGGCCAGCTTTACTCATCGGGCACAGAGGGCCCTGTTCTCCATGTTTGTTTGGTTTTTTTTTTATTGTCGGAATACCCCAGTTTTGGCAGGATTGAGACTCAGAAGTGGTCAGGAACCGTTCTGAAAATAATAAGACCCTTCCAATAGTCTCCAAGAGGTATAAGAATATAGCAGGTGTCTCGTAAGACTAGAATCCATCTGCAAATAAAACGTTTCCGAGTGGTTGACTCCTTTGAAACTTCTTTTTATTAAGCAGTGGCAGTTAGCCAAATGCTTGTGTTACATGTTACACCCATATTTAGGGTGTAACATGTTCAACATCAGCCTGCTCCCCCCCCCTCTTATCCCCCTCTCCTTGTGACAGCGGGCCAGGGATCTTCTCTCAGCACCCACTGTCAGAATTCAACAAGAGCGTGGCCGTTCGGGGGTCTGCTCACTGCCACGCCATTTATGCACAGAATTCTGTGAATGAATGAGCTACAAGTACCCCAGCAGCCTTTGCGGCTGACTGCTTGTAGTTCTCAATGGACCACCAGGGTGCTGATGGGCTCTCTAGGTAGTTCATTGATCTTCCTGTCATTCAATAACTGCCTATCTGTATCAGAGGTAGGAGCGAAAGCTACACGGACAGCCTGCTGGAGCCTGACATTGCACCCACAATTTGCTAATCGTGGATGAAATGCTTTATATCAGGGATCCTCAAACTACGGCCCTTTAGTTGCTGCAGAACTACACATCCCATGAGGCATTGTAAAACTCTGACATTCACAGATATGACTAGGCATGATGGGATTTGTAGTTCCTGAACAACTGGTAGGCCATAGTTTTAAGATCCCTGCTTTATAGTCTCCTAAAAATAAAAAAATGTACTTTTTTTTTTTTTTTTTTTTTTTTTAACTGCAAAAAAAAAATATGCATTTATTTATTTATTTTTTAAAGGTGAACTTATCCTTTAAGAGAGCGATATTCCAGATTATCAGCTATGTACCCTTGCTTCTAGGAAAAGACTTGTTTGTTCACAAATCTACCCATTTGTTTGACTTTTGTTTAAGGTTACAAAAAGGCTTTTTTTTGACAGCTGATTTGTCATTTTTACAACTGCCTTGATTTGCATCTTGATGATGTCAGTGTGTTTCCAGAATTTGTTTGTATGTGCTCTGTGAGAGGATTTTCTACTACATTTACTACACAAACCGGGGGTAGAATGCTGCATTTTAGGATTTTGCCTATGTTTAGCAATGATGCATCCTGTGCTCCTCCTGCGGTGAGAAATTTGCATGCCTGTGATAAATTTAAAAGGGAAATTCCCCACTGCATTGCAGTAGCAATAACCTGAAATTCTAAAATAATGAACTAGTTTTATATTCCAATTTGTTGCCAGATGCAGCCTGCCTGCAGTCCTAAGCTAACTGTCATGAGAGAATATTATTAGTAATGTTCTATATATTGTTTAATTCTTACAGGGGTGGATACATCTAAATGCCATCGCTTTCTCACAGCTTCATAAAAAGCATTTACATTTGTATACATACAGATACTTATTGATGTATAAGCCACACATTAATAGCTAGATGCCTCTGCAAGTTATTTTCTCCTCTAATCTTTGAGTATACCGACACTGGTACATATAGAACAGTGACTACCTTACCTAAGGGTCACCTTATAGCTTCTTGGCAACACAACCTATAGGAAATCAAACTCATTCAGGTTTAGACCTCTGTGTGTATCACACTAGAAAAGGAAACCAACATCTAGTTCAGTTGGTCTATAAGAACACAATGTGGTTGATTTACTAAAACTGGAGAGGGAAAAATCTGGTGCAGCTCTGTATAGAAACCAATTGGCTTCCCCAGGTTTCATCATCAATGTTTTATTGAACAAGCTGAAGTTAGAAGCTGATTGGCTACAATGCACAGCTGCACCAGATTTTGCACTCTCCCGTTTTAGTAAAGCAACCCGAATATTTGTCAGAACACAATAGCATAGTGGGGAGATAGCTGTACTAACATCACATAGTACAGCAAGCTCCTCAGTTTTTTTTTTTTTTTTTCCCGTTCAGCCCGCTGGGGCTGAACAAAAGGTGTGTGCCAGGCTTTAGAAGACCAGCATAGATGGGAGACATGTTAGATAAGACTGCTAGAGATCACTGCTATCCCAGCCCTTTTGTCTTCACTGGCTTATGAAAGCATCAACATAGACTACAGTCTTCAGGGGCCCTGAGGACCACGCAATAAGTTGCAAATAAATATAGGTTAGGCATAAGGGAGTTGGGCATTTTCTCCTGTTTTACTTCACAAACTGTACATTCCTTTAAACATGCGGTTGTAGATTAATAACACACTTCTGTACTTTGGTGTTTTTTTTTGTGTGTGTGTGTGTGTTTTTTTTTTTTTTTTTTTGTTCCCTGAATCAGTGTCTGCTCCAGCCTTTCCCAATATTCTAATCCCTGAGGAACCCTTAAAATAATTTTCCAAAACGTCTTTCAGGACAGCACCCGAGAGATCATGGCTCCTCCTCCCACAGGAAACACCTCATCAATTAAGTCTTTAAATTGGAATCCTCCACGTTGCCTCATCAGTTTTTTGTGTTTCCTTCAGCTGGAGGAACACCTTTGGTGGGAGCCATGATCTCTCAGGTTTATCCTGGGAGACACAGGTTCTCACCTGTTAAGTCTTTTTTTAGGCTAGGAGAGTGAGCCTCCCACTTGCCTCTTACATGGACGGTCCCGTGGGCTCCCTCTCCCTCTTCCGTGCTCGGGGAGAGCCTGTACGTCCGGGGGTGCTGCCTCCAAAATTTTTTGGCCTGACGGGCGGCCGTCCTATGTTTCCCTTCTACATGAGGGATGAGCGGTGGCGGCCGCCATGTTGCTGGTGGCAGAAGAGCGCTTCAGCCACGTCCTGTAAGGGAGGAGGCAGCACTTCCGGGTCGGCGCGTGCGTCATTTCCGGGCGCAAAGCGCAGTGGGAGAGGGCAGGGTCACCTGGCGCCTTTATTTCCGGTTCCAGGTCAGCGCAGCGGCGTTTTAGAATCTGGAACCGGTCGTTTCACCACGCACCGCAGACAGCTATAGATAGCGATGCAGCGGATAAGGGGGCAAGCCAAGGCGCCAGCAAGGCTAAGGTAAGGGACTGTGTCCTCTATTACCCTGGGCCGTTTTCTCCTGTGGGGGGGTTACTCACCCTTCCCCCCCCCCCCCCCAGGATGTACCTGCTTCTTACCCCCTCTTCAGAAGGTATGTTGCAGTGGCTAGATTTAGTATATCTGCCCTACAACAGGGGATTAGGTGGTGGTGGCTTGCTGGGCACATGGAAAATGAGATGTTTCTTCCTTAGTGCACCTGGGTGTATTATTTGCGCTGTATTACAGCCTTTTAAGCGTGGTTCCATGTCTCTTTTCTGTTTGTCCAGGCCAAAGGTTCTGCCCAACCAGTCAAGAAAAGGTGGCCTGTCTGCAAAGAAAAATTAAGCGATGCTTGGACCAAAACGCTTTGTGCAGAGTGCATTACAAATTTGGTCAGAGAGGAGACTCCATCCGTTTGTGGCGACTTAGTGTCAACAATAAAGGATGAGCTCCGGGCCACCTTTCAAGCTTTTAGGTCAAACCTAAGAGAGGAGCCAGGTCCCTCTAGGGATCCTCTGGTTCCGCAGCCATCTTCAGAACCCCAGAGTGGTTCTCAAATAATTTTTGGGGGTCCGATATCCCAGGACGCTTCTCAAGGGTCCGTTTCCCTCGCTCCAGATGATACAGATTCTGAGGAGGAGGAAAATGAATCAGATACCGCTTCTAAATATAAATTGTCACTAGAAGAGGTGGGAGGACTCCTGAAGGTAATCCATGCCACTTTGGGGATAGAAGAGGAAAAGAAGGAACTCTCCCTGCATGACCGCATGTATGCTGGTTTAGGAGATTCAAAAGGCCGTTCTTTTCCAGTCCATTCAGTTATCACGGATATGATTAAAAAAGAGTGGCTGGAACCTGAGAAAAAGCCTTTCTTTTCCCGGGCTCACAAGAAAAGATTTCCATTTGAAGAAAATCCAGATTCTATATGGAATAAGGTTCCAAAATTGGACTCTGCCTTTTCTCAGGTCTCTAAGTCTACGGACCTCGCCTTTGAGGATATGGGCACTCTGAAGGAGCCCATGGACAAAAGGATGGACCTGCTTCTTAAAAGAACCTGGCAGTCAGTAATGCACAATCTGAAACCAGCAATGGCAACAACCTGTGTTGCAGGGAACTTAGATCACTGGGTTAACCAGTTGAAAGCCCATGTCATAGCAGATTCCTCAAAACAGGAGATTCTAGACTCTTTTTCAACCCTGTCGGCAGCAATATCATATATTGCGGATGCGTCTGCGGAATCTATCCGCATGTCAGCAAGGTCAGCAGCTTTAACAAATTCTGCCAGAAGGGCCTTATGGCTGAAGACGTGGCCAGGGGATGCTGCATCTAAAAATAGATTGTGTGGTATTCCGTTTGCAGGTGATCTGCTATTCGGTTCAGAGCTAGAGTCCATTCTTGACCGCATGGCAGAAAAAGTCGTTTCCGGTTAAGAAGAAACAGGTGCAAACCCGTAAGCGTTTCTTTCGGCCCCAAAAAAGTCAGCAGGAAGGAAAAACGCAGGGCAAGAGGAAGTCATGGTCTTCTCAGAAGCCCAAAGGTAGGGGTGGAGTGCTCTTCAATCCTCCTGCGGCCTCCGCAAAACCACAATGACTCCGTCAAGGTCGGGGGAAGACTCCAGGAGTTTCTTCCTCAGTGGAAAGCCATTTCCTCAAATCAATTCGTTGTAAAGATGCTCTCCCAGGGGTATATGATAGAATTTACGGAAGAACCTCCAAGAAGATTCCTGGTGACAAACGTCCCAAGGGACGCAGTCAAGGCTCTCGCCATGAAGTCCCTAATTCAGGAACTGAAAAATCAGAGAGTCATTGTTCCGGTCTCAGCGGGGGAGTTCTTCCAGGGGTTCTACTCACATGTCTTTCTGGTTCAGAAACCTTCAGGAAAGTTCCGTCTTATCCTGAATCTCAAAATGCTGAACAAATCGGTAGAATACAGAAGGTTTCGGATGGATTCAATATTTTCAGTAAGAAACCTCCTGTATCAAGGGTGCTATATGGCATCAATAGATTTACAAGATGCCTACCTCCACTCCTATTGCCGCCAGGTCGCAGAAATATCTGAGGTTAGCACTGAAAGAAGGGAAGAAGGTGGTACATCTGCAATTCAGAGCACTCCCGTTTGGTCTGTCATCATCCCCAAGGGTCTTCACGAAAATAATGGCCGAAGCTCTGGCGCCTCTGTGTCTAGAGGGGATCTCAGTTATTCCTTATCTGGACGACCTGCTGTTTTTTGCCCAGACCAGAGAAGGTCTTCAAGAAAACTTGCTCAGAGCCCGGGTTCATCTAGAATCCATGGGGTGGATTTTAAACCTTCAAAAATCAAATCTGATTCCCTCACAGGAAGTGTTGTTCCTGGGTTTCCGTATCAACTCTTTAGAACAAAAAATTTTTCTTCCAGAGGAAAAACAGAAAAAATTGGTACAAGTGGTGTCATTGCTACAGTCCAATCAAGTTCTGTCCATCAGGAAGGTTATGTCAGCATTGGGAACCCTGACCTCTTCCATTCCGGCCATCCAGTGGGCAAAGCTCCATGTCAGACCTCTGCAAAGTTTCCTGTTAAAAACCTGGAATCACCAGCAGGATTCACTAGATTCATTAGTGAAGATCCCTACTTCAGTAAAAAGAAGTCTGTGGTGGTGGAAGAACCAGACAAGGTACTCAGAGGGGCTGTTATGGTCCTTCCCAACTCAGGTGAGGTTGACAACAGATGCCAGTTCCTGGGGTTGGGGGGCTCATATGAGCGGCCGGTGGGCCATGGGCTCGTGGGACACAAGAGATGCGCTGAGGTCCTCAAATTGGAGGGAACTAAAAGCTATAGAAATGGCCTTACTGACCTTTGCGAAAGAAGTCCAGGGGCAACATAGTCAGATCCTGTCAGACAACGCCACGGCGGTGGCTTACATAAACAGACAGGGGGGAACCAGAAGCAAAGTTCTGCAGAGCTTGGCAAAAGGCATTCTGAGTTGGGCAGAGCTCCATACTCTATCCTTATCCGCGGTCCATTTAAAAGGGACCCTAAACAGAGTAGCGGACTTCCTAAGCAGGAACCAGATTTTAGAGGCAGAGTGGCAACTGAATCCAGAAGTCTTCCAGTTAACAGTGCAGAAATGGGGGCGCCCAAGAGTGGATCTCTTTGCCACCCAGGAAAACTCGCAAATGTCTCGCTTTTTCTCCCTGAACAGGAACGAGGCATCACTGGGAGTGGATGCTCTGGCTCAAGATTGGAAGTTTCACCTCTGTTACGCATTCCCCCCGTTTCAGCTTATCCCTCGGGTCATAGCAAAAATCAGGAAGGAGGAGACAACAGTGATCCTCATCACTCCTTTCTGGCCAAAAAGGCCTTGGTTTTCATCCCTTCTTCAGATGCAACAAGAACCTTACTGGCACCTTCCGTTAAGAAAAGACCTTCTGTTACAAGGTCCTCTGTTTTACCAGGAAGTAGCAAAACTAAAGCTCACAGCCTGGCTACTGAGGAGCAGCTCTTGAAGAGGAAAGGTTTCTCGGATAGGTTGGTAGCTACCCTCCTATCCAGTAGAAGGAAGGTTACAAGAGCAATCTATTCCAAAGTCTGGAAAACCTTCAACTCCTGGTGCACAGCATCTGACAGATCTCCAAAACAAATTTCTTCTGTGCTTGAGTTTCTGCAAGAAGGGGCGGACAAGGGCTTAGTGGTCAGCACCCTCAAAGTTCAAGTTGCTGCGCTGGGGGTATTCCTGGAAAAATCCATTTCATCAGAACCCCTAGTAATAAGATTCTTCAAAGCTCTTACCCGGTCTAGACCAGTGGTAATCAAAAGCTGTCCAGCATGGGACTTATCGGTTGTTCTACAGGCCCTGACCAAGGAACCTTTTGAACCCATTAATTTAGCCTCCCTGAAATTGATTACTTTAAAAACAGTGTTTTTAGTGGCTGTTACAACAGCTCGAAGAGTTAGTGAGCTGCAAGCTTTATCAATGAGGGAGCCTTTCTTTTCCATTTTTTCAGACCGAATTGTTCTGAAGACGGATCCTAATTTTTTGCCGAAGGTCGCTTCGATCCAGAATCGAACTCAGGAAATAATACTTCCTACCTTTTGTTCTAATCCATCGGGTAAGAAGGAAGAAGAATTCCATACCCTGGATGTTAAAAGAGCAGTCTTGAGTTACTTGGAAAACACTAAAGACTTTAGATGTTCGGATGCTCTGTTTGTTTTATTTTCCGGTAATAAAAAAGGAAGACAAGCTTCTAGAGGAACCATTGCCAGATGGTTGAGAATGGCTATCTCAGAAGCCTATTCCCTTACAGGTCAAGAGAGTCCATTAAATGTCCGGGCTCATTCTACAAGAGCTTCGGCGGTGAGTTGGGCAGAAAAAGCTGGCGCCACCCCCGAACAAATCTGTAAGGCAGCTACTTGGACAAGTCTGACAACCTTTGGCCGTCATTATAGGTTAGATCTCATGACGGCTGGGGACCAGGCTTTTGGAAGGAAAGTCTTACAGGCTGTTGTCCCACCCTAAATGGAGTAAGTCTCGATTATCCTCTCGGGTGCTGTCCTGAAAGACGTTTTGGAAAATTGCAAGTTAGACTTACCGGTAACTTGTTTTCCAATAGGCTTTCAGGACAGCAGTAACCCGCCCTTTGTTTATGCTAATGCTGTAATACTATGATATAACTGTCGCTTATGTGTTGCAGCTGGGGCTGGAGTTCTCTACAAACAACTGATGAGGCAACGTGGAGGATTCCAATTTAAAGACTAAATTGATGAGGTGTTTCCTGTGGGAGGAGGAGCCATGATCTCTCGGGTGCTGTCCTGAAAGCCTATTGGAAAACAAGTTACCGGTAAGTCTAACTTGCAATTTTTAGGTTTCAGGGATACCCTGCTAAAACCCAAATCAATGGACCTTATATTGATGGTCAGTGGTCAGAAAGCACCCCTTACAGATAGATAATATAGTCATTAATGTCATGCTGCTGACTCTGTCATTGGCCCCAGAACTATGCGGGCACCATCACCCAGGAGATTAATCAGCAACAGCTTAAACGGGGGTTTTAAACCCTCAAGGTTTTTCACCTTAATGCATTCCTTGCACTTTAGTGCAGCTGCCCCCCAGATCCCCCATTTTATTTATCTGAACCTGATCTTTCCAGCGACTAGAAAGAGCCCAGCAGCTCCAGCCGCTGTCCCGGTCCTCGTTGGACAGATTGATAGCAGCAGGAGCCATTGGCTCCCGCTGTTGTCAATCAAATCTAGTAACACTGGAGCTGGGGGCAGGGCCGAGTCCTGCTGTCTGTGTCAATGGACGCAGCTGCAGAACTCAAGAGCGCACCCGCATGAGTGTCCTCATGGAAAACGGGTCTCTGAGGGGCACTTGATGCGGGGAGGAGCCAGGAGCACCGCGGGGGAACCCCAGAAGAGGAGGATCGGGGCCACTCTGTGCAAAACCCTTGCACATAGGAGGTAAGTATACCATGTTGTTTGAAATAAAAAAACACACAAAGCTTTACAACCCCTTTAAGGAATGCCTAGCAACCTCTGTAGGAACGCTGGTTGAGAGTGCCTTGCTTATACTACAATTTTTCAGTATATTGTGTCTATCTGTAGAAAATACAAAAATGTATCTGTAAACTACAGAGCATTTCACACCAAGGCAGCAGGGCTGTGCTTTTCACAGATCCTTTGATGTTGGCAATCTTATAAATAGCTGCATGTAGCAGTATGGGTGCACTTTTCATTAGATCCCTTTTTAAGGAAACCTTTTTCCCTGCACCTGGAAACCACAGATCATCTGTGATCCTCAGTGTTCATGGGATGAGTGAGAGGGTCCCAAAGTCTTAGGCTGGATTCACACCTATGCATTTTTAGTGCTTTTTGCATTTTGCAGATTTGCACTACAGTCCATTTAACATGGTTTCCTATGGAACATGTTCTGTAGTCAAATCTGCAAAATGCAAAAAGCACTAAAAATGCATAGGTGTGAATCCAGCCTCATGCTTGCTCATAGGTAAAAACTGAATAACATGCCTGCTGCATTTTCTTTCTAATCCATTTCCTGTATTTAACTTTTGCAGCCTGCTATTCTGCACCCATTCCCTGATATTTATTGGTAGCGGTAGCTCTGCTTACAGAAATGTTGCATGTGTATTGGTGGCGGAAATAATGTCCTGCTTAGGTAAATATTAACAGTTCTAAGCCTTTTTTAGGATTGTAAGCATTTGCTTGGAACAGTAGTTAATACTCTCCAACAAATATTTGATAGTGTTTGACATATGCAGCAGTATAGCAAGCTTGTTTTTGGTTTTGTCTTTCTGTTTTATTATGTAGAATAAGCTATATGATTTGTGTCCATTTTGCTAGTAAATATATGTTTGTCATTTTGCCTTTTGTATACCCCTTTTTACTTCATTTTGCACTCCATGGCTGTTTTTGTCCCCACCTTCACTCCGTCTTTCTCTCTCTGTAAACTCATGGCAGGGTTTGCTTGGTGAACTCATTCTATTACAAGAGCAGCTCAAGCAGCATGAAGAGGAGGCACGCAGGGCTGCTGGAAACATTAACACGGGCACTTCACAGCAGAAGCGCAAGGTGATGGGTCATAGAGCACTGGATGCATCAAACTTTTGTCTTGTCAATCAGCTTTAGCCTGCAGTCCAAAAAAATCCTATTTCTACAAACCTTTCAGTTGGATTTTCAGTGTGGGTGTAATTATACTATAAGGGCATCTCAGAGCATTATAAAGCTATTGATGGTTACTATATTCCTCTGTTTATTACATATATTATATTTTAGGTGAGTTGATGAGATAAGAACTAGAGTATGTCTCTTATCATCAAATCTAAATATTTTAGGAGAACATTGTCCTACAATAAGGGATTGGTTTATACATTTAGGCATCAGTTTATTAAATGCTTTGTAATAGCTAACAATTCTAGCCCATGCAAATAATCTTATTAATGAAGTCTGTTTTCTCAGTAGTTCTTATGTGAACAGAGTTTATGGTTTTTGTGACTATATGGTATTGCTGTTCTGCTAAATTTTTATTGCGAATACCTTATTGTATTTAAAGTGATGGTAAAGCTTTATTTTTAATTTTTTTTTTATTAAAATGACAAAACTGTCAAACTTATCTGCTCTGCACTGGTTTTGCACAGAGCAACCCCCGATCCTCCTCTTCTGGGGTCCCTTGCTGGTGCTCCTGGTTCCTTCCTCCTGCCGATTGCCCCCATAGGAAGCCACTTGCGTCAATGTGTCTATTCAGACACATTGCCCAGCTGGGCCCCGCTCTATGCTCATAGGTTTTGACTGACAGCGGCAGGAACCAATAGCTCCCTCTGCTTTTAGCCAAGCCTGTGATAGAGGGAAGAGGGGGTGAAGAGCTGCAGACGTGCACAGTGTTGGATGGAGATTGGGCTTGAGTAAGTATTTGGGAGCGGGGCTGGAGGGGAGCTACGGTTAAAAAAAAAAAACAAAAAAAAACACCTTTTATCTTAATGCAGGGAATGCATTAAGGTAAAAAAAAAATAAAACTTTTTACCTTTACAACCATTTTTAAAGTTGTTTTGTGAATATTTGTCTGGAACTCTTTTTTGATTTTTATTAATATAATATAGGATTTATATAGCGCCAACAGTTTGCGCAGCGCTGTACAACATGATGGCAGATAGTACAGTTACAATACAGTTTACTACAGGAGGAATCAGAGGGGCCCTGTTCGTTAGAGCTTACAATCTAGAAGGGAGGGTCAAGTGATACAAAAGGTAATAACTGGGGGGGATGAGCTGATGGAGAAAATGAAAGTACAGTAGTTAGGTGGAGGCAGAATAGGCCTCTCTGCAGAGAAAGATTTTCAGGGATCGTCTAAAAGCAAACAGAGTAGGAGATAGTCGGACAGATTGGGGTAAGGAGTTCCATAGAATGGGATGGGAAAAGTCCTGAAGGCAAGCATGGGAGGAGGTGATGAGGGAGCTAGAGAGCAGGAGATCTTGGGCGGAACGAAGAGAACGATTAGGTTGGTATTTTGAGACTAGGCTAGTGATGTAGCTGGGGGCCGAATTGTGGATGGCTTTGCAAGTTGTTGTTAGTATTTTGAATTTAATTTGTTGGGTGAGCGGAAGTCAGTGGAGGGATTGACAGAGAGGAGTAGGAGACACTGAACAGCTGGTAAGGTTGGTTGAGCCTGGCAGCAGCATTCATGATGGACTGAAAGGCAGATAGTCTATGCAGAGGTAAGCCAATGAGGAGGGAGTTTCAGTAGTCGAGGTGAGAGATGACCAGGGAGTGAATTAGAAGTCATCAGTTAGGAAGGGGCGCATTTTGGAGATGTTGTGGAGGTTGAGGCAGCAAGCTTTGTAAAGTGATTGGATATGGGGTCGAAAGGATAGTTCAGAGTCCAGGATTTCACTTAGCACCCTGGCATGCGGGGGTGGGTTGATGTTTACGCCATTGATCTTGACAGAGAAATCAGGGTAAGAGGTATGTGGGGGATGAAATCTTATGAACTTGGTTTTGGATAGATTGAGTTTGAGGAGGTGGTGTGACATCCAGGCTGATATGTCTGTTAATTCCATTGACTTTATTTATGCAGTACTGTACATGTCACCGTTCAGAGGCTGCATTTATCCTGCTTTGTTTCTTTTGATGCAGCGTGCCCTACTAAAGCATAATTGAACTGCAAAGCAGTTTTCTTGTCTTTTTTTTTTTAGCAGCAGCGTTTTACTGGAATGCCTGTCAACATATACAACTGTGGCTTTCAATTTTGATAATTTAGCTGTAGCCTTTTGGAGGAATCGTGAGACCATTCTTTTCATTGTATAATATGACTTTGCAAGGAGTGACTGCATTTTGCACACTTTCATTGGTATTATTAAAAATTCAAACTTGCTCTCAGTTGCGTTAATCAGTGATATTATTTGCTAATAATTACCCTTTTGCTTTGTACAGCTTGTTATAGAACTCATGCCAATTTTTACTGGCATTAGCCAAAAGTATATGTAAAGCCATGAGAGAAACATATGTAATAACCCACATTCTTTAGTGCCTCAACAACTTACAGGTTTCATATTGCATTGGAAATATGCGAAATGTAAATAATTTAAATCTGCTTTTTAAGGTATCTGACAAAGAGAAGGTTGATCAGCTGCAGGAAGAGCTTTTACAGACCCAGGTAGGCTGTGAGTTTCTCTGTTTAGGGATTATAATAACACAATAAAATGTCTAAATATTCAGCTGAAATATACTGTATATAGGGTGTTTTTTGGCAAAGAATTTGTATCTCTTTTCATCAGGTTCTAAAATTTGCACACCCCCATTACTCAGATCTAAAAGGATGATTCTTCTTTCTCTGTTACAGTTGGGGAATACAGTTGCATCATCCTCACACCCCCAGTCTGCTAATTAAAAAAGAGCAACAGCAGACTGATGAGATCGTCTCCCAGCAAACAAAAGTATATCTAAAGCCAAAACTTTATTGTGGGTAGAGTAGGGAATAGTTTAGATTATAAACCCTGCCATTTTTTTGGAACCTGAGTCCCTCCTCTGGGGAGATTTCTCTTCATCTTCTGTCCTATAGACAATAGAAAGAAAGAGGAAATCTCTCCAAAGTGAGGAAAATACCCTCTTATACCTTTTTTTTTTTTTTCCTTTTTCCCTACAGGTAAGCCTATAATAAGGCTTACCTGTAGGTAAAATAAATCTCTCCTAAACCTGTACGGTTTAGGAGATATTCATTTTGCATGCAGCCACTGACGTCAGTGGGGCATGAGCTTTGAAGGTCTGGTGGACGCTGCCGGACCTTGCCAAAAAGAAGTCTCCCACGTGCATGCGCGAGAGTGATGTCTTTGCGGCCCCGGCCGCTGACAGCGCCAGAGCCACAAATCCGGAAGACATGCCAAGGGGGAAATGTCAGCTCCCTCGGCGGTGACCAGAATCAGATGCTGACACCTCGTTCTAAGGTAAGTATTTCCTAATGAGCTAGTATGCAGTGCATGCTAGCTCATTATGCTTTTTCCTTACAGGTATTTTTTTTTAAAAATTTGTGCGGGTATACAACCGCTTTAAGATGGCCACATACAGTTTGAATCTTGGCTGGTTCAGCAGGAACTGGCCGAGATTCGAACCATCTATCGGCAGGCTGAATGTACCCAAGTTGATCAATTAATCAACTTGGGTACAACCAGCTTGCAAGATTTTCCATGCTATTATAGCTAGTGGCTGTTATAGCTGCTAGAAATAATCACTGTGTTCTCCTGGCGGGGACGGATTCCCCTACTGGGAAAACACAATGGGGGTTATTTACGAAAGGCAAATCCACTTTGCACTACAAGTGCACTTTCAAGTGCAGTCGCTGTAGATCTGAGGGGGGACATGCAAGGAAAATAAAAAACAGCATTTTTGCTCGCACATGATTGGATGATAAAATCATCAGAGCTTCCCCCATTTCCGATCTACCCATCAGATCTACAGCGATCTACAGTGACTGCATTTTCAAGTGCACTCGTAGTGCAGAGTGGATTTCTCTTTAGTGAATCAGCCCCATAGGCTCTGCGGGAGGGATTCTCCCATCAACGCTGTGTTGATGGGGTAATCAAATGAATTGCTTTCCTGCAACAATGGAAACTTGTTCTGTCTATGGCCAGCCTTAGACAGTTGTCTCCATTGGAAGATTTAATTTTTATTGCTGTTCTGGTGACAACCCAAAAATCTGTATTTTTCCTTACTTTCTATCTATCTTTGACAAAGTAAGTGAGGAAAAATTTGATAAAATGGCATCACAAGAAGGAAAAAATGACATAAACTGCAGGCACCAAAACGTTTTTATAATAATGTTAAAAAAATCACTAGTACTGATATGTATTAAATGTGCAGATCCCTTGTTTAGTATTGAATACCTTATTTATTTATTTTTTTTAATGCCAGATAGTACAGCTTTTATGACTCGCAGTCTAGTCCTTTATCCAACCTCCCTCTTCTCTTTCCTATTAACAGCACGCGTTGTATTCTGTGGACCAGTGTTCTGTGAATAGGCAAGGGAAGAAAGACTGTGGATAAAGGACTAGATGGTTTCCTTGTAAGAGAGCCACAGTGGTCCGATCTACAGCGATAGCTGTGCTATCTGGCATACAGAATAAACAGGAGTTTCTGTAAACAAAAGTGCATCTAGTACATGTCAGGAAAGGGAACTTTTTTTCCCACGTAATAATAAGAATGTGTCTATCTTTCTGCTTTAACTCTTCCCCAAGCTATCCAATCTAATACATTTTTGCCTGGGTTGGGCATCCTGGAATAGCTAGATTTTATTTGTAATACTTTACTGTAAATGCTAGTTGGTCTGTTTTGTTCACACAATTCAATAATTACTAGCTATCTTCCAATTTGTTTTTTTTTTATATGATTCAGTTGAAATACCAGCGTATTCTTGAGCGATTAGAGAAGGAGAATAAGGATTTGAGGAAGCTGATGCTACTAAAAGATGACAAAGGAATTCATCAGCGAAAAGTCAAGGTGGTGTATATTAAAATAATTACAGTTATTTGTAACTTTAAATGTAGAACTATAAACTAGTAAATATAGACTTCTCCATGCACAGCTAGCATCATTATCCTATGTTGCGTCCAGATGAGGTAAACTATATATCTGATTGCCAAAACAGCTGTTTAATTACTTCAGCAATTAGGGAAGCAGCTTAGAAGGATTATGTTTGTAGTATTTTTTTTTTTTTTGTAGCTAATTCCACAAATACACAAACTTTGATCATATTAAATTTTTTTTTTATTCAATAGAAATCCTTGATAGATATGTATTCTGAAGTGTTGGATATCCTGTCTGATTATGATGCAAACTATAACACGCAAGACCATTTACCAAGGGTATGTTGACATTTCATTTTTCTGTACTGTGAATAGTACATGCACAGAAGTATTCTTCTTTTCTTCACCATCTATATTAAACATATTAAATGTTGCCCAGTGTACCAGCCAGCCACACTGAAACAACACTGTTTAAGCTGCACTGGATGATCTGTGTTGGCTTGGCTAAGAAATCCCCCCCCAACTGGCATTTGTTTTCTCCCTGAGGAACTACCTTCCCTTCTATAGAAGCACTCTGCCCTCTCTAACCTCATATATCCAAATGCTTTAGACCCCTTTCACACTGGCAGTGCAGGACGTTAGCGCTAAATCGCTGCACGTTTTTGCAGCGCTTTAGCACTGTTTTAGCAGGGCTTTAGTGGTGCTTTTCGGTCACTAGTGGGGCGTTTTTACCCCCAAAAAAGGTTGAAAACTCCTGTTTTGCTGCATTTTTAAGGCGCTTTGAAAGTGCTGCCCATTCAGTGCAATGCGCAGGGATGTTTTGAGAGCGCTAAATACAGCTCTCCCATCCTGCCCCAAGGATTCTGCTTGCAGGACTTTTCCTAACATCCCGCAAGCGCACCGCCCCAGTGTGAAAGCACACACTGCACAGAATTGGAGGCGCTTTTCAGGCGCTTTTTTAGAGGCTATTTCAAGCGCTAAAACGCCTGAAAACTGCCTTAAAGAGAAAGCAGGAGGCCATTTTGTGCTGACAATTTTAGAATGGGTAAGTGAGCAACATTTTTATGCAGGTCACTGCATAAGTTATTTTCATGAATGCACCATATACAGTAACAATTGCAATCACCTTTAAATATATTTTAGCAGATCACAACAATACACCTTAAAGCAAACATGCTTTCTCCATTCAGTGCAGCAGGTTTACTTCATCAGTACAGCGGTCCCCAACCTTTTTGGCACCAGGAAACTGCTTCTTGAAAGACAGTGTGCGGTGACAGATGTTTTACTATGTTGTAAATCTTCTGTCACTGTAGGGACACACAGGAAACCATTGTTACCTATGTGTCCCTTTTTATCCTGCAATGCAGCCCATGCTGCATGTTATCTTAGCGCACCATACTGAATCTTCATAGCTGTGACTTGTAGCTCAGACAGACCTTTTCTTTTCGCTCCCGATTACTTAACAGGAATGGTGTGGAAGTGAAAGAAAGGGAGTTCATGCATCTGTGGAGGTGTGAATTAAAGGTAACTTTTTTCATGGCCTGCATAAGAATGACACGGGCTTACCTTCATAGACATATTTAAAGCCAAAAGTGACAATGGTTTGGGCCCAAAAGGGACAGTTGGGAGTTATGCAGTCACTATTAGCAAACTGTGATTTCACCCATCTGTTTTGGTTATATTTTGGTCTCCACATGCACTTCACCATATCTGCTTATTTTTAGTGTGTGCTTTAAACATTTACCCATTTCTCTTATGTTCAATGAAGGACACAGCCCGGCAAGAATCTTGATTATAGGGTTATAGTGCCATTCTCAGGAGTAGAACACTAGGCAGAAAAAAAACAAAGCCCCATCTATGGGCACCCCAGTTACCAAATCCCCATCCATTATAGGCAGCTTAGTTTTTACCTAGTGTCTAGGAGTAAGTACATAGTGACATGCTGGGACCTTTAGTTCTTCTTCTTTTTTGTCTCAGGTGGATGGGCGCTCATCTGTAGGGCACACAAAAAACATTCTTGTCCCATCTCCTTTTTGGAGGACTCTGAGGCAGAGATCAATGCGTCGGTGGACCCTCCAGAGTCTCATCCCGCTTCCTTGGGACAGTGAGGACAAATCTCCCAGCACTATTGTAGCGCAAGAGAAAAGCACTCATGTCTGCCTCAATGTCCACTGTGCAGGAGACCCTTAAGTCAGCCATTGATGAATGGAATCTAAGCTGGTCCCTGCTGAACCAGCCACGATGTGATCCATCTATGGATTGACTTCAGGCTGGTTGTACTGAAGTCGATACATCAATCAACATCGGTATAACCAGTGTGTCCGATTATTTTTTTTTTTTTCATGTAATCACTGCCAGTGGCTATAGCAGCAAGCAGTGATCGTTGTGTTCTGCTGTCCGGGAAGGCAATTTTCTCCTTTCGTCTTCCAGGACAGCCTCTGAGATATAGGACTCCTCCTCCTGGGATAGGAAACCTGTTCACCCAAAACTTTAAAGGTGGTCCTCCAGGCCTCCTCCTTCAGGTTTTTGTGTTTCCTGCCGAACGGTAAAGGAGCACGTTGGGAACCTTGGGGGAGCTTCATCTCTCAGGACTGTCCTGAGTGAGCCCCTGGCGTTGCCTTCTCTGTCTTCAAGCGGTTCTCTGTCCAGTTAGGGAGGAGTAGGGCTGCTGGTTCCACCGCTGCCGTAAGCTCGGAGAGAGTAGGACCCCTGTAGGATGTGGCGCGCCCTGCTGCCATCACGCTGCACATTCAGAGTGGGAGCTGCTCTTAGCAGCAGACGTTTCCAAGTGGTGGTCAGGGTGGTTACCTGGCCAGGTCAGGGAGACAGTGCCTCCATCAGCCCTCCCATTCGTGGCCCTCGCGTCCGGCGCCCATCTGTGTGTTCCTCGGCTGGCGTGCTGTGAGAGGGAGCCTGTTCACCCGGTAGTTCCGGGTATGGAGCAGGGAGGCCGTGTGTGCGTCTGAGGCGGGGTTTCTGCACTCCAATGAAAATAGGAAGTGACGTGGCTTCCAGTGGAGCTGCATCATCAGGGGGCGCCTAAAATGAGGTTCTGGTCTCGTGGGCGTGGCATTCGGACGGACAGGTGGAAGACCCAGCAGAGGCTGTGGCGCACACCAGTGGAAGACCCAGCAGAGGCTGTGGCGCACACCAAGGAGATATGGAGGTCACTGCAGCATCCCAGGCGATAGACTTCGGTTCCTCAGGAGCCAGCACCTCCCAGATAAGCGTGGTAAGGGGTGGCCATGGCTTACGCTGGGGGGGTGGGGTCCTTGTGACCAAGAGTCCCTCCTTGGGTGGGGAACCACAGGTGACGGGCTGGGCACTTCATCTGTTTGACCCCAAGCACATTGTTGGCGAGGGTCAGGGGCAGGCACTCATAGGCGTTTTTGTCTTTGTTTTGTTTGGCTTTTAGGTTAAAGCCCAGGACAAGGCCCAGATGCAGCCTCCTAGCAGATCTGCCGTATGTGTAGCAAAGTTGCGCGCCAATTGGGAAAAGCCTCTTTACACTGATTAGTAGTTTACTCAGGGATGACTCAGTGACAGCATGTCATAAGATCCTTGCATCTGTTAAGGATGAGATTGCATCCACTTTCCAATTCTCTAAAGGTATGATGGATAGGATGCATCGAGGGCCGCCAATATGCCTTCTCTGTCAGGACGATGGTAAGGGATAGAGAAGGGGAACCCAGGTCACTGGCCTCTTCTAAGGCAGATCCGGGGTCTGATTTAAAGGAAGAAAATGATTCCTCCAGGGGGTCCAGGTACAGGTTGTCGCCGGACGATGTGGGGGACTTGCTCAAAGCGATTTATGACACTTTGGACATTAGAGAGGAGTCGAGACAACTTTCTAAGCACAACCTCATGTACCAAGGGTCCAGTGCACAGAAGGCCAGGGTATTCTTTGTGCACACATCTTTGGTAGAGTGAATCTTGCTGGAGTGGGAGCATCTTGAAAGGAGACCCTTCTTCTCAGGCAGCCTCAAACGCAGGTTCCCTTTTAAGAAGGACGCGGCCCACCCTTGGACAAGATCCCAAAGTTGGATGTGCCGCTGGCCAAGATTGCTAACAAAACCGATTTTGGCTTTTGACGACCTAGGGTCCCTTAGAGACCCCATGGATCAAAGGGGGGATGTTTTTCTGCAAAGGGCCTGGGACGCTTCGACCATCAGTCTAAAACCAGCCCTAGCAATCACCTGCGTCGCCAGAAACTAGGAGTGGTGTTAACGCAGTTGCAGTCTCACATTTCAATAGGCACGTCCAGGCAGCAGCTGCTTTAATCATTTCTATTTAAAGCAATCGGCTTTTTAGCAGATGCCTTGGCGGAATCAGTTAAGCTGGCAGCCAGGTCAGCAGCACTGGTGAATGCCACGAAAAGGGACGTGTGGTTAAAGGCTTGGATGGGGGATGCAGCGTCCAAACTTAAACTGTGTGGATTGCCTTGTTAAGGGGATAACCTCTTTGGGCCTGGTCCCCAGGAAGCCCTGGAGCGTACCCAGGACAAGAAAAAAACGTTCCCAGAGAAGAAAAAGAAGGCAGAGGGCAAATGTTTTTTTCAGGGTCACAGGCAGCACACCCAGCAGGAGACGGTCACACCAAAAAAGACTGCCAGTGGGTGGAAGGTTGGGGGACTTCCTTCCACAGTGGACGGCGGCAACTTCAAGTCCATAAATCTTGGAGATCATCTGGAAAATGGCTACATTTTGGAGTTCCATTCAAATCCCCCTTTCAGTTTTCACCAGATTACCTCGATCGGGAAAAGGAACGGGCGCTGAGTCTGCTTTTAGGGGAACTGGTGGATCAGCAGGTCCTCACACAAGTACCCCGAGGGGAAATGTTTCCAGTGATTCTATTCCCACGTATTCGTAGTCAGAAAACCCTCAGGCAAGTTCAGGCTAATCCTGAACCTCTGTCCACTTAACAGATCGCTGAGGTACAAGAACTTCAGGATAGAGTTCATTTTCACAGTGACAAATCTTCTGTTTCCCGAGTGCAATATGGCAACGGTCAATCTTAGAGATGCATACCTCCATATCCCAATACACTGAGATTTTCAGAGGTATTTCAGACTGGTGGTCAGAGTGAACTCGGTGGTTCTTCATTTTCAGTTTCGAGCACTGCCATTCGGACTAGCGTCCTCCCCAAGGATCTTTACTTAGGTCCTTGCAGAAGCCTTGGCCTCGCTGCACATGAAGGCCATTACGGTAATACCCTATTTGGACGATCTCCTGTTCATCGCCTGGTCCTTTAATCAGCGGGAGAGGGACCTACAGGAGGCGCGGGAGTTCCTGCATTTTCTTGGTTGGCTGATCAACCAGGACAAGTCCCAGTTTGTTCCGACTCGAGAGGTTCAATATTTGGGCTACAGGATCTCTTCAATAGAGAGAAATATCTTTCTCCCACAGGAAAAGATTGAGAAAATGGATCAGGCGGTGGCACAGCTTCAGACCAATCGGGAAGTCCGAATCAGAGAGGTCGTGAGGGTGGTTGGACTCATGACATCCTGCTTCCTGGCAGGCCCCTTGGCAAGGTTTAACCAGCGCCCCCTGCAGTTGCACCTGTTGAGTTGCTGGGCTGGTGACCAACCTATGCTCATAATGGCCAGAGTCAGAAGGGTGCTGTGGTTGTGGCAAGTTCCTCACAATGTAGACAGAGGACTCTTCTGGTTCAGACCAACAGCTCTGGTGGTGACAACAGACGCCAGTTCTTTTGGCTGGGGGGCTACTTGGACGGCAACCTGGCTCAGGGAGCTTGGTCTCCAGTGGAGGCCAGCTGGACCTTGAATCAGAGGGAGCTGCTGGCGATCCAGAAGGCTCTAGAGGCCTTCCAGTCGCTCATCAAGGGACATCACCTCCAAGTCCGTACAGACAATGCGGCAGAAGTTGCATATATAAACAAACAGGGCAGGACCAGGAGCCCTTCCTTGCAACTGATAGCAGGTAAGATTTTCGGCTGGGCCGAACTAAACCTGGCTTTGTTGGCTGACATTCACTTAAAAGGGACCCAGAACTCTCTAGCAGATTTTCTGAGCCGCCAGCAGGTGCGACTGGATGAGTGGTCACTCAACCTGGAGGTGTTCGAGGACACTAAGTGGTCTTGGGGCCGACCGGAGGTGGACCTCTTTGCCTCAGGGAGCAACAGGAAGGTGACCCAGTTCTTCTCCCTACATCCACAGGATCGAGCCAAGGGAATAGATGCCTTTGCCAATGCATGGGAGTTCAGCTTTTGCTATGCCTTTCCTCCAGTAAGACTAGTCTCTGCAGTTCTACAGAAATTCCTGAGCAAGAAGACAGACCTTATTCTGATCGCTCACCATATATATCTCCCAATCCTTCTCTTGGTGAGGAAGGATCTGGTCACGCAGGGACCCTCAGGTAGAAACCCTCAGACTAGCAGCATGATATCTGAGGAACAGCTGTTAAGGTCTCAGGGGTTCTCCGAGAGAGTGATAAAGACCCTCCTAGACTGCTGCAAACCAGTGACTAGGGCAATTTATGCTAAGATTTGGAAGAGGTTCAATTTCTGGTTAAGAGAACAGGGACAGGTACAACCGGGCACCGCGAGAGTAGAATTGGGCCTCTCTATTAGCACGCTAAAGGTGCAGGCCGGCGCCTTTCTGCAGGTCTCCCTACAGCAAGATCGATTTATAAAAAAAAAAAAAATTTCAAGGCCCTCCAGGCCAGTAAAGGTGCAGGCCTGTCCTGCCTGTGATCTGTCCTTAGTCCTAAGGGCGCTTAGGGGCAGTCCCTTTGAACCTCTGGAGCAATCAGTGGTGAATTTGATAGCCTTCAAGACAGTGTTTTTGGTAGCAATCACCTCCGTTAGAAGGGTGAGTGAATTGCAGGCTCTCTCAATGCAACAACCGTTTTTGTTAATTTTGGAGGATAGGGCTGTGCTTTAAACAGACCCAGGTTTTCTCCCCAAAGTTTCCTCTTCATTTCATAGAACGCAGGATATTATTCTGCCAGCGTTTTATTCCCCCTCAGAGGTTGATGAGGAAGGAAGTTTTAGTTTACTAGACGTTAGAAGAAGCCTTTTGGCTTCTCTTGAGATCAGCAGGGACTTCAAAAGGTCAGATTTCTTATTTGTTAACTTAAGGTGCATTCTCTGTTGCAACTTTCGGACTTTAAACTTTGGTTCTGTCAGTCCTACAGAAGCCTCCCTTTGAAAATACTTGAGATCTTCCTTTTTGCTTTTGTGATTCTTTCCCAAAAGGTTGTCTTTTTGGTGGCTATCATTTCGGTGTGCTGTGTGATAGAGCTGGCTGCTCTGTCCTGTAAATCCACTTACTTGGTCTTGCACAAGGGCAAGGTAGTTCTTTGTCTGTGCCCATCTTTTCTGGTGAAGGTGGTGTCTGTTTTTAATTTGAATGATGACATGGTCCTTCCATCTCTGTCCAAGCCTGCGCTTCGGTCTTTGGATGTGGTTTGGACTGTACATGTGTAAATGTCTGCCTCCTCCTACAAGAGAGACTCCCTGTTTGTGGTTACAGATGGTCTGCGTAAAGGTTTGACGGTTTCCTCAGCTACTATTTCCCAATGGAGTAGGCAGACTGTTCTTTAAACCTATGCCATTAGGTGCCATGCACCTTCTTTTCCTGTCATGGCATTCTGCACTACGGCACTTAGTGCATCTTGGACTTTTTGGAATCGGGCGTCTTTGTTTCAGATTAGCAAAGCTGCTACCTGGTGGTCTGTCCATACCTTTACCAAGTTTTGCAAGGTTGAATGTTTGGCATATTCACATGCATGCTTTGGTTGCAAAATTTTGCAAGTAGCAGTTTGAGGTTTCTTGTTCCCTCATGGGGGTTCCTTTTGTGGGTTGCGTGATTTGCTTCTGGCTCTTCCCACCCATTAATGGTCACTGCTTTGGGACGTCTTTATAGTTAAGATCCTTGCCAGTCCTTCAATGAATGTAAGAAAAGAACAAACTTTTTTTTCTACTCGCTGTAAAATTTCTTTCTCTGAGTTCATTGAAGGACACTGCTTCCACACCTCTGATATTTCTGTACTGCATTGTAACAAACTGAGCTTCCTATATCAGATGTAAGAATTTGCCAGTAGTAAAGGCTGCCTGTTGGCAGTGCTTTGTTTGTTTTTTCTTTTTTTCTTTTTTTTTCTGCCTATTGTCCTACTCCCGAAAGTGGTGCTATAACGCTACCTTCAAGTATCTTGCCAGAATGTGTCCTTCAATAAACTCCGAGAATAGGATTTTACAATTAGAAAAAAAAATCCAGTTTTTGCACCGGAAAGGAGTTTAGCCTAGTTTACCTTCTCCATCATTTTAGATACTTCTATTAATTCACCATCTACTTCCACTAAAATTTTTCTCTGCTTGTTCTCAAATTTGCCACATACCAGAGTGGGCAAATCTCCCTTTGCAGTTAGGCCTCGTTCACAACTGAGTTTTTTGGAATCAAATTTTTTTATTAATGGCACCCCAAACGTGGTGGAATTTTGCCACGATTGTCCTGCGACAAAACACACAAAATGCAGCAAAATTGCCAAATTTGGTGCATGAGCTGCTTTGGTGCATTTTTGAAGTGGAGGGAGGCCCATTCAAAATAAATGGTACCGTTCCAAAAACACACAAAAAAAAATTGCAGTGCTGCAGACCCGCTCCATGTTGCTTTGGTGTGAACATGGCTTTCGAGGCAAATGGCAACTTCATATGCCTTCTAAGACCTCAGAAAACTCGAATGGCATATTTTCCTTCTGCATTTTATGTATCATCAGTGATCAGTAACTGGTTGATTTGGTTGTGTGTTATACATCCAACCTACTTATCTCCTGTCTGATTACACAAAATGGGATTGCCACGTTTAAACTGACTTTTTGAAGCAATTTAATTATTTACTGGCTAACCTAATATGCACTTCCCTATCTTTTGCAGACCTGTATATTGCTCATTTGATTTATTAGATGAAGAACGTTGGCCACATTACAACATAATTTTCCTGGAGAAAGCATTGTTCATAGCCCATAAAGCCATTGCCTTTTGCTAGATGAAACCATTTCCCCCAGTGTGTCCCAGTGGAAACAATCAATTTAGATCATTCTATTTGAGAAGTATTTATGGGTGGAGAAATAGTCTTCTCAAATTTCATACAGTTTGGGACCTATGGTGTAAATCCCCACTGAATTTTGAGCAAAAACACCCTGGCCTATCAATTGTGACACCTAAAGCCTGATATATGCTTGCCTTAATGTGTACTTTTGACCAACCAACAAATATGTTTATTAACTCACTTGACTGTCAGTTTATACATTTAACTTTTTATTTTTCCACTTGTTTCCTAACTTTGTATCTTGAACAGATACACACACATGATTTTCGTACGCTTGTAATTCTTGTACAACTGTTGAGGAAGAGTCTAAACTAATTTTTAAAATGAATATATTGGATTCTGTTCTCTAACCAGATTTGATTCAATTGTGTCATACTGTATTCTCATGTTTTTTTATTTCTGAATAAAATCTGGTTAGACCAAATTGGATGCAACCTAAAATGCCTAAACGGATTGTTTTGTTTTAAAGGTAATTGTAGTTGGAGACCAGAGTGCAGGAAAAACGAGTGTCCTGGAAATGATAGCACAAGCGCGTATCTTTCCTAGAGGATCAGGAGAAATGATGACCCGCTCTCCAGTAAAGGTACATTTTATAGTTAAAAAATGTCCCAGGATCCCTATAGTTTGAGTTACATAGATTAAAACCCACCTCCTTTCAGACCATGCTGTCTGAACAGAGTTAAATCATCTCTTGCACTGTATGATATGCTGTGTGATATGCAAAGAATCATTGCAGATGTACTGGATTATTCCATCTCATCTTTGCTGCACTTGTTTCTCCCCATACAGTCCATGTGATTTTAGTCCTGTTTGTACACCTGCGGTAATAGTATTGCTTAGCTCCTTGTCTTCCAGGGTTCTTTTAGTGTGTTTCATAAATGTTCCATTCTTCTGTTTTGTTTTTTTTTTTGTTTTTTTGTTTTTTCTAAAGTTTATTGCCAGAATATGTATTGATGTAAAGATGTACATAGGGAATTTATCATAGAGTCATAATAAAAAACAGTGTAAAGAAGCTGAACAGCCACATTTTGATCTATGTATGGTCATATTAAGAGTTTAATATTGACTTGTGATAACAAAGTCTGAAATGTCTATTGTATTGTTTCAGGTTACTCTAAGTGAGGGTCCTCACCATGTTGCTATGTTTAAGGACAGCTCCCGGGAGTTTGATCTCACAAAGGAATCCGATGTAAGTATCTATTAAGAGAGGAGTGCACTGCATAGTACATTTTCATTAACGCCAAATGGTAACACGGGTTATACTGTCTAACCATAAAACTGATGATTTTTGTGTGTTATCCATCAGAGATTAGGAGGAAAAAGAGCCTTTATTTCAACACACATTTGCATATTTGCACAATATAAAACAGTGATGGCGTATATACTGTATGTGTGTGTGTGTATGTATATATATATATTAATATATATTAATATTATAAATTTCTCATGTTTTATAACCAATAGTATTTCTGTTGGACAGTATAATTCACCTTTTCCTGGACCGGAATACCTGTGCTTATTACATTGTGAGATGGTTATGCTGGTATATAACTATACATTGAAGTACACAATGTAAGGCTGGGTACACACTAGAAGTTTTTTTTTTTTTTCAATCCAGTGGGCTGAACGAAAAATAGTTTTTTTTTGTTTTTTTTTTTTTTGTTTTTTTTAAAGCTTTCCATTAAATACTTTAGTGGAATTAAGACCTCACGCACACAGGCCATTCGTCCAGCTCTCCTACACACCTTGCACAATGGTAGCGGTGTTTTGGCAGAAAAAATGCTTGATGCTTGTAAATGCGTTTAATGTGTTTAGAGGTATAAAGCGCTTGGGCGTTAATTTCAATGGCTAGAAAAATAATTTATTCTGACCATTGAAATTAATTTATGCACAAGCACCAAACGCTGTTAGTATTAGCATGAGTTTACATCAAGCGTTTTTTTCGGCCAAAACGCATCTGCTCCTGACAGTGGGCTTTTGTTTTTCTTTGCCTCTAAGCACCCCTGCCTCTGAACTCCTACGCTTGTATAGGTTATATTTGGGGTCAAACTATGTTTGCTATTTAGTAAGGACTCAGGTTTTCTCAGCCTTCACAGCTATTTCAATTCGCCCTCTACTCCACTGAGAGCTCCAACCAAAGTCTTAGCTTTGTCCAGGTACTGAAAGAAAATATTCAGGTATGCCATTCAAGGCCTTGGCTAAAAAGCCCAAATGATAGCCGTCCACATTGGGAACCAGAAAATTAAGCTCAATGCCTTGGTTCTTACCGGCAATGTAAAGCCTAGTACACATGGGCTGAATGTTGAGCGGCATTGGCCGGGTTCAATAGAAACCGGTCGACATTTGGCCCATGTGTACTGCAGTCGGTCCAACAGAAGCTGGCCATTTGGCTAGCTTCTGGTGAAGGGACATGACTGAAATAGGTCTGCCGATCGGCTCCCGATCAACGCTTTCAGCCAATGGCTGAGAGTGCTGATTGAAGTGTTCTGACAGGGGGGTCGTCCCCCTGTTAGAACACAATACAACAGCAGTGGAGATCGCTGTACTAACATCAGATAGTTAGAACAGTGGCGCCTCCTGATCTGTCAGTTTTGTGGGTTTTTTTTTTTTTGTTTTTTTTCAGCCCTGCTAGGTTGATTTTTTAAAAACCAAAAACTACTAGTGTGTATGAGGCTTAAATCCAATGAATTACTCCTATTGTAACTTTTATCTGTGTGCAAGAAAACTCTGATAAAACACTGTTACCCATTGTATGTGTATTGTGTCCTGACATATTGGGTTCTTTCTGCTGGCAGCTTGCAGCTTTGAGGGATGAAATAGAAGTACGAATGAGAAAGAGTGTTAAGAATGGACAGACTGTAAGCCCTGAGGTAATTATAGTAATGTGTGTATTGTAGTATAAGAAAATAAACCTTTCCATTCTCTATAGATCTTTAATTCCCGACGTTCTGTTTTCCACAGACCATTTCTCTAAGCGTAAAAGGTCCTGGAATCCAGAGAATGGTGCTTGTGGATCTCCCAGGAGTTATTAGCGTAGGTAACATAGACATGTTATGTTCCACATGTCCTGCACACATTGAATGTTGTACATTTACATTTTACCTTTTTTTTCTTCAACAGACTGTTACCTCTGGAATGGCTCCAGATACCAAAGAAACCATCTTCAGCATCAGTAAAGCATATATGCAGAACCCTAATGCTATTATCCTCTGTATACAAGGTAACCATTTTAGTTTTATTTTCCAAAAGGTAAGAACATTTTTACAGCACCTGGAATTTAGTCACATACTTCAGATGCTTCCTTTAAAGCGGATCTCCACCCGTTTTTAAAACAATAGATGAAGAGCATTACCGCAATGTCCTAATGACAAAACGGCACTTTTTTTTTTTTTCTACTGTACCTTTGTTGCTGTTAGTATCTTCCAGGAAGTCCATCCTGCGGTTATGGGCGTGTTTACTGCGGCTAAATCGTCACTTCCTATTAGCCGCACTGGCTCCTGGGAGCTTGTGTCATTGTTCCCAGGAGTCAGTGCGGCGGCCTGGCGTGAGTTATCTCGAGATTTCTATCCTGCAAGTGACGTCATTATCAGCGTTGCCATCACAACGGGGCGGGACTTCCTACGACGCCGCTCGTTGTGATGGCAACCGGAGCTGTTGACGGCGCTCTGATGTCAGTGTACTGCGCATGCGCGAGATCGGAAATAGAACGGGCGGTGCATGCTGGTGGATCAGCAGCACCGTATCCCGGAAGAGGATGCCTGTGGGCTTCACATGCCCACAGGCAAGATGACAACCGTCTCGAGCAGAATTTATAACTTTCTTTATTAGGAGAAAACGGGCAGCACTGAACCTCAAAAACGGAACAAGTGAGTTCTATATTAATGATCCTAATCTTTGTCATTTTGCCCAAAAAAAAATTTATCCGAGATAGTGGAACCCCGCTTTAAAGAGACACTACAAGTTCCTGATAAAGTTAATGTCATTGCTGACTGTCACTTTTCTTAACCACTTCAGCCCCGGACCATTTGGCTGCCCAAAGACCAGAGCACTTTTTGCGATTCGGCACTGCGTCGCTTTAACTGACAATTGCCCGGTCGTGCGACATGGCTCCCAAACAAAATTGATGTCCTTTTTTTCCCACAAATAGAGCTTTCTTTTGGTGGCATTTGATCACCTCTGCGGTTTTTATTTTTTGCGCTATAAACAAAAAAAAAGAGCGACGATTTTGAAAAAAAACAAAACAATATTTTTTTACTTTTTGCTATAATAAATATCCCCAAAAAATATATTAAATGATTTTTTTTCCACAATTTAGGCCAATATGTATTCTTCTACATATTTTTGATAAATAAAATCGCAATAAGTGTTTGATTTGCACAAAAGTTATAGCGTCTTCAAAATAGGGGATTTTTTTGGCATTTTTAATAATACTTTTTTTACTAGTAATGTCGGCGATCAGTGATTTTTATCGTGACTGCGACATTATGGCGGACACATAGGACATTTTTGACGCCATTTTGGAACCATTGTCATTTATACAGCGATCAGTGCTATAAAAATGCATTGATTACTGTGTAAATGACACTGGCAGTGAAGGGGTTAACCAGTAGGGGGCGCTGAAGGGGTTAAGTGTGTCCTGGGGATGTGTTCTAACTGTGGGGGGGATGGGCTACGTGTGACATGACACTGATCACCGCTCCTGATTACAGGGAGCTGTGATCAGTGTCCTGTGACTAGGTACAATGGGGAAATGCTTGTTTACATCAACATTTCCCCATTCTTCGTCTCCGCGAGACGATTGCGGGACTCCGAGTGGACATCGAGTTAGCGGGACCCGCGGTCACTCTCACGGAGCTCGCGGCGGGCGCCCACAATGCCATGACTTAAAAGGGGACGTACCTGTACGCCCATTGTGTCGACGTATATCGTCATGCGCTGGTCGGCAAGCGGTTAAGCTGGCTGTAGGCTGAAATTCGTCTGGTTCAGCAGGGACAGGCTGAATTTTAACCCACCTGAGGCTGTTCCTAATTGACAGAAGACAGTCTAACCATTGACTTTGGTTGAACAGGAATGTTAGAAAACTTTAATTCGGTAAGGGGCTGCGCCAATCAGATAATCCGTGTTTTTGGGTCCCCACTGTCAGAACACAATATCACAGTGAGGATGATTCCTCCATCCACCTCACTTGTGTGGATGGGGGTATTTGTTTTTTGTTTTTTTTTCGATTAGCCCACTGATCAGAGAAAAAAAAAAAGCGAATGATCTTTGGCCAGCCTTCGTGCAGAACATACTTAAGATGCTGTCTGAGGCGTGTTTAGCACTTACAAAGATCTATTGTTTCCTAGAAGTAAGTGTTTAGACAGTACATCTGACAACATTAGAGAGACCCTGTCACCAGGCTTTACTTTTCAATTAAAACATTTGCAGCAGTAATACATAATTAAAGCATTCCCTGCCTTTTTATCTTTGATGGTCTGCACAAAGAAAATATCCTACACTTCCGAACTGTTGAATCCCTGGCATGAGTGTGTGCTCCTGCTTTTAACCTTTAAGTGGTTGTAAAAGTAAAGAACAATTATAGCCAGCTCCTCTGTTCTATTAATTTCTCCTACACTGTGTAATTGTTTTTTTTTTTTTTTTAAACTATGCCTGTAAATACCTTACCTTAGATCTTTTATGGCCGGTCACGTGACTTCTGGCTGCTCTATTCCTCTGCTCTACAGGCTACAGAGGAAGGGGCAGAGATCCCCCTCTGACGTCAGCCAGGGAGGTCACGTGACCGACCAGAAGAGATCAAAGATAAGGTATTTGCAGGCTTTGTTTTAGAAATACATTTACACAGTGTAGGAGAGAGTACTATAACAGAGGAGCTGGCTGTATTTGTTCTTTACTTTTACTGCCAGCTACTAATAGTGGCAGGAGGAGGGGGTGGGGGCAGAGAGGGGAAGAGAAATGCATAGGAGCTGACCGGCAGGCAGGGAAAGAGGAGAGCAGCGGGATGACGGAGGCCTGTAACCTGACCACGGTATTCAGGGATCAGCAGCCATGAATACCGTGGTCAGGACACAGGAACAGGTAGGATCAACCAGGTTTTTTGCAGTTTAGAAAGGGGCAGATTAAGACCGCACACACACTGTGCTGTTTAATCTGCTCTAAGGGAACAGGATCTCACTTTTTCTTTTTTTTAGGGTTACACAACCACTTTTAAATCTTGGAGATGAGATTGAGAGGCTGTCCTGAGAACCACATGCAGCAGCAGTTCCATCTCTTGTTTTTGTGTGTAGCTCTCCACATAGCAGGAGCTCACACATTTAAAGTGAATCCAGAGATGTCCTTTTACATCCAAAGAATGGAAGACCAACTCTGTTTGCATAGTTCTGCCTAATCGGCAAAAAGCCACTTGTCAGCGCGGATCGTGCTCTGGATAGGCATGATTGGGGCAGTTTTAAGCTATAATAATGGCATTGTGTCTGGCTCTGCCCCTGCTCACTGCCTATGAACTTTTGAGGATAAAAATATGGTAGCTGCCATGTATATCCGCTGTAATGTATTGTGTTAATTTTCTAGTTAATTGTTGTAAAATTATTAGGGGTTTGCAGATGCTTTCATGGAGTACTACTGTCCTATTTTGATATAACATTTATAATTAAAGAGAAACAATCACTTTGACCATTCGGGGCAAAGTGGTAGTGTCTGTGTGTGCTAGTTCCTTTATTAAAATCTGTACATGTGACAGTAGTCACATCAATCTAGGAAATTAATAATTTAAATATGCCCTTCACTCCATGCCCTGCAGATGAGGTGGGTGTTGGGAAGATACTTTCATGCGCTTCCTAGAGTTCAGCACCAGGGCGTCCAGTAAAAAAAAAAAAAAAATTAAAAGTCAGCAGCTACAAATACTGCAGCTGCTGACTTTTAATTGGACACTTACCTGTCCCTGGGTCCAGCGATGCGGGGGATCGAAGCCCCGCTCGTCACCCCCTCCATTCAGCGGCGCCGGCATTGCAACTGTGGGCGCCGGGCTGTGGCTTCACAGCCTGGCACCCACTGCGCATGCGCGAGCGGTGCCAAGCGCCGTGATTGGCCGCTCAGTCACCTGGGACCTGTAATGGGTCCCAGATGATTGACAGGAGGGAGGGAGCAGAGCTGAGCCCTTCCTGTGCCGAGGGGGAAGTGATGTCACCAGCCCAGGCACTGGAAGAGGCAGACTACGAGGGACCACCTAGCAACAGGCATTTAAAGGTAAGTAAAAAAAAAAAAAATATCCAAATTTTTTTTTAATGTAGTTTTTTTTTTTTTGGATGGAACCCCACTTTAATTTACCTTGAAAGTGATTTCCAAATAATACTAACTCACCTCTAGGTGGCAGTGTGATCCAATACTGTAATGTTCTCACCACCAGATAAATTGGAAATGATTGTTCATGTGGTGGATCGCTCACAAGCATTAGTTGGTCGCAATGATTTATAGATCCTTAAAGAGACCCATTACTAGCTTAAACAATTGCAGGTAAAAGCACAGAAAAATTAAGTTGGTGGGCTGAATACTCAATGGATTCTGCTATGATTTGAGAACTTCAGTTTACAGCATTGCCACCTAAGTAACTTTTATGCTCCATTTTTACTATTGAGTTTTAGATGACTTTTTTCACTCAGTTCAACTGTGTGGAAGATGTCTAAAATATTGCTCTGCACATTGAGCTGTAATGTTTGTTCCATAGCATTAAAGTGTAACTAAACCCATCCCGACACATTCTCTGTAAACCAAGTGAAAAAGTCCCACAGTTCCCCAGTACAATAGCTACAGTCCAGCACAAAGAACTTTTTTGAGAGTCTCCAAGCTATGTACAAATTAATTGTATTTACCCAAAACAAATTTATCAGTTTTAGCTAGACTGACCCATTAATGTTTATGCTCCCTTCTGTTTTACAGATGGGTCTGTTGATGCAGAAAGAAGCATTGTCACTGACCTTGTAAGCCAAATGGATCCCCAAGGCAGACGTACCATTTTTGTGTTGACAAAGGTAGACCTTGCTGAGAAAAATGTAGCTAGCCCTAATCGAGTAAGTGGATTCCTGCAATCTTTACTAAAATGTTTCTGTATTACCTCGTGCTATGTGACAGATAAAATATGTTTATTTGTTATCCTCTCAGATTCAGCAAATCATTGAAGGTAAACTATTCCCAATGAAAGCACTTGGGTATTTTGCTGTTGTAACTGGAAAAGGTAAGAACAATGCATACAATATTGTACATTATTATCTTTTCTAAATTGGGCTTTAGCAAAATTGAATTTTTAATTTTTAAACAAGGTTATTTTAAAGGAGAAGTATAGCCAAAGCTTCTCCTATGGATCACAGGAGTGCAGTTCATTCTGCACTTGTGTGATCTGTTTTCAGCCAACAGTGGGCTGCAGCCCTCTGTTGGCTGGCATCACACAGCTGGTTCAGGCTTGGGAAAGATCCGAACATATTGTCAGGATCCACCCAGATGCCTGGACCAGCAGCTGGCTCAGTCTCTCAGAGAATCGGGTGGAACATGTAACATATTCCCAAAGATCAACTTATTCTTTAAGCCATAATTGTTGCTGTTAAATAATTACTGTGAAATATTTATTTTATTGGACCCTTTATAATGGTTAAAAATAAAAACAGCAAAACCACAAAAGAAAAAAACTATTTAACTCTTTCTGGTTGGTAGTAGTTACCATGTGTATGGCCAGAACTAGGTGTCAGAATCCAGCTGACTCAAAATATTCATTATTCTTAATACATTATATTAAGTTCATTGATTTTCATTAACATAGTCATTTTTTAATCTTAATCGTATTAGGCAACAACAATGAAAGTATTGACTCCATCAAGGACTATGAAGAAGAATTCTTTCAAGGATCAGGTCTTTTAAAGTAAGTTCTGTCTTGACTAAAGTGAAAAACCATGCTATTTATGAAGAGCTCAAAGACAGAACATACGTTTTATATATTGTACGTCATTGTGTTGCTGCGTTAATAATGGCCTCTGTGTTACTGCTTACCTCCTAGAAAAGGGATGCTGAAGGCTCATCAGGTCACCACCAAGAATTTAAGTCTTGCTGTTTCTGATTGTTTTTGGAAAATGGTCCGAGCATCTGTAGAACAACAGGCTGATGCTTTTAAAGGTAACATTTATTATTATTATTATTATTATACAGGATTTATATAGCGCCAACAGTTTACGTAGCGCTTTACAACTTGAGGGTAGACAGTACAAATACAATACACTTTGATGCAGTAGGAATCAGAGGGCCCTGCTCCTTAGAGCTTACAATCTAAGAGGGAAGGTCAAGAGATACAAGAGGTAATAACTGTGGGTGATGTGCTGATTGAGAAGATAAATGTACAGTTGTTAGGTGGTGGCCAGATAGGCCTCTCTGAAGAGATGAGTTTTCAGGGATCGTCTGAAAGTGGATAAAGTAGGAGAAAATCAGACGGATTGGGGTAGAGCATTCCAGAGGATGGGGGAGGCTCTGGAGAAGTCCTGAAGGGGAGCGTGGGATGAGGTGACAAGGGAGTTTGAAAGCAGGAGGTCTTGGGAGGAGCGAAGAGAACGATTAGGTTGGTATTTTGTGACTAGGTTAGAGATGTAGCTGGGGGCCAGGTTGTGGATGGCTTTGTAAGTTATAGTTAGTATCTTGAATTTAATTCGGTGACTGAGTGGCAGCCAATGGAGGGATTGGCAGAGGGGTGTAGCAGACGCTGAGCAGTTTGTGAGGTGGATGAGCCTGGCAGCAGCGTTCATGATGGACTGAAGTGGGGATAGCCTATTTACCTAGAGGTAAACCAATGAGGAGGGAGTTGCAGTAGTCGAGGCGGGAGATGACCAGGGAGTGGATTAGAAGCTTTGTGGTTACATTGGTTAGGAAGGGGCGTATCTTGGAGATGTTGCGGAGATTGAGGCGGCAAGCTTTGGATAGTGATAGAATGTGGGGTCGAAAGGTTAGTTCAGAGTCCAGGATTACACCTAGGACTTTGGTGTGGGGAGATGGGTTGATAGCTGAGCCGTTGATATTGACAGGGAAATCAGGGGAAGTGGCACCTGAGGGAGGAAATATCATGAGCTCGGTTTTGGATAGGTTGAGTTTGAGGAAGTGATGTGACATCCAGGCTGATATGTCTGCTAGTAAGTTGGTAATGTGTGAGGAGACAGATGGAGAGAGCTGGGGGGTGGGGAGATAGATTTGGGTGTCATCAGCGTAGAGATGATATTTAAAGCCGTGGGAGGCAATCAACTGACCCAAAGAGGTGGTGTAGATTGAGAAAAGGAGAGGTCCAAGAACAGAACCTTGGGGGACCCCAATGGAGAAAGGAAGAGGAGAGGAGGAAGTAGAGTTGTAAGTGACACTGAAGGAGCGGTGGGATAGGTAGGATGAGAACCAGCGAAGAGTACAGTCACGGAGACCAAAGGAGTGGCGTTTTTTGAGGAGGGAGGGGGTGGTCCACTGTGTCAAAGGCAGCAGAGAGATCCAGGAGAAGTAGTACAGAATAGTGTCCATTGGCTTTAGCCATTAGTAGGTCATTTGAGAGTTTAAGGAGAACAGTTTCCGTGGAGTGTTGAGGGCGAAAACCGGACTGAAGGGGATCAAGAAGTTTATTCATGGTCAGATGGTCGCTTAGTCGGTTGTAGACCAGTCTTTCAAGAAGTTTGGAGGAGAAGGAGATGGGACGTAAGTTGTTGAGATTGGTGGGGTCCAGTGAGGGCTTTTTAAGTATGGGGGTGACTAGCGCATGTTTTAGAGAGTTTGGGAAGATGCCACAAGAGAGGGAGAGGTTGAAAATGTGAGTTAGAGAGTGTAGAATCGAGTCAGAGGGTGAGCGTAGCATTTGCGAGGAAACAGGATCCAGGGGGCAGGTGGTTAGATGAGTGCTAGATAAAAGTTTAGCAACCTCAGTAATAGTAGCAGGGTTGAATGAGGGAAGTAATGATTGTATCTGTGGACATGGGGTGTTTTTGCGCATTGGTGATCTCCTCATGAATTGTATCAATCTTAGTTTTGAAGTGATTGGCAATCTCCTGGGCAGTGAGTGAGTTGGTGGGTGGAGGCAGTGGAGGACAGAGTAGAGTGTTGAAGGTAGAGAAGAGTTGACGTGGACTGGATGAGAAGGTGTTAATGAGTGTGATAAAGTAGGTCTGTTTGGCAGTGTGAAGGCAGGAGTAGTATTTTAGGAGGGCAGATTTATATTGTGTGAAGTCTTCCTGGGTCTTAGTCTTATGCCACAGGCGCTCAAGAGCGCGGCTACGTTTTCTGAGACTTCTGGTGTCATCTGTTTGCCAGGGTTGTAGCAGTCGGGGCCTAATTCTGTGTGTAGTAAGGGGGGCAAGCTTGTCTAGGGAGGAAGACAGTGAGCTGTTGTAGATGAAAGTAGCTAGGTTGGGGCAGGACAGAGGTGAGATTTTGTCATAGAGGTGATCAGTAGCAGAGTAGAGAAGAGAAGGGTTGAGGTGGCGAAGGTTTCTACGTGTAACTGTTAGGCGGTTGGAGGGAGAAGAGGTGGAAGACAGGGAGAGAGCAAAACTAATAAGGTGGTGATCAGAGAGTGGGAATGGATTGTTGGAAAAGTTGCACGGAGTGCACAGATAGGAGAAGACAAGATCAAGGGTGTTGCCGTTGGAGTGGGTAGGAGCCTGTATCCATTGCTTCAGGTCAAGCGATGAGGTTAGACTGAGAAGTTTAGAAGTAATAGTAGTGTTAGTGTTAACAGGGATGTTGAAGTCCCCAAGAATAATTGTGGGGATTTCAGAAGAGAGAAAGTAGGGTAGCCAGGCAGAGAAGTCATCAAGAAAGGCTGATACTGGTCCAGGGGGCCGGTAGATGACAGCAATTCTTAGAGAAATGGGAGAGAATAGACGAATGCAATGTGCCTCAAAAGAGGAGAGTGTCAGAGAGGGAGGTGGGTGAAGTACCTGATAGGTGCTGCATGGGGCTAGAAGGATTCCCACTCCACCTCCCTTCCATCCACTTGGTCTGGGGGAGTGATTCCAGAGAAGGCCCCCATGGGAGAGGGAAGCAGGAGAAATAGTATCTGATTCATGAAGCCAGGTTTCAGTAATGGCAAGTAGGTTAAAGGAATTTGTGATAAAGAGGTCGTGAAGGGCGGTGAGTTTGTTGCAGACAGAACGTGCATTCCACAGGGCACAGGAAAAGGGGGGGCTGGTTTTGGAAAGAGGAATAGAGACCAAGTTCTGTGGGTTGCGGCTCCTGCCAGAGGGTGTAGGGGGATGGGAGCGTTGGGCAAAGACAGATGATGGTGGCCCAGGGTTTGGGGATATGTCACCAGAGATTAGGAGAAGCAGGAGGGTGAGGGAGGTAATGTGGGAATGTGATTTATGTGAAGGGGCATGTCTCAGAGTACTGGAGGTTTTATCAGTATATGGATGTAGAATGAGCAAGAGTTGGTAGGAACAGTAGTAGCGAGAGGACAGAAGGCAGGGTGATATGTATAAGCAGGCGGGTGGAGAGGGGGGGTGAAGGTAAGAGTTTGCGGAGAGAGGACAGGAGTGTCAGAAGCAGTGGTAGAGAGTGCATGTTACAGAGTGGAAGCAGAGCCTATTAGAGAGACAGGGTCACCTGCAGTCTGTTAGCTGCTTTCCAGTGCAGATTGCTATATTTGTTTGCTTTGTGCAATCGCTGAAGTGCAGAGATTGAAGTGCATATCACTTGTAGAAAGAATCACTTAGAGATAGAAGCCTTAAGGATAGAAGCCATTGCAATGTGCTCCCCCAGCAATGTGCTCACCCCTTAAGGATGCTCAAATTTATACTGTTATAAGGGTGGGGTTGAAGTTCATTAATTAATCATGAGTGACTATAAGAATGCCTAACAATCAAAGTGGACTTTTTGCTTCTAAAGTCAGAATAGCAAGAGGCCAGAGGCCAAGATAAGATCAACACATAAAACTTAGGTAAGACAGTCCAGAGCAACAAATAACAACGTCATGGTTATGCACACAAGGCAACAGAGAAGGCCACATACCAAAGACACACACGCAGAGACAACAAGCAAATCCCAATTTCATTTAATGGTGGAAGATGTGGTTGAGCTGACACATACCAAAGACACACACGCAGAGACAACAAGCAAATCCCAATTTCATTTAACGGTGGAAGATGTGGTTGAGCTGACACATACCTGTAAAGAGACAGAGAAGGAATGATCAGGTGAGGCAGAGATTGAAGTGCATATCACTTGTAGAAAGCATCACTTAGAGATAGAAGCCTTAAGGATAGAAGCCATTACAATGTGCTCCCCCAGCAACATTTAGCCCATGTCTAACATTACTTAAGTTACATGACAACATTACCACAATTAATAGGTTGCATCTAAACAATCATGACTTTAAGTGAAAAAATATATGAACATGTGAAATAAGGTTGATGTGAGTTTTTTTTTTTTTTTTTTTTTTTTTAGCTACTCGTTTTAACTTGGAAACAGAATGGAAAAATAATTATCCCAGGCTGCGTGAGCTTGACAGGGTAAAGTACAATATACCACCAATACAAGCACCTCTTCTACACCCAGACTATTTTAATTAAAATAACTGTCTTCTTTGTAGAATCTGCACAAAGTATGAATTTTTCATTAAGGGCTCTTTCACATGGGGCGGATCCCCGCTGAGCAGGAAGATGACAGGTCCATTGCTGCACACGTTGCAGCGACGGACCTGTCAGAGCGCCCCTCTCCCCTATGGGGGATCGGAGGATGACGGGCCGTAGAGTCCGTCGTCACCCGATCCGATCCGAAAACGGATGGAAAAGTAGGGTTTTCCTCCGTTACATGGAAAATAAAAAAAGGGTATATAGGGAGCACAGGACTAACATGATCCAGAAAAAGTCTCTACTAAATTTAGGCAGTCCAAAATGACAAGAGAGATGTTGGTAAGTATAATGGGGTGGTGGAATGATCTTCAGCAGAAGGGCTGCGACTTTAAAAGACTGAAGCAGGCTCTATAATAATACAAAGAAACAAAAAAGGCGCCTCTAAGTGCAGAAGATTGGCAATTTTAATGCCCCAAAAAGGGTTAAAAACACTTACAGAATGGAAGTGGTAATCAGGCACATCATGAATAAAGCTGCATTGGAAGGGATGGCGGTCAGAGAAAGCCTTCAGATGGAATGGATGTGATCACTGAACACAGCGGTGTGGGACACAGGAAGCCGCTGTGAGACCGGCGTCATCAGCTGGAAGGGAGACGAACCCGGAAGTGATGTCATCCACAGGGCGGCTCGATAACCAGCCTGAACCGCAAACAAACAGCCTGGAAGAGGATGTGATGTCATCAGAAAGGGACGCGTTTCGGAACCTTCAATCGTTCCTTTTTCAACCTATGGCCATACTGATGACTTGAGAGGAATATATACACACCCACTAACAGTAGATTGGCCAGTGGGCGGGGGCAGCAAGGGAACATTTATTGAGTTGTAATCAGTTCGTTTTGTGCATATAAATGAAGGAAAACAAGAGGATACCTGCTACAGCATTCTAAAAAACATTATAAAAGACATTAAAAACATTAAAAAACTTTAAAAAACTTTAAAAAACGGGATAAAAAGAAGAGGAAAAATGTGATATAATGGTACGATATATAAAACAATAACCGATCATAGAGCCCGCAAGACACATGACAGAATGGGGATGGTGTGAGCAGGCAGGATGATGTCGATGTTAAGCTACAGGCCTAGAAGGAAACATACTACTATCAATAATTGATCATTAATTGATCGTTAAAATGAGGATAATAAGGGGGGGGGGGGTTATTGGAAGAACCTAAAATACTATCTACAGAAGGGAAGTATCATGTTAAAGTATGGCGCTAACTTCAAAATCTTCATTTAACCCTCCGGGGGCCAGAACGCCAAGCAAAAATATCCAGTACATTTCTCTATGGCATAGGCGTCGGTAACGTTCAGCAACAGGGAGGTCTTTTGGCATTGCCTCAATAATCCATACTTTAAGACCATTCGTGGATTTGTTATGGGTGTGGAGGTAGTGTCTGGGGACACTGTGATTATCTAGTCCACCTTCAATTAAACGGCGATGTTCGCCAAACCGTTTCCGTAGTGGTCGAATAGTGCGCCCTACATAAAATAGACCACAGGGGCATGTAAGACAGTAAATGACATGGTCAGAAGAGCATGTGTGAAAACCCTTTATTGGGTATGTTTTGCCTTTAACATGAAACTCTTTTTGGCCATGTGTCACAAAGCTGCAAGTCTTGCAGAGGGGCTTACGGCACTGATACATCCCAGAAATAGCCAGAAACGTGGGCATATGATGGCCCGGAGGCAAAGGTTTGGCCCTAAGTTTGCTGGTTGCTACCTTGCTTTTGATGTTAGGTGCCTTTCTATACGCAAACTGGGGTCTATTTGGCAGGGTAGGGAGTAGATGTTCATCTTGTAATAGCAAAGACCAATGTTTTCTGATAATTTTTTCCATATGTTTATGATGGGTGTGAAACTGGGTGATAAATCTTAAATTATCTTTCTGGGTATTGGAACGTGAATGAGAGTTCTTAGTAGGCAATGTGGTCTTATATTGTTGATAAGCTGAATCAACAAGATCTACAGGGAAACCTTTTTCAAGAAACTTGGCTTTCAGAATTTCACCTTCAGTGTCGTAGTCACTCTTCAGGGTACAGTTCTTTTTGAGTCTACAGAACTGACTCTTAGGTACATTATTTAGCCACAGAGGGTGATGGCAACTTTTATAATGGAGGAATGAATTTCCAGCTGTGGGCTTGGTGAAATTTTTTGCATGGATCTCTTTGCCTGTCCAAAAGAGTTCAAGATCGAGGAAGGCTAACTTATTTTGGTCGATGACTGAGGTGAAAGTGAGGCCCATGTTATTGGTGTTGCAATATGATACAAAATCCGTAAATGTTGGTGCATTGCCATCCCAGATGATGATCACGTCATCTATATAGCGGCCATAAAAAACAATGTGAGAAAGAAATGGGTTGTTGTTCCATATATATAAATGCTCCCAATACCCCATGGTAAGATTCGCGTACGAGGGTGCAAAGTGCGCCCCCATAGCTGTCCCTTGTAATTGCAGATAAAAATTATCCTCAAATTTAAAATAGTTATGAGTGAGACAGAAGGAAGTGGCTTCAACGATAAAGGAAGCCTGTCTAGGGTTCAGCATCGGGTCCTGACAAAGAAAAAACTGTAGGGCGTTGAGGCCTACTTCATGAGGTATGGATGTGTATAAGGATTGGACATCTAAAGATGCCCAATGATAGTTGTTATCCCAAGAGTATGGGGTTAAGGTTTCCAGTAAATGAACACCATCTCTTATGTGGGACTGGAGGGATTGGGCCAATGGCTGAAGGAATTGATCTATGTATTGCGACAGTCCGCTGCTGATGCTATCCATAGATGCCACAATCGGTCGCCCTGGTGGTGTTTTGGGGTCTTTATGCACCTTCGGTAAGTGATAGAAATAAGGAGTGAAATGTATTTCTTTAACTAGAAAAGAGGCCTCTTGCTGTGAAATGATGTTATCATTTAATGCCCTTTTTACTAGAGAGGAGGCTTCAATGGTGAATGAAGGTAAAGGATCTTTGTGAAGTCTAATATATGTGTTCGTGTCAGATAATAATCGGATAGCTTCAGAAACATAGTCAGCTCTGTTTTGTATCACTATACCTCCCCCTTTGTCAGCACTTTTTATAACCAGATCGAAATTATTGGTGAGTGTATCAAGGGCTCTTAGTTCATGGTGAGTAAGATTGGAGGTGGATTTTTTATTGTTTTTGCACAGTGCCTGTATTTCTGCATGAACGATGCGATAAAAAGCATCAATGCATGAACCTTTGGACTGGGTGGGATAGAAAACCGAAGAGGGTTTGAAGGTGGTGTTTTGGAAGGGTGGAGAGGTGGAGAGGTCATAAGGTGTTGTGTATACACAACACCTTATGACCTCTCCACCCATCCAAAACACCACCTTCAAACCCTCTTCGGTTTTCTATCCCACCCAGTCCAAAGGTTCATGCATTGATGCTTTTTATCGCATCGTTCATGCAGAAATACAGGCACTGTGCAAAAACAATAAAAAATCCACCTCCAATCTTACTCACCATGAACTAAGAGCCCTTGATACACTCACCAATAATTTCGATCTGGTTATAAAAAGTGCTGACAAAGGGGGAGGTATAGTGATACAAAACAGAGCTGACTATGTTTCTGAAGCTATCCGATTATTATCTGACACGAACACATATATTAGACTTCACAAAGATCCTTTACCTTCATTCACCATTGAAGCCTCCTCTCTAGTAAAAAGGGCATTAAATGATAACATCATTTCACAGCAAGAGGCCTCTTTTCTAGTTAAAGAAATACATTACACTCCTTATTTCTATCACTTACCGAAGGTGCATAAAGACCCCAAAACACCACCAGGGCGACCGATTGTGGCATCTATGGATAGCATCAGCAGCGGACTGTCGCAATACATAGATCAATTCCTTCAGCCATTGGCCCAATCCCTCCAGTCCCACATAAGAGATGGTGTTCATTTACTGGAAACCTTAACCCCATACTCTTGGGATAACAACTATCATTGGGCATCTTTAGATGTCCAATCCTTATACACATCCATACCTCATGAAGTAGGCCTCAACGCCCTACAGTTTTTTCTTTGTCAGGACCCGATGCTGAACCCTAGACAGGCTTCCTTTATCGTTGAAGCCACTTCCTTCTGTCTCACTCATAACTATTTTAAATTTGAGGATAATTTTTATCTGCAATTACAAGGGACAGCTATGGGGGCGCACTTTGCACCCTCGTACGCGAATCTTACCATGGGGTATTGGGAGCATTTATATATATATGGAACAACAACCCATTTCTTTCTCACATTGTTTTTTATGGCCGCTATATAGATGACGTGATCATCATCTGGGATGGCAATGCACCAACATTTACGGATTTTGTATCATATTGCAACACCAATAACATGGGCCTCACTTTCACCTCAGTCATCGACCAAAATAAGTTAGCCTTCCTCGATCTTGAACTCTTTTGGACAGGCAAAGAGATCCATGCAAAAAATTTCACCAAGCCCACAGCTGGAAATTCATTCCTCCATTATAAAAGTTGCCATCACCCTCTGTGGCTAAATAATGTACCTAAGAGTCAGTTCTGTAGACTCAAAAAGAACTGTACCCTGAAGAGTGACTACGACACTGAAGGTGAAATTCTGAAAGCCAAGTTTCTTGAAAAAGGTTTCCCTGTAGATCTTGTTGATTCAGCTTATCAACAATATAAGACCACATTGCCTACTAAGAACTCTCATTCACGTTCCAATACCCAGAAAGATAATTTAAGATTTATCACCCAGTTTCACACCCATCATAAACATATGGAAAAAATTATCAGAAAACATTGGTCTTTGCTATTACAAGATGAACATCTACTCCCTACCCTGCCAAATAGACCCCAGTTTGCGTATAGAAAGGCACCTAACATCAAAAGCAAGGTAGCAACCAGCAAACTTAGGGCCAAACCTTTGCCTCCGGGCCATCATATGCCCACGTTTCTGGCTATTTCTGGGATGTATCAGTGCCGTAAGCCCCTCTGCAAGACTTGCAGCTTTGTGACACATGGCCAAAAAGAGTTTCATGTTAAAGGCAAAACATACCCAATAAAGGGTTTTCACACATGCTCTTCTGACCATGTCATTTACTGTCTTACATGCCCCTGTGGTCTATTTTATGTAGGGCGCACTATTCGACCACTACGGAAACGGTTTGGCGAACATCGCCGTTTAATTGAAGGTGGACTAGATAATCACAGTGTCCCCAGACACTACCTCCACACCCATAACAAATCCACGAATGGTCTTAAAGTATGGATTATTGAGGCAATGCCAAAAGACCTCCCTGTTGCTGAACGTTACCGACGCCTATGCCATAGAGAAATGTACTGGATATTTTTGCTTGGCGTTCTGGCCCCCGGAGGGTTAAATGAAGATTTTGAAGTTAGCGCCATACTTTAACATGATACTTCCCTTCTGTAGATAGTATTTTAGGTTCTTCCAATAACCCCCCCCCCCTTATTATCCTCATTTTAACGATCAATTAATGATCAATTATTGATAGTAGTATGTTTCCTTCTAGGCCTGTAGCTTAACATCGACATCATCCTGCCTGCTCACACCATCCCCATTCTGTCATGTGTCTTGCGGGCTCTATGATCGGTTATTGTTTTATATATCGTACCATTATATCACATTTTTCCTCTTCTTTTTATCCCGTTTTTTAAAGTTTTTTAAAGTTTTTTAATGTTTTTAATGTCTTTTATAATGTTTTTTAGAATGCTGTAGCAGGTATCCTCTTGTTTTCCTTCATTTATATGCACAAAACGAACTGATTACAACTCAATAAATGTTCCCTTGCTGCCCCCGCCCACTGGCCAATCTACTGTTAGTGGGTGTGTATATATTCCTCTCAAGTCATCAGTATGGCCATAGGTTGAAAAAGGAACGATTGAAGGTTCCGAAACGCGTCCCTTTCTGATGACATCACATCCTCTTCCAGGCTGTTTGTTTGCGGTTCAGGCTGGTTATCGAGCCGCCCTGTGGATGACATCACTTCCGGGTTCGTCTCCCTTCCAGCTGATGACGCCGGTCTCACAGCGGCTTCCTGTGTCCCACACCGCTGTGTTCAGTGATCACATCCATTCCATCTGAAGGCTTTCTCTGACCGCCATCCCTTCCAATGCAGCTTTATTCATGATGTGCCTGATTACCACTTCCATTCTGTAAGTGTTTTTAACCCTTTTTGGGGCATTAAAATTGCCAATCTTCTGCACTTAGAGGCGCCTTTTTTGTTTCTTTTTCCTCCGTTACACTTTTCGGATCGGAGCGTCACCGCTGACATCCGACGCTTCATAGGGATACATGTATGTCCGTTTTTCATCCGAAAACGGAAGGATGAAAAACGGACATACGGATCCTCCGTGTGAAAGAGCCCTAAATGGCAAGCAAGAATCACTTTGGCTTGTAGTCTGCTATGTGGAGAGCTGTACCTTGCAAATAATACAGTGAGGGGAAAAAAGTATGTGATCCCCTGCTGATTTTGTATATTTGCCCACTGACCAAGAAATGATCAGTCTATAATTTTAATGGTAGGTTTGTTTTAACAGTGAGAGACAGAATAACAACAAAAATATTAAAAAAAAATATACTTGGTGGCAAAACCCTTGTTGGCAATCACAGAGGTCAGACATTTCTTGTAGTTGGCCACCAAGTTTGCACACATCTCAGGAGGGATTTTGTCCCACTCCTCTTTGCAGATCCTCTCCAAGTCATTAAGGTTTCGAGGCTGACTTTTGGTATCTCGAACCTTCAACTCCCTCCACATATTTTCTATGGGATTAAGGTCTGGGGACTGGCTGGGCCACTCCAGGATCTTAATGTGCTTCTTCTTGAGCCACTCATTTGTTGCCTGTGTGTTTTGAATCATTGTCATGCTGGAATACCCATCCACGACCCATTTTCAATGCCCTGGCAGAGGGAAGGAGGTTCTCACACAAGATTTGACGGTACATGGCCCGTCCATTGTCCCTTTGATGTGGTGAAGTTGTCCTGTCCTCTTAGCAGAAAAACACCACCAAAGCATAATGTTTCCACTTCCATGTTTGACGTTGGGGATGGTGTTCTTGGGGTCATAGGCAGCATTCCTCCTTCTCCTCCAAACACTGCTTGATGCCAAAGAACTCGATTTTGGTCTCATCTGCCCACAACACTCTCACCCAGTTCTCCTCTGAATCATTCAGATGTTCATTAGCAAACTTCGGGATGTCAGCACAGAGTGTTTAGACTCCCACTCAGGCCAGCTGCAGGCTATTAAAGGCACTCTGTACAGGTGCACTCAGCCTTCTGAGAGACACAGAGCTGACGGTCGCATGTAAGGTGGGACACAGGCATTCTCCTAGGCAGCATTTACTGAAGTAACACCAGACTGAGCATTGGGTAGCAAGGCTTTTAGCCAGACTACATCGCTCAGCGGGCAGTGTTCATTTGTATACCTCACACCTTGTTGCTTTGCACTATGGGTAGAAGAGGTTCAAGCACCCCAGGAACCAGAGACACTAGGGGATCTCGTTCAGGTTCTGAGGGCCCCCTGTCGGCAGCATCCTCCCCCCCTAAAGATGGGCCAGGGACGGCTAGCCAGGGAGAGCCATCGGGGTCAGGGGCTACACCTGCTTCTGGCACTTCAGCCCCTGTATATATTACACAAGAAGTTTTTTCCTCAACCATTAATGGTCTAGAGGAAAGATTAATGGCCGTGATTACGTCTTCACTCAGTGGAAGAAAACGCACTAGGCTTTCCTCTGTTCCCCAAGACCCTCAGACAGAGGAGCTCTGGGATAAAGGAGATGAATCCCTTTCAGAGGATCGGGATGGGATGGATGATTCCTCTTCGGAGGATTCAGGTGGAGAGGGACCCTCTGTGACTTCCCAAGAGGAGAAAGTCTTAGTGCAGATCCTCACTGGATTGGTCCGCTCCACATTTAAGTTGCCCATACCTGAAACTGCTAAAGAATCCTCTTCTGCTTTGGGGTCACTGAAACCTTTCCAAGCAGCACATGCTTTTCCTGTTCATACTTTACTTGAAAAGCTTATTTATTCTGAGTGGGATCACCCAGACAAACGTTTTTTTCCGCCGAGAAAGTTTTCAACACTTTATCCGATGGAAGAAAAGTTTATTAAAATGTGGGGAATACCGGCTATTGATGCCGCCATTTCCTCCGTAAATAATAGCCTGACTTGTCCTGTAGACAATGCTCAGATGCTCAGGGATCCTGTAGATAAAAGGATGGAATCCCTATTGAAGGATGTTTTCTCCTTAGCAGGATCAGTGGCCCAACCTGCAGTAGCAGCGATTGGAGTCTGTCAATACTTAAGAGACCATGTTAAGCAGGTCATCAAAGTATTACCTGAACAGCAGGCCCAGGGGTTTGCTAACCTTCCAGCGGCCTTATGCTTTGTGGTTGACGCCATTAGAGATTCTATCGTGCAAACCTCCCGTCTTTCACTGGGGTTGGTGCATATACGTAGAATCCTATGGTTGAAAAATTGGTCAGCCGAAGCACCATGTAAGAAGCTACTGGCTGGGTTTCCATTTCGTGGTGCAAGGTTGTTTGGAGAGGACTTGGATAACTATATCAAGAGAATCTCTTGTGGGAAAAGCACTCTTACCTGTCAAGAAGAAGAGTAAGCGTCCCTCTTTCAAACGGACTCTTTCCCCAGCGCTGGGGGCTTCAGCCTCCAGGCAGTCTCGACGGCCGCCTCCATCGGGGTCCAGAGACAAGAGTCAACCCCAGGGACAAAAGAAGTCCTGGGGAAAGAAGCCTACTAGGCAAAACACTAAGACCTCTGCAGGAGGGGGCGCCCCCGCTCACTCGAGTGGGGGGAAGACTGCGACAGTTCTCAGAGCTCTGGCACGAGGACTTCCAGGACAGATGGGTAGTCTCCACGGTAACCTTAGGGTACAAGCTGGAGTTTCAGGAATTCCCTTCTCCTCGGTTCCTCAGATCAAATGTTCCCAGAGACCCAGAGAAGAAGCAGTCGCTCCTTCTAGCGTTAGAGCGACTTTTGTCGCAGGAGGTCATTATGATAGTTCCCGCAAAGGACCAGGGATTGGGCTTCTATTCCAACCTTTTTACGGTCCAAAAGCCAAATGGGGATGTCAGGCCCATTTTGGACTTAAGGGATCTGAACTGATTCCTAAGGATTCAATCCTTCCGCATGGAATCAATTCGAACAGTAGTTCCCACCCTGCAGGGAGGAGAATTTCTGGCATCAATAGACATCAGAGATGCAGATCTGCATGTGCCCATTTTTCCTGCTCATCAGAAGTTTCTGCGCTTCGAGGTAGGAGGGCGCCATTTCCAGTTTGTGGCTCTGCCTTTTGGGATAGCCACTGCACCTCGAGTGTTCACAAAGATCTTGGCTCCTCCTCTGGCCAGATTAAGGGCTCAGGGTATAGCTGTCATAGCATACCTAGACGACCTGCTCTTGATAGACCGGTCGGTAGCCTCTTTGAATGGAAACTTGAGGACCACGGTCAGGTATCTAGAACACCTGGGTTGGATCCTCAACTTAGAAAAGTCTTTCCTAAAACCAGTAAGAAGACTGGAGTATTTAGGTCTGATTATAGATACAAGCCAGGAGAAAATATTTCTACCCCAGGCAAAGAGAGCTGATTCTGACAGTAAGGACCAAGAAGGGTCCCTCAGTCCGCCTTTGTATGAGGCTACTAGGGAAGATGGTGTCTTCATTCGAAGCAGTTCCCTATGCTCAGTTTCACTCAAGAATGCTGCAACACAGTATTCTGTCGACCTGGAACAAGAAGGTTCAGGCATTAGACTTTCCGATGCACCTGTCGCATGCGGTGCGTCAGAGCCTCAATTGGTGGCTCATACCCGAAAACCTGCAGAAGGGGAAATCCTTTCTACCGGTTACCTGGACGGTGGTAACAACAGATGCCAGTCTGTCAGGTTGGGGAGCAGTTCTGGAACAGGCTGCGGTCCAAGGGGTATGGTCCAAGACAGAGAGGACCTTACCCATCAACATTCTGGAGATCCGGGCGATACATCTAGCTCTAAAAGCCTGGACTATCAGGCTACAGGGTTGTCTGGTCAGGATCCAGTCCGACAATGCCACAGCAGTGGCTTATGTCAATCATCATGGAGGCACCCGGAGCCGAGCTGCTCAAAAAGAGGTGAACCAGATCTTAGTCTGGGCAGAGATGCATGTGCCATGCATATCGGCAGTTTTCATCCCGGGAATAGAAAATTGGCAGGCGGACTATCTAAGTTGCCAGCAGTTACTTCCAGGGGAATGGTCTCTGCATCCCGACGTCTTTTGGGCCATATGCCAAAGATGGGGGGTTCCAGATGTAGATCTCTTTGCATCCCGATTCAACAAAAAGATAGACAGATTTGTGGCAAGGACAAAAGATCCTCTTGCATGCGGGACGGATGCGTTGGTGATTCCGTGGCATCGGTTCTCACTGATTTACGCATTCCCGCCTATTCTGCTACTACCACGACTCCTTCGCAGGATCAGGCAGGAAAGGAAGTCGGTACTTCTGGTGGCCCCCGCTTGGCCCAGAAGGACTTGGTATGCAGAAATAGTAAGGATGACGGTAGGTTCCCCGTGGACACTACCGGAACGCCCAGACCTGTTATCTCAAGGTCCAGTGTTCCATCCTGCCTTACAAACGCTAAATTTGACGGTTTGGCTATTGAGACCCACGTTCTGAAGAGTCGTGGGCTCTCAGGTCCTGTCATATCTACCTTGATTAATGCAAGGAAGCCAGCTTCCAGGATGATTTATCATAGAGTCTGGAAGGCTTATATAACCTGGTGTGAATCCAGAGGTTGGCATCCCAGGAAATATGTCATAGGTAGAATCCTTGATTTTCTACAGATGGGATTAGAGATGAAGCTGGCCTTGAGTACCATCAAGGGCCAGGTCTCTGCTTTATCAGTATTATTTCAGCGGCCACTTGCTTCGCATTCTTTGGTCCGAAACTTTATGCAGGGGATGATGCGTCTTAATCCTCCGGTTAAAGCGCCCCTAAACCCCTGGGACTTGAATTTGGTCCTGGCTGTGTTACAGAAATGGCCTTTTGAACCAATAAGTCAGATTCCTTTGGTCTTGTTGACAAGGAAATTAATTTTTCTGGTGGCCATCTCTTCTGCTAGAAGAGTATCAGAATTAGCAGCTCTTTCCTGTAAGGAGCCTTATTTGATTATACACAAGGATAGAGTGGTACTACGTCCTCATCCTAGTTTTTTACCGAAGGTGGTTTCTGATTTTCATTTAAACCAAGACATTGTTCTACCTTCCTTTTTTCCAGATCCCTGTTCTCCGGAAGAGAGATCTCTACATTCGTTGGATGTAGTAAGAGCAGTTAAGGCCTATCTAGGGGAAACTACTCAGATCCGCAAAACGGATGTTTTGTTTGTGCTGCCAGAGGGTCCCAATAGAGGACAGGCAGCGTCAAAAGCTTCCATTTCTAAATGGATTCGACAGTTGATCATTCAAGCTTACGGTTTGAAACAGAAGATTCCTCCGTTTCAGATCAGGGCACATTCCACAAGGGCTATTGGTGCTTCTTGGGCAGTGCATCACCGGGCCTCTATGGCTCAAATCTGCAAGGCCGCAACCTGGTCTTCAGTTCATACATTCACCAGATTCTATCAGGTGGATGTGAGAAGGCATGAGGATATCGCCTTTGGGCGTAGTGTGCTGCAGGCAGCGGTACAGGGTCCTCAGGTCTGATTGCACCCTACTTGGTCGTGGTTCCCCCCCCTCAGGTAGCATTGCTCTGGGACATCCCATCAGTAATTACTGTGGCTCTGTGTCCCGTGATGTTCGAGAAAGAAAATAGGATTTTTTAAAACAGCTTACCTGTAAAATCCTTTTCTTTCGAAGGACATCACGGGACACAGAGGTCCCACCCCTCTTCTAATACACTATATTGCTTGGCTACAAAACTGAGGTATCCCTGCAAGGGGGAGGGATTATATAGGGGGTTGAACTTCCTGATAGGGTGTGCCAGTGTCCAATCACCAGTGATACCTATATAACCCATCAGTAATTACTGTGGCTCTGTGTCCCGTGATGTCCTTCGAAAGAAAAGGATTTTACAGGTAAGCTGTTTTAAAAAATCCTATTTTTCTTGGTGACTATGGTCCCAACTGCCTTGACAGCATTGACCAGATTCTCCAGTGTAAACACCGTTTTCATGATCATTGACACTCTACGGCAGGGATCCTCAAACTACGGCCCTCCAGCTGTTGCAGAACTACACATCCCATGAGGCATTGTAAAACTCTGACATTCACAGACATGACTAGATATGATGGGAATTGTAGTTCCTGAACACCTGGAGGGCCGCAGTTTGAAGACCCCTGCTCTACGGGGTGAGATCTTGCATGGAGCCCCAGACTGAGGGAGATTGACAGTTATTTTGTGTTTCTTCCATTTGCAAATAATCGCACCAACTGTTGTCACCCTCTCACCAAGCTGCTTTTGACGATGGTCTTGTAGCCTATTCCAGCCTTGTGTTGGTCTACAATCTTGTCCTGGACATCCTTGGACAGCTCTTTGGTCTTGGCCATGGTGGAGAGATTGGAATCTGATTGCTTCTGTGGACAGTTGTCTTTTATACAGTTAACCTGAGATTAAGAGCACTCCCTTTAAGAGAGTGCTCCTATTCTCAGCGCGTTACCTGTATAGAAGACACCTGGGAGCCAGATTCCTTGTTGATAGGGGACCAAACACTTATTTCACTCATTAAAATGCAAATCCATTTTATAACTTTTTTGAAATGCATTTTTCTGGATATTTTTTGTTGTTCAGCCTTTCACCGTTAAAATAAACCTACCATTAAAATTATAACTGATCATTTTTTTTGTCAGTCGGCAAACGTAAACAATCAGCAGGGGATCAAATACTTTTTTCCCTCATTGTAAATTGTGGTGTTTTTCATTTTTTTGCACCTTCCTAATAGGTTTTAGCAACCATTGTATGATTCATTATGTGATCTCATGTTCTCGTTTTAGAATGAGTTGTTTGAAAAAGCCAAAAATGAAATTCTTGATGAAGTTATAAGTCTTACCCAGGTTACACCAAAACATTGGTGAGTAGTTGAAATGTTTTTGTTAATTCTAGATTAGTTTACAATGGATAATCAAGGTAAATGGAACTGTAGCCAAAATGTTCTTATTTTTGGATAGTGCATAGAAGGTTTACAACATCTGTCACTAGGAAAGAAAACGTAAGGAAATATAGAATATTACAGTTGTCATCAAAACCGGATGCATGGGGAAATCTCCCTTTAGGGACACTGATTCCGGTAACAACTTTCAAAGAAGTGCTACTCACTTGTTTAATTAAAATACACAAAATGTGTGCCCTAATAGGGGCCATAGACAGCAGTAAAAACTAGCATAGGTTCTAACCATTTACCACTGTATCCAAATCTTGAAGGAAAGTTTGGCTAGTGTTCCAATTTTATTTGTAGCTATAATATTTACACAATATGGACAGAAGAGGAAGAGTTTAATATGTTTTTGTCAAAAACTTTTTGGGTGGCAAGATTGTCTTGGCTGCCCAGTAGACATGGATCCAATACAAAAGGTCCACCTAACACCACTGCTAATTTGGTCATCACCTGACACCAATAGTGCCTGGGTCTAAGCTTGGATACAGCCCAAGCCAGAATTTTTCTTCCACAAGAGAAGGTTTCTTTCCTACAGTCTCAAACAGGGACCCTCAGGTCAAAATGGCACTCAGTGTGCATGATGGTTGTGGGCTTGATAGCTTCCTACGATTACATTTCCTTTGCCCAGTTTTATTTTATACCTCTTCAATCCAATGTGAAACAAACAAATCCAATCCTTCGATCACTCACTGCTTCTGTCTTACCAGACAAAGCTCCCCCTGACATGATGGATCTCCAGTGCACTGGAGTTTAGAAAGGCTTTCCTTTGTGCTCCCTGGAAGGTGGTGACAGTTCTCTGACTGTCCAGGGAAGCTGATCCCCACAGGAATCAAAACTTTCCTTCAACGTTCTGAAACGGAGCTGTCAGATTTACAACACTGGACCTCTCTTCTGCAAGGTTTGAATACAGTCAGACAGTTCCACAGCAGTGATGTACATACAGTGGGGAAAATAAGTATTTGATGCCCTACAGGTTTTGTAAGTTTGCCCACTTACAAAGAAATAAAGGGTCTATAATTTTTATCATAGGTGTATTTTAAATGATAAAGACAGAATATCAACCAAAATTCCAGAAAAAACACATGATACAAATGTTATAAATTGAGTTGCAGTTCAGTGAGTAAAAGAACTATTTGATCCCCCAAGCAAAACATTACTTTGTGCTTGGTGGAGAAACCCTTTTTGGCAAGCACAGAGGTAAGATGTTTCTTATAGTTGGTTACCAGGTTTGCACACATCTCAGGAGGGATTTTGGTCCACTCTTCTTTACAGATCTTCTCTAAATCCTTAAGATTTCTTAGCTGTCACTTGGCAACTCAAAGTTTCAGCTCCCTCAATAAATTTTCTATAGCAATTAGGGTCTGGAGACTGGCTAGGTCACTCCATGACCGTAATGTGCTTCTTCTTGAGCCACTCCTTTGTTGCCGTGGCAGTATGTTTTGGGTCATTGTCATGCTAAAATACCCATCCATGACCCATTTTTCGTGTTCTGGCTGAGGGAAGAAGGTTCTCGTCCACACTACATGGCCCCATCCATTGGCCCCTCAGTGCAGCAAAGTCAGTCTGTATCTTTAGCAGAGGAACGACCCCAAAGCATAATGTTTCCACCTCCGTGCTTGATTGCAGGGATGGTGTTCTTAGGCTATATGGAGAGTGATGGATGAAGGGCGCGTGATCAGTTGCTCACATCAAAAAGTATAACATTTATTCAAATGAAAAAGCCAATAAAGGCAAATAAAATCGATTAAATAATGCCAATACTACGTATCAATACAAACAGGTAACAAAATATAAAAAACATGGAAATTTAACCCCTTCCCGCCGACCGAACGCACATATGCGTCCTCGGCTTTCCGGGGTTATACCGGGATGATGCCCGCAGCTGCAGGCATCATCCCGGTACCGTTGTTTTCAGCGGGCGATCGGCTACCAATATAACAACCGATGCGGCTAAAAGCCGCTCGGCTGTTATACCGGAGGAGCGGGAGGGGACATCCCCCCCCTCCCGCCGCCTCCCGCCGCTGTTACCCGGGCCTCCCGTGCGATCGGGAGGCCCGGTGTCCATTCGGGAATCTCCGGCGGCTGGGGGCGGGCTGGAACGAAGCTGTGAGCGGCTTCGTTCCAGCCTTCTAATTGTAAACGCGGAAGCGACGTCATGACGTCACTTCCCGTTTAGTCGGCTGCCAATGGCGCCGAATTTAAAAAAGTACACAGTATTCAGAATCGCCGTTTTCGGCGATCTGAATACTTTGAAGTGTAAAGGAGGGATGGGGGGTCTTTTAGACCCCCCATCCCTCCATAAAGAGTACCTGTCGCCACATATTACTGTCACAAGGGATGTTTACATTGCTTGTGACAGCAATAAAAGTAAAAAAAAAAAAAAAATTTTTAAACACAATTTCTAAAAGTACAAAAATAAATAAAATAAATAAATAAAAAAAAAAAAAACATTTTTAAAGCGCCCCTGTCCCCGCGAGCTCGCGCAGCGAAGAAAACGCATACGGAAGTCGCGCCCGCATATGTAAACGGTGTTCAAACCACACATGTGAGGTATAGCCGCGATCGTCAGAGCGAGAGCAATAATTCTAGCCCTAGACCTCCTCTGTAGCTAAAACCTGGTAACCGTAAAAAATTTTTAAAGCGTCGCCTATGGAAATTCATAGGTACCGTAGTTCGTCGCCATTCCACGAGTGCGTGCAATTATAAAGGGTGACATGTTTGGTATCTATTTACTCAGCGTAACATCATCTTTCACATTATACAAAAAAATTGGGGTAACTTTACTGTTTGGATTTTTTAAAATTCATGAAAGTGTCACTTTTCCAAAAATTTGCGTTTAAAACACCGCTGCACAAATACCGTGTGATAAAAAATATTGCAACAATCGCCATTTTATTCTTTAGACTCTCTTCTAAAAAAATATATATAATGTTTGGGGGTTCTAAGTAATTTTCTAGCAAAAAATACGGATTTTAACTTGTAAACACCAAATTTCAAAAATAGGCTTAGTCATGAAAGGGTTAAAGATAAAAATGGGTTAAAAGTATCATGAGCCCATATTGAGGCAGTTGTTTAGATGGTTGACGCGTTTCGAGGATAACCTCTTCATCAGAGCCTTTGAGAACCAGGGCGCAGTCTCTATGGGCCAGTAGGCCAAAATCTGTACATCAACATAATGGCTGGTTGGAAAAGATGGCCTGAAATTGGGAATATGGTTTTCTGTGTTCCATACCAGTCCACGTATAAGCGTTCTGTATCAGCTGTGACAATCCCAAGTGTTGCCAGAAGAAGGAAGGTCCAGGACACACTGGGCAGGTACATAGGTGCCTCTTCCTCGCCGTGCTCTGACCACTAATTCCGTGAAGTCAGCTGCAGTTATTAGCACTGAGCCCCGGGAATGCAGGTCAACCAGTTCTTTTCATGAATGTTCATTTCTGTTATAAATAGGAACCAGAACCTCACCCTGGGAACTACAACTAAAAGAAACGTCTTACCCTGTGCTTGCCAACAAGGGTTTCTACACTAAGTCATGTTTTGCTTGGGGATCAAATACTTATTTTACTCACTGAACTGCAGCTTAATTTATAGAATTTGTTTTATGTGTGTTTTTCTGGTTTTTTTGGTTGATATTCTGTGTCTATCATTTAAAATACACCTATGACAAAAATTATAGACCCTTAATTTCTTTGTAAGTGGGCAAACTTACAAAATCTGTAAGGGATCAAATAATTATTTTCCCCACTGTAAACCATCAGGAGGCACTAGAAATCAAGCTGCCTTAAAAGAAACAAGTGTGATTACTCTCCCAGGTGGAGTCTCATATTCCAGCTCTCTCGGCTATCAACATCCCTGGAGTAGACAATTAGAAGGGGGACTTCTTAAAGTAAAATTCCAGCTTGAAACTTAACTTGTCTTAAAAATGCCCAAACCCCCCCCCCCCCCCCCCCCCCACCCCTGACGCCTATCCCAACTAACCTTTGTAAAAAAGATGTAAATACTTACCTAATTTCAGCCTGCTCTGGTCCAGTCTTGTGAACTGGCTTCCCTGTATCAGCTAGCAACGACTGCAGGGAAGAGGAGGAAGTGCTCTGCGGCTGCCGATGACTGACAGGGAATTGTGTGACCGGACCAGAGCTGGCTGACAATGGGTAAGGATGTGCATCATTTTTACCCAGGTAAGTCAGCATAGGTGTTAGGATGGGGAAGGGGACAGACATTTTAGGGTAGTTAGGTTGAAACTAGAATTTTACTAAGCGCCAACGTCTAGACCAGGGGTGTGCAGCCTGTACCACAAGACAGCTATGAATGCAGCCCAACACAAAATCCTAAACTTAATATATGTTTATTTTTTGTATTTCAAAAGTTTTTATTTTAAAGTATAACATACATATACAGACTGAACATTGGTACAACAGAAGAGGTATTTGTTCTTACAGTTCAAGATAAAATCCAGGGGGATTAGCAATTACTCAGAGAACTGAGTCAATGAGCCTTTCCAAGATTTATGCCCCGTACACACGAGCGGAAATTCCGCCAGCAAAAGTCCGATGAGGGGTTTTGGTCCGAAAATGCGACTGTGTGTATGCTTCATCGGACTTTTGCTGGCGGAATTTCAGCCAGCAAAAGATTGAGAGCATGTTCTCAATTTTTTGGTCGGACCGTGTGTATGCAAGCCGAGCTTGAGCGGAATTCCATCGGAAAAACCATCCAAGATTTTTCCAACGGAAATTCCGCTTGTGCGTACGCAGCGTACGCAGCGTAAGACAATAAATTGAAGAGTCCTAGAGTTGTTATCCTTGCCCAAAGCATTAACCAGATACATCTTATAGGGTATGTTGAGCGACAGGAGGCCAAAGGTTACATCTTGCTCTGGTGAGAACAGGGCCATCCTGGGGGGACCCCTTTAGCACCTGGCACCCCCGAGGGGATCTAGCTGTGCCAGGTGGGGGTCTCCTTTGTATGTTTATTTTTTTTGTGCAAATGTGTGTACACTTGGCGAACACATGTGGCCGAAGAAATATTTGACCATGTCTCTTTACTGGACTTTTATATATTTTTGTCTTCCCAAAGAAAAATATCTGACTCGTCACAATCACGCCTTATCCATGCCGTCAGTTTTCAGTAGCACCTATACCTGTGAGCAACTATTTTCAAGGCTAAAGCACATGAAGGGCAAAATTAAAACCAAAATGTCTGATGAGCACCTTGATGATTCATTGAGAATTGCTACTACAGCCATCGAGACAGATATTGATTCGTTAGTTTCATTAACGTGTGATCTGCCTGACTTTCTGCTCATCAGCTACCCTTATTGTTGGTGTATTTTATGTGTGGTCCAAGAAAATTCCTCTTCTTCCAATGTGACCCAGGAAGGTCGAAAGGTTGGACACCCCTGCTCTAGACCCAGGGTAGTGGTCTCTGCACCCAGAGTACTTTCAATATCTTTGCCAATAGTAGGGAAATCCAGATGTGGAAATCCTGGTCTCCAGGCTCAACAAGCTGAACAAGTTTGTAGCAAAGACCAGGGATTCACTATCATTTGCAGTGGATGCTCTGTTGATCCCTTGGGCTCCATTCAAGCTGGCTGATGCTTTCCCTCTGATGAATATCCTTCCTTGACTGCTGTGCTAGAAGAGGAAAGAATTTCCATGGCCTCATCGCACCAAACTGGCCCAGAAGATTGTGGTACACAGACATACTCGGACTCCTGGAGGATGAGCCTTGGCCATTTCTAAACAGACCAGACCTATTGGCCCAAGGCCCATTATTCCATCCTGCTCCTTATTTGCTGGCATTAACAGCATGGATGTTGAAATCTAAATTATGAAGGATAGGAGGATTTCTGACTCCTGCCTTACTCAGAGCAAGAAAATACTACTCCCACAGGATTTACCATCACACAAGGCTTACTTTGCCTGGTTCAAGAATAGGAAGCTCAGTCTCGAAATACTCTAGCATTCATATTTTGGGCTTTCTTTAGTCTGGTGCTGACCAGCGTCTGACCTTGAGTACCCTTAAGGGACAGATTTTTGCTGTATTCATTCTCTTCCAGAAACTTCTTAGCTCTCAATTCCTAATCGGGAGTTTTCTTCAAGGAGTTGCACTTATACATTCCCCAGGTCGACCTCCTGTGTCACATTTGGATTGCAACCTGGTTCTCTTGGTTCTTCAGAAGCCTCCCCTTTGAACGAATTGGTGCTATTCCATTGGAAGAGCTCACTTGAAAGGCTGCCTTTCTGGTAGCTTTTACATCTGCTAGGTGTGTTTCTGAAGTGGCAGATTTTTTCTGTAAAGAGCCCTTTCTTGTTTTGCACAAGGATAGGATGATTTTGAGACTAAAACCTTTCTTCCTACCAAAGATTGTCTTTTCTTTCCACCTCAGTGTGAACATTGTTGTTTCTTCCCCCTGTCCTGCCCCAAAATATAACTAGAAAATTGCTTTACTTTGCCTGGGTGTGGTGGGACTTTATAAGGCAGGACCTCCCCAAAAGTAATAACAATTATTTATAGAAAATACTTTTTATTAGAAAACTTGAAATACTCGTTAAGTGTGGTCCACTAAACAGAGCAAGTGGTTTTATGTTTGGTATTGAATCATGTATCATTGCTTGTATTCGCATCAACTGTAGTTTTATTACTACACATCTTTTTCCTGTCTTTTTAAAGTTTTCTAATAAAATGTATTTTTTATAAACAATTATTACTTTTGGGGAGGTCCTTCCTTATAAATTCCCATCAGAGGAAAATCTTTTTGTAGCTTGCATGATTGCTAGGAGGATCAGGCAGCTCATTTTCAGGACATATGCCCTTAAGGAACGGGCTCCTCCCTTTTCCTATCAGAGCCCATTCTACCAGGGATTTTGGTGTCTCTTGGGATTTCCAGCTTCAAGCAACTGCTTCCCAGATTCAAAATGTTACTGGGGGATGTTCAGGCATCATTTGATATGAGCTTCGGCCACAAGGTGCTTCAAGCTGTTATCTGAGTGTTTTGGTTTTCTAACTCTTGTCTTCTTGTGGGCCGGTAGGCAGAATTGTTTGCTGTGTTGTTGCCCACCCCTCTGTTTATTGCTGGGAATTGTCCCATGGTCTATGAATACAAGTTTTGTTTTCTATATTGTATGATTAGGACAATAGAAATTTTTACTTACCTATAAATTTCTTTTCTTGGAGTACAGTACAGTTTATTAAGTGTCCTGTCACCTGTAGCCTGTAGGTAGCTGGATATAACCCGTGGTCTATAAATACAAGTCCTAGGTCCTGTACTGTACTTCAAGATGAGGAATTTACATGCAAGTCAGATATGTATCTTTTTTTAAGCTGTAGACATTTTCATGAATTATCTGTTTTTCCAGATCTAATCACTACAGTGGGCACCACCATATTTGATTATCCAAGTTTTTTTATAGGCAGTACAAGTGATGCTGTGTTTTTCTTGCATTAGTGAGATTAAACTTTCCGTGTGTTTGTACTAGTTTTTGTATCTTGAGGACATAGTTGCCATAAACTCAACTTGTTTACTGCAACCAATAGGTTAATTACTAATAACGCTACCTTTATGTCATTGCTGGGATGTTATTTTATGAAGAACTGTGGGTTCAACAGTAATTATTATGCTTTTTTCCCCAGGATAAGCACTGAGCAGTAATTGTTGGTTTTCATTTCTTGCCTCAATAGGGAAGAGATCCTCCAGAGGACACTGTGGGAGAGGGTGTCAACCCATGTGATTGAGAACATCTACCTACCAGCTGCACAGACCTTGAACTCTGGTACTTTCAACACCACTGTAGACATCAAGCTGAAACAATGGACTGACAAGCAACTGCCTCATAAAGCAGTGGAGGTGAGAAAGAGGACTTTAGATGATGTACACAGTCATGTCATGTACATATACAATGGGTAAAATAAGTATTGAACACGTCACCATTTTTGTAGGTAAATTAATTTCTAAAGGTGCTATTGACTTGAAATGTTTACCGTATGTCGATAACAACCCATGCAATCCATACATGGAATGACACAGGGAAAAAGTATTGAACATGGTAACCGAAACTAATTAAATACTTCGTACAAAATCGATTGTTGGTAATGAGAGCTTCAAGACACCACCTGCATGGAGAAACTAGTCACATGCATTGCTCAGGTGTGATTTTTGGCCCAATCTTCCACACAGTCTTCTAATCTTGAAGGTTCCATGGGCCTCTTTCATGAACTCTGATCTTTAGCTTTTTCCATAGGTTTTCTATTGGATTCAAGTCAGGTGATTTGGCTGGGCCATTCTGGCAGCTTTATTTTCTTTCTTTGAAACCAGTTGAGAGTTTCCTTGGCTTTGTGTTTGGGATCATTGTTTTGCTGAAATGTCCACCCTTGTTTCATTTTCATTATCCTGTAGATGGCAGCAGATTTTTATCAAGAATGTCTTGGTAGATTTTTCCATTCATCCTTCCTTCAAGTACCATATGCTGAAAAATAGCCCCACACCATGATGTTCCCACCTCCAAACTTCACTGCTGGTACGGTGTTTTTACAGTGATGTACCTTCTGTAACCAATACCATCAGTATGCTTTGCAACAATAAGGTTGCGACGGTCTTGAATAAGCTCTTTGCTTTTACCAATCATGAGATGTTTCTTGTGTGACGCCTTTTTATAGGCCTTAAGTTGAGACTGAACCAGCTGATATTAATTTGTGCTGACAAAGGGCAGGATTGCTTTCTAATTACTGATAGATTTCAGCTAATGTTTTGGCTTTCCATGCCTTTTTACACCTCCCTCCCTGTGTTCAATACTTTTTTCCCTGTGTCATTCCATTATATTACACATAACTTAATTTCCAAACATATTTGTTTTGGTTTCTTTGTATGTATAGAGCGGATGGGTCGTTACCGACACGTGGTGAAAATTGTATGTCAATAGCGCCCTTAAAAATATATTTACCTAGAAAAATGGTGGCATGTTCAATACTACCCACTGTATGTAAGTCTTATGTTTTCTAGAGACAATATTTTAACTTTAACAATAATAGTATATTTTTCTTTGCAAAAATAGCACTAAAACATATGGATTTTCTTACAACCCCCCAAAAAAGTTGGGGCGCTATGTAAAATCTACATAAAAACAGAATGCAATAAAATGCAAATCTCATAAACCCATATTTTATTCACAATAGAAAATATATCAAATGTTTAAACTAAGAAAATGTACCATTATAATAAAAAAAAAAAGTTATTTTGAAATTGGTGGCAGCAACACGTCTCCAAAAAAAAAAGTAGCTAGATATGATATATTTCTACATATATGCTATAAAAATCACTAAAAAAGGCCATGGCAATACAACCATTCAGATACAATCTTTCACCCGTCATACCTCTCCTCACTGACCAAAGGCATTATGCTAAGTGAAGTAAGATGTAACAGATGGTAACAGAAGTGGCCTAAGTATACAATAGAGTTAGAGGTGTGCACCAGTCTCCATGATTTGTGACCTGGTACATTTTAGAGAAAGGAAAGTTACTAAAATGTCCAGAATCTGGAGCCAGCTGTTCATGGCAACAAATCCACTTTTATCTTCAGCTTGTTCATTTGTTAACCCCCCAAAAAAAAGATCCTGTTCCTTCAAAGCATGTTATACAGCACAATGCTTGTGCTGTGTCATTTGGCCCTCTTGTAACTCCGGAAATACCTGGCTGATTCTGCTAGTTTCTGCCCTCCCCTTTGTAAACTGACCACAGTATATCATGGCTGCTGAGCCCTGACACCGTGGTCAGTTTACGTGCCTCCGTCATCCGCTGCTCTCGTCTCTGCACTCCCCCGCCCTCTCCCCCCTCCCTGCCTGCCTGTCAGCTTGTGACAGTGCCCGCCCCCTGCAACTCCTGCTGCTCAAATAACGTTTATATTGTCATATTATCAGTGCTTTGTACTAGTCCTTTGTCCCCCTGTGTGAGTGATTTATGAAAAAAAAGCCGATTATACCTTAATTCACAGTGCCTCTCGGCGATCCCGTGACCGCCCCCCTCTCTCCCTCTCTCCCTCTCTCCCTCTCTCCCTCTCTCCCTCTCTCCCTCTCTCCCTCTCTCCCTCTCTCCCTCTCTCCCCGAGTGACATCATCCCCGCCCGCTGCTGCTGTCAGACAGAAAAGGAGAGAAGGCCGGTCACATGATCGCTGAGAAGCGCTGTGAAATTAGGTATAATCAGCTTTTTTTTTTTTTTTTTTTTTTTTTTTTATTCACTTACACAGGGGGGGGCACAGGATTAGGACACAGCACTGATAGTATGAAGATGTGAAAGTGGCTTAACAACCACTTTAAGCTTTGAAAATTAAAGTTTATAAGCTGATTGGTTGCCATGCATAGCTGGTCTCTCATACTGCGCTATATCCATGCAACATACATGTTATGGCTGTGTGGCCTATTCTTCTAGATGTCTTTTTTATTCAGAGTGAAGCCAGTGCCTAGTTTACTTTAGTATTCTTTTCAAGAAAACATAGCCAGAAAAGCAACTAATAGGAACCTGTAAATGACTATAGCATACATCTTAGCCGATGGTAGCAAAATCTGGTTATTTTCCTCATTTGGCACTTTGAAAATGAATGTACTGTTGACTTTTTAAATAATGGTCTCTTAATATCTAGGTGGCTTGGGAAACCCTTCAAGAGGAGTTCTCTCGATTTATGACAGAGCAGAAAGGCAAGGAACATGATGACATTTTTGACAAGCTAAAAGAAGCAGTGAAAGAGGAGAGCATCAAGAGACATAAATGGAATGAGCAAGCAGAGGACAGTTTGGTGGGTTCCATCTTGATGTTAACTTTTGATCTGTTATATAATCAACTGTGTCCCATCTCCCACCCCCCCTCCTTTTTTTATGTGGTAAACAGTTTCTTGCTGTAGTTTTTTTTTGCGTTGCCTTTAGCCTTTTTATCTCCAGTAATAATTATCCCTATAGTTTTTGCTGTTTTTTTTTAAAAGAATTAATTTATGGGGGGAGAGTGGGTGTGGCTAAGACTAGAGAAACAATTAAGCTAGCATTCGCTATCTTATAAGAAGTCCACGTTTTTACTACTTGGCTCGTGTTCTGTACTGCTAATTTCATGCTCTGATTATTTCGTGCTCTGACTTACATCACATCTATACCCTAATATTTCACACAGTACACATGAAATTGAGTGATATTGCATGTAAAATCTGCTTTAAGATCATATCCTTTCTAGATCTGAGTAGAAATGATGGAAGTATGTAAGATCCGGTACATTCATAATCAGAAGTGCTCTTGACATAAGCGCTATCTGTCTTCGGTTGAGTTCAGAAAGCTGAACTCCACGCCGATATAAAAACATAAGAGCCCTTTCACACTGGGGCGGGCGTCGGCGGTAAAGCGCTGCTATTGTATGCAGCGCTTTACCGTCGGTATGCGGCCGCTAGCGGGGCGGTTTTACCCCCTGCTAGTGGCCGAGAAATGGTTAAAAACCAGAGGCGCTTTGCCGGCGGTATAGCCGCGCCGTCCCATTGATTTCAATGAGCAGGAGCGGTAAAGGAGCGGTATATACTCCGCTCCTTCACCGCTCCAAAGATGCTGCTGGCAGGACTTTTTTTACCGTCCTGCCAGCACATCGCTCCAGTGTGAAAGCCCTCGGGGCTTTCACACTGGAATTAAGGCAGCGGCACTTTCGGGTCGATTTGCAGGCGCTATTATTAGCGCAATAGCGCCTGCAAACCGCCCCAGTGTGAAAGGGCTCTAACTGAACACAGCTCTGTATCCATTACCTCCCTGGCGGTATGATTATGTCAGATTTTTGAAGCTCAAAGCAGTACATTGTTTCGCATAGATATTTGGCATTTTATAATGTAGGCCTGTAATTCTTAGGAATAACACACTTAAATCTGTCCAAACGAGTCTAGTAGACATCCCGGGTACGATAAAGTTTGAAACACGAAATCATAAATTATAATATAATAAATAACTATAAATAATTATAAGAAATGATATAATAATAATAAAATGTATTCAATAATGTAATCAAATCAAAAACACTGAAATTTGTTCAGTCGCACAATTGTCGCTGTCGTCACTCTTTCAGTGTCTGATGACGAATTTCCCCACGAATCACTATCACTCAATTCTCCAATTGATTCTAATTTACTATTGCTGTTTTCGAGCTGGTCTAAAACCGCTTTTGACGTAGAGGGACACTTTTTGGATACCATGGACGTTCTCAAGTTTCCAGGCAGAAAGAACAGTATATATAATATAAAACTGCAAGCAGGGAACTGGACAAAGCACTAGGGACAAAAGGGAGGTGAAATGATTTGATACATTAATGTAATTTTACAGTGTATTGTCAGTGTGTGTTCTGTATTTTTTCACTTTTTGAATTTGCTGCCCGCCTCCGCCCCCATGCGTCGCAACGTTTGCATGGAAAGGAGGACACAGCCACCGATACAGTGGGAGGACATCGCAGGATCCTTTGGACAAGGTAAGTAACTTTACCAGGATACTGCGAGGCAATCCCGAGTGTGGCTCGGGGTTACCGCTTTTGGTAATGAAAATCCCCCCGATCCACACTCGGGAATACCGCTACATTTTTTTTAATGCAAGCCTTGTAAGTGCCTAAATCTGACCTGACATCGGCCTATTGCAGTCCACTGTACAGCATAGCTCAGAGAAGGATGATGAGTGTGCTGCTTCTATTTTCACTGTCCAGTCACAGAGTGGGTTGGAGACCTGTGAATGAAGGGAAAACTGCAGTAGATAAATATCAGGTTTTATGCCTTGACTGAGAGTACTTTTCTCTCTCAGAACTGTGTTGCTCCCAAGATAAGATTGAAAGAAATGCACATCCTTTGACAGATAAAATAGCTCCCTTTTGATATGTATTTCATATGTGTAATTAGCTCTGTTCGTTTAAATGTGCAGTTTGTGTTGTACATTTCATAGTTGAAATTCAGGTGTGTGATATATATACAGTGGGGACGGAAAGTATTCAGACCCCCTTAAATTTTTCACTCTTTGTTATATTGCAGCCATTTGCTAAAATCATTTAAGTTCATTTTTTTCCTCATTAATGTAGACATAGCACCCCATATTGACAGAAAAACACAGAATTGTTGACATTTTTGCAGATTTATTAAAAAAGAAAAACTGAATTATCACATGGTCCTAAGTATTCAGACCCTAGGCTGTGACACTCATATATTTAACTCAGGTGCTGTCCATTTCTTCTGATCATCCTTGAGATGGTTCTACACCTTCATTTGAGTCCAGCTGTGTTTTTTTATACTGATTGAACTAGATTAGGAAAGCCACACACCTGTCTATATAAGACCTTACAGCTCCCAGTACATGTCAGCAAATGAGAATCATGAGGTCAAAGGAACTGCCTGAAGAGCTCAGAGACAGAATTGTGGCAAGGCACAGATCTGACCAAGGTTGCAAAAAAATTTCTGCTGCACTTAAGGTTCCTAGGAGCACAGTGGCCTCCATAATCCCTAAATGGAAGATGTTTGGGACGACCAGAACCCTTCCCAGAGCTGGCTGTTCGGCCAAACTGAGCTATCGGGGGAGAAGAGCCTTGGTGAGAGAGGTAAAGAAGAACTGAAAGATCACTGTGGCTGAGCTCCAGAGATGCAGTTGGGAGATGGGAGAAAGTTGTAGAAAGTCAACCATCACTGCAGCCCTCCACCAGTCAGGGCTTTATGGCACAGTGGCCTGATGAAAGCCTCTCCTCCGTGCAAGACACATGAAAGCTCGTATGGAGTTTGCTTAAAAAAAACACCTGAAGGACTCCAAGATGGTGAGAAATAAGATTCTCTGGTCTGATGAGACCAAGGTAGAACTTTTTGGCCTTAATTTCTGTGTGCAGAAAACCAGGCACTGCTCATCACCTGTTCAATACAGTCCCAACAGTGAAGCATGGTGGTGGCAGTATCATGCTGTGGGGGTGTTTTTCAGCTGCAGGGACAGGACGACTGGTTGCAATCCAGGGAAAGATGAATGCGGCCAAGTACAGGGATATCCTGGACGAAAACCTTCTCCAGAGTGCTCAGGACCACAGACTGGGCCGAAGGTTTACCTTCCAACCAGACAATGACCTTAAGCACACAGCTAAAATAACGAAGGAGTGGCTTCACAACAACTCCGTGACTGTTCTTGAATGGCCCAGCCAGAGCCCTGACTTAAACCCAATTGAGCATCTCTGGAGAGACGTAAAAATGGCTGTCCACCAACGTTTACCATCCAACCTGAGAGAACTGGAGAGGATCTACAAGGAGGAAGGCAGAGGATCCCCAAATCCAGGTGTGAAAAACTTGTTGCATCTTTCCCAAAAAGACTCATGGCTGTATTAGATCAAAAGGGTGCTTCTACTAAATACTGAGCAAAGGGTGTGAATACTTAGGACCATGTGATATTTCAGTTTTTCTTTTTTAATAAATCTGCAAAAATGTCAACAATTCTGTGTTTTTCTGTCAATATGGGGTGCTGTGTGTACATTAATGAGGAAAAAAATGAACTTAAATGATTTTAGCAAATGGCTGCAATATAACAAAGAGTGAAAAATTTAGGGGGTTTGAATACTTTCCGTCCCCACTGTATATGTATGTATGTACAGTACCTCACAAAAGTGAGTACACCCCTCACATTTTTGTAAATATTTTATATCTTTTTATGTGACAACACTGAAGAAATGACACTTTGCTACAATGTAAAGTAGTGAGTGTACAGCTTGTATAACAGTGTAAATTTGCTGTCCCCTCAAAATAACACAGCCATTAATGTCTAAACCGCTGGCAACAAAAGTGAGTATACCCCTAAGTAAAAATATCCAAATTGGGCCCAAAGTGTCAATATTTTGTGTGGCCACCATACCTTTCCATCACTGCTTTAACCCTCTTGGGCATGGAGTTAACCAGAGCTTCACAGGTTACCACTGGAGTCCTCTTCCACTCCTCCATGACGACATCACAGACCTGGTGGATGTTGGATACCTTGCGCTCTTCCACCTTTCGGTTTGAGGATGCCCGACAGATGCCCAATAGGGTTTAGGTCTGAAAACATGCTTGGCCAGTCCATCACCTTTACCCTCAGCTTCTTTAGCAAGGCAGTAGTCATCTTGGAGGTATGTTTGGGGTTATCATGTTGGAATACTGCCCTGCAGTCCAGTCTCCTAAAGGAGGGGATCATGCTCTGCTTCAGTATGTCACAGTACATGTTGGCCTTCCTGGTTTCCTTAATGAACTGTAGCTTCCCAGTGCCAGCAGCACTCATGCAGATACTCCCACCACCATGCTTGACTGTAGGCAAAACACACTTCCCTTTGTACTCCTCACCTGGTTGCCACCACACACGCTTCACACCATCTGAACCAAATAAGTTTATCTTGGTCTCATCAGACCACAGGACATGGTTCCAGTAATCCATGTCCTTAGTCTGCTTGTCTTCAGCCAACTGTTTGCAGGCTTTCTTGTGCATCATCTTTAGAAGAGGCTTCCTTCTGGGACAACAGCCATGCAGACAAATTTGATAAATTTTGATGCAGTGTGCGGCGTATTGTCTGAGCATGGACAGGTTGACCCCCCACCCCTTCAACCTCTGCAGCAATGCTGGCAGCACTCATACATCTATTTCCCAAAGACAACCTCTCGATATGACGCTGAGCATGCGCAACCCTTTTGGTCGCCCATGACGAGGCCTGTTCTGAGTGGAACCTTTCCTGTTAAACCACTGTATGGTCTTGGCCACCGTGCTGCAGCTCAGTTTCAGGGTCTTGGCAATCTTCTTATAGCCTAGGCCATCTTTATGTAGAGCATCAATTCTTTTTTTCAGATCCTCAGAGAGTTCTTTGCATGAGGTGCCATGTTGAACTTCCAGTGACCAGTATGAGAGAGTGACAGCGATTACACCATTTTAACACACCTGCTCCCCATTCATACCTGAGACCTTGTAACACTGAGTCACATGAAACCGGGGAGGGAAAATGGCTATTTGGGCCCAATTTGGACATTTTCACCGAAGGGTGTACTCCCTTTAGTTGCCAGCGGTTTAAATGTTAAAGTTTGTGTTGAGTTATTTTGAGGGGGAATTTACACTGTTATACAAGCTGTACACTCACTACTTTACCTTGTAGCAAAGTGTAATTTTTTCAGTATTGTCACATGAAAAGATATAATAAAATATTTACAATAATGTGAGTGGTGTACTCACTTTTGTGAAATACTGTGTGTTATATATTTATAATAATATATATATTTTTTTTTTTTTTCATAGCGAGTAATTCAGCACAATGCTTTAGAGGACCGTTCCATTTCAGACAAGCAACAGTGGGATGCTGCAATCCATTTCATGGAGGATACCTTACAAAGCCGCTTAAAAGATAGTAAGTAGTTTCAGAAAAACACAGAATTGTTGACTTTTTTGCAATTTTATTAAAAAAGAAAAACTGAAATATCACATGGTCCTAAGTATACTCCTTTTGATCTAATACAGCCATGAGTCTTTTTGGGAAGATGCAACAAGTTTTTCACACCTGGATTTGGGGATCCTCTGCCATTCCTCCTCGCAGATCCTCTCCAGTTCTGTCAGGTTGGATGGTAAACATTGGTGGACAGCCATTTTTAGGTCTCTCCAGAGATGCTCAGTTTAAGTCAGGGCTCTGGCTGGGCCATTTAAGAACAGTCACGGAGTTGGTGTGAAGCCACTCCTTCATTATTTTAGCTGTGTGCTTAGGGTCATTGTCTTGTTGGAAGGTAAACCTTCGGCCCAGTCTGAGGTCCTGAGCACTCAGGAGAAGGTTTTCGTCCAGGATATCCCTGTACTTGGCCGCATTCATCTTTTCCTCGATTGCAACCAGTCTTCCTGTCCCTGCAGCTGAAAAACACTACCACAGCATGATGCTGCCACCACCATGCTTCACTGTTGGGACTGTATTGGACAGGTGATGAGCAGTGCCTGGTTTTCTCCACACATACCGCTTAGAATTAAGGCCAAAAAGTTCTATCTTGGTCTCATTAGACCAGAGAATCTTATATCTCACCATCTTGGAGTCCTTCAGGTGTTTTTTTAGTAAACTCCATGCAGGCTTTCATGTGTCTGGCACTGAGGGGAGGCTTCCGTCGGGCCACTCTGCCATAAAGCCCCGACTGGTGGAGGGCTGCAGTGATGGTTGATTTTCTACAACTTTCTCCCATCTCCCGACTGCATCACTGGAGCTCAGCCACAGTGATCTTTGGGTTCTTCTTTACCTCTCTCACCAAGGCTCTTCTCCCCCGATAGCTCAGTTTGGCCGGACGGCCAGCTCTAGGAAGGGTTCTGGTTGTCCCAAACGTCTTCCATTTAAGGATTATGGAGGCCACTGTGCTCTTATTAACCTTAGGTGCAGCAGAAATTTTTCTGTAACCTTGGCCAGATCTGTGCCTTGCCACAATTCTGTCTCTGAGATCTTCAGGCAGTTCCTTTTGACCTCATGATTCTCATTTGCTCTGACATGTACTGTGAGCTGTAAGGTCTTATATAGACAGGTGTGTGGCTTTCCTAATCAAGTCCAATCAGTATAATCAAACACAGCTGGACTCAAATGAAGGTGTAGAACCATCTCAAGGATTGTCAGAAGAAATGGACAGCACCTGAATTATATATATGAGTGTCACAGCAAAGAGTCTGAATACTTAGGGCCATGTGATATTTCAGTTTTTTTTTTTTTAATAAATCTGCAAAAATGTCAACAATTCTGTGTTTTTCTGTCAATATGGGGTGCTGTGTGTACATTAATGAGGAAAAAAATGGACTTAAATGATTTTAGCAAATGGCTGCAATGTAACAAAGAGTGGAAAATTTAAGGGAGTCTGAATACTTTCCGTCCCCACTGTGTGTGTGTATGTGTGTATGTATATATTAAGCATGACCAGATATAAGGAAAAATACTAGCATACAGTGGGGAAAATAATTATTTGATCCCCTGCAGATTTTGTAAGTTTGCCCACTTACAAAGGCAAGCACACAATACAAACGTTACAAACTGAGTTGCACTTCAGTGAGTGAAAGAATTATTTTGTCCCCCTACGAACCAACAATAATTCTGGCTCCCACAGACTGGCTACAGTATGTGGTACACAGACTAGTCCTATCAATGTAACCACTTCAGCCCCAGGAGAATTTACCCCCTTCCTGACTAGAGCATTTTTTGCGATTCGGCACTGCGTCACTTTAGCTGACAATTGCGTGGTCATGCGACGTTGTACCAAAACAAAATTGACGTTCTTTTTATTCCCACAAATAGAGCTTTCTTTTGGTGGTATTTGATCACCTCTGCGGTTTTTATTTTTTACACTATAAACAAAAAAGAAGCGACAGTTTGGGGAAAAAAAACAATATTTTTTACTTTTGCTATAATAAATATCCCCAAAAATATATAAAAAACTAATTTTTTCCTCCAGTTTAGGCCGATACGTATTCTTCTACATATTTTTGGTAAAAAAAAAAAAAAAAAAAAAAACGCATTAAGTGTATATTGATTGGTTTGCGACAAAAGTTACAACGTCTACAAAATAGGGGATAGATTTATAGCATTTTTATTAATAATTTTTTTTTTTACTAGTAATGGCGACGATCTGCGATTTTTATAGGGACTGCGACATTATGGCGGACACTTTTGACACTATTTTGGGACCATTGTCATTTATACAGTGATCAGTGCTATAAATAGCCACTGATTACTGTAAAAATGACACTGGCAGGGAAGGGGTTAAACACTAGGGGGCGATCAAGGGGTTAAATGTGTCTTAAGGAGTGATTCTAACTGGGGGGGATGGGCTACCACTGACATGACAGCGATCGATGCTCCTGATCACAGGGAGCAGTAGATCCCTGTCATGTCACTAGGCAGAACAGGAAAATGCCCTGTTTACATAGGCATCTCCCTATTCTGCCTCTTCACACCTCAATCGCGGGCGGCCGGCGAACATCGAGTTTGCGGGACCCCTGAGCACACTCCGGAGGCACGCGGCAGGCGTGCACGCGTGCTAGGCGGCAAATTCAAAGGCACGTACAGGTACGCCCGTTTTGTCTGCCTGTGCCATTCTGCTGACGCATATCGACGCGCGGCGGTCGGGAATCAGTTAAGAAAGACGATCCTAACGACAGCTCGTTATGTGTATAAAAGACACCTGTTTACAGAATCTTTCTTCCATTCAAACCTCACCATCATGGGCAAGACCAAAGAGCTGTCAAAGAACATCAGGGACAAGATCGTAGACCTGCACAAGGCTGGAATGGGCTACAAGACCATCAGCAAGAAGCTTGATGAGAAGGAGACAACTGTTGGAGCGATTATTTGCAAATGGAAGAAATACAAAATAACCATCAATCACCTTCGGTCTGAAGCTCCATCCAAGATTTCGCCTCATGTGGTAAGGATGATCATGAGAAAACTGAAGGATCAGCCCAGAACTACACAGGAGGAGCTTGTGAATAATCTCAAGACAGTTGGGACCACAGTCGCCAAACAAACAATTGGTAACACAATAACCCAAATGACTCCAAGAACACCATCTCTACAGTCAAGCACGGAGGTGGAAACATTCTGTTTTGGGGCTGTTTCTCTGCTAAATGTACAGGCAGACTTTGCCACATTTAGGTGCCATGTATTGTAAAATCTTGGATGAGAACCTTCTTCCCTCTAGCCAGAACACTGAAGATGGGTCATGGATGGGTCTTCCAGCATGACAATAACCTGAAACATACTGCCAAAGCAACATAGGAGTGGCTCAAGAAGACGCATGTTAAGGTCATGGAGTGGCCTAGCCAGTCTCCCGACCTTAATCCCATAGAAAATTTATGAAGGGAGCTGAAACTTTGAGTTGCCAAGTGACAGCCAAGAAACCTTAAAGATTTAGAGAAGATAAAGAAGAGTGGGCCAAAATCCCTCCTGAGATGTTTGCAAACCTGGTCACTAACTACAAAAAAAAGTCCTACCTCTGTGCTTGCCAACAAGGTTTCTCCATCAAGTACTAAGTCGTGTTTTGCTTGGAGATCAAATACTTATTTTATTCACTGAACTGCAACTCAGTTTATAACATTTTGAATCGTTTTTTTACTGGATTTGTGGTTGATATTCTGTCTCCATCGTTTAAAATAGGCCCATGATAACAATTATAGTCCCTACATTTCATTGTAAGTGGGCAAACTTACAAAATCTGCAGGGGATCAAATAATAATTTTTCCCACTGTATGTCCTCTAGTTTTTTAAATGTAAGACTTTGCATGTCTTGTGCTTGGCAACTTAGAGAAGGGGCATTCTTTGGTAGTAGGGAATATAGTGTACAGTGGTGCAAACTGGAGTATAGAACGTAAAGCAGTGTATTATATAATTTGGTGTATATTTATACTTTGATTTTTCTTCTCCTTGGCCCTCCTACTACTTGATAGATTTGCCTATGTCACTACTAGTCTTCTGATAACTTTCTGTTGTGACTAATTAACAGCAGATTATACAGCTGATGCTGGGTTTCCATTTTTCAGCCGAATCTGTCATACGAGATATGGTTGGCCCGGGCTGGAAAGAGCGATGGATTTCTTGGATATCTCGTACTCCAGAGCAGGCAAGTTCTAATGAAAAATGTGTTTTTTTTTTTTGTTTTTGTTTTTTTAAATATAGTGGAGCTTTTTAAATATCTTATATGGACTTATATGTTTTCTGGATGTAGAACATACGAAATGAAACGCAAAATGAGCTTGAAAAGATGCTAAAGGTTAATGAAGATCATCCTGCATATCTTGCCAGTGATGAAGTCACTACAGTGAGAAAGAATCTAGAAACGCGGGGAGTTGAAGTTGACCCAGTCTTGGTGAGTACCAAATAAATACATTACACCTAGAGAAATATAAATAAAAAATATTTAAACAATAAAAAATAAATATAGATTTATTTATAAACTGCAGTAGATAAATATCAGGTTTTCTACCTTGACTGAGAGTGCTTTTCTCTCTCAGAACTGTGTTGCTCCCAGGATAAGATTGAAAGAAATGCACATCCTTTGACAGATAAAATAGCTCCCTTTTTATATGTATTTCATATGTGTAATTAGCTCTGTTTGTTTAAATGTGCAGTTTGTGTTGTACATTTCATAGTTGAAATTCAGGTGTGTGGGAGATATACAAAGATATATATTATATATATAGATATATATATATATATATATATATCTAGATATAGATATAGATATATATATATATATATCTATATCTATATATAGATATATATAGATATAGATATATATATATATATCTATATCTATATATATCTATATATAGATATATATCTATATCTATATATATCTATATATAGATATATATCTATATCTGTATCTCTGTCACTGGTGTGTGTGATAGGAATACTGATATGGTAGGCTCGGGCTTCACCAGCAGGGTATTTTCTTCTGAAAGAATGCCTTAACCCAAGTACAAAATGTACCAGTCTTTAGATGTGGTGGCTGCCTTAGTTTTCACTTTTTACGCTAAAAACCTTTTCCCAGAGTCTGCTTTCAGGACTGCGCCACCAACACAGGAAATAATTCTTCCAAAAGTTTTAGGATGGGTTCACACCTATGCAGATTGGAATGCGGGTTTCCCCGATTCCATTTCGCATGACAGGAGACTGCGACCGGCTCTCTATGGAGCCGGTTCACATATCTCCGTTGCAGGTGAGGAGAGGCTTACTGGGCCGAATTCAGGCAAAAAATTGTTCCCGATTCGTCCCTGAAACAGAGAACAGGGACGCACCAGACTCCTGCTGCGAGGCCGCATCTGTCGGAAATGTGAACCCAGCCTTAAAAAGGAGGCTTCATGAGACTGCAAAATCATTTTTGTGTTTCCTCCTGTTAGGCAGGTTCACTTACATAACTCTTCTAAAGTGATGGAGGCTTGCTCTCCTGGGTGCTATCTTGTTTCTTTATCGTACATCACGGGACACAGAGCACCATAATAATGACTATGTGGGTTATACGTCTACCTTTAGGTGATTGGACACTGGCAACCAATAGTAAGATGGTTCCTCCCATATAACCCCTCCTATACCGGAAGTACCTCAGTTTTTTCGCCAGTGTCTTGAAGGTGATGGTCATGGCTGTTGAAGCTCTTCAATTTTCTTCAAAGATGTCCCACTGAGGACGTCCTAATCAGATCCATTCGGATGGCATAACAAAAAGCTAAAGTGAATGGTACCCGATCCTCGGTTCAAGAACGAGGTATTGCTTGTAATGTGTCCTATATAGGCGCTGGACCCTTGTTAAGTTGGTATTCCTGGTCAATCTTGCCCAAGGTAAAACCAGAAAGGGTGCTTTACAGGTCCAGGGGTATGGACCCCAAAATATGGGGGACCCGGTCCCTGAAGGTCCTTGGAGGTGCTACCCGCCTTGATGGGGAAGATTGGGCCTGGTAAAACAGGCCCTGCTGCTTGGGATGGTGAGCACTCCCTTTGGAATTTATTATATATATGTATGTATTCCCTCTGAAACCTGCTGGTAAACCTTGAAATCCTGTGTCTTACAGATGCCTAGTATGTCGCGCATTTTGATCAGGCGTGCGTGAATGAGCACATGCGGCGTGTGCGCGCGCCATCTGTGTGTGCGTGCGCCGCTGCTGTGCGCGTCACGGACGTGCCGCGTGCGCCAGGACGGCGCATGCGCCAGGACGGCGCATGCGCCGTGCGGTGGGCATGCCGCTGATGCGCGCGCTCACTCTCTAGCTAAGGCTTATAGGGATGGAGCTACTGGCGTGTGCGTGGACAGCACAGAGCGACATTTGGGCACGTGAGTCTGGAGGTCTTGGACACAGTGGTGACAGGTTGAAGGCTGGTTGTAGTTTGTGGGGAGTACTCCTTTTCTTCCTCGTGTGTAAGCAATGTCTTCCAGAAAACGAGGTATAGGGAACAAGGCTAGCACAGGGGTAAGAGTACCTCCTTTAAAAACAGGAGACCAACCCCATACTGATGCAGCCTCAGTTTCTCCTGAAAGTCCTGTGGCATCTGGCCTGGCTGAGCCATTTCATTTGTCAGGCATAGTGGCCACTACCAATATACCTGCCTCTGCTTATATTACAAAGGATGATTTGGCATCTGCCTTAGCAGGCCTTGAAGGCAAAATAGCTGGCATGATTGCCTCTGTAACACGGGGGGGAGGAAGCGTAATAGATCTCCCTCCCCTGAGCCTGGGCCAAGTGGAGAGTCACTAGAGCACCAGGACTCTTACAGCCAGATGGGTCCAGGTGATCTGGAACCAGAATAGGCAGAAGATTTGGAAGAGGTGGTCATAAAAGACCGAGAGGAAGGAGAGGCTGAAGGATCCTCGGCTGAAGAGCCAATTTCAGCCTCCCATTCCCAAAAATTGTTTATCCAATCTCTAATTGAGATGGTACGAATTGGGTTTAAGTTACCCCCGGTTCAGTAGTCTGCACTCTCCTGTTCTACTTTGGGATCTTTGCGACCTCAGCAAACGTCCCAAGCGTTCCCTTTGCATCCGTTACTGGAGCAGGTGGTTTACGCGGACTGGGAGCACCCTGACAGGATATACTTACCTCCAAAAAGGTTTTCTGTCTTATATCCTATAGAGGAGAAGTTCAGGAAGAAATGGGGCACACCTTTGGTGGACGCTGCCATATCTTCTGTAAATAAAAGTTTAACCTGTCCAGTGGATAATGCCCAGGTATTCAAGGATCCGGCTGATAAAAAGCTAGAGTCCTTATTAAAGGCCTCCTTTTCGGTGGCTGGTGCAGCAGTTCAGCCAGCAGTTGCAGCTATTGGGATTTGCCAATCCCTAAAGGATCGCATTAAAAGGTTGGTAAAGAACATACCTTGCCAGGAGGAATCTGCCGAGGAGTTATTGGAGATTCCTCATGCCTTATGTTTTGCAGTAGACGCATTGAAGGACTCAGTCCAACAAATGTCTCGTTTTGCGTTACTGTCAATCCATATGCGCAGAGTCTTGTGGCTAAAGAACTGGTCTGCTGAGACGCCATGTAAAAGGCTACTCGCAGCTTTTCCATTCCATGGAGAGCGCTTGTTTGGCGAGGATCTGGATAAATATATCCAAAAGATCTCTGGAGGAAAGAGTGCCTTACTCCCTATTAAAAAGAAAGGGAAGCAACCCTCTTATAAAATTCCCAATGCTCCAGGACCTAGTGCTTCTTCCCCTAAGCGGTATCGACGGCCTCAGCCGCCTGGGTTTAAAAGACCCCAGGGTCAGAAGAAACCCTGGACCCAAAAGACACCCAAGCCCAACTCCAAGTCTACCTTGTGAAGGGGCGCCCCCGCTCTCACCGGTGGGGGGCAGGCTTCGGCTGTTAGGGGATGCCTGGGAAGAACTAGTTCAAGACAGATGGGTCATTTCCACTGTAAAATACGGTTACAGAATAGAGTTTTGGGAATTTCCCCCAAAGAGGGAAATCTTTCCCACCAGTAGCCTGGAAAGTCGTAACTACAGACGCCAGTCTTCTCGGCTGGGGAGCAGTCCTAGAGGAGGCGTCTGTTCAGGGAGTATGGTCCCAGACAGAAAGGACCCTGCCCATCAATCTATTGGAGATTCCGGCAGCTCTTCTGGCTCTGTGATTCTGGACATCCAGATTGCGGGGTCTTCCTGTCAGAGTCCAGTCCGACAACTCCACGGTGGTGGCCTATATCAACCACGAGGGAGGTACCAGGAGTCGGGCAGCCCAGAGAGAGATAAACCATATATTAACTTGGGCAGAAAAACATGTGCCGTTCCTTTCGGCAGTGTTTATCCCGGGGGTGGACAATTGGCAGGCAGATTTCCTAAGTCGCCAGAAATTGTTGCCAGGGGAATAGTCCCTGCACCCGAGGTTTTTCTACAGATTTGCCTATACTTGGGGACCACAGATGTGGATCTGCTGGCATCCAGATTCAATGCCGAGCTGGACAGGTTTGTCTCCAGGACCAAGGATCCGCTTGCTGTCCGGATAGACACATTAGTAGTTCCTTGGGATCAGTATTCTCTGATATATGCCTTTCCCCCGATCCAAATTCTGCCGCACTTATTACGCAGAATACAGGAGGAGCAAAAAACAGTGATCCTAGTGGCCCCGGAGATCCTGGTACTCGGAGATTGTGAAGTTGGCAGTAGGGGACCCATTGGTCCTTCCATGCCATCCAGACCTGTTGTCTCAAGGACCCATATTCCATCCTTCTTTACGGTTGCTGAATTTGATGGCTTGGCTATTGAGACCAGACTGTTGAAAGACCGTGGTATTATGGGTTCAGTCTTGTCTACCTTGACAAAGGCTAGAAAGTCGGTTTCTAGAGCTATCTATTATAGAGTCTGGAAGTCGTACATTTCTTGGTGTGAGGAGAGGAAATGGAACCCTCGTAGGTATACGATTGGAAGAGTTCTTGCCTTTCTTCAAGCAGGAGTAGACTTGCAGCTCGCTTTAGGGACAATTAAAGGACAGATTTCAGCCTTAACGTTTTTTTTCCAAAGACCAATTGCATCCCATTCTTTGGTGCAAACCTTTGTCAAGGGAGTAACACACCTGAGGCTGCCGGTTAAACCACCTTTGTGTCCCTGGGACTTAAATTTGGTACTGTCAGCCTTACAGAGTCAACAGTTTGAACCTATTAGGCATATTCCTTTTGTCCTATTGACCAAAAAATTAGGTTTTTTGGTGGCTATAACATCGGCTAGAAGGGTGTCAGAATTGGCCGCCCTTTCTTACAAAGAACCCTTTATGATTCTTCATCAGGACAGAGTGGTCATGCGCCCTCGTCTGGATTTTTTACCGAAAGTAGTTTCCAAATTTCATTTGAATCAGGATATCATTTTACCTTCCATTTTTCCAAACCCTAAGACTAGGGAGGAAAGGTCGCTTCACTCACTGGATGTGGTGAGGGCGATAAAAGTTTACTTGAAAATGTCTGCTCCCTTTCAGAAGACTGACTGTTTTTTTGTCTTGCCTGGAGGTCCTAAAAAAGGATAGCCGGCAACAAGTTCAACTATATCCAGGTGGATTCGTCAGACTATTATCCAGGCGTATGGATTAAAGTGCAGGGTTCCACCTTGGGGTTTAAAAGCACACTCCACTAGAGGAATTTGTGCATCATGGGCAGTACGCCAGCAGGTGTCTATGGCTCAGGTTTGCAAAGCGGCCGCTTGGTCTTCAGTTCATACGTTCACCAGGTTCTACCAGGTGGATGTGAGATCTCAGAGGGAGACTGTTTTTGGCCACAGCGTGTTGCAGGCAGCTTTATAGTCTCAGGCCCATTGGGCTTAGGGATAATGTGTGTCGCCCCCCCCCCCAGATTGCTTTAGGACATCCCACATAGTCATTATTATGGTGCTCTGTGTCCCGTGATGTACGATAAAGAAAAATGCTTTTTTAAAACGGCTTACCTGTAAAATCCTTTTCTTGAAGTACATCACGGGACACAGAGGTCCCTCCCCTCTTTCTGGGATCGTCATTGCTTGCTACAAAACTGAGGTACTTCCGGTATAGGAGGGGTTATATGGGAGGAACCGTCTTACTATTGGTTGCCAGTGTCCAATCACCTAAAGGTAAGCGTATAACCCACATAGTCATTATTATGGTGTTCTGTGTCCTGTGATGTACTTCTTCAAGAAAAGGATTTTTACAGGTAAGCTGTTTTAAAAATCCATTTTTTTCCCTGTTTCGGTTTTGGGCTCTGAGCCTCTAAATTACTTAAATTTTTATTGGCATAACTATCCTGGAGCCTTCTTCTCTCTCTTGTGCCAGTGAAGGGCATATACCAGAGGAAGATGTTACCCCCTAGTGTGTGTGTGTGTGTGTGTGTGTGTGTGTGTGTGTGTGTGTGTGTGTGTGAGATTCTCCGGGCCACGTTCATGCTGTGGGAAGACATTTGTTCTGGGCACTGTGGTTGCCATTTCTAGGACACATAGGCACTGCAGGGGGAAGAGGTGAAGTCTTCTGGTGTCCTTCCAGTTCAAGGCATGATCTGGCCTATTGGATACAAGTAGTGTAGCACTTTAAATAAAAAACGTGAAAAAAAAACACAAAAGTCAAACACGAGGGTACTGAACCCCAATAATAATAAATGAAAAAAATATATAAAAATATAAATATGAAAAGCTGTGACTGGTGATGACTAAGAAAGTACCAATGAAAAGTGACTCAAAAATATGTCAAATACATATAGAAAGAGTCCAAAAACTCCATGGAAAAATCACAACGGTGAGCAAGGTGTCTATTTTGAAGTGAGACGTGCCACCACCAGACAATAGGTGGCTTACCAGGGCGTTTGAACCTATAAGAGCGTATGCTCTGTGGGTCAAACGGGCTTGTGTTGTATACACAACTGGAAAAGCTGGACACTGGAATCCTGGGATGGCTCCAACAGGGACACGCGGCTCTCCTCAGAATGGTGAATGGCTGTATGGATGTATCTCATGGGCAGTAATGACCAGATGTTCGTGAATGCAGTGGATGGATTAAAGTAAGGAGAACTTGAGAGAGCATATTTCTGTCCAAAAAGTAGAAAGACTCATGGTAACCATCTGTTAGTTGAATAGTCTGTCTCCATGTGTTCACCTCTAGAGCCACTTTACTAGGCGACAATTCAAAGGCTTCTATGCTCACACAACTTTTTAAATTACATATTGACATGCATGTACCCCTTGCATATACATACAGTATTTACATTCCCTTCTTGTACCTTTTGAACAAAACCAAAAAAAAAAAAAAATTATATCCAATATGTGAAATAACCTCCCCTTTTTTCTTTAGGTTGCTGCTACTTTTAACACAGCTAACTTTTTTTGTTTTGTTTTTCTCATGTGCTCTTTTCGATTTTAATATTTAATAATTAGAAAGTTAACGCAAAAAACTTCACAACTTTTGCAGATCAAGGACACGTGGCACCAAGTGTTCAGAAAACATTTTTTGAGGTCTGCTCTCGGTCACTGTAATCTTTGCAGGAGAGGATTCTATTACTATCAGAGACATTTTGTAGATTCTGAGGTAAGAAGTGATTTTTTTATTTGTAAAATAAAATCTTTTTAATGGCCCCAGTGAATTGTATTAAATAATACCTAATGGTAGAGGCATGCAGCTGTAAAAAATGGCATTTCATTTAAAAACTGCCAAATCACGGCTTTTCTTAATATGACGTACTTGGTAGCTTGGAATATTTGCCAAACGTTCACATTCAAAAATACTCTTCTGAAAAGTTTCCCTTATGTGATTGTTTACAACCCCAAAAAAGTTGGGACTCCCTGTAAAATCTACCAAATAACAGAATGCAATGATTTGCTAAAATCTTAATAAAGCTTGGACAGGGCCATGATTATCACGGTGTATCATCCCTTCATCTATTAACAACACTCTGTAAACATCTGGGATTTGAGGACACCAGTTGCTGGGGTTTTGGGAGAGGAATGTTGTCACATTCTTGCCTGATATAGGATTTCAACTGCTCAACAGTCCTGGGCCATCTTTGTTGTATTTTTCATTTCAAGATGTACCAAATACATTCAGTTGGTGAAAGGTCTGGACTGCAAGCAGTCTAGTTAAGCGCCTGGACTCTTTCACTTCAAACTAATGCTGTTGTCATAGCTGAAGTATGCGGTTAAGCATTGTCTTACTGAAACATGCAAGGCCCTCCTCCCTGAAAGACTTCATCTGGATGGGAGCATATGCTGCTCTGAAACCTGGATAAATCTTTCAGCATTGATGGTACCTTTCCAGATGTGCAAGCTGCCTATTCTATACACATTAATGCCCCCTCAAACCATCTGTGATGCAGGCTTTTAAATTGATATAAAGCTGAAATGGATATGAATTGATAAGAAGTTGGAACGTTCCTCTTTTCTTTAGTCTGGAGAATGTCACATTTTGATTCATCTGACCACAGAACAGTTTTCCACTTTACAGCAGACCATTTTAAATGAGCTTTGGCCTAGAAATTACAGCAGCGTTTCTGGATCATGTTCGGACATTGCTGCTTCATTGCACGTTTGGATGGCACGGCAAACTGTGTTCACAGGCAGTGATTTTTGGACATATCCCCCAGCCCGTGCAGTGATGTCCGTTACAGAATTGTGCTTGTTTTTAATGCAGTGCCGTCTAATGTCCTGAAGATTATGGGCATCCAGTACTGTGTTTCAGCCTTGTCCCTTGTGCACAGAGATTTCTCCAGACTAAGAATATTTTGATGATATGTACTGTAGATGATGATATATTTAAAGTCTTTGCGATTTTACAGTAAGGAACATTGTTCTAAATTTGTTCAACGCAGCTTTTCACAGATGGTTGAACCTCTGCCCATCTTTACTTCTGAGACACTCTGACTCTCTGAGATGCTCTTTTTATGCCCAGTCATGTTACTGACCTCAATAAAACAAAAAAAGCCGCTCCAGGTGAGTGAGTATCTGGTTAATTCCCCACACGCACACACTAGTTAGGTTCTAGCCCAGCTCGCATGCTGTGTAACATAAGGAAATGATTCAGGATGGCTGCTTTTCCAATAATCCTTTTTAGTAAAGCTTCATATGACAAGTGGTTGACAGATTGAGCAGAGGATAAAGATGTAGACGCATTTTGCGCATTGCCTCCCTTTTTTCCCCCCTCCCTTTTTCCCTTTTCTCAGCTAGTCACCCTCAGTCTATTAGTACCTACTCCCCCCCCCCCTTTTTTTTCTTAGTTATTTCTTGCACTTTATTAGCACCTATTTACATGTTACTGAGCTGTTGCCAATTAGCCTAAATGGTTGCAAAATGTTCTTCCAGCTCTTCCTTGTTAGTACCACTTACGTACCACCTTGTTGTTGCCCTGTCCCATCTTTTGTGAGACATGTTGCTGCCATGAATTTCAAAATTACATTGTTTTCCTTAAATAGTACATTTTCTCATTTTAAATATTTTAAATGTTTTTTATTTTCTATTGTAAATAAAATGTGGGTTTATGAGATTTGCAAATCATTGGGTTCTATTTTTATGTAGATTTTGCACAGCGTCCCAACTTTTTTGGAGTTGGGGTTTTACATGTTGCTATATCTGTTGATTACAGCTTGAAACTCAGGACGGCATACAGCATTTGCACAGTAGAAGCAGTCACAGGGCTGAAAACATGCTCCATGTGTCATTTGTTGTCTTCCATTGCAGTTTATAGTGTGGTAATCTCCTAGCCATTGTGTAAGCCCTTCTAGTGGAGTGCATGTGACTTGGCATGCCCTCTGCAGAAGTAGACTTCTTGATATGCAACAGTAGCATATCTATTAGCCATCTATTAATGCAGGTGTTTTTTGTTTTCTTGTTTTTTTTTTTTTACTTTTATGATACACTTTTGAAACCTGTTAGGCTTCTTTTTTATAACTTCTAACAAATCTGAGGTGTTTTTGAAAAATTCAGTTTTTAATAACTAAAGTTAAAGCGTTTATTAACCCAAAAAAAAAAAAGAAAGGATCCTGCTCCTTTAAAGCGTGTTATATGACACAATGCTGGCTGATCTTGCCAGTTTGTACCCTCCCCCCCCTGTAAACTGACCATGGTGTATCATGGCTGCTGAGCCATGACACCGTGGTCAGTTTATGTACGTCCATCATCCGCAGCCTGCTCTCTGTCTCCTCTGTGCTCTCTCCCCCCCTCCCTCCCTGCCTGTCAGCTTGTGACAGTGCCGTTTGAATAACACTAACCTGTATGCACCATCCGTGCTGCCTCCTATTGTAGTGTCCCCCTCTGTGTATGATTTATAAAAATAAATGCTGCAAATGCCTAATTTGAGAGCGGAGATAGCGATCACATGAGCGGCCGGATATCTCCTCCTCCCCTCCTAACTTCAGCGGGGGTTTCTCGGTCCCGCCCGCTGTATCTCTGAGGAGGAAAGGAGAGATCCGGCCGGTCATGTGATTGCGATCTCAGCTCTGAAATGAGGTATTTGCAGCATTTATTTTTATAAACCACATACAGAGGGGGAGGAGGGTACAACGTTGCATGACCTTGCAATTTTCATTCAAAGTGTGACAGCGCCGAAAGCTGAAATTTGGCCTGGGCAGGAAGAAGGTGAAGGTATTGAAGTGGTTAACACTTTGATATTTAAATGGTGTTGTCAAAGCACATCATTATACAAAATTATTAAATGTTGCCTATGTTCAATATCTGAATGTTATGTTGAGTTTAATAGCACATTTAGTAGAATAAAAACAATAGTTTTGTTTGTCACACTAGTAGTGTGCACATTTTTCTCTTACCCATGTGGAGTGTTCTTCTAGTATTTCTGATCCATGTCTTGTCCCAAGTCCTCTTTAACACCTGGATCTGGATCTGCAGCCAGCTGCTCTGAGATGTTCTGGTTGCTAGGGAAGGTCTCTCATCAAAAATGCAAATTTCCGTGCCTGAGAATTTAGTAGGAAATTCCATGACAACCAGTCAGTCTTAAAGCAGAATCTTTCATTGCCATATTCAGACCATCAGAAGATGATTTAGAAATACTGCAGGCACACCCTATGGTGGTAATTAAGGAACACTGGATGCTAGCCTTTTCTAAGATTTGAAAATGTCTTACCCATACTACCTAATTTTTTTTTTTTTTTTCTTAGCTGGAATGTAATGATGTGGTCCTTTTTTGGAGAATACAGCGGATGCTGGCAATCACTGCAAACACCTTAAGGCAGCAGCTAACAAACACAGAAGGTAGGATTTGGAAAAGGGTGCATCTATGTGATCTTTGTTGCAGGTCAACCAGATCTGTAGTGACTGCAGTAGTAAAAAGCATTGTACTTTGCAAACTGTATAAACTAAACAAAATTAAACTTGAACTGGCAATAAAGGAAAGTATCAATGTTTTCAGCCCCTAAATTGTATCTATAAAAGTATCTGAAATATAATACTAGAAAACAAAGTGAGGGATTTGAGAAATCCCTCAATTTTATTGCTGTATTTTAGAGTAAGGATCCCGGTCTTCTTTTTTTTTTTTTTATACAGGTAACTAAAACTTGAGGGTCCTTAACCACTTCCTGCCCGCAGTACGTCATATGACGTCCTTGACTTTCAGTGGGGATATCTGAATGATGCCTGTCCCTGTCCCCGTGTGCTTGCGCACAGAAGCGAACGCACACGTAAGTCCCACCCACATATTTAAACGCTGTTCAAACTACACATGAGGTATCGCCGCGTGCATTAGAGCGAAAGCAACAATTCTAGCCAAAGACCTCTGTAACTCTAAACATGTAACCTGTAAACAATTTTAAAGCGTCGCCTATGTAAATTTTTAAGTAGCGAAGTTTGGCGCCATTCGACGAGTGTGCACAATTTTAAAGCATGACTTGTTGGGTATCTATTTTTTTTTTTTTTGTACCTTTCACATTATACAAAAAAATTGGGCTAACTTTAATGTTTTTGTTGTTTTGTTTTTTTCATTCATGAAACTTTTTTTTTTTTTCCCCCCCAAAAAAAAAATGCGCTTGAAAATTGTTGCGCAAATACCGTGTGACATAAAAAGTTGCAACAACCGCCATTTTATTCCCTAAGGTGTCTGCCAAAAAATCATATACAGGTGGTACTCAAAAAAATTAGAATATCGTGCAAAAGTTCATTTATTTCACTAATGAAACTTAAAAAGTGAAACTAATGAGAGAGACTCATTACATGCAAAGCATGATAGTTCAAGCTGTGACTTTTCATAATTGTGATGATTATGGCTTTTACAGCTCATGAAAACCCCAAATCCACAATCTCAGAAAATGTAAATATTACATGCAATCAATAAAACAAGGATTGTACATAGAAGAATATCGGACCTCTGAAAAGTATAAGCATGCATATGTACTCAGTACTTGGTTTGGGCCCCTTTTGTAGCAATTACTGCCTCAATGCAGCGTGGCATGGAAGCTATCGGCCTGTGGACTGCTGAGGTGGTATGGAAGACCAGGATGCTTCAATAGTGGCCTTCAGCTCTTGTGCATTGTTCGGTCTCATGTCTCTCATCTTTCTCTTGGCAATGCCCCATAGATTCTCTTTGGGGTGCAGGTCAGGCGAGTTTGCTGGCCAATCAAGCACAGTAATCCCACGGTCATTGAACCAGGTTTTGGTGCTTTTGGCAGTGTGGGCAGGTGCCACGTCCTCCTGGAAAATGAAGTCCGCATCCCCATAGAGCACGTCTTCGGAAGGAAGCATGAAGTGCTCCAAAATCTCCTGGTAGACTGCTGCATTGACCCTGGACTTAATGAAGCACAGTGGACCAACGCCAGCAGATGACATAGCTCCCCAAATCAACACAGACTGCGGAAACTTCACACTGGACTTCCAAATGAGATGCAAAATTTGCTCTCATCAGAAAAGAGGACTTTGGACCACTGAGCAACAGACCAGGTCTGTTTTTCTTTAGCCCAGGTAAGACGCTGCTGACATTGTTTGTTGTTCAGGAGTGGCTTGACAAGAGGAATACGTCTTTTGAAGCCCATGTCCAGGATCCGTCTGTGTGTGGTGGCTCTTGATGCACTGACTACAGCCTCAGTCCCCAACACTTTTAAATAGCCTTTTCCTGACAATCCTCTCCAGGCTGCAGCATCCCTGCTGCTTGTGCACCCTTTTTCTTCCACACTTTTCCCTTCCACATAACTTACTATTAATGTGCTTTGATACAGCACTTTGGGAACATCCAGCTTATTTTGCAATTACCTGTTGAGGCTTTCCCTCCTTATGGAGGGTGTCTGCACAACGGTCAGGTCAGCAGTCTTTCCTATGATTGTGATTCCTACTGAACCATACTGAGAGACCATTTAAAGGCTCAGGAACCCTTTGCAGGTGTTATGGCTTAATTAGCTGATTATTGTGGGACACTTTGAGCCTAGAATATTGCACCTTTTCACAATATTCTAATTTTCTGAGATTGTGGATTTGGGGTTTTCATGAGCTGTAACTCATAATCATCACAATTATGACAAATCATGGCTTGAACTATCTTGCTTTGCATGTAATGAGTCTATCTCATATAATAGTTTCACCTTTTAAGTTGTATTAGTAAAATAAATTAACTTTTGCACAATATTCTAATTTTTCGAGCATCACCTGTATAATGTGTTTCTAGCAAAAAAAAGATTTTTACATGTAGGAGAGGAGTGCTAGAACAGGCCCGGTATGGATGTGGTTAAAGATCTTTAAGTAAACCTTTCATTAGAGACATATGGACCCTCCATTGCTGACAACTTTCTAAAGATGCTAGTTAAAAAGGAAAAAAAGAAAACCTGCGCTACCAAGCAAAAATTAGTGTGACTGCAGCTGCAACAAAAACCAAAAATATCAATGAGGTGAAAAATTGAAATAAAAAGAAAAAAATTTGTGCGCTTGCATTAGATACTTAAATCTATATTCCTGTGTGATTGTCATAAATAGATGAATAAATGAATAAACACCATCAGAGTTAATTTTAAGTGTAAGTGAATAAAAAGTCGCTATGCGACACAGCAAATAGCGATATGTAAATCAAATACTAATATTAACCATTCCATACAGATAAATATAGAAAACTTGTGTGCAGAAAACAAGGTTATTCCACCCAAGTACAAAGTCATAAGTGAAAGAGTTCAAAATTGTGTCATGAGTCGCAAAAAAAAACGCATATCCAAAGTTTACAAGTTGCATTCCTTAGTGTGTTTAAAGGAATAAGGGGACGTGAAGGGACCTCCAACCACCAGTGGATCCAAAGGTTGATAACAGATGTATCCTTACCAGACGCGTTGGACCTCCTTTATAGCAAGGTCTTAGAAGCATACAGATTTAGCCCTCTGCAGGGACAGGAGATGACAGCTCACCACACGACCGGAGATGATTCCGACACTTCCGCGTTGATGTAAATACTCCCTCGTTTTAAACTGATCAGGTCCTCCAGGGCCGCCGTCTGTACACACACACGAGCGCCTCTCCCCCACACTCTCTGCGGCCTCTGTGTACGGACGGCGGCCCTGGAGGACCTGATCGGTTTAAAACGAGGGAGTATTTACATCAACACGGAAGTGTCGGAATCATCTCCGGTCGTGTGGTGAGCTGTCATCTCCTGTCCCTGCAGAGGGCTAAATCTGTATGTTTCTAAGGCCTTGCTATAAAGGAGGTCCAACGCGTCTGGTAAGGATACATCTGTTATCAACCTTTGGATCCACTGGTGGTTGGAGGTCCCTTCACGTCCCCTTATTCCTTTAAACACACTAAGGAATGCAACTTATGAACTTTGGATATGTGTTTTTTTTTGCGACTCATGACGCAATTATGAACTCTTTCACTTATGACTTTGCACTTGGTTGGAATAACCTTGTTTTCTGCACACAAGTTTTCTATATTTATCTGTATGGAATGGTTAATATTAGTATTTGATTTACATATCGCTATTTGCTGTGTCGCATAGCGACTTTTTATTCACTTACACTTAAAATTAACTCAGATGGTGTTTATTCATTTATTCATCTATTTATGACAATCACACAGGAATATAGATTTAAGTATCTAATGCAAGCGCACAAATTTTTTTCTTTTTATTTAAAGATGCTAGTTGCCTGGCAGCCATTTTGGCCTACTGTCTTTGCAACTTTCAGTGTCACTGACTTGGCACAAGCACGCAGATAAGGAACAGTAGTTCTTAGGTCTACACTTAAAGCCCATCTCAAGGCAACTAAGAAATTATCCCTTGCACTGGGACTATGCCTGCACTGCATGGGTTAATTTCTTGTTTAGCTAGCACTACTAGACTGGTCCCCAAAGCCTTTTTTACACCTACGCTGTAGCGGTCTAGGATCCTGACTTCATCAAGACCAAAAAGGGTCCATAGCCCTGAATTGGACATGTTGAAACAAAGGAATATTCCACTGACAGACTGGGGGGGGGGGGTGCCAGGGGAGAGGTAAGTATTTTGATTTCCCTAGAGAAAATGAGCAATTAATCTTTGCAGTGTGGGCACAGCCCCGCTGCAGATGATATTTTCAAACTTTCCCAAAGTTGGGCTTTAAGTCAAACAGTGTCTTTATGATGGTCAGGCAGCTAACATTTTCAAGAAAGGTCCATGACGTGTTTACATTAAAGTAGAACTATAGGCAAAACTTTTTTTAAAAATTGTAGATAGAGTAAGGGAGTGTCCCATTGCGAGGGTTTCCCTTCCCTTCACTTCCTGTCCCATAGCCAAAACAGGAAATGAGAGGAAATACCTGTAAATTAAGGGAATCCATTGGCGTCCCCCAGGTCAGCAACCACAATTAATGGTCTCATTGAAAGATTTTGCCTCTATTACTGTTCTGGGGACAACCCAAAGTTTGGGATTTTCTTTTGCTTTCAGTGATAATGGTAAACGGGACAAATGTCGAGAGTGAATCTCCGTGACGGGTACACAGACACCAATAACAAATCTAATTGGTGTTCTAATCATCTCTATTCTGTCCAAAATGGCGGGGGGGGGTTTACCTTTTGGTTCTACTTTGATATTTGAGTCAGCTCTTCATAAGTTGGGTTTTTGTAATTTTTTCCTGTTGAATCTTATTTTTGAGGCTCTTACATTGCTATATACAAGCTCATTGTGATCTTGCATTGGTAATTGTTATCTTTAAATATATTTTACATACATTTGCCAGCATTAAGGCTTAAATGACACACACTATATAAATTTCACTACATGCCACCCACCATTTGACATTCTTTGAGTGAAAAACCGACAAGTGTGGATTAGGTAATCTGTTAGAATATTTGTATTCAGCCTGCAGGTTGAACAATAATAATCTGTGTGCATAACCAGCATTAGTATTAACATTTGGTGGCATGTCTAGGTACCTGCAGATTCAATAGTGCTAATTGGATATTTAATGGCTGATGCTGTTGGGTGAAATTTTCTGTTCACTTGAGATAATCTGTGCAGCCCTAGTTTTCTGTCTGCTTTTCCATTAACTTCGGTTTGTGGAACCAGCTGCAGTACTCAGTTTTGCTGCCCAGAGGGCATTTGGGTTGTGGCTGCATGTCTGACCACCCTCCTTGTGAATGGGCAGCCCTAATTGGATGGGTTGGGTTCTGTGGTTTCCCTAAGATAACAGTGATATCTGCTGAGAATATGGACATACGTGTACAATGTGTGCATGCCTGTGTCAAAGTTTGTAAAACAAAGACAAGTTTACTCATCTAATGCCTGTGGGTAACTTTACTTGGCACTTTCCTTGCTTATCTTTTTCTTGCAGTAAGGAGATTAGAGAAGAATGTAAAGGAGATCTTGGAAGACTTTGCTGAAGACAGTGATAAAAAAGTTAACTTGCTAACTGGAAAGCGGGTCCAACTAGCAGAAGATCTTAGTAAGTTCTGTCTTTTTGTTTATGTATGCAGAGCAAACATTTTTCCTGTGTTATTAACCACTTGCCTACTGGGCACTTTTACCCCCTTTCTGTTCAGGCCAATTTTCAGTTTTCAGAGCTGTCACACTTTGAATGACAATTGCACAGTCATGCTACGCTGTACCCAGATTACATTTTTATCATTTTCACACAAATGGAGATTTATTTTGGTGGTGTTTAATCACCACTGGGTTTTTTATTTTTTGCTAAATAAATGAAGACCGATCATTTAAAAAAAAAAAAAAAAACGTTTTTCATAGTTATAAAATGTTATAAACCAGTTATTTTGCTTCTTCTGTGCGTTGATGAGGCTGGATTGATTGGGCGGCACTGGTGGGAATGGATGGGGCGGCACTGGTGGGAATGGATGGGGCGGCACTGGTGGGAATGGATGGGGCGGCACTGGTGGGAATGGATGGGGCGGCACTGGTGGGAACGGATGGGGCGGCACTGGTGGGAACGGATGGGGCGGCACTGGTGGGAACGGATGGGGCGGCACTGGTGGGAACGGATGGGGCGGCACTGGTGGGAACGGATGGGGCGGCACTGGTGGGAACGGATGGGGCGGCACTGGTGGGAACGGATGGGGCGGCACTGGTTGGTGGCACTGATGGGCATTGGGCACTAATAGGTTGCGCTGATGGGTGGCACTGGTAGGCACTGTTTGGACTGCACAGATATTCAGGACAGATTAGTGCCCTAATTATCAGTGTCGATGTGCTTTTTAGAGAAGCCAGTTATCGGCTCTCTTCTCCTCTCTTCATGCCCTCAGCATGAGGAGAGGAGTGCCGATAACCAGCTTCTGTTTACATTTGTGATAAGCTGTGATTGGACACAGCTGATTAGGTGGTAAAGAGCCACTGATTGGCTCTTTATCTCAATCTGTGATCAGCAGTGTCACCTGGACACTGCAGTCATAGAGTGCACCACCCGCACACCGCTGGGGGCCCGATCACAGGAGGCCGTCAGAAGTTTTCATTTGATGGCCTTCCAGAACTATCCGTGGTCGGAAGATGGTTAATAAGGACTAGGTAAAGATAAATATAGGTGTATTCAAAAAGGCAAAAATATTATTGCAATAATACAGAAGCTTTCATGGCCAGTTCACACCACATGCAGTCCATTGCCTTTTTTTCTGCATTAAAAACGCATGGAGAGTAGGTTAAATGGTTTTTAATTGCATAGTTCACACCAGTGCTTGCAGTTCTAGTGTGTTCCAGTTGCAGAAAAGTAGAACATGCTGCATTTTTCCTGCACTGGACTGTACTGGAACGTTGTAAAAAGCATCAAAAATGCACTGGAATGCACCAAACAACACACTGGAACACACATGTCGTTAAGGTTAAGAAAGAAGAGGGGGGAAAATGCACTGGACTGCATCAAAAATGCACTAAAACGTGTCAAAAGCACATCAAAAATTTGCATTCAGAAAAGCATCTGCAGCTCATCCGGACTGAGTTTCTATAGTGTGAACTGGCCTTAATGTACAGTTGAAGTTTGCAGTGCCTAAAATCTCATGCACTTTGGGCTTAAGTGTAATTTAAACTAGTTCAATAAGTGTCCAGGGTACAGAAATGACTTGAACATAGCCTGGGCTTGTCCATAGATGGAAATTTGGCCAGTTCTGCAGGGTCTGGCCAAATTTCCATTTATGGCCGGTCTCGTTCCAGAGAAGTCAATCTAATGATGGCATTCTGACAAATAGGCTTGTTGGAAAATGTTTGCTTTATCAGTGCTGCAGTGATGATCCGCGTATTCTGAGGAGGACTCCCTGCTGTCAGAATACACTATTGCAGCTGGGAGGATTCCTTAATCCACCTAGGATTGTGTGGATGGGGAAATCAATTCAGTTTTCTTTCAATTAGCCCGCTGGGTGATCAAAAAAACAAAACAAAATAAATGATTAATGTAGCAGGTCCACACAAAGATGTTAGCAGTAAAATGAAGAGTTTGAATTGTAATCACAAGAGGGCAGTCTTGCATCTAACTTATGCTAGTATGCTTATGAAATATTTATTGCTAGTTTGTCTTGCTGGATAGTAGTAAAATGTATAGTGTTTTTTTTTCCTTACAAAAGCATTCATTTGTGCATGTTTACTCTGATCTGTGGATGTGATGTTAGAGGTGATATACTTGAACAATTGACACAAAAAAATGACCTGGCGTTCATTTTAATTATCTAAAATTAACATAAATGCAGCTTTGTCATTTGGAAAAAGTAAGTACTCCTCCACATTTACCACCTCTTCAATCCATCAAACTCTGGTGTTCCAGATTATATGCCAAGGATTAAAAGTGTCTGCAAGTAGAACCTGTCTTATATTTACACCTCAGATCCCTAGGGTCTGGTGTTTTCCTTGCTGTTGACTTGTGGTGTCATCATGCTAAGATTAAAAGAGCTCTGTGAGGCCCTCAGAAAAATAGTCGTAGATGCCTTTGCGTTTAGCAAGGGATTTTAAAAGATTTTCAAATGATTTCAAATCAACCATTCTACTGTAAGGAAAACAACGTACAAGTAGCATACATTTCGAACAACTGCATGCTAATTTGTCGTGGAGTTGCTGGCCAATCAAATTAAACCTCAGCGCTGACTGTTCGATGTCTCCAAGTCCATTCAGTTTTCTTTTGATCAGCCTGATACTTATACAAGCCAGCCTTAGGTTTAGCTCAGTCAAACACTGACTGTTCAATGCTAAAAGAAGTCTCCAAGAACCCTAAGATTGTGCTCAGGAAACTCTTGCTAAAGTTGGTGTCAAAGTACATAAATCTACAATTAGTAGGGAATAGATAATATCCTATTGGGGGGATTTTCCTTTATGTCCTGTCCTGGAAATACAATAAGTATGAGGAAATGTCTACAAAGTGAGGGGGTTTCCCCATCTTAGATGTCACTGGATTAAATGTCTCCATAAAAACATTTAGACTGTATTCACACTGGTGCACTGTGCGACATCGCTTGTGATTCGCACCGCACTGCTGTGAAAATCACATGCAATGTTTGTGCGATGCAAATCCAGCCATACAGATTGTATGGCTGAATTTGCATCGCAGAGTCTTGCAGGACTTTTTTTTTTGGTCCGCATCGAACACCAATGCGATCCGATTTCATGTCCGAATAGATAGTTTGCACTGCGATAAGCGAACATCTGGGCATGTCATTAACTTTGTATTGACACTCTCAGGGGTTCTCACATGGCAGTGTGTGAGTCGGCTGCGAAGCGGGAACCCGCAGTGGATTCTCAGGGTTCTCACATCGCACCAATGTGAACCGAGCCTTACCCTCACTGTTGGTTCAGATGACAACTGCAACATTTTGAATTTGCCATCTTTTTCCTTTGGTGTCAGTGGTCACCACCAAGAGTTTGGGACTTTAAATGAGGCACTTTATATGTACCTCCATCCCGAGTACGAGTGAATCTGCCTACTCCACTCTATCCAGAACTTGAAAAACAATTTTGACTATAGATCATCTTTAAATGACATTAACCACTTCAGCCCTGGAAGATTTGGCTGCTCAATGACTAGGCCATTTTTTGCGATACGGCACTGCGTCGCTTTAACTGTACCCAAACAAAATTGAGGTTCTTTTTTTTCCCCCACAAATAGAGCTTTTTTTTGCTGGTATTTGATCATCTCTGCGTTTTTTTGAAAAGAGCGATAATTTTGAAAAAAAAAAAACACTATTTTGTACTTTTTGCTATAATAAATATCCCCATTTCTTTTTAATAAAAAGCAAATTTTTTCCTCAGTTAAGGCCGATATGTATTCTTCTATATATTTTTGGTAATAAAAATCACAATAAGCGTATATTGATTGATTTGCGCAAAAGTTATAGCGTCTACAAAATAAGGGAAACGTTTATGGCATTTTTATTATTATTTTTATTTTTTTAGTATTGCTAGTAATGGCGGTGATCAGCGATTTTTATCGAGACTGCGACATTATGGCGGACAGATCAGACACTTTTGACACATTTTTGGGACCATTGATAATTCTACAGCGATCAGTGCTATAAAAAATGCACTAAATACTGTGTAAATGTCACTGCCAAGGAAGGGGTTAACACTAGGGGGCGATCAAGGGGTTAACTGTGTTCCCTCGTGTGTGTTCTATCTGTATGGGGATGGGACTGACTAGAGTAGATGACAGATCGTTGTTCCTAGCTAGTAGGAACACACGATCTGTCTCTCCTCACAGAACAGGGATTTGTGTGTACACACACACACACACACACACGTGTCCCTGTTCTGGCTCTTGTGGCCACAATTGCGCGTGGCCGGCGGTCATCGCGACCGCCGGCTTACGCGCATCGGCACACCCCCCCCCCCCAGGGCAGCGGGGGCGAACCTGCTATCCCTGCTTAAAGGGCCGACGTACAGCTACGACGGTTAGCGGTAACGTGCCAACCTGCCACAGTATAATGGCGGCTGGTCGGCAAGCGGTTAATTTCACAACAGTAAAATCAGTCTGTATATGCAGTAAAGTATGCTTGGAGTTAATCCTGCGCAGTGTAAAAAAGGCTGTTTGATCCTGTCTTCTCTGATCCCCCCCCCCCTTTCTTATTCCACAGTCTCTAATCTATCTCCTGACAGTACAGAGAGCATTGGGGGCACTCTGCACATGCTCAGTTTGGTGTGTAGAGCTAAAGAATTTTTTTTTTTGAGAGGGTGCATGTGATCAGCACAGGGCCAATCAACACTGTCCACACAGAAGGCCAGGGGTCCTGCAGCTTCATAGGACAGTCAGAGGAGAATGAAAACTCATCCTACAGTCTTTAACAAGTGCTCAGCCAGACACTGATAGAAGTCACAAGACTGCTATATACTGCTGATGAGAAAGGGTATTTAGCAGTTTATATTTACTAAAATAATTGCATTTTCATGTTCTGTGTACTGTGAGACCAGATATAGTGAATGCAGGGTCCTGGGTTTAGTTACCACGTATGTAAGGCTTACATTGGTGGCAGCATCAGCCTGTAAACAGACTCCTGGCTGCTAGATCCGTCTGGAATCTGTTTACATTTTTTCACCATATTGGCAGCTTTCTGATGGAAGTGATTTTGGCTGCTGCACTGGAAGCTTGTTCATATCTGTGTATTTTACTACTTTGGACAGCACATTTTAAATACCTGCTCAGGTTTGGCAATGAAGTTGTACTTCATTGTTGGTTATGAGTGTGCTCCCAGACTCCTGCATGCAGTAACTTGAGTGTGCTCTTTACAAAGTACAGTAATAGAAATCATCCTAGAATGTAATGAAACAAAGTTCTACAAACAAAGCTCTAGTTATATTTCAAACATTAGGGCCTCTGGGTGCTCCCATGTATTTATTAGGTCATTCCTAAGTCCTTAAAATGAAGTGTAAAGGGTATAAACAGACACAATTGTAATGCTGTCAGCTCCTGGTCTGCATATTGGCCGTTGTCCTGTTGGAACGAAACAAGGGGAGATACATATCTGTGAATGATCTCTTTTCAAAGTTTATTCTGCTTTTCCGATAGACTGGAGAATATAAGGCATAGTGAAAGGATAAAAGCAGCAAAGTAGACCCAACTCTTCTTTCCTTAGAGAATACCTACAGGTGAATGCGTTCTTTAACTGCCAGCTGGCATGTGTCACACATCAGTGTAAGAAAAAAGATGTGCCCCTCTTCTCCTTTCAAAGTGGTCTATATTGTGTACATGAAGTGGTAGCAGTTTACTGGATGGTGTAATCTTGGAGTTCATACTTGTCCAGGCTTGTCTGCCTTCCTTTGGACTCAGTTCTGCTGATAATTAGTAGCAGGGTTGCTATGTTACCTTCTTTATTATTTTTAGGGTAAAAGTGTTTTATTGTGTGCTTGTTGCTAAGTGATGTTATCAGATGAAGCATTGTTTTGCAGTTACAACCAGAGTTTATATTTGATCTACACAAGTAAGTCTTTGTTATAAACTATTTCCCTGATACTGTGTTTTGGCTTTGCTGCAGCTATATGTCTGTCCATGTATTCGGGCTGACTGCAATGCAGGTTTATACTTCACAAGGCACAGGGTGCATAGAACTTTCTATTGTAATTTTATACATTTTCAGAGGAATAAAGTTTCAGCCTGCAGCAATCTATATTTTTCCCCATGCTGTGCCGTGTTATTCTGTTATTTCAACAGTTATCTGAGGTTTTCAACCTTAGAGACGGGGAGAAAAAAGAGGTCATGTGACCATCTTTTTTTTTTTTTTTTTTTTTTTTTCATCTTTCTCTGCAGTGACCCTTGGAGAGAGTCTACCTACACAACTCAGCATTGATTGGCACTTTTCTGACAGTACATGTTTAGGAGATATTTACACTACCTATAGGTAAGCCTTATTGTAGGGTTACCTATAGGTACAAGTCCAGAGATATAATATATAATAATCTTTTAAGTGCAGTTTTTCTGAACTAATGATACTTTCCACATTACCAAAAGATTTACTATGGCTACAGCCTTTTTTCTTTTATTCCTGTACAGTTACATTTGCTATTTATGCACATAATTAGAATGTTTACTTTTTTTGTGATAATGCCAAGAAATACGAAGGCACAATCCAACCAAGCACAGAAAAGGAAACTTAAAGTGGATGTAAACCCTCCATACACTCAATGAAGTGAACAGCCTTAGATGATACACAGGGATGAACCAAATCTCCCTACATAGGTTTTACATGTATATCTGCTGTCTTCATCTTTATATACTGTTTAGAAAGTTCAGATCCTGTTAGGAAATGTTCTCTTCCTGGTTAACACAGAGTGTGATGTCTGGACATACAGCCAAGATAGCTAAAATTGCTGATTGGAGGAAAAGCTCACACCCCCTCTCATCATAGGCAGAGACTCTCAGAGGTGTTTTGTTATAGGGCCCGCTCCCTGTTAATCTATTTTAGCAACCTTCCCTGACAGAAAAGTCAGGCTGCGTTTATCTGATGTGACAGAGATGTCACGAGTTATCAGGCTGATAACAGAGGAACAAGAGAGCTAAGGGACTTAGCTCTTTGAAGAGAGATAACAAAATACTGCAGATATATGTGCCCAGCTCAAATTTCATCAATCGGGTTTACATCCACTTTAATGAGAACTGCAAATTGCTACATAAACATGCTAGATCTGCTCTTATGTGTACATTGCAGCAGCCTGTCTTAACCTGAGTGTATCAACAGACGTGAGATTAGTAACCTATGGATTGGGCAGCTGATATCTAATGTATATGGGTAGCATTAACATGGCTACAAAACACCATGGATGTTCGATCTTGGATTTTATAAGCCCTACATTTTACCAGATCGCCAGCATGTATTGGGTACCTTGAGGATACAAGTTGAATCACTGGTGACCTTTGCTCTGTAATAGTAATAGCTTGCTTGTACATGTATGCTGCCTGCCCTTCTGTTATCGGCCTGTTCTGTCAGCTTCTTCTGAGAACTTCTATAAAATATTACTTTAACATTTTTTTCCCTTCCCTCTTTTCCTTCAGCTAGTTTATATACTTTGATACTAAAATCCGATCTATTTTTGTAATAGTGAATCTTTGTGAATCTCAGTCTTCCGGTAAGTCTCCACCTCTACAGGTTTGCCAGCCTGTTTTCTATCATATGCATCTATCAGTTAGATAACCAAAGCCTGCTACACACTCATACAGTAGTTTAATCTAAAGTAACACATTTCTCAATATGAGATGCTCTCCAAACACCTGCATTGAGGGCAATGACCTAATCCTGCCAACCTGCGTGTTTTTTTTATTTTGTTTAGTTTCTTCTGTTGAGGGAGAAATATTAAGTACAACCCAAGCCATTTAGGAAGCTTGTACACACGCACACACAAACACACACACACACGTCAACCATCACACATATGCATTATTTTAAATGTACACATCTGGTGGACAGTGTATTTTAGTCAAACTCATTTTGGGGGCACTGGCCACATAAATCAGAAATCTAATCGCAATATTTAGATTGTCCACCAACAAGCAACCCAACCTTATCTGTGTATGCCGTTGCTTCTGATCTTTCCCAATTGTGATTGTTCACAAGCAATTAATGATCAATTGTTACACCTAGGCTGGGAACAAAAGAGTGTATTATATTGTAGGAACGATTAATTGTTAATGATCCTGCATGCTCCAAAATGTGTGTAATCAATCACTACAATATGTTGCATTACCTAAAATTGCCCATTTGTGCCCAGCCTCAGGCCAAAACATTTTGGTATAGATATTTTTCACCTGCATCAAACATCTGTAACATGCAGCTGACAAAAGAAAATGGTGACTACACATTTAGTGTCTGAGCAGATTTCCTCACCATCTATAGGCTTAATATTGGTGCAGACTGAATGAATTTAGCTGACCATACACTGGGCGATTCAAGGTGAATTAACTGAGGGATTCTGGGTGAATCAGTTTAACTTGCTTTAGTGGGTGACCCTGTCACCACGCTCCTGTCTATCATCATGGATTGAAAAACTGAAGCAGCTGGATGGAAAATCTGCAACCAATTGATGCAACCACTGTTTTGGGCCAGTTGTCGAAGTGCAGTGGGATGACCAGCCTAAAGTCGGCCATAGATGGTGTGAATCTCTGCCAATTCAGCAGGGACCAGCCAAGATTTGAACCATGTATGGGCAGGCTGATTGTACCCAAGTCGATCCATCAATTGACATGAGTACAACCAGCATGTTGGATTTTTACATGCGATTATTGCCTGTGGTTATAACCACTAGCAGCAATCTCTGTGTTCTCCCCACGGAAGGGATTTCCCCATAAAAGCAATCAAGCGATTTTCTTGGAATGAAAATCGCATCTGTGGCCTGCCTTAGGCAAGCCATACATAATGTAAATTTCTTTCCTGCAACCACAGTTTGCAGGAAGGAAATTGGCATGATTCCCCCATCAGCACAGACTGTGCTGACAAGGGGAATCGGCAATTGTCTTCTCTGGGGGGGGCTGCCAGGAGACAACAGTGGTTATCGTTGGCAATAATCCTAAGAGAATCCCATTGGTTGGTTATACCCAAGTTGATTGATCAACTTGGTACATTTAGCCTGCCCATTAATGATTTAAATCTCGGCCGGTACCTGCTGAACCAGCCGCGATTGGAAATGTGGTTTGCCGGCCTTCGTGCAATCAATTTCTAATTAAATTCATTTAGTCACTTAATGAAAATTGGATCAGCTTATCACTTATCGTGTTGTATTTCACCTGCAGACAAATGTGTTTGTGATCTGTATAATTTGGCTGAGCTCATCTTTTTGGTCACAGATCCTGGCAAGATTGGCAACTGGATCTGCCCCTGTGTTTATCAAGTTATAGCTTTCACTGGCTTTTACATAACTCTGCACACTAGTAAAAAGTTGTGGAAACTCTTAGGCTTAATGTACACGGGACGCTTTAAAACCTCTCCTGAACGATTCAACTTGACAGATAGTAACCGACATTTAAAAACGTCCATTTGCCACGCTTAGCTGCCTTTGCATTTAGATTTTTTTTTTAATTTTTTGCAAATAGTCAAAAATGAAAAATGCCTGTAAACAAAACGCAGCTAAACGTGAGTTACCGCGTTTACAAGTTGTTACAGGCATTTGGCGTTTCAAATGCCTCTGAACATCCGTCCTGAACGCATTTTGCTTCTAAACTCAACTGACCCTGTGTACATCTACTGATGATATAACATAGAGGAGAGTTTAGGGGCAGCTGAAAAAAAACGCCCAACTGCTCCTGAACGTCCGTTTACCAGCAGCAGTGTACATAAAGCCTGACAGTTCCCTTATAAAGACCCCTTTCACACTGCGGGCGTTTTCAGGTGCTACAGTGCTAAAAATAGCTCCTGCATAGCACCTGAAAAAAGCCGCTCCATTCACTCCAGTGTGAAAGCCCGAGGGCTTTCACACTGGAGCTGTGTGCTGGCAGGGCGTCAGAAAAAGTCCTGCCAGCAGCTTCTTTGGAGCGGTGAACTCACCGCTCCTCCCCATTGAAATCAATGGGGCAGCGCTGCGATACCGCCGGCAAAACACCGCTCGGATTTTGAGGGCAGATTAAACCCCTTTTTGACTGCTAGCTGGGGGTTAAAACCACCCCACTAGTGGGCGAATAGTGCCGCTTAAACAACAGTAAAGCAGCGCTAAAAATAGCGACGCTTTTCCGCTGACGCCCTAGGCAGCTCGGTGTGAAAGCCCTCTAAAAGGGCAGTGATTCCCCTGCAGGCATTTGTAGGTTAAAATAATGCAAGTAAACATCCTCAAATCTGGACTTAGATGGCGTCTGTAAATGCGATCCCCCAGCTGTTGGAGCACTCGGACGTAGATACAAATCACTCACTGAACAGCAAAGCTTTGAAGCTGTGAAAGTGTAAGCTTTGTGTTCTGTGTAGACATCACGACCTAATCGGCTTCAGGATCTCTTTCACTTCTATATTGAGAAAGTGGCAGTGCATTTGCCAGAGGCATTCCCCAGAAAAAAAAAAAAAGTGTGTGTTTAGAAGTGTAGCTTGCAGAACTGAAAAGGAGGAATGTTTGTGGTTTTGTTCTATTTCTTCTTTAATACCATGCAAGCTAGACATATATCTCTTTGTAAGCCTATAGAAAATACACTTAAAAAGAACAAAAGCTGGAGGGGAGAAATTTGAAGAATTACTTTTTCATAAACCGCGTCTTTGATTAGCCACAGACATAGTGATATCATCTGGTATTATTAGACTAACTTAATACCACAAAGAACAAGTTATTTCATGTGGCTCCCAAGCTCGTCCTCTCTGTAGGGCAAGATTTGGAGTTCTATTACATTCATATGAGTTTTGTTCACTGTATTTAGCCAACGTGGGGGGGGGGGGGGTATATGCAGCAGGGTGGTATTGGAACACAATGCTTTTGTGGGGCTGGTACCTTTCACATTATTTTTAGAAGATACAAATATATCTTGACACATGGATGCATTTAATTTGGATTTCACTTTTTTTTTTCTGTTTCAATATGTTTATTGAGTTTTTGGGTAAACAAGAGATTCATAAACAAGCTCGTTGATTTCCTTGAGCTAGAAATGTGTAAAAAAATTACCAATGATCAGTATTCACAATTATGCTATGACATAGTGAAAATAGGGGAGGTATCAAAATGATTTCACATTTTAAGTTCACTTATTCAAACTAGTCCTGCCCCATATGGACTGTAAATTATAAACAAATATATACCGCGCTGTCTCATAGAAAAAAAAAAAAAAAAAAACTAAAGCGGCCAGCACAGCAGTGGATAAAGTTGCAAAAATGACAAATTGGGTGAAATGTGCAGCGCTTATGTGATCATGTAAACCATAACAAATAATATGAGTACAAAAAAACGTGAATAATAAATGATGTGCTCAAAAATACTCCAAGCAGTCCTCTATTATGACATGTGATGTCTATAAACAAAGGAACTTGGACGTGTGATGTCCAAAAAAGAAGAAAAAAGTCAGTGACAAGCTTCAATCATGTGTGATGATAATCCTCAACCACATGTGGATATAGTGACAGTCTGTAACTTCAAATATGTATGGTGTAATAACAGTTAATAGTAGGTCCACCACCAAAGACACCAGAAGCTGCTTACTAGAGGGATTGAACTCAAATAGGTGTACACCTAGTGAGTCAATCAAGCTTTGTGGTATAATATACCAAGGGGATCAGATGCTCTATCCAGATATAACCTCCAGATGGACCTCCGAACAAGTGTAAGGTATGGATGGACCTAAATATAGGCAGTCAGCCCCATCATTAAAAGAAAGAGGAAAGCATATAGTGTAACTCCGTATGGAAATTTTAATACATAAAAAGCAAAGGAAATACACTCACGTGTTAGCAGTAAAATCAAGCGCTTGTATAAAAGAAGACAGTGGTCTCAGCATATCCTTCCGACATGTTTCGACTTAGAAGTCATCACCCCAGATGACTTAGAAGTCATCACCCCAGATGACTTAGAAGTCATCACCCCAGATGACTTAGAAGTCATCACCCCAGATGACTTAGAAGTCATCACCCCAGATGACTTAGAAGTCATCACCCCAGATGACTTAGAAGTCATCACCCCAGATGACTTAGAAGTCATCACCCCAGATGACTTAGAAGTCATCACCCCAGATGACTTAGAAGTCATCACCCCAGATGACTTAGAAGTCATCACCCCAGATGACTTAGAAGTCATCACCCCAGATGACTTCGAAGTCATCACCCCAGATGACTTCAAAGTCATCACCCCAGATGACTTCGAAGTCATCACCCCAGATGACTTCGAAGTCATCACCCCAGATGACTTCGAAGTTGAAACGCGTCGGAAGGATATGCTGAGACCACTGTCTTCTTTTACACAAGCGTTTGATTTTACTGCTAACACGTGAGTGTATTTCCTTTTGCTTTTTATGTATTAAAATTTCTATACGGAGTTACACTATATGCCTTCCTCTTTCTTTTAATGATGGGGCTCACTGCCTATATCTACTGAGTCCATCCATACCTTACACTTGTTCGGAGGTCCATCTGGAGGTCATATCTGGATAGAGCATCTGATCCCCTTGGTATATTATACCACAAAGCTTGACTGACTCACTAGGTGTACACCTATTTGAGTTCAATCCCTCTGGTAAGCAGCTTCTGGTGTCTTTGGTGGTGGACCTACTATTAACTGTTATTACACCATACATATTTGAACTTAAAGACTGTCACTATATTATATCCACACGTGGTTGAGGATTATCATCACACATGATTGAAGCTTGTCAATGACTTTTTTCTTCTTTTTTGGACATCACAGGTCCAAGTTCCTTTGTTTATAGACATCACATGTCATAATAGAGGACTGCTTGGAGTATTTTGGAGCACATCATTTATTATTCACGTTTTTTGTACTCATATTATTTGTTATGGTTTACATGATCACATAAGCGCTGCACATTTCACCCAATCTGCCCCATATGGAGTACAATTGTGTTTAAAGAAAACAAAATCTTTTTAATGTTTTTTTTTTTTTTTCCATGCAAGTAAAAAATCAGCTTGATGTAATTTTATGTGTTAATGCTTTTTAAACCTTGTTTCTGTGTATATTTTTTCACATTGTAACTCTGGGTTGGTTGATTCATTTAAAGCAGTATACTTCTATTGTGGCTGATGTCTTGTCAATAGTTGAGACACAGTAGTTGCCCTGAACCACTGAGAACTCCCTTTAGTGGTTTATTTTCAAATGACTATATTTTTGCATAATGTTTTGGATTAAAGTAGGTAAGGGTCTAAAACCCCTGCCAAGTTTTCTTTTAGCTGTCTCTGTACTATTTAGGAAACTTCCCCTCCATTATTGCTTTATACACAACAGGAAGTGCAAGGAAATCCTTTCTTAGAAAGCTGTCAACTAAACATTTGTCCACATCATTACATCTGTTTCAGTGACAACTGTAAAATTCACTTTTTGAATATTTACTATGCTTTTCCTTTAGCTACAATGTGTTTTTACATGTCAAGTCCCTAATATATAATAAAATATAATATAATATAAATAAAAAATATAATAAAAATATTTAAAGCAGAGTTCCACCCAAAAATTGAACTTCCGCTTTTTGGAACCCCCCCCCCCCCCCCGGTGTCACATTTGGCACCTTTCGGGGGGGGGGGGGGGGGGGGATACCGGTATACAGGTATTTTGCTCTCACTTCCGGTGCTTTCTTCGCCCCCCCCCCCGCTGTCTTCTGGGAGACACACAGGTCCCAGAAGCCAGCAGGGACCAGTGGGATAGCGCAGCGCGAGTCGCGCATGCGCAGTAGGGAACCAGGAAGTGAAGCCACAAGGCTTTCACTTCCTGATTCCCTTACCGAAGATGGTGGTGGCAGCACCCGGAGAGCCGAGCGATAGATTGGCTTCAGGTGCCGACATCGCGGGTGCCCTGGACAGGTAAGTGTCCTTATTTTAAAAGTGAGCAGCTGCAGTATTTGTAGCTGTTGACTTAAAAAAAAAAAAAAAAAATGGCGGACCTCCGCTTTAACAAATTTTGAAGTGGATCACCTAATGAGCTTGCGTATGAAAAGTTCTGCTACTTTTAATAACCAGTATTATTCCATCTGTCTTTCTTACTTCACTAGAAAAAAAAAAAAAAAACTTAAGAATTTTAATTTATGGGGTGTGTTGTTATGTCTCCACTTATTCTAGTCATGGATATTCATATGACTAAAGGAACACCAGATCTGAAGGGAAGAAGTCTTTTTGAGGGAGTTTTATTCTTATAAGAAAGCACTCATTTTTTTATATACTGCCTAAAATGACTCTGTCACAGATTTAACAGTAAAAGTTAAAAATAATTCCAGAAGAGGCTATATTGCCTTCTATGCTTAGGCATTCAGGTTCTGCCTTCTCTCCTAAGCACTGCCCAGTGTCGAAAGTAGCCAAGATTCAGTGGAAACATTCCCTGGAATTCACGAAGACTGGCGCAGACAGATTTTACTAAAGTGGAACGCATTCTAAAAGTGGTGCTGCATGCGCCAGGTTTCATGTACCTGTCTAGAACTTGTCACCGTTGCATGTAAACCTGACAAAAGTTTTTGCTTCTGCTTTGTGCAATTCAGATTATAGTCTCAAGATGGCAGCAGTGTTCTTGCTTTTGAAGCTACATTAAGGGATTACTGAGCTGTGGGAGAGCAGTGTGCCTCACCTCCTGCCTCTGTTTATTATTCCCTATCAGCGGAAGGCTTGACATCACCCAGGCAGCAGCCGTTGTGTCTTGAAAGATCAGCTCCCCATTCAAAGCACACAACACGCTTGTTGAGACATGTCCACTTGTTTTTTCTCTTTTTACTTTAAAGCCAACTTTCTTCTGTGTTAATTGAACATCTTTCTTTTTGCTGGGAGATACTCTATCTCTGTGAATCACATTGCTGATGATTTTAAATGTTATTATTATTTATTCTTATTATATTATATTCTATATTTTATTATTATTACACTTTGTGTTTTTTGGGGGTGGTGTTTCTTTGCAGTGCTTCAGATGATGTTAGAAAAATAAGGATTTCTACATATGGTCACTGTTTTTTTATGGTGGTAACTTGTGAATTATCCTTGTCAGAAAGCCTTGTGCTTCCAGATTTAAGAATAATGAATTAATGCTAGGACCCCCATAAATTAAAGAAAACGGCTGCACAATTTTATTGTCTAGACCAGGGGTCTCCAAACTTTTTAAACAAAGAGCCAGTTTACTTTACTTCAGACTTTAAGGGGGCCAGATGTTGGTGTCAGTGGGAGGAATAGTACTTCATCGCTGGTGTCCGTGGGAAAAATAGTTTCTCATCATTGGTGCCAGTGGGAGGAACCCTAGCCCAGCCGTTGGTAGTGGGAGGAATAGTACGCCATCATTGGTGTCAGTAGGAAGGATAGTACCCCATCATTGGTGTCAATATAGAATTGTGCCCCATAGCTGGTGTCAGTGGGAGGAATAGTGTCTTGTATCAGTGAAAGGATTAGTGCCCCAAGGGCCGGATAAAGGCAAGCAAAGGGCCACAGTTTGGAGACCCCTGGTCTAGACAGTACAAATAAGTTGGTTTAAAGTGATTGTAAAGTATATAATTTTTTCTAAATACCAAATATACTATACTTACCTAATCTGTGCAATATAATTGCACAAATCGGCCCCAATCCTTCTCTTCTGGAGTCCCTCACCGGTACTCCTGGCACCTCCTCTTCTCTGTGTGCCACCATAGGAAGCCACTTCCTACAGTGGCGCACCTGTGGGCGCTTCCAAGCTGGGCTGCCAGTTTTCATAGACAGACAGTGCAGCTCTGCATTCTGAAACTTAATTAAAAGCATTATCTCAGTTATGACATAACATCTTATCATTCGCTCGCTCTCTCGCTCTCTCGCTCTCTCGCTCTCTCGCTCTCGCTCTCTCGCTAAAAAAAAAAAAAAAACACACACATATATATATATATATATATATATATATATATATGTATGTATGTATGTCGCAGCATTCAAGTTCATGTGTATGAGTGTATGATTTATTTTTTAAATATTTGGTGCAGACACTTCTCTACACCCGGCAGTGCCTGGACTCAGGGAATAGTCCCTACACCTGAAGGTGTTCCAGGACTTGTTGCAAGTGGATGTGGACCACCTGGCTTTCAGGTTCAACAACAAACTGGACAAGTTTTTTTTTTTTGCCCCATGATTGGTGTTATTGGACCCATTTGTTGATGTCATTGGGAGAAATTGTGCCCCATTATTGGTGTCATTAGAAGGAATTGTGCCCTTTCGTTGGGTTCGCGGGGAGAGGGAGGGTGGGGGTTATGCCCCAATATTGGTACACATGTCCGTTTTACATCCGCTGCTCCATGGAGGGTCTGATCAGGTCAGCCTGTCAGTTGGTCCACCTGGGTGTAAAAGGGGCCTTACACACAATACAAGTCAGCCCACCTATTGAAAACCATGCATTTTCTAGAAGGCTGATATCCTACAACTATTAAACAATTTATATATAATCTGTTATGTCTGGCAGGAGTGTACGTTTCAAAACCCATACGTTTGTGTCATTGATGATTTGTTGTAAGATTATTTTAAATATTGAGAGTTATGATAAAACTATGCCAAGGTTGAGTGCACTAAAATATTAGATTAATTCATTACTTTTTTTTTTTTTAAAGCAGTGTTGAACCCTAAACAAAAAATGTAATGTATTGCAGCTTACCAACCACTAGATGTGGTGGCTGCATTTGTTTTTGTTTTTTTTAGTCTTTTTCCCTCTCTATTGATATGGCCAGTAATGCACCTCCTGTATTTCAGTGCCTCCCCTCTGAATGAAGGAGCAAAGGGGTACCTTTGGACAGCCGCATTGTTAACCCCAGCAGTGAGGGGAGTGTTAAAAGTGCTAGCAGACGTAGATACACTAACAGATAGAAGCCAAACCCCAGCTCACAATGCAGGTACACAAGCAGTTACAGCAACATTTATTTTCTTTTGAGATAAAGATTATGTATGAATAATTAAAAGTTGATCATTGTAAGCATCCCTGTCAGTGTTAAATGGTTTTTCTCTACACTCCTAACTGATACATTTGCAGGAGTGCTTTTTCTGTTGAAAAACAGGCATATTGTCCAGATCACCAGGTGAAAATAAGAGAGCCTAAAAAAGAAAACTAATTCGGCCATTGCATCTAAGAATTGGTAAGGTTCAATATAATAAATGTTTGCTTTTGGGTTTAAAGTGTTTGTAAAGTCTTGTTTTTTTTTCTATAAAAATAACAAGCATGTTCTACTTGCCTGCTCTGTTGCAGTGGATTTGCACAGAGTAGCTTGGGGTCCCTCTTCTGTGATCCTGGCCCCTCCCTCCTGTTCAGTGCCCCCACAGCAAGCAGCTTGCTATGGGGGCACCTGAGCGGAGTCACAGCTCCCCAACCCGGGCCCACCCCCTCTCTCCCCTGATTGGCTAGCTGACTTTGACAGCAACGGCACCACTGCTGTGTCTGAGCCAGTCAGGAGAGAGAATCTTGGATGGCTGAGACACTCGTGGACATCACTGGACAGAGTGACCTCGGGTAATTGTGTGGGGGGCTTCTGCACACAGAAGGCTTTTTATCCTAAGGCATTGAATGCATTAGGATAAAAAACCTTCTACCTTTACAACCACTTTAATACAACTTTAATTTCCTAAAGCCCTGTTCTAATAATTTCCCATTCCCAGACTGGAATAAGATGTTATACAAAACCTATAATAGTGATTCAGGTCAAGCAGTGGTCACACCACATGCTGAATGTACAATAACACTGCTCATTACAAAGCATGTGACCACTAGCCAACAGCTTGTGATTTCTCTTTCTGTCAGTATATAAAGAAATGTATTGTAGATATCTTGGCTTTGGACAGAGAGTGCAATGGGTCAGCTGCCCAGGGATCCTCAGATTAATTAAGCCGTTTTCAGCTTTAGATTAGACTAGTTTTGAGCTTAGTGTGCAAGTACTCATATGCATGTTATAACTACTAGTGCCTATGTCTTTCTGTTCGGATCAGTTTATGCACAGCTGAGCAGGCTTCCTGGATGGTTATAATACAAATATGTGGTTCCAATCTGTGCAAACCAAGGGCTATGCTAAAAGTATCACTACACTAGACTTTCTGGCTTATCTGCTATGCTAAAGAAGACATATGATTTGAAACATAAACTAGCTGATATTCTGCCACAGTTGGGGCCTGTGTGTGTGCGCGCATCTTCTGACCCCCTAACAGATCCAATTTTGGGATAACCTAGTTTGGACATTTCTACTCATCCCTATCTTTGACTGAGGTTTGTTAGTTTAAAGCTGGATTTAGGGATTCCAGAGAGAAAAAGTTTAGAAACCCCTAATTGTATTGTAACTGTACTGTCTGCCCTCATGTTGTAAAGTGCTGCGCAAACTAAACTGTTGGCTCTACATAAATCCTGAAGAATAATATTTCCTGCTAATATGCATTTGGAGTTTATGACTTAAGTCACTGCTTATTTTTAAAACAAACCTTCTGCTATTAATAGGTGACCAGTATTTCTATGTTAGAGCTGAGCAAGTAGGTCACCAACTTCCTGGTAACCCAGATAATCCTAGTGCATTGTTTGAACTACCACAGGATTTGTTTCATGATTACTACTATGCCTGGCCACTGTGTACTGCATAATGGTAATCCTTAACACTATCATACCAGTGATAACCCTAGAGCAGTGGTCTCCAAACTATGGCCCGTGGGACAGATGCAGCCCATTGCTTGCCTTTATCCCCCTCCCTCCCTGGGGCACTGTTCCTACCACTGATATGACCCACAATTATTCCCATTGATACAAGTCACTATTTTTCCCACTGACACCAACAATAAGGCACCATTTCTTCCACTGACACCCACAGTGGGGAACTATTCCTCTCACTGACACCAACAACAGGACATATTTCCTTCCCCTGAGACCAATGATGGGGCACTATTCCTTCCACTGACAACAGTGGGGCAGTATTCCTTCCACTGACTCCAACAGTTGGACACTATTCCCCCTACTGACACCAACTATGGGGAAAATTCCTCTTACTGACACTAATGATGGGGCACTAGTCCTCCAACTAATACTGATGATGAGTCACTATTCCTCCTCTTACTGACCACAAGCATTGTCATTTATTTTACTCTTGCTGACTACCAAGTCTGAGACATTGTCTACTCTCACTGGCCACAGTCCGGCCCTCCTAAAGTTTAAAGGACAGTAAACTGGCCCCATCGTTTAGAAAGTTTGGAGACTCCTGCTCTAGAGCAATAGATTGGGAAGGAGGGTGAAGAGAACTTCATATATGGCTGCTATGGAAGTTGGGGGAGGTTAAAAGAACTGTATACATGGTGGCTGTAAGAAGAGGTTTTAAGATCTGTAAAGGGCGATGCATTGCAGTGAATTGTATGTATGGCTTCTGGGGGAGGATTTAAAGTGTAAAGCCCCATACACACTATCAGATTTTCTGCAGATTTTTGTCTTCAGATTTACCAAAACTATATAATATCAAGGTCAAACCTTAAAGGGGTTGTAAAGGTAAAAATTTTTCTATTCTATTCTATGCATTAAGGTGAAAAAACTTTTGACAATACCGCCGCCCCCAGCCCCCCCGTTTTACTTACCTGACGCCTCGAATCTTCGCTGCTCGTTCTCGTCATCTTCATTGCAGCTCAGCATGGTCGCTGATTGGCTGCAGTGGATGGATTGAAAGCAGCGCAGCCATTGGCTCGCGCTGCTGTCAATCACATCCGATGACGCGGCGCGCCGGGGGCGGGGCCGAGTGATACAGCGAGCGGCTATAGCCGCCGGCTGTATCACGGGAGCGCGCCCGCAAGCACTCACCACCATGCGAGGGAGCTCGCATTAAGGTGGTTAATGCTTGCGGGGAGGAGCTGAAACAGCCGCCGAGGGACCCCAGAAGACCAGGTTCGGGGCCACTCTGTGCAGAACGAGCTGCACAGTGGAGGTAAGTATAACATGTTTGTTATTTAAAAAAAAAAAAAAAATCTTACCTTTACAACCCCTTTAAGAGTTTTCATTTTTATGCAATCAGGCAGGCCCTTGCACTACATGGTTTTGGTAAATCTGAAGGCAAATATCTGCAGAAAATCTAATAGTGTGTATGGGGTCTTAGTCCAGCCAAAACAATTTTTTGCCTTTTGGCTAGTTTGAAAAACCGCTGTGCAAATACCTTATGACATAAAAAAAATTGCAAAACCCACCAATTTAGGCTGCTTTAAAGAGCCTCTCCTCTCACTCCAGCGTGAAAGCCTGAGTGCTTACACACTGGAGCGGTGTGCTTGTAGGACGGTTAAAAAAGACCTGCAAGCAGCATCTTTGCAGCGCTGTAGGAGCGGTGTGTGTAGGAGCGGTGTATACACCGCTCCTAAAGCGCTTCTGCCCATTGAAATCAGTGGGCAGCGGCGCTTTGCGGGTGGTTTTAACCCTTTTTCGTCCACTAGCGGGTGTTAAAAGCGTCCTGCTAGCGGCCGAATAACGCCGATAAAATATCGCCGACGCCCCCAATGCCCTAGTGTGAAAGCAGCCTTATTCTCTAGGGCAGTGGGTCTCAACTCCTGTCCTCAGGACCCACTAACAGGCCTGATTTTAAGTATTACCTTGGGGAGATGAAGACTAGAATACTGTAATCACTGAACAGGCACTCTTCAGGTGCTTTCACGCTAAATAAAGCACCCGAAAGGTCACGAAAACCTATTTCCATTAAAATCAATGAATGCTTTCACACTGGAACAGTGCACTGGCAGGGTGGTGAAAAAACGCCCCTCTCCATTAAAATGAATAGAAAGCTCTTTAAAAGCGCCTGAACAGCTCTTCAAAAGTGCTCAGTGTTTTACTCGCAGTTTACAAGCGCTTCAGTGTAAAAGGGGCCTTAGGCTGCTTTCAAACTGGGGCGTTTGGGTCGTCTGGCGGTAAAGCGCCACTATTTTTGGCGGTACTTTACCGTAGTTTTAGCTGTGCTTTTCGGCCGCTAGCGGGGCGCTTTTAACCCCCGCTAGCGGCCGAAAAAGGATTAAAACTGCCCGCAAAGCGCCGCTGCAGCAGCGCTTTGCCAGCGGTTCGGCGGCGCTCCCCCTTGATTTCAATGGGCAGGGGCACTTTGGGAGTGGTGTATACACTGCTCCTACAGTGCTGCAAAGATGCTGCTTGCAGGACCTTTTTTACTGTCCTGCAAGTGCACCGCTACAGTGTGAAAGCCCTCAGGCTTTCACACTGGAGTGAGAGGAGAGGCTCTCTACAGGCGCCTACAGCTCCTATAGCGCCTGTTAAGTGCCTTAGTGTGAAAGCAGCCTTAGGACAGGAGTTGAACCACTGCTCTGGGGCCTCTGCTTTAAAAAAATATATATATTTTTCATAGTAGGTTTACCCTAAGAAAACTCGAACTTAATTTTTTTTGATGACCAATTTCAGCAATAATGTTTCATTGCATATTTTAGAAGTGCTTTATTATAACATCTTGCAAAATCTCTATAGTCGCTCCTCTCTGCTAGCTGAAATTTCTGGAGGGAAATCAGGATCTGCATGATGAAATGATTTTCATCAATGAAATCTTTGATCAGAGCTGATGCTCTGTACATGTATATGTAAAAACAAGAAAAGGTTATTTATTCTCAGAAGGCCAGGTTCAGCGAGGGTTAATCCTAACAAGCAATGTTTGCCATCTCCTGTGGATAAGGAGGTGCTCTCCTTTTGTGGTCTGGCAGTCAGATCCAGAGTTGCCTTCTTTCCAATGGATACAAAGAAAACATCAGTTGTGATCCTTAGGAAAATGTTTGGTTAACTTAATTTCCAAATAGCACATAAGAGAGCTTCAAGTGGCTCTGTGGTTTCTTAATGTCATCGGTAAGGAGCCAGGCTCAAAAAAGTTGATCCATACAGCTTTTTAGTGCATTCTTCAGAAAAACGCAAATGCCATTTACTGTCACAGCGAGCAGATAACGATAGATTGATTGCAGACTTTGAATATTGTAGATACTTTATGGAGCTCTTTTATTCTTTCATGTCTGCATGTTTCTGGTAAAGTCCTGGTGTTTGTGGAACTGATAACAAGGCTTTGAAAAAGTGGACCAGAGAGGGAGACCGCTCAAGCCAGACCTCATCCTTTATTCTGCTGTTTACATTGTCCACCTAGCTATAAGTGAACATTATTTGGGATTCAGATTCTGTTGCTTACTTGTTACTCTGAGTGGAAGTGGGAATTTAGTGTTGCCTTTAGACAATAAGTGTAAATGACCCTAAATTGGCCCCATTTGGCATTTTACTATAGTGGGCACCAAAAAGCGGCAAACTAATATTTATAGCCATTTAACTGGGGATTGAGGGGCTGTAATTGTCTTCTGAAAGGATGGAAGACTACAGCCATTAGGATGTATGAAAGGTTCTTTCCAGCACACAGCCATGCCATTACAATCTTGACCTCTTTTCATAAGTTAGGATTTAGACAAGGGACTCCTCCCCAGTGTTTTCTTGACCTGCTGACTGTCCATTCACTCCCCATCTGTTTTACTGTCTTGAGGGAACAGCAGCCGCCCACCCCTTTATTAATCTTTCTTCCCAGGTGATAATTGATGTCCTGTCTGTTTGTTAGCTGCCTGGGTGGTTTCCTTTTTCTTTCCGTACTCCTAAATTATCAGCCCATAGTTTGTGAACTTGGTCTAGGATTTATCTGCTGTGTCGTGGATACATCACTGAAATACTGTGTTGTATGAATTACACAGAGCAAGCAAAGGTATCGCACGCATATTTTATTTTATAGATCTTTTCTCTCTGAAGATTTTAGCTGAATAAGACATTTTATAGACAAGTTTCAGGATTTAAAAATCCCTCTTATGGCATTAAAGTAACATTAAACCTTTGTTGTTTGTTTGTTTATTTTAATTAAAATAACAAACATGGTATACTTACCTACTCTTTGCAATGGTTTTGCACAGAGCACCCCTCCAATCTTTTCTGGGTTCCCCCACCAATGTTCCAGGCCCCTCTGCTTCAGCAAATGCCCCCATGGAAAGCTGCTTTTCGTGGGGGCGCTCATGCGGGCTCACCGAGCTGTATCCATTGACACAGACCGGGCAACTCTACCCTGCTTCCTCATCACAGCACTTGATTGACAGCAATGGCTCCCACTGCTATAAATCTGCCCAATGAGAGAGACAGCAGTGAGAGCCACTGGGCTGGGGAGATCCTGCAACAGAGAAGTTTTTTTTACCTTAATGACTAGATTGCATTAAGGTAAAAAAACCTTGAGGCTTTAGAACCACTTTAAACTTGTTTATATATTTTTATATAGCACAGAGCTTGCTAAACCAAATACGTTTCAATACGTGTTATTTAGAGCAAAACATGTATAGTTTGAATGTTTCATGTATCAAAAAATAAAGTATCCATGCAGATCTAGGAACCTAGCCAAATATGACAGCTGGGTGTTCACTTTTCTTTATAACTTATTGAAGCTGTACGGATCGAGAATGTGTTTCATAATATTGTTTCTATGGAAGCTGGGTGGAGCTTAAGGTGCCCATACACATTATGATCTGTTTATACAGTGCTCCAGCTACTTTGGTGGATAGAGCAGGGTATTGCATGTGCTATGTCGGTATAATGAACGGTGTAGCGCTTGAAGTTCGACTTCCCTTTTTCGAATACCCATTCCTGGGATATATTCCTGCCTTCCCACCTATTCAGTATCAACGCTCACCAGATGTATTGACCTCAAATATTATAAGAGGTCATAAAAAGCAGGCGATGCATGTAATTCAATTGTGTACAGTGTATGATCTAACTATGATAAACTACCACTAGAATGTTTGAAATGCACACATAGCAGAAACTTGGACCTCACTGCATTTTAAGTAAAGTAAGATAGCATGTGCTAATTTATATGATAAGATTTGGTAAAGGCTAAGTTCACCTTTAAGAAAATAAAAATAACAAATGCGCATATTTGTGCAAGAAATTATGGTCAGTTTTAAATCTTACAAAATGGAAGGTGCTTTTCTGTCTTAAAATGGTCATTGTCATATTAAAATTATTATTCTAGTTCATGTTAAAATCAAAACAGTTGAGGACATAAAAGAAGGATGGTTTTAGTCTACCAGAAGGAGATGGTATTAAAATTGCCTAGATCGATATTTGTTTTGGATTAGATTCATTAGGCTGTATTGTAGCTGTCAATGAATTGCTCAGTATTGAATTCACAATGGAGTGATTCTGGCTGTCCATGGAACTCATAAGCCTGGTATACACGATGGGAATATCAGATGAATGATCGTCCGTTTTCTTTTTTATTTATTTATTTTTTTTTTTTTGCATGCTAGTCTCATATCGAAAATTAAGAGGTTACTAAAGTTAGGAAAAGTCTCATATGACAGAATACAACTTCGGAAGATGTAATGTATTCTTTTCTTTTCTGAGCATGCATGGTCTTGGTCACTCAATTTTTTTTCAGACTTAGGCCTCATGCCCACGGGCGTTTAAAAAAAAAACGAGTTGTAAAGCTAGTACCGACGCCAGGAAAAAAGCAGCGTTAAAAATGCGATTTTATCAGCGTTTTTCATTGGTGTCAATGCGTGTTCAGCTGCGCTTTCAGCCACACTTCCCTGCCTCTATTCAAAATCATTGGTTCCCTATGGGAGCCCATTGATTTGAATAGAAATCGCGTCAGAAGTCGGATCATGGTGATCCGACTTGCGCTGAGGATCTTGAAGGGGAACCCCCGCCAAAGTGAAAAAAAAAATTGGCGTGGGCTTCCCCCCCCTTCAATCTGGTATGGATTTTAAGGGTAACCCCCCACACCAAAAAAAAAATGGCGTGGGGTCCCCCCCCAAATCCATACCAGACCATTATCTGAGCATGCAGCTTGGCAGGTCAGGAAGGTGGGGGGACAAACAAGCCCCCCCAACATATCAGGCTACATGCCCTTTTCCTCATCAACATGGGGGGGTGGGTGCTTTGGGGCGGGGAGGCCCTGCGCCCCCCACCCCAAAGCACCTTATCCCCACGTTGATGGGGAAAAGGGCCTCTTCCTGACAACCCTGGCCATTGGTTGTTGGGGTCTGTGGGCGGGGGCTTATAGGAATCTGGATTCCTGGCCCCCCACCCTATGTGAATGAGTATGGGGTACATTGTACCCCTACCCTTCACCTAAAACAAAGTGTCAAAAATAAACACAGTACACAAGTTTTTAAAGTATTTTATTAAGGCAGCTCTGACGTCTCTTCCTATTTCTTCTCCCCTCTCCGGCTCTTCTCCCTCTTCTCGCGACGGCTCTCACATAGGGTGGGGGGCTGGAATCTGGGGACCCCCTTATTAAAGGGGGGCTTCCAGATTTTTATAAGACCCTGACAACCAACGGCCAGGGTTGTCGGGAAGAGGCCCTTGTCCTCAACATGGGGACAAGGTGCTTTGGGGTGGAGGGCCCAAAGCACCAACCCCCCCCCCCCCCCATGTTGAGGGCATGTAGCCTGGTATGGTACAGGAGGGGGGAGGCTCGCTCGCGCCCCCCCCCTTTTTTTCTGACCTGCCGGGCTGCGTGATCGCATAATGGTCTGGTATGGATTTTGAAAAAAAGAAATGATTAATGCGCTACCCAAATAAACAAAAACCAGCTGCTACAAACCATGTGACAAAAAGGTAACGAATATAAAATGTAGCGCTAAAACACACATGTATTAATAGTGAATATAAACTTCAAAGTGCATGTAGACGTAATGTCCCAAGAAAAAGGGAATATATAATCCAAAAAGGACAACAGTCCGCAGTGAGGATAAATAATCTGTGTATCGATCCTGTCTGCTTCCCAACCGTCAACTTGTATATCATCAACTTTAGTGAATAGATGGAATACGCTTACCAGAGAGGTTGGATTCTACTGCCATAAGCATAGAATCAATGGAGCTTGATGCCACCCTGGGCAAAGTAGTGAAGTGTTGGAGGCAAGGGTAGAGCCTCTACAGGGCCGGGACGTCCCCTCTTTATCCACCGAAGCAGTGCCAAAATGGATTCCAGAAAGTAAAGTGGTTTCTCAGTTCTTTTGTTATTCTGAAGTAATCCTTCTGTGTTTGTCATGTTTGTGTTTGACAAACACAGAAGGATTACTTCAGAATAACAAAAGAACTGAGAAACCACTTTACTTTCTGGAATCCATTTTGGCTCTGCTTCGGTGGATAGAGAGGGGACGTCCCGGCCCTGTAGAGGCTCTACCCTTGCCTCCAACACTTCACTACTTTGCCCAGGGTGGCATCAAGCTCCATTGATTCTATGCTTATGGCAGTAGAATCCAACCTCTCTGGTAAGCGTATTCCATCTATTCGCTAAAGTTGATGATATACAAGTTGACGGTTGGGAAGCAGACAGGATCGATACACAGATAATTTATCCTCACTGCAGACTGTTGTCCTTTTTGGATTATATATTCCCTTTTTTCTTGGGACATTACGTCTACATGCACTTTGAACTTTATATTCACTATTAATACATGTGTGTTTTAGCGCTACAATTTATTTTATATTGGTATGGATTTTGGGAGGGGAACCCCATGCCATTTTTTTTGGTGTGAGTGTTCCCATTAAAATCCACACCAGAAGGAAGGGTCTGTTATTGTCCTGGGGGAACCCCATGCCAATTTTTTTTTTTTTTTTTCATTTTTGGTGGGGGTTCCCCTTTAAGACTCTCCGCACACAAGTCGCTCCACAAGTCGGATCATCATGTTCCATCTTCTGGTGCGACTTCTATTCAAATCAATGGGCTCCTATAGGGAACCACTGATTTTGAATAGAGGCAGAGAAATGCCTGACGAGGCTTGTGTACAGCGTTAAGCCGCGTTTAACACCTTTTACCGGCGTCTGGCGTTTTTTACAGCTCTAGCGCTGGAGTCTCAGAACGCGCTGGTCCTGGGTTATTTTTTTTTTTTTTTTGGAGCTTAAAAGCGCCAATGCCACTTACAGCTCAAAAACGCCTGTGTGGGTATGAGGCCATTGAATTAAATAGAGAGGCATTTTTAGGCTGTAAAAAAAAGCTCCTAAATGGGGCTGTAAAGACCCCCGTGGGCATGAGGTCTAATACTGTACTGATTAAACGAAAATCATTTGTTTTGGTATCATAATAGAAAATTGTTTGTCCCTTTGGATAATTTCGCATGAACTATTGTGTTCAGCTCTCGAAAGCTGTGTACTAATGATCAGATTATCATACGTCGCTTAGAAAGTAGTATTTTTTTGTCCGATTTTTTTTTTTTTTTTTTTTTTCATTGTATGTACTAGGCTATAGGTGGTAGAGATGGCTCAATTTCTGGTGATTTACTTGAGAATCATATTTGAGATTCCCAGTGGATGGAAAATGGTTACAATTGACTGATGCCTCATTCATTGTCAGCTTTAGGCTAGGGTCACACTATTTGCGGGTACAGAACTGTGTGTAATCATGCAGCAATCCTTATTCCGCAAAAACGCATTGCTGTTGGCCATGCGGGGATGCCATTGACTCTTAACGCATAGCACTATGCGGTTTCCCTGTGGCTGTGAATTTAGAAAAGGTGCAGAGACCTTTTCCCTCCATTTTCTGAAGCTACAGCAAGCCATTAAAATATATGGACTGCTGTGCCCACGCAAACGCGACTGCAGGGAAACCACATAGATGTATACCTAGCCTAGTCATAACCAGCTGTGCCAAGTATATGCATTGCCACAGTGTTGTATAATGTGTAGGATGAAATAAAATTGTTAGTCTGACTGTATAGCAAGAAGATGTGATAACTGAAAAAATGAGAACGAAATATCAGAAGTAACAAGTATTTCTGATCCCAGCGCTCAAATAGAAAAAAGTTAATTTGTACTTCCAGCCGCTATTATATAAGCAAAAGGGTCAATATAGAAAAAATACTCACTTAAAAAAGAAAGCATTAACAGCGCTTCATATGAATACAAAAATATTCACCAATATGATATCTCATAAAGTGCAATGATCACCTATTAAACCACAAATTATATTAAAAGTGGCCATCAACCCATTAAAATTCAATGGTGATCTTATTAAAAATATATATAAAAAAATATATATCAAAAAAGTGGTATGATAAGCCCTTCTATTGTCAGTTCTATGCATGCAACTATAAGCAATTAAAGTGGGCTTCTGATCCAACCAAAGTGCATGAACCATAAGCTGCTACACCTTCACCGATCCACCTCGTGAACACCCCTTTGTGTATCTGCTTACCGGAGGTAAGTGTTGACAGGGCCTGTAAGATCCTTCTCAGAATTAATCTGCAACTCAGTCACCATGAACCTCAGCTCTCCATAACAGTATGGTGGATATACATTGCGGGGACTGTTCTCCAAGCCATCTCGTGCTCCCTGAATAGTTTGCATTGTTATTCTGAAATTGCTTTTCATTTTCTAGAATAAGTTGTCCTTATAGATAGACCCCAACCGGTCTAATGGGGCAACAGTGAACGACCAGCCTGTTGTTGAAGCTTTTCTCACAGCTTTCAAGGGATCCCTGCAACTTTTGTCCGGTCTCCACGGTCCTGCTATGGAGAGCTGAGGTTCACAGCGACTGAGTTGCAGATTAATTCTGGGAAGGATCTTACAGGCCCTGTTAACACTTACCTCCGGTAAGCAGATACACAAAGGGGTGTTCACGAGGTGGATTGGTGAAGGTGTAGCAGCTTATGGTTCATGCACTTTGGTTGGATCAGAAGCCCACTTTAATCGCTTATAGTTGCATGCACGGAATTGACAATAGAAGGACTTATCATACCACTTTTTTTATATATATTTTTAATAATATCACCATTGAATCTTAATGGGTTGATGGACACTTTTTAGTGGCTGTTTTAATATAATTTGTGGTTTAATAGGTGATCATTGCACTTTATAAGAAAACCAACAACAATTCCTACAGTTGTTTGTGGGGGCATTAGATGTTTGTCAAACGCTTCTACAGCAGTGCGCAGGTATCTGATAGATGGAATGAAATAGCATCTCATATTTTCACAAGGTAGATCAAAAGCTGACATGAAAATGGAAACAAATTGTCAGATGTATAGGGCTTCATTTCAGAAAGTCACCTTATTGACCTCAGCATGCTTTGTTGTTGCGTATATAACTTGTGATGCCGAGCCTTTCCTTTTATTAGTCTTTTGTGTGGTGTTCTCTCTTATCCTGTGTGAAGTGTCTTGGACAAAGGTGTGTCTAATAAAGGTGCCTAGGGTTCAGTCAGTGAAAAGGTCCAAGAAATCTGGACAATTTACTGTGCTGCACATATCATATGAGAATGTAACTGCCTGCAGCATGTGTATCACTACATATTTTCACCTTATACAGGGCGCTACTGGTCTGTTAAGGTGGCCATAGCAGAAAGTATAAAAAAAAGAGAACAACCTTCACTCCATGCCCACAAATAGTAGTAATGTAGGGCTGCTGCTACCACAATTTTTGAACACTAAATATATAGAAATAATCTAATAATGGGTGCGCTGTCCCTTTTAAACCAACGTTAACAACAAAGTGCACAAAATATACGTGCAAATGCAGAAAACTGTACACAATCAAAGTGCTCATGTGCAATAAATAAAAACAATTCCTGTATATACAGTGGGGAAAATAATTATTTGATCTCCTGCAGATTTTATAAGTTTGCCCACATACAAATAAATGAAGGGTCTATAATTTTTTATCATAGGTGTATTTTAAATGATAGAGACAGAATATCAACCAAAAATCCTGAAAAAAGACATGATACAAATGTTATAAATGGAGTTGTAGTTCAGTGGGTAAAATAGGTATTTGACCCCTACCAACCAATAATAATTCTGGCTCCCACAGACTGGCTAAAGTATGTGCTATTGTGGTACACAGATTAGTCCTGTCAATTTAAGAAGGCGCTCCTAAGGGCAACTCGTTGTGTTTATAAAAAAGACACCTGTCCACAGTATCTTTCTTCCATTCAAACCTCACGATCATGGGAAAGACAAAAGAGCTATCAAAGGACATCAGGAAGAAGACTGTAGACATGCACCCGACTGAAATGGCCTACGAGACCATTAACAAGAAGCTTGGTGAGAAGGAGACAACTGTTGGAGCGATTATTCACGAATGGAAGAAATACAAAATAACCATAAATCACCCTCGGTCTGGAGCTCCATGCAAGATTTCACCTCATGGGGTAAGGATGAGCACCAGAAAAGTGAAGGATCAGCCCAGAACTACACGGGAGGAGTTTGTAAATGATCTCAAGGCAGTTGGGCGCACAGTCCCCAAACAAATCATCGGTAACACAATATGCCACTGTGGATTGAAATCCTGCAATGCCCACAAGGTCCCTCCTTCTCAAGAACCATAGAAAAAGAGATCCCCCTTTAATTAGGACTTTAACAGGCCACCAACTCTTAGAATAAAAAATGAATTTTATTGAAATACTTAAAGACATAAAAGCGTCTATAACATACAAGATAAAAAAATCATTCCATACTCAATAAATACAGAATCAGATCACACAATGTGTGCAGGGTGAAAAAAAGGTAGATATACTCTCACAGGGGTGATGTGCCCCGATACCCGACGCGTTTCCCGTATTCTGGTACCTTCATCAGGGGTTTGAGAGTTGTAGGTATTTTGTACATATATGGGTTCCCACAGAATGATTCTGTGTTCAGATAGCACCCATAGACCCTATGATCAGATAACGTGTTTCCGTATATGCCAGACCAAGACTATATAAGAATCATGCGTGTATTGTGTTACCGATATCAAAAAAAATGTAAAGGGTGAGCCAACTAGGGAAAAAAGTTCAATCGAACCAATGGCATGCCGGCTGTGTGCCTGAAGGATCAATATCCAAGGGCAATCCCATAGTGGTAGGCTCCTATTGAAAACCCTCAAAGTATACAGGTCCAGTGAGGGGTCCTTTCCCCTGTCAGTGCTGTACAGGCCCATCTGAATGTACCAATGAACATCTAAATGATACAGAGAAGGATTGAGAGAAAGTTCTGTGGTCAGATGAGACCAAAATTAAGCTCTTTGGGATTAACTCGACTCGCTGTGTTTGGAGGAAGAAAAATGCTGTCTGTGACCCTAAGAACACCATCCCTACAGTCAAGCACAGAGGTGGAAACCTTATGCTTTGGGGCTGTTTCTCTGATAAAGGTACAGGCCGACTTTGCCGCTTTGAGGGGCCAATGGATGGGGCCATATATTGTAAATTCTTGGATGAGAACCACCTTCTCTCAGCCAGAACACTGAAGATTGGTCGTGGATGGGTCTTCTAGTATGACAGTGACCCAAAACATACCGTCAAGGCAACAAAGGAGTGGCTCAAGAAGAAACACATTAAGATAATGGAGTGGCCTAGCCAGTCTCCAGACCTTAATCCTATAGAAAATTTATGGAGGGAGCTGAAACTTCGAGTTGCCAAGCGACACCCAAGAAAAATTAAGGATTTAGAGAAGATCTGTAAAGAACAGTGGACCAAAATCCATTCTGAGATGTATCCTGGTAACCAACTACAAGAAACGTCTTAGCTCTGTGCTTATCAACAAGGGTTTCTCTTACAAGTACTAAGTCATGTTTTGCTTGGAGATCAAATACTTTTTTTACTCACTGAACTGCAACTCCATTTATAACATTTTGTATCATCTTTTTTTTCTTGATTTTTGGTTGATATAGTGTCTCTATCATTGAAAATATACCTATGATAAAAATTATAGACTCTTCATTTCTTTGTAAGTGGGCAAACTTACAAAATCTGCAGGGGATCAAATAATAATTGTCCCCACTTTAATTCAGTGCCAAATAATAAATTAAATAGTGCCAATACATTGCAAATAATTCATCCAAAAATGTATAAAAACGTGCCAAAACAGTTCAGACATAATAAATATTTTGTGAAATGTTCATGAGAATCCCAATGCCAATACAGTGCTTGTGAAATTAATAACTTTAGAGCTTCAACACCACTTCCGTTCAAAGTGGTAAGTACCTCCACAAGTTTTGTCATCTCCACCTTAGTGTACTTCTTACCAGAAGCTATCAACCTCCAAGTTATAAAAGGTTAGGAGCAGAACATGTAGAAACACCCTCTGGCCTCAGAAGCAACAGCTCCACTGTTCCGTAGCGGCAGCCGGGTTCCCCACTAGGTGGCAGTGGCACATTAAAGAATCCACTCCGGGGCCACTTACCTTGGGCGGGCGGTATAAGTGAGCTGTGATCAATAGTGTGCTACCTAGTGGGGAACCCAACTGCCGCTACTAAACAGTGGAGCTGCTACTTCTGAGGCCAGAGGGTGTTTCTACACATTCTGCTATTAACCCCTTTATAATTTGGAGGTTGATAGCTTCTGGTAAGAAGTACACGAAGGTGGTCGTGACAACAATTGTGTAGGTGCTTAGCACTTTGAATGGAAGTGATGTTGAAGCTCTGAAGTTATTCATTTCAAAAGCACTGTATTGGCATTGAGATTCTAATGAACTATTCACTAATTTATAATGTCTGAACTGTTTTGGCACATTTTTATGAATTTTATGAGAGTTGATTGCAATGTGCTGGCACTATTTTATTATTTGGCATTGAATTATATGCAGGACTTGTTTTTATTTATTGCACTCGAGTGCTTTATTTGATTTTATATAATTTTCTGCATTTGCACGTATATTTTCTACACTTTGTTGCAGGGTGGATTTGATTTAAATCAAGTGGATTTAAATCACGATTTAAATCACTAGTAAAAAAGGCTTGATTTAAATCCACTCGATTTTAAATCATAATTTTTGAAGAGCAGCTGTCATCTCTGTCCCCCAGCGGCTCCTCCTCTGACCCGATGTTGACTCACCGACAGTCCCATTCAATTTAATGGGACGGCTGGTGATGTTGCAGTGACACAACAAGGTGAGGGACGTGGCGACAGCAAGTGAGTGGATGCTCGCTAACAGGCGCTGCCATGATGGATCTGAAATGACAGGTGCTCTTTAAATGTAAGGACTTATTCTTGCTGGTAGTTAGAATCTTTAATATTTGCAAACAAAATACAAATATGCAGCCTATTATTCAAAATATTCCTATTTAGAATAATAAGCTGTCAGGTTAGCAAAACAGCCATATCAGAACCAATTCAATCATACAGTTTTTAGTGTACATAGATTTGCAAAACAATGGGATAAAAGAATATTCCTGAACTTTGTTTTATCTCATGGTTATTGTGACATTTGTGTGAATGAATCAATGCAGTGCATGTTATCCCAGCTCAGATTAATTGAATGAGTTTACCAAAAATGTAAATATTGCAGAATATACAGCCTCGTGCTACATAACTAAGCTCTATTTCATGCTGAATAAACTAAATTATTAATGTATCTTAAATAGAAAACTATCTTTGGATAGATTTTTACTCCAAACGCATTTTGTTAAAATAAATTTGATAAAAATCCCAAAAATCGATTTATATAAAAAAAATAATTGATTTATATCCTGCTTTGTTGTTAATTTGGTTGTTAACCCACTACAATATAAACATACAATCCCTTCTGTAAAATAACATTGTGTCCCAGTGTCTGTGTTCTATACAAAAAAAGATGCTGATTTCTCTTTTTATACCAGAGCGTCTCCTGGCGCTCACGTGACGCCTCAACTCTCTTTCCTCCCTGATGACGTCAGAGAGTCACATGAGCACTGGGAGACGCTCTGATGTAAGGTATAGATCGGCATCTTTTTTTATATGTCAGAGTGTCTCGGCGCTCACGTGACTCCTCGGCCCTCTCCTCTCCCTGTCTGACAGCTATAGCGGGAGGGGCCCAGAACTCCCGCTGATGTCAACCGGAGGGGAGGAGAGTCAGTCAGGTGAGCACCGGGAGACACTCTAATGCAAGGTAGACATCTTTTTTATGGAACACAGACACTGGGACACACAATGCTGTTTTACAGAGGGGATTGTATGTTTATAGTGTAGTTATAATTGCTGCAGGAGGCGAGGGCTGGGGAGTGGACAAAGCGGACAGGCAGGGAGGAGAAGGGGGAGAGGCACATAAACTGACCACGGTGTCATTGCTCAGCAGCCAGTTTAGGGGGGGGGGGGGGGGGGGGGGGAGAGCAGAACCAGGCAGGATCAGCCAGGTTTTTTTTAGGTGATAAAAGAGGCCAAGTTACACAGCACAAGCACTGTGCTGTTATTCATACTTTAGGTTGGGTTCACACTATTGCGAATTGGATGCGGATTTGCCCACATCCAATTCGCATAGCAGGAGATTGTGACTGGCTTTCACATCTCCGCAGTGGCTCTGGTGCAAATTGCACAGGAGGCCTGTGTGCCTTTTGGTCTGTTTCAGGTCCAAATTCAGCCAAAAATTTGGGCTGAAATCAGACCTTTAATGGTGAACGGAGATGCACCGGACTCCTTCTGTGAACCCAGCCTTAAGGAAACGGGATCTGTTGTGTGTGTTTTTTCTTTTTTTAGGTAACAAACACTTTAATGTTGGTTTAAAGGGACAGCACAGCCATTATTAGATCATATCAGAGAGAATATTCTGCATAATATGGCCTATCATGGAACAATTATAGAGCAAGTCAATACTTGAAGACCTATATTTGCATTGCAATTTGGACTTTGTGTTTCCTTGGGGAGATTTTCCTTCACTTCCTGACTTGATACCCAACAGAATGTGAGAGAAGATTTTTCCAAGTCAAGGAAATTCCTCATTGGAAAACGTTTCTCTCTACTCTTCAAATCAAAATGTCGAAGTTTTTGATTTTTCCCTGAATTTCGGTTCCAGTGATAGTAGTTTTGCACAAGTCACAGCTAGGTTCACATCTAGCCTGCTTCTGGAATGTATATTCAAATAAACTACTAACTATGGCACTCCAGCATGAGATGGAAACTTTTATTAATACTTCAGCAAGTTACTACAAGCAGCAAGATCCCTTTTGCGTTTCACACTTAAATGCTTTTATAGAGCATTCTATTAGTAAATGTTTCTAATTGTAAAGTACAAGAGATCTTGCTGCAAGTTTTAATGGAATATAAATAGCAGTTTGCATCTTAATGCTAGAGTGCCGTCATTGGTAGTTTATTTGGATATAGTGAGACTGGTTACCAGAATAAGTAAGGTGAATCGTCTGTACACTGACAGCAATAAGAACCTGATAAAGCTTATAACGGGGCAGCGCAGTGGCTAAGTGGTTAACACTTCCGCCTAGCAGCACTAGAGTTGTTAGTTCAAATCCCAACCATGGCACAACCTGCACAGAGTTTGCATGTTCTCCCTGTGCCTGCGTGGATTTCCTCTGAGTACTCCAGTTTCCTCCCGCACTCCAAAGACACGCTGGTAGGTTAATTGGCTCCGGTCTAAATTGGCCCTAGTTAGGGACCTGAATGTTAGGGACCTTAGATTATAAGATTCATAAGGTCAGGGACTGATGTGAATGTATAATACATATGTAAAGCGCTGCATGAATTGACAGCGCTATATAAGTACGTGTAATAAAATGATAAACACTAAATTTTCAGAAAAAAAAAAATGGCTTTGGATATACTTTAATGTAATAGATTATGAACGTATCATCACATAGTGGTCATGCGGATACGGAGTAGGTCATACGTGCCACGTCTAATATCAATTAGTTTGGGAAAACAAGAGAGTGTGGGCAGACACCAAGACTTTATAGGCACAATAAGGATAATAGATCATTAAAAATATTATTTTTATTTCAAAAATATTGTGTTAAAAAAGGGGGAGGGAAGACAAGACATAAAAGGTAGGTATAGCATACACAGTTAACAGATTATGCACTCCATACACAATAAGTAGGTTGGTATAAAAAGGACAACGGAACTACAGAACCAACAAGAGAAAGACACAACTTATTGATCTATATAGTTACAATACATATCGTTGAACCAAACGTTATGTGATGGTGGCAATCAGATACTTTAATGTAAACCCTTACAGAACTGTCCTTTTCCATTTGGCACCTGGATTCTTTGAGTTTGACATTCCTACAGCAAACTGCTAATGATTCATTTTTCCTATTTTATACATTTTATATACTTGAATTTTCATTTATATTTCTACATGTGTATTTGTGGCCATCTTTAATAAACTGTAGTACAGGTTCATAAGACTTAACTGAATCGTGGCATTGCTAGACAGCATTAAATATCACATTGTGATATGCAGAGAGTGATGCAGAACTGGAGGATTAGGCTGTGGAGTCAAGTAGTAGACAAATGGTGCCAAAATCTATCTTTGTCTTATTATTAGTCCATCTTACTGAAAATTGGTAAACCGGATTGATTTTTTTTTTTAACATGTTTTTATTAACACTTTTAGTATGGAAAAAAATGTATGAGTGTGATCTCTATTGCATGTCCTACAGCAGGTGTTCAAGGAAGGTCTGCTGATGGAGTTTTCTGTTCATTTGAGAGTGGAAAACCCCTTCAAAATTACCCTTTTCCTTCCTTTGCTGGTAATACAATTGTGATATGATAATGTAAGTATGTACACCTTTAAGTTCCTGCTTGTAATGCGTGGGCCAGTATATTTACCGGAGTAGGGTAAAGCTATTCATCATGCCAGAAGGATAAGCACAGGATGCTGCCTGTACCAACCAGCTGCTGTTTGTTGTAATGTGGGAGGCATCCATCTTCCTCTTTTAGAGACCTTGAGCCTATTCATGAACGGGACGTTTGCACACTGTCCTGATGTGTCCGTGTCCTTTCTTTTACATATCCTAAACTGCTAGTTTTATTCTATTTATTCTGCTCTGTTTAGCCAGATTAAACAGGAAAGGCAATAAAAAAAGGCAAAAACCTTGGCGGCCTTTTTAAATGACTGCTGCGTGTGTTCAGGTGCAGTCTGATTAGGAAATAGGTAAGCAAAAGTGCTTTTTATGTTATGCAGACAGCAGCAGACATGATCTATTCTAAAGGAAGTGATCTGTTATCAAAAAGACCTTCTCCATGTAGATAGTAATTCTTTTAGTTTTCAAGTCTTGCAGTTATTTTTTTATTACAAATGAGGGTGTTCTCACTGGGTATTTGGAGTAAAATCCTGGTAAGTACATCTTATGTTGGTTTATCACACAATATGTCTTAACAATACAATATACCTTTTCATGCATCTTGTGCAGCTCACCATAGGTTGGGTATGTACAGTGGTGCTTAGGATTTGTTATTTAAGGCCACATACTCATGTGCTTCTGCCTGCAGAATATTGATGGGTTAAGCAAGCATTTGCATGCCTTAACAACATTCTTCACCTTCATATTGCAGATGGCAAGTACATATCAAAACAGGGGTGCTGTCTCTCATTTTAAACACCCCCATGGTTAACAGAATCTGGCCTAAAGATACTTACACCTCTAGATTGGGTTAACGTTTCATGTCCATGGGGAACAGAATATGATACAAGAAAGAATTTCTGCCGTAACTGCACTTGTACCCCTTCCAGATAAGAAGCACTGGTAGCCTCTATTGACACAGCTCATTTACTTGAGTCTTCCCTCCATTAAACTACAGTGCATCCGGAAAGTATTCAGAACGCTTCACTTTTTCCACATTTTATGTTACAGCCTTATTCCAAAATTGATTAAATTCATTATTTTCCTCAAAATTCTACAAACAATACCCCCTAATGACATTGTGAAAGAAGTTTGTTTGAAATCTTTGCAAATTTATAAAAAATGAAAAAAAAATCACATGTACATAAGTATTCACAGCCTTTGCCATGGCACTCAAAATTGAGCACTGATCATCCTTGAGATGTTTCTACAACTTGATTGGAGTCCACCTGTGGTATATTCAGGTGATTGCATGTGATTTGGAAAGGCACACACCTGTCTGTATAAGGTCCCACAGTTAACAGTGCATGTCAGAGCATAAACCAAGCAATAAAGTCCATGAAATTGTCTGTAGACCTCCAAGACAGCTTTATATTTGGGCATAGATCTGGGGAAGGATATAGAAAAATTTCTGCAGCACAGTGGCCTCCATCATCCATAAATGGAAACATTTTGCCACCACCAGGACTCTTCCTAGAGTGGGCCGCCCGGCCAAACTAAGCAGTCGGTGGGGAAGGGGCTTAGTCTGGGAGATGACCAAGAAACTGATGGTCACTCTGACAGTGCTCCAGCATTTCTCTGTGGAGAGAGGAGAACCTTCTAGAAGAACAGCCATCTCTGCAGCACTCTACCAATCAGGCCTGTATGGTAGAGTGGCCAGACGAAAACCACTTCTCAGTAAAAGGCACGTGAAAGTCCACCTGGAGTTTGCCAAAAGGCACCTGAAGGACTCTCAGACCATGAGAAACCAAATTCTCTGGTCTGATGAAACAAAGATTGAACTCTTTGACTTGAATGGGAAGCATCCTGTCTGGCGGATTACCTGGCCAATACCATACCCACAGTGAAGCATGGTGGTGGCAGCATCATGCTGTGGGAGACTAGTCAGGATTGAGGGAAAGATGAATGCAGCAATGTACAGAGACATCCTTGATGAAAACCTGCTTCAGAGCACTCTGGACCTCAGACTGGGGCAGAGGTTCATCTTCCAACAGGACAACGACCCTAAGCACACAGCCAAGATGATAAAGGAGTGGCTACGGAACAACTCTGTGAATATCCTTGAGTAGCCCAGCCAGAGTCCAGACTTGAACCTGATTGAACATCTTTGTAGAGATCTGAAAATGGCTGTGCACTGATGCTCCCCACCCAAATTGATAGAGCTTGAGAGGTCCTGCAAAGAAGAATGGGAGAAATTGCCCAAAAACTTGGTGTGCCAAGCTTGTAGCATCATACTCAAAAAGACTTGAGGCTGTAATTGGTGCCAAAAGTGCTTCAACAAAGTATTGAGCAATAGCTGTGAATACTTGTGTACATGTGATTTTTTTTTTTTTCCATTTGTAATAGATTTGTAAAGATTTCAAACAAACTTCTTTCACTTTGTCATTATGGGGTATTGTTTGTATAATTTTGAGCTATATAATGAATTTAATCCATTTTGGAATAAGGCTGTAACATGACAAAATGAGGAAAAAGTCAAGTGCTGTGAATATTTTCCGGATACACTGTAGAATGCTCTCAGCAGAATGTTTCTGCTCGTTTGGATTGCTGGCTGATCAGAATGGCTTGTAAGTCTGTGTGCAGATAATAAGTGTACGTGTGTCTCCTGCATACAGATCATCATTGGATGATTCAATTGCTTCCTGTTGTATACCCTTATGTATTCTCAATGGACCTGATACCATAGCTAACACCATCTTCTGAAAATTATAGAAGTGCTTGATATTAGGAGGATCTTGCAAAATTTCTGCAGTATCTCATCTGTCCTTAACTTTTCTTCTTAGAGAACAATGTTCTTAAGTGTGCATATCTGCTGGGTTAGGAGAAAAGTTGTGGTGGGTCCTGCCAGTACAGCTATTTGGAAAAGTTTCAGCAGGCCTTTTTTTTTTTTTTTTTAAAGAAATTTTATTTGGGTTTACTATTGTACATCAATGTTTAAGAGAAATAACAGATCAGAATTAAATATAATCCAAACCAAATAAAGTACAGACTTTGCTCAAAGATTATGGGAGCAGAGATTGGAACTGTTTGAAGCAGAACATTAGGCAACACTCATGAGGCCATGCATTAGCACTAAAAATGAAAAGGCCTAGTATCTTTTAATTGATAATCATTCTAAGTGATAGCCCAGTCTATGAATAGCCAGTCCTAACGCTGAACTACACTGCATCTGAGTTCCACAAACCAAAAACACTATTTCTTTTTCATGCATCATGGGACACAGAGTCAGGCTATTATTCATTACCTGCTGAGTTATACTTCATCTCCAGGTGAATGGATACTGGTAGACCAAAGGCCTTTAGACAGGAAGTAATCCCCTATATAACCCCTCCCATACAGGAAGCACTATTGCTTTTTACCAGTGTCTGCAAGGTGGATGGCACAGTTTGTTTGAGCTCTCTGAACTCCAGGTCTCTAGTCCCACTAACGGTTCCAAAAATGAATCAAAGGATTGACCAATCGGATCCATTTGACACAGGCTTTTATACTTAGATAAATGGTACCTGAGCCTCGCAAAGAAGACTTAAGATCCTGCAAGGTTTTGCCTATAATGTGGCCTCTGGACCCTGGACCCTGCGGAGTGGAAATCTTGGACACTACAGCGCTAAGGCATTTCCTGCAGGATGCTGTAGAGGTCCATGGCAGTGGAGCCTAAACAAGAAAGGGTACCCAGTCCTTGAAGGTCCAAGTGACAGGAACCCGTCATGAAGGGTGAGGATTGGGCCCTTAGTTTCTAAGTGGCCCTGCGCCTGGACGGGTAAGTGAAACCCCTTTATTTTATTATTGTGGGGTGTCCCAGTGATTGTAACAATCAGTCAAGCTAGCTAAAGGGTGGACACCTGTGTGAGGTCACCATACGGGGGAGTTCTAGGCTAGCTGTGGGTGTTTGCAAAGTGTACCCTTTTTGCTTGTGTCTGGCTATTTTTTACCTGTACGATGGCGCACTACGGTGCACCGCTTTGCCTTGGTTCGCCATGGCGCACATGCGTTCGCAAGAGCACCACTGGGCTCAGCAGTTAATGTTTGTTTGGCGACCATGGCGCACGCGAATTCGCTGCACATGCGCCGTAGCCTTTATCTGGGCGCACGAAGATTTGCATCGTACGCAAATACAGTCGTGTCCACTCGCCGGGAGCCCGCACGCATAGAACGTTCTGGCGCACAACCAGCTTATTTAAGCTGTGTATGCTAAGCATGTGGTGCTTCAAGAAGGCAGCTGTGGGACACAGAGAAGGCTCTGAACAGACACTTGCAGTGGTTCATTTCTCCTTACCCGGGTCACGTGAGTCAACAGACACACCGTATTTGCGCAGCGGTCTTACAAGCGCACTTTTTTTGGAAAAAATTCACTTTTTTGAATAAAAAAATAAAACGGCAGTAAAGTTAGCCCAATTTTTTTTTTTTATATTGTGAAAGATAATGTTATGCAGAGTAAATTGATACCCAACATGTCATGCTTCAAAATTGCACCCGCTTTTACCCTCAAAAATCTACATAGGCGACTTTTAAAAAAATTCTACAGGTTGCATGTTTTGAGTTACAGAGGAGGTCTAGGGCTAGAATTATTGCTCTCGCTCTAACGATTGCAGCGATACCTCATGTGTGGTTTAACCACCGTTTTCATATGTGGGCGCTACTCACGTATGCGTTCGCTTCTGCATGCGAGCTCGTCATAATGGGGTGTTTTAAAAAAAGTATTTATTTTTTTTTATTTTACTTGATTTTATTTATTTTTACACTGTTTTTTTTTAAATTTGGTCACTTTTATTCCTATTACAAGGGATGTAAACATCCCTTGTAATAGAAAAAAGCAGGTCTGAGATGTGAGATCTGGGGTCAAAAAGTCCTCAGATCTCATATTTGGACTTAAATGCCAACAGAAAAATGTGCCTTTAAGATGTATGGGCGGAAGTGACGTTTTGACGTTGCTTTCGCCCTGCTATGGTATGGAGACAGCCATCTTCCCCTCACTCATCTCCATACCCAGCAAGGGGACAGGCGCGATCGCCTCCGCCGCTGCTGACGGCTCCGGTAAGCGGCGGAGGGCACCGAATCGCGGCGGGAGAGGGGGCCCCTCTCCCGCCACCAATAAAAGTGATCTCGCAGTGAATCCGCTGCAGAGACCACTTTTATCTTGTAGCCGGCCAAACACGGGGATACCGGGGTTATGGCAGCTAGGTGCTGCCATAACAAAGATATCCGTCCCCAAAGTAGGGACGTACATCGGCATGCGGCGGTCAGCAAGTGGTTAACTACACCCAAGTACCCTTTGTTTGCGGCATTGAATGTCTTCCAAAAAGAGGAGTGAGACTAATGCCACAGGGAAGGGCACATCTACATCATCAGTAGTTCCTGATGAACCTAGTCGTATCCCTAGTGTTGTATCCCCTGAAAGACCATAGGCTCCCAGGCAATCTGAGCCTATCTGGTATTGTGCCTACAGTCAACGCTGCTGCTTCACCCTTTATCACTAAGGATGAACTGTCCTCAGCCCTAGCCGGGTTAGAGCACAGGATTGCCTCCATCCCGCAGGGTGGCAGGAAGCATGACAGATCCCGCTCCCCGGAGTCTCCTCGTCTGAAGCAGGAATGGGTTGAGGATGGGGAAGAGCTTAAAGCTCAAGATTCGGTGGAGTGCCGGAAGATGAGTCTGCTTCCGAGCAATCTGGACAAGAAGATATCCACTCAATGTCTGCCTCTCAGTCGCAGAGGTTTTTGATCCTGACTCTGATCTAAATGGTTCCTTCTGCCTTTAAGATGCCTCTTGCAGAGGTGACTGAGCCTCCCTGGTCCTCTTTGGGATCTCTGAGACCTTTTCAGGTCGCACAGCCTTTCCCGCTACACTCCCTGTTGGAACAGGCGGTGCATGCTGATTGGGAACATCCTGACAGGACTCTTTAGCTCCTAAAAGGTTTTTCCTTTTATATCCCATGGATGAAAAGTTTGTTAAAAAATGGAGCATGCCAGTAGTAGATGCAGCAGTCTCTTCCTTAAACAAGAACTTAACTTGTCCGGTAGATAATGCACAGGGCTTGAAAGACCCTGTTGACAAGAAATTGGAGTTATTATTAAAGGCTTCCTTTTCTTTGGCCAGTTGAGCCATTCAGCCAGCTGTTGCAGCAATTGGTATTTGCCAGTCCGTAAAGGATCAAGTCAAATGGCCGGATAGGCTTAACCAGGGGAATGATCTGCCTGAAAGTAAGACCGATATTGCTCGAGCGCTGTGTTTTGCTGTTGATGCTTTAAAGGATTCAATACAGGAGGTTTCTCATCTGGCTCTCTTGACTGTACATATGCGCAGACTTTTATGGCTTAAGAACTGGTCAGCCGAGCTTCCTTGTAAAAAGTTATTGGCAGGTTTTCCGTTTCATGGGGAATGTTTATTCGATGATTACTTGGACAAATATATCCAAAAGATTTCCGCAGGGAAGAGTTCTCTATTTCCTGTGAAGAAAAGCACCAAACAGTCCTCGTATAAAAACTCAGGGACTGCTTCCTCAAATGTCTGTGTCAGGACGGTTCTGCCGCCAACAGGGTGCTAAGACCAGGGGCAAGCCGCAAGGCCAGGGCCAGAAAAAGCCCTGGGTCCAAAATTCTTCTAAACTCAGCACCAGCCCTTCCTTTTTAAGGGGACGCCCCCACATCGGGTGGGGGAAGGCTGCTGCACTTTGCGGACATTTGGAAGACAACAATTCAGGACGAGTGGGTCACCTCAATTATATCTCGCGGTTACAAGTTTGAGTTACGGGGGGGTGCCCCCTCAGAGGTTTCTAAGATCCAGCGTTCCCTCGGATCCTCCAAAAAAGAAATGTATTGCTTCAGGCACTACTTCATTTAGTGCATCTGATTGTAGAGGTTCCGGTATCCGAAAGGGGCACAGGGTTTTACTCAAACCTGTTTACGGTTCAGAAACCAAACTGGGACACAAGGCCCATTTTAGACCTAAGGTCCCTGAACAAGTATCTATTGATACAATCCTTTTGAATGGAGTCTGTCTGCTCAGTAGTAACCTCACTCCAGAGGGGAGACTTTTTAGCCTCCATCAATATAAAAGACGCATACTTACACGTACCTATCTCTTAGCCTCATCAGAGGTTCCTACGTTTTGCAATAGAGGAACGTCCTTTTCCATTTGTGGCTCTACCCTTCGGGCTTGCTACAGCTCCCCGGGGGTTCACGAAGGTCCTAGCACCAGTACTGGGTCTTTTAAGGCCCCAAGGGATCCTGGTGCTCGGGTATCTGGACGACCTGCTCAGAGATCACTCAGTACAGGCTCTAGAACAGAGCATAATATACACAGCGAGGTATTTGAAAAGCTTAGGCTGGATCGTAAATACCGAAAAGTCAGCCTTGAGACCAGCTCAAAGTCTAAAATATTTAGGTCTGATTCTAAACACGGTCCAAGCAAGAGTATTTTTGCCACCCATAAGGATCTGTGCCCTGAAGGATCAGGTGCGTCAGATAAGGAGCACCAGGCAACCCTCTATTCGGCTCTGTATGAGTCTTCTAGGGAGGATGGTATCCTCTGAGTCAGTGCCCTTTGCCCAGTTCCATTCCAGGCCTTTACAACCAGATATCTTGTTGGCTTGGAACAGAGGAAGAAAAGCCCTGGATTATCCAATGTGCTTATCTCCTTAGGCATGCTTAAGCCTAAACTGGTGGTTGCAGGATCAGAACCTGCAAAAGGGAAAATCCTTTCTCCCGGTAACTTGGAGAGTACTGACTAAGATGCCAGTCTCGGGCTGGGGAGTGACCCTAGACGGGCTCACAGCCCAGGGGAAGATGGTCAGGCACAGAGCAGACCCTGCCCATCAACATCCTAGTATTACAGGTAGTACATGTGGCCCTACAATCCTGGACGGTGGAGCTTCAGGACTGCTCCATCAGGGTTCAGCCCGACAATGCCATGGCAGTGGCCTATATAAACCACCAAGGCGGTACCAGGAGTCGTTCAGCTCTGAAAGAGGTGAACTACATACTAGCCTTGGCAGAGGGACATGTGCCAATAATATCGGCAATCCATATCCCGGAAGTAGAGAACTGAAAGGCAGATTATCTCAGCGGCCAGCAGATCTGCCCGGGGGAGTGGTCCCTACACTTATAAACAAGGCCAAGGATAGATCGAAGGAAAAAAACAAGCTTAACTTACGAGCTACAGCAGTTTGTGTCTTGAACAAGAGATCCTCTGGCAATTGGAGCAGATACTCTGATTGTTCCATGGAGCCAGTACTCCCTGGTTTATGCTCTCCCTCTGATCCCTCTCCTTCCACTTTTTGTTGCGCAGGATTCGGAGAGAGGGGATTCCAGACATTCTGGTGGCACCAGCCTGGCCCAGAAGGCCCTGGTTTCCGGAGATTGTGAGATTGACAATAGACGGGCCATGGACGCTTCCACGTCGCCCCGATCTACTGTCTCAAGGTCCTATATTTCACCTCAATTCACAGTCTCTAAATTTGACGGCATGGCTATTGAAGCCAGGGTGTTAAAGGGCCGTGGCATCTCGGGACCAGTGGTGTCTACTCTAGTGAATGCTAGAAAAGCTATCACTAGGAAGATTTATCACAAGGTGTGGAAGACTTATATTGCTTGGTGTGAAGCCAGAAAATGACATCCTTGGAAATATGTGATTGGAAGAATTCTCTCTTTTCTACAGTCAGCTGTGGAAATCAAATTGGCTTTGAGTACAATCAGAGGTCAGGTTTCGGCCCTATCATTATTCTTCCAAAGGCCTTTAGCCTCCCATTCACTGATCCAAACTGCTATGCAAGGAGCAACTTGCTTGCTTCCCCCCATTAGGTCACCAGTGTGTCCTTGGGAGTTGAACTTGGTGCTGTCTGTGTTACAGAAATAACCATTTGAACCTATTAAGGAAATTCCATTAGACTTACTGTCACGCAAGCAAGTCTTCCTAATGGCTATCACCTCGGCTAGAAGGGTGTCGGAGTTGGTGGCCCTTTCATGCAGGGAACCGTACTTGATCCTTCACCATGACATGACGTTGTCCGGGCAGTCAAGGTTTATATGTCTAGATCTGCGAAGATCCGAGGATCAGACTTTTTGTTTTTTTTTTTGTTTTTTTTTGTTTTTTTTGTTTTACCAAAAGGACCCAAGAAGGGGCAGGCAGCTTCCAAAGCTTCCATTGCCAATTGGGTCCATCAGTTGGTCATTCAGGCCTACAGTCTGAAACATAAAGCTCCTCCCTTTAGGGTTAGAGCTTATTCTACCAGGGGTGTAGGAACCTCCTGGGCTTTTCGCCATCAGGTATCTATGGCTCAGATTTGTACTGTACAACTGAAGTGCTTCCTGTTTGGGAGGGGTTATATAGGGGATCACTTCCTGTCTAAAGACCTTTGGTCTACCAGTGTCCATTCACCTGGAGATGAAGTATAACCCAACAGGTAATAAATTTTAGCCTGACTCTGTGTCCCATGATGTACTCAAAGAAAAGGATTTTACAGGTAAGTATGACGTAAAAATCCTATTTTCATTCATTTTTAATATTCACAGCAAACTCCCCCCCCCCCCCCCCCCTCCCCAATCCATCCATGTCTCCATGCTTTATTTTGCTGAGATAACACCTCACATTTCTTGATGTGGCCAGCTTAAGTAAGGGCAGATGATTCATGTAGCATTTACTTCCTGGAATCTATCTGCCCTTAGCGCATGCATGCAGGCAGGAGGGTGTGCTTATCTGAGAAAGACAGTCCTCCCTCCTGGGATGTATGACATTTGACTAGGCATGAAATCCAGGAAGTAACTGAAGAAATGTAAAATAATAAAAAGTGAAAACCCATAAATATGATATACCTTCCTATCTATTTAATAATGCTAGCAGCATAAGGAATACACATAACCAGTGTTAATGGAGAGAGTGAAGTTCCACTTTAATGTGGGTGTTGTGGTGACCATTAATAGTATGATCATCACAAAGGATGCTCCCAATTCAAACATCGCACTGGGTCTTTCCTGACCTCCTTAAGAGGTAGTCTTGTGCTCTTTCAGCCATCATGGGTTCTAATTCCATTTGCCAATATTGTAATTTGATGAAAAAACTCTCAAGGGTGAAAAGCACCATGCTTTCACTGCTGTTGTTGGTTAAGTATCACAGTAGATCCTCACGCTTCAATCGTTCATCTGAGGAAGAGCATATATCTTCTTGTAACTTGTTCACGTGGAAATATATGCCCACCTAGATGTTAGTGGGAAACTTTAAATCCAGAATGAGTATTTGTCAGGTTGAATTAAAGTATATGTGAGACCTTATCTTGTAAAACAAGCATTCAGTTTAAAATTAAAATGCAAGGCAGACATTTGTGTATATTGGCGGGGGTGTGTGTCTGCAGGAGGCAGAGAGAGTGCAATCCACTGACTTTCCCAGTGAAAAGCCGGAGGAGGGGGTGCCTCGTGTCAGCACAAGTCTGATCATTGGCGAACAGGCAACCTGTTCTCCCAGCACAGTCATAAAACTGACAACGCTGAGCTGGATGTGCTTTTATGCCTAATGTGGTCAGCTTGAAATAAGGAAAGCAGAAGGACTGGCAGAATCGCCAGGTATTTCAACCAAAGAAAAAAATACAAAAAGAGCTGGATACTTTTTAGCACAATTACATGGAGAATTGCCAGCAATATGAAATGTTGGGGTACCATACACTTTAAGACTAACCATTTAGGTACATCAGGTCACTGGCAACCCCATCTAAAGGTAAACTTATCATTTGGATCCAGGAGATAAACAGTAAAAATACAACATGGCAGCTAAAAGCTGAGACATTGACCTCTACGTTTACACTGACAACCCCAAACTCAATTCATTACATTGTTGGCCTTTAATGTTCTAGCTGAAATATTAATTATATGCCGAGATTGACTAGTATGAATTTACACCCTTATGTGGTGGTTAAGGATATTATGTTAAAAGCGAAAGCAAGGATTAGTAATTGCTGGTCGTCATCTTTTGTAGTGTCAAGGAACAGGTGCTGTGCAGCACAGGCTTGGGATTTTAGGGAAACCTAACCTTACTTTTTTACACTTGTCTAAGCCCCAAGGACTAAAATGTGAAGACAAATCCACTTCAAAAAGCCTTTTTTTTTTCTTTAATAAAATGGGTTAATATCTTGCATTATCCTTGGTGGGGTTTGACAGCTCAAATTCCCTAAAAGTCTTTGTCCCCTGACCAGTCTAATTGTTTTCCTCTCTCTCCCAGGGATAATGTGTGCTGTGTTTAACCTTTCCATACCAGTGAACATTGCAATCTAAACAATTATTCTGTCAAACAGTGGGTCTTCTATACAGAAGTGGACATTTCATTTTCTATTTTAACTTTTCTCTTTTTAGAAAAAGTAAGAGAAATCCAGGAAAAACTTGAAGCATTTATTGAAGCCCTTCATCAAGAGAAGTAGCCCAAGTATGTCATTTTCCTGTTTACTTCTGTTCAGTGTTTTTACATTTTTGATGTCCTTCTTTGTTTTTCCCTATTTACTAAAAACTGTCTCCTCATCGTTGGCAACTGTGTTAATTATGGACAATTCATCAGGTGGCTTCAGAAAATCACTTGGTCCTGAGTAATTACTGGCACTTAGGATGCTATTCCAGATGCCTCAGAGTACAGCTGTGATTTTATGTGGTCAAGGAACGATAATCATAGTCAATGTAGGATTAAGGGCTCATTTACACTTGTGTGTTTTCAGAGTTTTACAGTGCATCTGCAAAATGCATGAAAAATAGTCCCCTTTAAATCATATGAAACTGTTCACATCCGTGCACTGCATTTTTGGGTTATGCGCTGCGCTTTTAAATAGTCCTGCTTATTGCATCTGCAGTGTGTTTTTCTTAGAGAGGAAGTAAACCCTGATGGGTTTTACTTCCTCTTTATTCCCCTGCATCGCATACTAGCCCATTATGTGGCACTTACCTGCAAACGAAGCCCACAAAGTCTGCGCTAGTGGAAGCATTCATCTTCGCCACTCTGCCTTCCGGGGCTGCGGACTCCGCCTCCTTTGACTGGCCAGAGCCTCGCATGCACGTGGGAGCTGCCAGTCAAGGCACACGCTGGGGAAGAAACTGCACGGAGGGCCGTTTCTTCACTGCGCATGTGCTGATGACCTCATCGGTGCACTACAAGGTAAATATCTCCTAAACTGCGCATGTTTAGGAGATACTTTCAGTACATATAGGTAAGCCTTATTATAGGCTTAACTATATGTAAAAATGTCTCAGGGGGGTTTACAACCACTTTAAAAATTCACCTTCTTTTGTAGTTAAAAGCTCAACATTTTTATTCGTGCTTTTTTTTTTTCAATTTTTCTAGGAGACCGAGGGAGTAAAATGCATGTAGTATTGCAGTATATGTATATACTGTAATTTAAATTACTGTTTTTGTAACTCCTGGCATATATGAAAATCAATGTATGTATCAAATTGTACGTAAAGGCATTTTTTGTTTTAGATAAAGTAGGGTAGGGGTTATATTTTTTTTGTTCAAGTTTTTATAGCTGCCTGTCCCTGCTGGGGAGATTTACCTCTACTGGGGAAAATTACCTTTCCTTTGTTCCAGTCACTGAGACAGAAATTGAGATGAAATGTCACTAGAGCAAGAGGTGAGGAGAAATTCTTAAATTAACTAAGACAGAAATTTCCTGTTGTGTCTCTAGGGCAGGAAGTGGAAGAAATCTCTCATGCAAGGCACAGTGTGGCAGAAAAAAAAATGGGGAAATAAAAAATAATAAACTTTGGCATAGGTACATGAATCATCATTGACAGTGGCATTTTGTATTTCCCCTAAAGGGTAACCACGTTTTAGAAAAATATTTTTAGCAAATAATAAGAAAATATATATAGCATATACAATTGCGACACAAGTGATATTGCAATTGAATATTTTTGAAATGACCTTTCCTTTTCAATCTGCAGCTCAGTAATTATATGTAAAATGCAATGCAATATGGCTACCTTGAGGCATTATGTACACAGATGGTGTACAGAACGCCCTCCAGATAGGTAATTTCCTGCTTGAGTGATTGGCTTACTGATTTTTCCAGAAGTCTTCACTAAGATAAAAATCAGATTTTGAGCATCCCATGCAACAAAAATGTAATTTTTGGTCAGATACTTTCAAAGGGAAATCACATCTAAAGGAATACAGACCCTGCCACTTTCCTCATTAGAGCCCTGCAGGTGCACAGCTGATTGATAATTATGAAACCACTCCCAATAGACTCACTTTCCCAAATGGATACAGACAAACACACAGGGATTTCTTCAGAATAACAAAAGGTAGGAATCTGCAACAAAGTTTGTTAAAATCCTTGCAATGTACATAGATCACCCAGGGGAGAATGTTGTTGTTTGTTTTTTTTTTTTGTTTTTTTTTCTCAACAAAAGTGGAGTTACTTTTTAAACAATTAGTGTTGTATTTCTTTGCACACTGCTGTCAACCTAACACTACCATTTTTACAGGAAATACCTCATTAGTCAGAGGTTGAGTCCTCCATTGCATCCTCGCTGGGAGAGACCCAGGATCTGGCTGTACTCTCTGGCACAAGTGATTGGATTTTGAAGCATGCTTAAAACTATTACAAATCCTTTGGCATCTAAACAGCTCATGTGTAATTAGCATTTTGCCTGAAATTCAGCTTGAATATTTATTGACATAAAATAACATATGTGCTTTAAATAGATTAGATTTATAACAGGCAGTTGTTGTTCTAACACTTTTAATGGCATTCTGTGAAATGTTTTACTTTATAGGCAATTCTTTAAGAGTGGAGAAAGCAAACTGGTGTATGAATTCTACAGTCAGTGAAGAAATGAAGCTATCTTCTGTGTAATACACAAGGAAGAAAAGCCCTGGTATGAGGCTTTGATTCCCCGATGGCTATATGAAGAACTGATGAATATTTGTAACACTCTCCAGTGAAGGGTTGCCTACATGTTGTTGCTGTCCTGTGTTTGTGCTGTACATTGATCACAGTTGTCAGCTTCTTTTTACTTGATCTGATAATTTGGGGCATGATATGTCATTTTAGCATCTGTATATAAATCCTTAGCACTTTTTCCATTTAATTTCTCCTTATATGGAAGTATTGAAGACTGCATGTGTATAATGTTTGTATGTGTTCTCAATAATGGCATAAGATATATGAAATGAAATAAGAAAAAGAGCAGTTAAATCCCAATCAGCACAATGTAGTTTCATCAGTTGGCCTTTTGTCCTGGAAAGCCTTGTGCCAAGTGTAAAATTGTAGTATATCATTTATTTATTGAGCACCAAACTTAACCTGGCTATACATTAGTAGAGTTTCAAATAAATGTTCGTATGAAAGTTCTTTGTACGTTTAATGACTGGATAACTAATTTGAAAGTACTTCAAAATGTAGTTTCCTTTTAACATTCGATTTTGAAATGAATGTGATTTCCTGAACAAAAACACATTCACTGGTAGAAATTTGTTTGAGAAAACATCTTCACCCTACTCCTTCAAATTTTCTCATTATTGTGGTCGAAATATGAACGTGGATTTGAACCCACTAACAATTTAGAAAGTTAGAGGAATGTTCTTAAAACAAAAAATTGTGAACTAAATTCTACTAGCTTATAGCCAGCTTTTCCTTCCCTTCACTTATTATATCTAAAAACAAAGTTGACTAAGGAAGAAGTTTGAAATGATTACATCAAAGTTGTGTCCTAGTTTTTGTAGAAAGCACGTAGTGGCCTAGTGAGGGAGTTTTTCTGTATTGTGCATTACACACATATTTGCACTAAAATTGTAAAGTTGTAATAAGTTTCAAAAACCTTTAAAAATAAGGCACCAAATCTTCACATTATGTGATTATAGTGAAGTTGGTGTCACTGTAAAGATGTTAGGAGATTGTGCTAACAAGAACATTTCTTGTAGCCCATAGAAACCAATCAAATTCCTTCTTGCATTTTAAACTTTGCACTACATTAATGGTGGTCGAAAGCTTATTGGTTGTGATCGGCAACAAGAATGCACCCATAAGAATATTTCTTGGTTCCTATAGTAACCAATCATGTTTCAGCTATCACTTCTGAAGAGCAGAGTTTAAAATGATAATACCCAAACGCAGCAGTTTTATGTTGACCATAGATACGTTGAGATTTTAAATAAAAGAGCACTTGTCATCAGGCCATTTAGGCAGGGATATATTCCCAAATGAATTAAATTTTTTTTATATTGTCACATGGTTTACCAGGCAAGCCCATTTTCTAATTTCTTGCATTTTCTTCTTATAAATACAAGCTCAGTGAAAGAATTATACTTGTAACTGTATCAATCCTCATTTATGCACTTTTTTCAGTGTCCTCAAGCACTTCCACTGCTGAAAGATTTCTTCCACCAGTGCAAATCTATTTTGTTTCCTTCAGAAATCCTTGTTTTCATTAATACTACAAACGTTTCTTAGGTCTTCATAGCAATGGCAGTAAAAATGTCCTTTCATTAAAGTGTCTGAATGATGAGCTCTTGGCTATATTCTTCTTCACTTTGGCTAGGCATAGATGGAAATTCAGCCAGTTCAGCAGGGACTGGCCGGATTCCACTCTGTGTGCGACTCTCCCAACAGAAGTCCATCATTAGATCGATGTCTGCCAAACGAGCACGCTGGAAAACATTTGTCTATCAGCAGCTGCAGCCACTAAGCACTGTATTTTGACAGCAGTGGGAGCGGCTTTCTGAACAAAATGTCCCGGCAGGGGTGACAAGATGGAAGGAGTAATCCTTAGACTTTCTTTCTTTAGATCTTTGTTTCCAATGGGGGAGTGAGCGAAAAGTCAAATTGACTACTGTAGACATAATAATAATAAATAAGACCAGTCTCTAACATCACTGCTTGTCACAACTGAACAACTATATTCTTATATATGGGCTATTATTACCTAATGAACTCAAAATGGGATAGCATAATATAGTCTCATAAATGCATATATTATATACTGATAGCTCCTTAAAAGCAGCAATGACGTTTTGTGAGTAATTCCCAGAAATATGTATATCTTTCTCGTCATTGAGGTACACAGAGTCATTAACCTTTGAGTTATACTGCTGCCTACAGGCGGATTGGACACTGGCAAAATAAAATAAAAAATAGGCCAGGTTAGGATAACCACCTCCTACTACCAGCTTTACTCAGATTTTCCTAGTGTCCTAGCAGGTTTAATGTATTTTCCTTAGATCCGCTAACTCTAACTTAATTTTGCTGGCACTATGAATTTATTCTTTATTCAATCTCTACATCATTATTAGAGTTGATTGCTATGTTGTAGCTATCTGGCACAGCCATCCCCAGACTAACTTTTGCAGTGCCATGTCTGGACACTGCTAGAGAGTGGCCCTTCGAGCCCTTGGTTTTGTGTAAGGCGCTTTCCAGAACCTGTTCTGGTCCGCACAGACCTTAGACCAGACTATAATGTTGTTCCAAGATTTGTGGCTGGTGAAAGGATGACATTTCAGCTGTGTTCGTTGAATGTGTTAATTTAAACATTTTCAAGTGAATCCTCTGCTTGTAGGATACACAGATTTTGTGTATTCTGCTGCACATTAAATATTCGTTTTCAACATGTGAAATATGACTTGGATATAATTGATGTCTATTTTAATTTATGAAAATATTTCAATGAACTTTAGAGGTTTTTACACTTAATATAATATTCTGGTGTGTTTTTCAGCTATATACTGGTAAATACCACAGAAAACAAAATGCTTAATTTGACTTTTCAGAATTCCTAAAGGATACAGTTCTTTTTCAAACATGTAAATGAATAAAAAGGCAAAACAGCATATTGAAATCTCTTTAAGCATTGTGGTATTTTATTTTATTATAGTTCTGGCTAAGTGTATTTTTGCATGGAACAGAACCAAACTATCTTTTTTACTTTTGTATCCATCACTTGGCCTGTGTCTTGTGGGCTAAACAATAGTTCCCAGTATTAAAGCCAACCCGTACCAGAACTGAGATCAACCCAAAATATGACTGTTACTGCTGCTTTTATTGTATATCTCTAGTGCACAAAAAAAAAAAAAAAACTAGGACCCCCATCCTTGGAGTTAGTAGGCAGTATAAGGTTATGTTGTCAACAAAAAAAGCATACTTTTTTTGATAACACTGCAGAAGGCCCCTGGTGTTCCTATGCAAATACCAATTTTCTGAAAGTTGATATTTGCATTGGCTCCAAAACACCCTCAATATGATGCAGGCCTAGTGATGGGTTTGCTTCTGGACTGGGCACTGCATTCTGGGAAAACAGGGGAGCAGATGCTCTCCAGAAGTCAGAATATTTAAAAGCTCTGGTTCAAGGTAAGGTATCTACGATGCCTGCTTAATACTTTTTTTTTTCCCCTACATTGCAGATGCTTTTTAAATACCACTACATGTCGTACTCTTTTGCAGATATCATTTTGTTCAGTTTTCTTCTCAAGTGCTTTATTGAAATCATTTTTTGGGGGAAACCACATTTACCCATTAAAATTGTTTATGAAAGGTCACAGGTAATAATACCCTGTTATACCTTTGTAATGTGCCGCATTCTTGAACAGACCATTTTTGGATAAAAAGTTGAAGAGTATATATACCTTACCTCTAAATCTGGCTATACAGGTAACCGTATGTCCACATTCAGATTTGTTCTATTTGAGCATATTTTTCATATACCAAGACACATTCGGAACACCAGCAGCAAGGTAATAGAAATCTGCTAGTCACACTCATACCAGTTAACATGTGACTGTAATATGTAAACATCATAAGGTGTTCGTGTTCCAGTATATGTTCTGAATATATTAGCAAGTACGATATCAGATTTGCTCACTTGTTTGGTTGTCAAAATCACACTGTATCTGTCTACAGTACTATAAAAAGCAGACTTTAAAATCTGTTTAAAAAGGGATGATTGATGAAAAAAACAAACGTTCCTCCAAAGCTGCCTCTGGATATCAGTCACGTGTAGGGTGCCTTGTACTAAGCTCTGTAAAAATATCCTGGTTTCACCCAGTCTGGAATACTTGCCTAGTACTAAAAACATTTGTCTCTCATAACTGGTGTGTATGCAGCATGATGTGTTAAGGGATCCCAGGTATTTATTAAATGCTATACTGTAAGTGGTCTGAGTGAAAATAAAACACCATTTTGACAGTTCTTTTTTTCCTGCTTCTTCTATTTTAATCTCGGTTTCAGGAAATTGCATGACTCAGACTTTACTGAACACATTTCAGTCCCAAACCCTGTTAAAATGTTTATTATTGTTAGCGTAACCACTTTTAAGCCAGCTGTCAGTACTCTACCTAGAAAACTCTGGTACATATGGGATTAGAGCATGTGATCTGTTTTCTGGCTTTGCCCTTGATGAAGTGTGGTTACACACAATCAGTAGGGTGCTATACCCGCTTTTGGCTCTGTATGTGCTGTTTCCAATAAAGGATTTAGTGTGCAGCAAAACCATGGCTGCGTGAAATTCTTTGTTTCTCCTGTGGTGCTGATGGTAAGCAGTGGTTTCTTTTTTTGTTTTTATGGCTTATAGTTAATCGAAACTGATGGCAACCTACACCCCATAATGGCATGGAATAGGTTAAAGGGCAACAGCACCCTATTGTAAGACAGTTGACTTTCATAGTTGTAGAGTCTTAACCTTGTCATTTCAGGAGGCACTTGATAACTTTCACAAGATAACATTAGTTTACATGGATCTTCTTCTTTTTTTTCCTCCATGTTTTAACAAAGAATGTTAATTCCCCCCCCCCCCCCCCCCCCCCATTCCAAATGTTAAAGGGAAACTCCAGAAAGATATGTTGAATTCATATTTGTTATATTTGGTGCATTTTTTTAAAAAAGATTTTATGTGATGTGTGTGGGAAATCACCCATCATATGCAGCCGTTAGACACAACAAGTGTAGAAGCATCTTTAAGAGAGGACCAGTCAAGATCTCACTAGCCTGTAAACTAGAGCAGGGGTCGTTAACCTTTCGGAGGTTGAGATCTACCTGGACAAGATGTAAGAAATTAAAGATCCCCGACTGGGAGGAGGGGTTTGGGGTGTTGTCGTTACTCTTTAAAAGAAATAAAGCATTCAATAAAAACACATAGTGTGTCACAGTAGTGTCTTCTGCCCCACCTCAAATTACTCATCCTCTGCCACCCCCCCTCCCCCACAGTGGTGTCCTCTGCTCTTTTCACATCACCCCCAGTACAATATATATATATATATATGCCTCCCCACTGTAGGGTCCTCTGCCACCCCCCCCACACACACACACAGCAGTGTCTTCTGACCCCTCCAGCAGTAGTGTCCTGTGGTGCCTCCCCATAGCAGTGTCCTCTGTGGCCCCCTACCCCCCCCACGATAGTTTCATCTGCCACCCTATAGCAGTGTCCTCTGCACGCGCCCCCCCATAGCAGTGTCCTCTGCTACCCCCCCAATAGCAGTTTACCCTCCTCTGCCCCACCCCCCCTGAATAGCACTATCCTCTGCTCCCCCCCCTCAGTAGTGCCTTCTCACCCCCAACACACCGCTGTAGGGTAGCTCTCTCCTACCTTACAGCGCTTGCACATCACAGAGGAGTAAGATGCAGCACGGTGCTGAATGGAGGAAGGGATCGGGAGCTGCTTTAGTTAACTTTTTATGTTAACAAGCTGATGGTTGGTTGCTAGGACCACCTAGCAACCAATCACCTGCTAGTTAACCTGTAAAGTTAACTAAAGCAGCTCCTGGTCCCGCCCTCCATCCAGCATGGTTTTGCCTCTCTGGTAGAAAAAGGGGAGCAACACCAGCGGAGCCCGGGGGAAGCATCGGCACAGCCCTGATCGTAATCTACTTGTTGGCTTCCCACGATCGACGGGTAGATCGCGATCAATGGATTGCCGACCCTGTCTGTAGAGTATCCAGTGCACTATGTAGTCAGGTAAAGCCTAGCCTTTCTTTTTGCATCACTTTGCCCAGAAAGCTGGCAAGAAGAATCTAGGACATGTATTTGCAACTTGGGAATAGTCAGCCTTGTTCTCAAACTGTTAGGATGAATACCACCAACATGTAATTCTCACTAGCCAAAAATTTTTATTTTCATATTTTTTTTTTTATATCTAAATAATTTTGATGTGTGGTTAGCTAGGTGACTAAGCTCAGTGAGCACAGCAAAGTTTTAAATTTAGAACCACTTTAACTCCATGGGTTGATTATCTGTCACTGCCCATACAGCTGGTACAGCAGTCCGGGGATTTGAAAGCCCCACTCTTCTACTCTTTCCCTCAGGCTTCCAGGATGGGTCAGAGCAATTCTGATTGGTCAAAGTAGTCATGTGCTGCTCTGAGTTGATTTGATTGGTCCCAAAAGTCCTAGGGAAATTCGGGGAAAAAAGAACGGGGCTTTCAAATACCCTGGATTGCTGCACTGGCTGCGTGCGCAGTGATGGCTAATCAGCCACAGAGGTAAGCACAGTGGAGACCAAGGGGGTAGGAAGGGTGTAGCTTGTTTTCACCTTTTCATTTTTTGTTGAAAAGTGAACTTTAACTTCTTTTTAAACTAATTTAAATATATCCTTTAGCATATTTTAAGCTGACATTTGCTGTCTAGTGTATTGAAATCGGAAAACTCAATAAAACTTTTGTGAAATATATGCTTCAATAGCTGTAAAGGATGTAAATCCACTTGGTGCTTACCTAATCTCTTCGTAAACCCAGTTATTTCTTTGTAAAAGTAGCAATGACATCACTACTTTGCTGCACATAACCAGTATAGAAGCAGAGCTGTGGGTGGAACTTTTGGGTTTAATATTGCTTTAACTAATAGTATACATGTTGCTTGTACAGTACAGTAGTAGAGTTCAGCTTTAACCAGTTTCTCTAAAGGTGTTGGGACCAGGATTGCCAACCGTCAGTAAAATCACGGACAGTTTGTAAAATCCATAATGTTTACATCTGTCCATCAATGTCCATTGCAGTCTGCATGTCTGTGACAGACATTTACAGACAGATGTAAAAATCACAGATTTTACAAACTGTGAATTTACTGATGGTTGGCAACCCTGTTTGGGCCTTGATCATTAGTTTCTAAAAGATTGGTGGAATATGATTACAGTATTTGAATAAACTAGTCTGAAATATGCTTTAGTGTGCTTTGCATGTACTGATGTGTTGTCATCGGTCCCTTTCCATTTTCACACATGCATTCTACATTGCTCATGACACACAATATAGTTTATATGATGCATTTCTATATTGGGCAGTGAACTGTAGAAGCCAATTGAATTATGACTGAATTTGTAAAATTGTAACTAATTGTAAAGCCCTCTTATACTTCCCTCTGCAGACTGTTTAATACCACTCAAAATGACAGAAATACAACTTCTGATAGTGTTCAGTCTTCATCAGAAGCCTGTTAATCTGGCAGCATGTATTTGGAAAGGAGCATTTGGTAAGGTTGGGCTGAGGCTCATTAACCCTGGCAGGCACCAATTCTGGTTTGTAATCAATTTGTGTATATATTCACAAATAAATTCATTTGTTAGTGGGAAGTATTAGCTACTATCGCCTGAGAACCACTGCACTGGCATAGAACAGGCTATTTTATAACAAATTCACAGCCACTTTGTTTTCCAAGAAAGGAATGTTGGAATTTCTGCATTAAATCTTTAATCATACATCAAAGACCATTAAACATGTATATTGTTTCTATGGCGAAACACATTTCTGAGTCATTCTGAGATGCTAATGTTCACCTAATCCTCAAACCTTTTGTCTCAGGCTGTCTTGAAAGACTTTCCCCATGTGCAAAACATCGATAGACATGAACATATATATAGAAAATCAATCTACATGGTCACATTTAGGAATATATGTTCTAAAGAATAACAGGTGCATCGAAACCTAATAATAAATGAAAAGCCCAGTACATGCCTGTGGTGACTGCATGATTATATAGTCACACTTTGATTAATTATTTTGTATTTGCTACGTGATGTTTCTGCTTTCTGATCTAAGCTTGGTTATAGAAAGCAGATGGCAATTTAGTGGTGCTTTGATTCACCTGTCTAGGATAACTAGTATTACCCCAATGAAATTTCACATCTCCATGTTCTTCACTGGATAACTCGATAAACTACCTATGAACAGGAAAAGATTTTGGTGTGTTTCAGGCAAATTCGATTTTTTTTTTTCTGTAGGAGCAAATTTTATTTCTTTGCCATACTTGAATAGTTGTTCTGTACAGGGACTGGTTTCAGTCTCTGCCTACCTCACTGTGCTGCTGTTTCCAGAATCACTGTTTACTGCTTCTGAACTAGTGTATATGGTGTTGGCTGTACATATTGCCATGTTATAAATGCATAATGCACACTTTAGAATGGCTAGAATAAATAGGCAGTATGTCCTTTTTAAGTAGCTAGTTGCTTTCTGACCCTGATTAGTATGTTTGTAAGTCTGTGAATTAAGCTGGCTCCACACAGCTTGAAGTTCAGCAAGTTCCTGTAAATCAGTAAAAAAATTTGAGCCATGGATGGCCCTGCCAACGACATCCAGCTCAACAAACTTCATTGGAGGAATCATAGGAGCTGAGCGGTAAAATGTCGACTAAACAGTGACTGCGGCTAGCAATGTTCAGGCTGAATGAGAGAAATATTTAGACGTATGTCTGCCTTTTTAGGCCCTTTTCACAAGAAGGGTTCGCCTAGGTCCGCCTGTCAATTTTTCAGGCTGACCTGATTTGGATAGCCCATTTACCCAAAAATAACAGAAGGGGTTCTGTCGTCTAGGTAGATTGGATCAGAGGGCAGTCGGGTGTAAACAGACAGTGGAGTTCGTTTAATTCTGGCCTCCCATAGAGCAGACCAGGCTGTCTGTATCCGCTCTGCATAAACACAGATGTGTCATATACCTGATCTGCCCTGATCAGCAGTGGACCAGCAGACAGATCCTGATCTCAACAGAGTATGCCCTGTGTGAAAGTGGCCTTAGTATCGTAAGACCTTCTGTAGATGGTATAAATGTATATGTAAATGAAAACTTGGAAAGTTTCCCAGTCATTAATAAACCATTTAAAGTTTAAATGTTACTTTTACAGCCAAAGTAGAGTTTATTGTGTCAAGACTTTGTATGTTTTTCCACAAAAAAACTATATTCATCAGTTTTTTAATGTTTAAGTTTAGTTTCATTGATTAGGAGTCTTTACTACTGGAGGTAGAAACCACTCATAATCATAGATTTATTGTTTTTTTTTTTTCTAAATCCTCTTTCAGGGCAGCTTATAAGAGAGGCTTTGTCTACCAAAAACAGAAAACACAACACCGCATAGCAGGGGCGTTGCTAGGGGGTGGCTATTGGGGCTATAGCCCCGAATCTGGGGCCCATAGCCCTGAGTCTCTTGCTGCAGGGTCCCTGCTTAACCAGCGCTTCAATCACCCTGACACCATATAAACCATGGTGCCATGATGATTGAAGCGTCAACACCAGCTATTGCCCGCAAGATATGGCTTACCACCAGCGTGCCCCCCCCCCATGGGCCTGCACCTGCAAAAAGGTTGGTGATCACTGCTATGGGCTCTAGCCCCAGATCTTTTGCAGACCTAGCAACGCCCCTGCCACATCTAAAAGTAAAAAAATGCCTTAGTTATTCCAGTGTTTCTCAACCTTTTTTCAGTCAAGGCACCTTTTAAAATTCTCCACAATCTTGAGGCACTCCATTCTAAAATGTCAAAAACTAAACGTCTTACATAATGCAGTCACATCCACACACGTAGGACAGCCAACCTCGGAGGTTATTTATTTTTCCAAAGCAAATTTGCCTTTGCACACTGGTATTGACTAGTATTCCAATGTTTCTCTTCCGCCCCCCAGATTCCCACCTAATATGATCAGCATAGCTGATGAAGAGGGGCATAGGAGGATCAAACAAGGATGCTGTGCAGGTGCCCGATGTCCTCCTCATCAACCAATGACGTTAGTGGTTGTTAGGATGCCGACAGCTTGAAGGTTGTAATGATGCACAATGAAAACCTGTGGCTTTGTGTAATTAAAAGGTTGCTTGATCTACCCACTGGCTTATATACAATTTTTGTGCAATTTCCAGGCATTTTGCCAAGGCACCCCTAAAGAAATCTGAAGGCAGGCTGAGTTGGGCCAAGTTTTTCTTTAAGGCTTTGATCCAGCAGCTTATGCATGTTAAAATGGGCTTTTCAGAGTCATGTGGCCCTCATGTTTTTATGACCCAAAATGATTTTAGAATTATCCTACTGATTTCAGCAATTTCTATATTTTGGGTTTAACCTGCTTTTAGGAGATGCACCAACATTCACCATTATAAACAAATTAATTATGTTAAAGCATTGGATCAGCTCAATTCTTTGCCCATCAAGACAACTTTAATAGACTGTTCTTAAGATAACTATAATAATGGGCATTGCAGACTTTATTCTGAAAATGTTGGTTGCCTGGCTGTTGCACTGATCCGCCGTCAGTAATTTTGGAGTTTCTGACCCAGACAAATATGCAAATCAGGAAAGTCTGTATGAAGTCAGAAGCCCATATTTGTGTTCTTTTTTCCTCAGAATTCAGCCACGTAATCTTTTGAATTTTTTTAGGAAATGTTTTTTAATTCAATATGTTCCCTGTTTAGCTGGACACTCCGTAAATCAGCGATGGATGAGATAAGCATGTGTTTGTGTTCAGTTACACGAACTGGATCTCTATATAAGGGTCTGTTGTTTGTCAGATCAGTAATATCTTTGTGCTGTGTTGCTTGGAACACTTAATTAAATCCTTATGATATCCTTTTGATTGGAATGTACAAAGCTATTTAAGTAATTTTTTTCTGCCATGATTCATTTAAATATTGATTTGGAACAATTTCGGGTCATTTTACAACAAAAATGTGCTGACTTTTGTATTGTATAACTATCCCTTATTTTTAATGATTTATTAAAGCCCAACTCTAGCCCAAGTTTTTTTGCAGTTCACTTTTAAAGCAGTATTAAACCCAGAAACAAGCATTGATTATATTGCAGCTTGCCAATTCTTAGATGTGATGGCTGCATTAGTTTTCTTTTTTAGACTTTCTTCTCCTTTCATCTGGTGATCTGACCAGTATGTCTGTTGTCTTTTTTTAAAGAAGAAGCTCGCTTGCAGGGATATGACAAACCATTTACCACTGGCATGTGTGTTTACAATGATCAGCTTTTATTTGTGTAAAACCTTTATACCAGAAGTAACAAAACTGTTGCTGTAACTGCTTATAAAGTGTTAGCTGAAATTTGGCTTCAATTTGTGGGTGTGTCTAAATCTGCTGGTACCTCTAACACACCCCCAGACTGACAATGCTGCTCCCTGTGCTACCTTCATCCAGAGTGGAGGCATGCTAATACAGGAGGTGTGTTACTGGGCAGATCACCAGGGTAAAACAGTCTAAAAAAGAAAACTAATGCAGCCAGCACATCTAAAGATTGGTAAGCTGCAATATATTACATTTTTGGTTTTGGATTTAATACTGCTTTAAAGTATCCATCATTCTTCATACTTCTGCCTGTCCTGAAGCTGCCCACCATCATACCCCTATTGCTGTCTGTATTCCTATGGGGAAAACCAGCAATGATGGATCACTAATCCTCAAACTGACACCAATGATGGGTCACTATTCCTCCCACTGACACAAATGATGGGTCACTATTCCTTCCACTGACACAAATGATGGGACAATATTCCTCAAACTTACATTATGGGTCACTGTTCTTTTCACTGACACCAATGAAGTGCAACTATTCCTCCCACTGACACCAATGATGGGTCATTATTCTATCCACTGACACCAATGATGGGTTCCATTCTTCCTTCCACTGACACCAATGATGGGTTACTATTCCTCTCACTGACACCAATGTTGGCTCACTATTATTTCCACTGACACCAAAAATAGGGATTATTCCTTCCACTGACACCAACAATGGAGTACTATTCCTCCCACTGATACCAATGATGGATCCCCACTATTCCTTCCACTGACTCCAATGATGGGTCACTATTCCTTCCACTGACACCAATGATGTGTCACTATTCCTTCCACTGACACCAATGATGGGTTACTATTCCTCTCACTGACACCAATGTTGGCTCACTATTATTTCCACTGACACCAAAAATAGGGATTATTCCTTCCACTGACACCAACAATGGAGTACTATTCCTCCCACTGATACCAATGATGGATCCCCACTATTCCTTCCACTGACTCCAATGATGGGTCACTATTCCTTCCACTGACACCAATGATGTGTCACTATTCCTTCCACTGACACCAATGATGGGTCACTATTCCTCCCACTGACACGAATGTTGGCTTACGATTCTTACCACTGACACCAACAATGGGGTACTAACTCTCTACTGACACCAATGATAGGTCACTTTTGCTTCTACTGACACCAATGATGGGTCACTATTGCTTTCAATGACACCAATCATGAGTCAATATTCCTTCCACTGATACCAAGGACAGGGCATCTTCCTGCAGACTGCTGCATTAATGTTGCATCAGAAAGATGGCTGCTGTGTGGTGGCCATCTTTTAAACCTGGGGGCCCCATGATCCCCTAGTGCCCGGGGCCCCATAAGTTGTCAGTCCGCCCCTGAGTCTCAGCATGCATCCGTGGTTATGACACAATGCTACTAGTCTTGTTCAGGTCTCCAATGAATAATTTTGGAAATAGATTATTTTTGGACGGTATTTCAACATCATGCTGTGGTAGGTTTTGCTGTTTTTGGTCACCGAGGACTATTCTTGGCCTCCAAGCCTGGGAGTGCTGTTTTTGGTCACTGAGGACCATTTTTTTCTTACATGGGCCAAGAGTGCTGTTTTTGGTCATCGAGAACCATTTCATGTCTCCAAGGGTTGGAAGTGCTGTTTTTGGTTGCCGAGGACCATTTTTCACATCCAAGGGCCGGGAGTGCTGTTTTTGTTCACTGAGGACCATTTATAGCTGGTTGCATCATCTGTATTTGTCCTACTGATCATTGTCATCAGCAGGTAATCCAAAAGTTTACAGTTATCATCAAAACAGGAGGCGAGAGGAAATCATTCAGTGGGGATGCTAGCTGATAACTAAGAAGGGATCTCCTCTCCCTTTCTGTTGTGTCCCTTGAAGTGATAAATCAATGCGAGAGCTATGCATCAATCTCCCTCTATGCACAGAACCCACTAAGCCCTAGCACATACATTATTTTAGCTGTGTATGAATAAAAGTTATGTTGACAAAATTTTTATTGCACATGTTTTGGGCACTTTTTTTTTTAGTTACACTTTTTACACTCCTGTCGAAGCCCTTTTATGGATGAAACATGTTGAGTTTTGGGATTGGGGTGCTCACTTTTTGATGTGGGAGGCACCCATTAGTATAACCAATTTTTAGACCTAAGAGGAATGTTTCTCTTCATGGAAAACCTATTTTGAATGCTCCCACCAGATTTTTTTTAACCTCTGCATCTACCTGCAAGTTCATGATTTTTACATTTTTGCCAACATACATTATTTTGGCTGTGTATAAATAAAAGTTATGTTATAGGGCTTAGTGCGTTCTGTGCGTAGAGAGATTGACGCACAGCTCTCACATTGATTTTTCAGTTGTGATTCCCACACAGTAATCTTGTAACAAATTTTGTTTCTGAATAGTCAGTGCAATCAGAACTATAAACCAATACATTTTCCTAAGTCCCTTGAAGAGGAGCAGGGAAGTTTTCACAGTGAGACAGCATAAAAAATAAAATAAAAAAATGGTGGATTTTATAGTGAACCATGCAAAAAAAATGCAAAGTACAGTTCTTTTATAGCCCATCACCTTCCAAAGAAAAGGGAAGTGAAAGTAAAAATACTCACCTTACACCGTAGCTTCTGGAAAGCTTGCCTAGGTGAGGGTGATTCTAAGGGTCCCAAATGTTGCATAGACTAGCACAGTGCATCTGTGACTTTTTATGTGACTTGGGATCCTAAGCCTTCCCCCGGATCCCAGGACAAGTCCCAGTGTCGGTACCATTGCTTTCCGAAAGCCACTATACTGTAAGTAACTTTTACCTTTTCTTATCGTACATCACGGGACACAGAGCCATAGTAGTTACTATGTGGGTTATAGGCCACCTTCAGGTGATGGACACTGGCACGCCCTAAGACAAAAAGTGCACTCCCTATATAACCCCTCCCACTGCTGGGAGTACCTCAGTTTTTTTGCCAGTGTCTAAGGTGTGGTCACGAGTAAAGATGCGCTGTACTGAGCTCCACTGGAGCAATCCTTGCTGGGGCTAGCTATGCAGCCGGATCCATTCAAAGTGTCTTTTTGGCCGAATTGAATGGTACCCGGGCCTCGTATCCGAAGAAACGAGGTCTTGCCTGTAATGCTTCTCTTTAGAGAGCTGGACCCCGAGATCCAGTACTTTTTGGTATTAAGGCCATAAAGTTTTTACTGGCAGTGGTGCTATTACAGGTCCAGGATTGTGGGTTTCCTCGAGGATCCCCAGCTCCTGAAGGTTTAATGGAAACCACCGTGAAGGGTGAAGATTGGTTCTGTTGGTTTACCACAGAAAACCCTGCGGCGGGAAAGGTAAGTGGACTTTTCTAAGAAATTTTTTTAATTTTCTTATGATTGTCTCCTTTAAATTTAGTAAGTGTTGTCATGCCTGTGTGTCACCACTGGGGGCTGTATTGAGCACTTACCGTCTCATGCTTCTCAGAAAGCCCACGTTGTGTCTAGCTAGGAAGCTGCAGTTTATTCTACCTCCGGCCAAGCAGCAGACCTCCGGTAAGTCTGGGGGGGTTCCCTCTCCCCACCAGACACCCCCTGTGCTGTCTTTTCGTCCCCTTTTCTCGGGGTAAGAGCGCCACAAGAAATTTGAAAAAAAAAAAACGGCACAACGCTAGGCGGCTTCCAGACCCCCCCTCGCCATTCCTCCTTTCCTCCCTGTGGATCCCATAGAGCTCTTTTTAAAAAAAGAGGGGAAGGGCCATAGGCAACAGGGGCTTAGCGTGGCGTTGGCGTCCTCCAACGTCCAGCGTGGGAAGGTATGTTTTAAAAGGCACCATTTGTTCTGTTACGTGCTGCAGGAAGGACACAAGAGCAAAGGTGGCATATAAGAGGTTTGGTGACACAGGCATTCCTTTTGACACATTTACTACTGCATCAGGCTGAGTATTAGTAGCAGCGACAGGGCTGGACTTATTGCTCAAGCAGTGGATGCATTCCTTCTGGTAGTACCTATACTTTATACTGTGCATCGGGCTATGGTCGGACGGGGGGTGAAAAACACCTCAAAAAGGGGCTCTAGAAGGACTGCTACAGTCACACGGAAGCCTAGATCCATCCCAGTAAAGATGGCATCCTCCCCTGAAAGTAATATGGCTGGTGAGAGTGAGCCATCAGGAGGGGCAAGTGTTGCAGCTGCTCTTAACACTGCATCCCCTGTGTATATTACTAAGGAGGTTTTTTCTTCAACCATTTTAAGCTTGGAGCAAAAAATTGATGCTTTAATTGCATCCCAGAGTGGGACTAAGCGCAGCAGGACCCCGTCCATTGCTCAGGACCCTCTTGCTGAGGAACAAGGAGCGAGAGATGACGAATTTCTTTCAAAGGACCAGGAAGAGGCTGAAGTCTCCTCTTCCGAAGAACCTGATACGGAAGTGTCAGGTTCGCAGGAAAGATTGTTGGTCTCTCACTGAATTGGTCTGCTCCATGTTTTTACTGCCAATAACGCAGTCAGTCGATGAGCCCACTTCTGGTTTGGGTTCACTAAAGCCTCCCCAATCTATTCATTCTTTTCCTATCCATTCATGGCTAAGGATACTAATGTATTCTGAGTGGGAGCACCCAGGTAAACAGTTTTTTCCTCCGAAAAAGTTTTCAATACTTTATACTGTGGAGGAAGAGTTTTATAAGAAATGGGGAATTCCAGCAATTGACGCTGCTATATCCTCTGTAAATAAAAACCTGACTTGTCCAGTAGACAATGCTCATATGCTTAAGGATCCAACGGATAAGAAGTTGGAGTTCCTTTTTAAAAACTATATTTCTCTCGCATGTTCAGCCATCCAACCTGCGCTGGCAGCGATCGGAGTATCTCAGTCCTTAAAGGACCAGTTTATAGAGGTACTCAAAGTTATTCCTGATCAGCAGGCCCAGGATTTGGCTGGAATATCAGAAGCGTTGTGTTTTACAGAAGACACTATGAAAGATTCTATTCTCCAGGCCTCACGGTTCATGCTAGGGCTGGTACATGTGCGTAGAATCCTATGGTTGAAAAATTGGTCAGCCGAAGCGCCATGCAAAAAGCTCTTGGCCAGTTTCCCTTTTCATGGTGGACTGTTGTTTGGAGATGATCTGAATAAGTATATCCAAAGAATTTCTAATGGGAAAAGTTCCCTTTTACCGGTTAAGAAGAAGTTTAAGCATTTTTCTTTTAAACGTGCTTCTTCCCCAGTGCCAGGGGCATCAGCCTCCAGGCAGCCACGACAGCCTCCGCCGTCAGGTTCAAGAGGTAAACCTCAGGGTCAGTCCCAGGGCCAAAAAAAAGGACCTGGGGGAAGAAACCCACAAAACAGAATACTAAAGCCTCCTTATGAATAGGCGCCCCTGCTCGCTCGAGTGGGGGGAAGGCTTCTACAGTTTTCAAAGGTCTGGCAGGATCATTTCTCTATCTCTCTATATCTAGGTTACAAACTAGAGTTCCGAGAGTTCCCGTCTCCTCGTTTTCTCAGATCAAACGTTCCCAGAGATCCAGTGAAAAGGAAGTCTTTTTTTTTTTTTTTTCTTTTTAGTTTTGGATCATCTCTTGTCTCAAAGAGTGATATCGGTGGTCCCATTGGAACAGCAAGGTTTGGGGTTTTATTCAAACCTGTTCACGGTTCCAAAACCAAACGGGGATGTCAGACCCATTTTAGGTCTCAAAGATCTAAATCGGTTTTTGAATATCCGTTCTTTTCGCATGGAGTCAATCTGATCAGTAGTCTCCATCCTACAAGGGGGAGAACTTCTGGCATCAATCGACATCAAGGATGCTTATCTCCATGTGGCGATTTACAAGAAATTTCTACGCTTGAGGTGGGAAATCTTCAATTCCAGTTTGTAGCTCTACCTTTCGGTCTAGCTACTGCACCTCGAGTGTTTACAAAGGTCCTGGCTCCTCCTGTAGCCAGGATAAGGGCTCAAGGTATAACGATACTAGCCTATTTTGACGATCTACTCTTGATAGATCAATTGGTAGCCCGCTTAACCCAAACTTTGGTCACCGCAGTCAGCTACCTGGAATACCTAGGTTGGATTCTCAACCTAAAGAAATCCTCCTTAAAACCATCAAAGAGATTGCAGTACTTGGGGCTGATCATAGATACAGCTCAGAAGAGGGTGTTTTTGCCCCAGGAAAGAATCAGTTGCATAAAGGAACTGATTCAGTTGGTCAAAACAAAGAAGAATCCTTCTATTCGACTTTGCATGAAATTGTTGGGAAAGATGGTGGCTTCTTTCGAGGCCGTTACTTATGCGCAGTTTCATTCAAGACTGCTGCAAAACAGTATCCTGTCAACTTGGAACAAGAAGGTCCAAGCTCTGGACTTCCCAATGTGTGCCCCCAATGTGTGTCAGATATCCAAGAATCTTCAAAAAAGGGAAATCCTTTCTACCAGTTACATGGAAGGTGGTAACAACAGATGCCAGCCTTCTGGGCTGGGGAGCAGTCCTGGAAGAAGTGTCTGTCCAAGGGAAATGGTCCAAATCAGAGATGACCTTGCCCATCAATATTCTAGAGATTCGGGCAGTATCCCTGGCCCTGGAGGCCTGGACATTCAGACTACGGAATTGTCCTGTCAGAATCCAATCAGACAATGCCACAGCAGTGGCCTATATCAATCACCAAGGGGGCACGAGAAGTCGTGCGGCCCAGAAAGAGGTGAATTATATTCTTTCTTGGGCAGAAAACAACATTCCTTGCCTATCAGCAATTTTCATTCCAGGGATAGAGAATTGGCAGGCGGACTACTTAAGTCGCCAACAATTGTTCCCTGGAGAAGGGTCCCTTCATCCCAACATCTTTCTGTCAATATGTCAAAAATGGGGAGTTCCAGACGTGGAACTGTTTGTGTCCAGATTCAACAAGATCGACAACTTTGTATCAAGGACAAGGGATCCGATGGCATACGGAACAGATGCCTTGGTCTTTCCATGGGATCAGTTTACACTGATCTATGGGTTCCCTCCTATTCTGCTTCCGCGTCTTCTTCACAGGATCAAGTAAGAAGGGAAGGAGGTGATTCTGGTGGCCCAGAAGATCTTGGTTTGCCAAGATCATAAAGATGGCGGTAGGGGACCCTTGGACCCTACCACTGTAGCTAGACCTTCTCTCGCAAGGTCCGGTATTCCATCCTACCTTACAGACGCTAAATTTAACAGTTTGGCTATTGAGACCCACATTCTAAAGGACCATGAGCTGTCAGCTTCAGTAGTTTCTACTCATATGTCTCCTGGTGTGAATCCAGGGGTTGGCACCCCAGAAAATATGTCATAGGTAGGATCCTTGAATTCCTACAGACGGGATTAGAAATGAAGCTGGCCTTGAGTACTATCAAGGGCCAGGTGTCAGCCTTATCAGTATTTTTTCAAGGATCACTTGCTTCGCACTCTCTGGTTCATAACTTTATTCAGGGGGTAACGTGGATTAATTCCCCAGTTAGGTCACCCCTGAACCCTTGGGACTTAAATTTAGTCCTGTCGGCTTTACAAAAACAGCCTTTTGAGCCAATTTGAGATATTCCCTTGGTCCTCTTGATGAGGAAAATAATTTTCTTGGTTGCCATATCTTCTGCAAGAAGAGTATCAGAGTTGGATGCTCTTTCTTGTAAAGAGCCATATTTGATTATTCATAAGCATAAGGTTGTATTGCGGCCTCATCATCATTTCCTACTGAAGGTAGTGTCAGGTTTTCATTTAAACCAGGATATTGTTCTGCCTTAATTTTTTCCAGAACCTCGTTCTATGGAAGAAAAGTCACTACATTCTCTTGATGTGGTGAAAGTGGTCAAGGTCTATTTGAAAGTGACCGCTCCGATTCGTAAAACAGATGTTTTGTTTGTGTTGCCAGACGGCCCTAAAAGAGGACAGGCAGTGTCGAAATCTACTATTTCTAAATTGATTTGTCAAGTGATTGTTCAAGCTTATGGTTTAAAAAGGAAAATTCCTCCTTTTCATATTAAAGCACACTCCACCAGGGCTGTTAGTGCTTCTTGGGCAGTGCATCACCAAGCCTCCATGGCTCAGATCTGCAAGGCCGCAACTTGGTCTTCAGTCCATACATTTACCAGATTCTATCAAGTAGATGTAAAAGGTCATGAGGATATCGCCTTTGGGTGCAGTATACTGCAGGCTGCAGTATAAGTCCTCTAGTCTCTTAGTGCCCTACTTTTGTTGTGTCTCCCTCCCTTCAGTTGGCATTGCTATGGGACATCCCACATAGTAACTACTATAGCTCTGTGTCCCGTGATGTACGACAAGAAAATAGGATTTTTATAACAGCTTACCTGTAAAATCCTTTTCTTTGAAGTACATCACGGGACACAGAGGTCCCTCCCTTCTTGGTATACACGTGTATTGCTTTGCTACAAAACTGAGGTACTCCCAGCAGTGGGTGGGGTTATATAGGAAGTGCACTTTTTGTCTTAGGGTGTGCCAGTGTCCATCACCTGAAGGTGGCCTATAACCCACATAGTAACTACTATGGCTCTGTGTCCCGTGATGTACTTCAAAGAAAAGGATTTTATAGGTAAGCTGTTATAAAAATCTTTTTTTTTTTTTTTTTTTTTTTTTTTTTTTTTAATTTGGCATTTCTTACTATGGGGGCTACAAAGGAAGTGGTTCTTTTCATTCAATGTCTGTTTTTAGGTACACTTGTCATTTCAAGTGTCATACATGTAAGTTTAGAAGAAGCTTATGCATTTATAACATTGTGGGAACATTTTTTTATTCTTATTCCCAGTCTGACAGCTGCTTTTATTGGTGCAGTAGTAGATTGAGACCGGACGTCTGGTTGTTTGGCTCTGGTGCAGATTTAGTATGTAATGCTGTGTTCAAACCCTGCTAAAACCTAAATGATCTTCTCCTGCAAATAGCAAACCACAATTCTATTAGCATTTCCATAGCGTCTGTGCTGTTTTAGTAAAATTGCTTGTCCTGGGGCTGCTCAGTCTGTGTAGTCCTATTATATGCGAGACACAAAGAAGCTGAAGGCCGGTAAAAGTCCTGTCACATCTTGCAGTGTAGTGACCGACCTTAAAGCTTCATAACATCCCTTGTTCATTTCTGCTGAATGTGCACTGAGGTAGGTAAATGAATTCAGAGTACTGGTGGGCGTATGATTCCTTTGTGACCTCATTCCTGTACCATTTGTTTCCCAGCTTGTACCAAGCCAAAGGGTACATTTCTCTTGGTTTTACTTCAAATCATTTTCTTTTCTGGCTGCTGAATTGACAGCAATTGTTGAACTGAGCAGTCTGGGATTTTATTCATGTCTTATACACTTTTGGCATTTAGCTAATACCACAAGCAAAAAAATAGAATCGGGTTGTTTTATTATCTCATATAGCATGTTAAAATTGCTTTTCTTTTAGGCATGTATTGCAGCAAAATGCTTTATTACGTTGAAACTACAGTCATTTGAAATGTATATATGTAGTTAGAAAACATGCAAAATCAGGATGCTAACTTTGTTAGCGCATGTGTTCAAAATAAATAATTAGCTTGCTCTTCTAGGATTGTTAGAGGTGTTGTAGCAACTGACAGTTTTTTAAAATGTTATTAAAATTGTGTAAAAAAAAAAAAAAAAAAAAAAAAAGGATTTATTTCTAAAATGGAATTAATAACATTTTAAACCTATCCAGTAAAAATTAATAAAAAAAAAAAACATTGTATCCGTGTCTTGTGGACCCATTCACACCTATCTGACAGCTGTAGCTAAGCAGTTCCAAGTGGATAGCTTTCCTCCAGCATTGTGCTCAACATGCACTGAGCTGCTGGTGTTGAATAACTGGACCATTTGGGCAGCATGCATTGAGCAGAAATTCCCCCAAATCCTGTCCATCATGAGAACTAGGTCTGGAGGGGCTGAACCTGAATCTATACCTGTACAATGGACTTTGTGATAGAAAGAGATCAGCACCCACATTGCCTGTACCTGCACTTTGTTGTAAGTGAATTGCAGAAGGTTCATAAGCTAGGTTATATCGCATTGTGGCATCCGTGCATAAATATCTAGATGGGAGATTATTGGAACAAAATGTATTGTATTTTAAGGAAAACTGCATGTAATCATATGTTGACATGTCTTTTGTTATCTGTGTCTAAATACTGAAGTATTTGTGTAATTAAAACAAAAAAATAAAGATTGGAAAGTTTCCTATGTGTGGGGGATATACTTTTCCTGGAAACCAATTCTTTAGAGAAATACATAGGCTATTCTGTTCTAGGTCAGTTACTCTGCCTATATTGAAGCTATTGGATTAAAAAGCCAATGTATTTCTCTCATGAATAGTTTCCTTTAGTGCTGACCAAATAAACGCATCAATTGTCAGGAAATTTTCACCATTCTCACCCTGCTTTTGATCACAAAATTGAACTGGCTCAAGGCAAGCTACCTCTAACATTGTCACAATTTACACTGCAGTTTTGCCCTCTATCAACCAGGTTTCAGTTACAAGGGTCTCCCCAAAACTGGATCTCCTGACAGGGAGACCCCTATCCCTTAAGACTGACATCAGAAGTAACAGTGATCCAGTCTCCAGAGTTGAGGGGCCTATCAAAAAAAAAAAAAAAGACTGGACTCTCATCTACCTCTCCACCGATCCCCAAAGCCTGGCTGGGAGAAGAATAGGCTGTCATTGGGATCATTGCCTCCACTGCTGGAAAAACAAAATCGCTCCTCATTGGCCAACACACCCAACGTATGACAGAAATACAAGGATTCATAGTGCCTGGGAAACTTGTACCTTCCCTGGCCTGATATGAGCATCATTTGGCAAGTTTGTTTCCGAATCTGAATAATCTCCTCCCCCAAAATAGTATCCCAAGGTAGTATAGGGATTGTGCTGACTCTCTTGGTAATATATGATCAAATTAACTAGGCAATGAGTTTGCAGAACTTGATCCCAGTGATGAAGAAGCTGACTTCTAGTGCTGGCTTAAAACAGGACAGCCTTTGATAATAAAAATTGTAAAGCTTCTAATGATTAAGACATGCCTCTATGGCCAGTAGGACCTTTCAAAAAATGTTCTAGGTCCTGAAGCTAGACCAAAAGTGAGACACCCGGACTAGTAATGCTTTGCCAGAACAGTGGATCTCATTAAATTCTGATGGCATTCTGCTACCGGCACGTGCGGATGCGCATCTGCAACGTCAGTGGACTGTGCTGTATTAGAGTATTCTTCCAGGCAGGCTTTGCCAGAACAGTGGATCTCATTATTCTGATGGCATTATGCTACCGGCACATGCGGATGCGCATCTGCAACATCAGTGGACTGTGCTGAATTAGAGTACTCTTCCAGGCAGATCTATAAGATTAATATCCCAGTCTATAGACATGCGTCACAAAACTGGCCCTGCAACCTTCTACCCAACTCGCTTCCTATCATGTGGCAGCTGTCCTAATTTCCCTGCAGTAACTCTTTAAATAGTTTCCTCTAGTAGTCCAAGGACAACTTCAACATTTCTAAAACCATTATAATGGCATCCCTGTCCACACTTTTGTTTAGTGCAGTTTCCACGTTACATCCCAGTGCATGCCTTTTGGATGTAAGTGCCACTGCTGGCTTGTCTACTATTCCCACACTGGTGAAGATTATGTTTAAGCCAGTACCCATCCTGCAATCTATAGCAGCCCTGAGGGTCACAGAATGATTCAACTTGGCTAGTGACATATCTGGCCAGCCCCTGCAGAGCTTTAGGCTCTAAATGTGTTTGTCTTTACTGAATACAGCTTTGAAGCCCAAAATTATTTATTTTCTTAGCCTAGCCCATTCCTCTTCTATCATCTGAAATAAAGGCAACTCATTCTTTTAGGAGGGTTATTTTTTTTGAAGATTTGCAGTTGGGGTCAGATCATCGTCCCAGTTAAGCCCCTTTCACACAGGGCGGATTCATTGGACGGACTTCGCTAGCGCATCGGAGGATCGCTCCATTGTTCCCCACTGAGCAGGCAGACGACAGGTCCATCTCTGCTCACTGTACTGAGACTGACCTGTCAGAGCCCTGCTGTTCTCTATGGGGAGATCGGATGAAAACAGACCGCCTGTGTGAAATCTAAGTGATTTCTCAATAAAATAAAGCATAGAGACATGGATGGAAGTTATGAACAAGACAGAAAATAATTATTCTGAGGGGTTTGGAGTAACCCCATGGCTATGGGTATGCTGACATAAGGCTAGGAAAGTATGTTATAAACACATGCAGTAGCATATGGCGAAAATAACATTTCTACAGTGCCTTGAAAAAGTATTCATACCCCTTGGAATTTTCCACATTTTGTCATGTTATAACCAAAAACATTAATGTATTTTTTGGGGATTTTATGTGATAGACCAACACACATAATTGCGAAGTGGAAGGAAAATAACTGGTTTTCAATTAAAAAAAAAATACTTTGTAGAACCACCTTTCATGCAAATTACAGCTGCAAGTCTTTTTGGTGATGTCTCTACCAGCTTTGCACATCTAGAGTGTGAAATTTTTGCCCATTCTTCTCTGCAAAATAGCTCAAGCTCTGTCAGATTGGATGGAGAGCATCTGTGAACAGAAATTTTCAAGTCTTGCCACAGATTCTCATTTAGGTCAGGACTTTGACTCGGGCATTCTAACACATGAATATGCGTTGATCTAAACCATTCCATTCTAGCTCTGGCTGTATGTTTAGAGTCATTGTCCTGCTGGTGGCAGGTGAACCTTCGCCTCAGTTAAGTTTTTTGCAGACTCTTACAGGTTTTTTTCAAAGATTGCCCTGTATTTGGCTCCATCCATCTTCCCATCAACTCTGAGCAGCTTTCCTGTCCCTGCTGAAGAAAAGCTTCCTCACATCATGATGCTGTCACTGCCATGTTTCACAGTGGGGATGGTGTGTTCAGGGTGATGTGCAGTGTTAGTTTTCCGACGCACATATCGTTTTGCTTTTAGGCCAAAAAGTTCAATTTTGGTGTCATCTGACCAGAGCACCTTCTTCCACGTGTTTGTTGTGTCCTCCACATGGCTTCTTGCAAACTGCAAACGGGATCTAAATTGTTTTTGCAGTGTGTATTTATGTATGTATGCATGTGAATACAGTTTTGTTCCTAAAACATAGATAAATATAGCACTTGCAACTGTGCAAAAATACAAATGACAAAATCAAATAGTCCAAAAATCATCTAATAAAGACATTATATTGCAAATGTTTTCCCAATATAATAAAGTGCTCTTGTTCTCCAATCTGCTTAAAAGTGCTGATGTGCTCCAAATAAACTTAACCCATGATGTGACCCACACCCCTCATGTATCCCTACTCACCAAGGACCCCCAGCTTTTGAGTCTGGGGGTCAAACAGGTTTAGATCTGTTAGGGAATGGTGGGTCATAAGGGTCCAGTATGGATCTCCCCAGCGTGGCTCTCAGACATTCAGGATGCTCACCTAGCCCAGAATAAAAGAGGGAACCAATAGTGAAGTACTGTGAAGCTGCTGTTTATTGTGCAATAGTAGAAAGATACTTACAGGACAAAAGATAAAAATGGGCATGTACGATGCAAGGAATCTTTCCGGGAACACTGTAACGCTGGCGTTCCACGTCACTTCCAGTTGCCGTGGAATGCACGCTGGTTATGGCGTTCCCGGAGAGATACCTTGTATTGTACATGTCCGTTTTTATTATTTGCCCATAAGTATCTTTCTACCATTGCGCAATTGAATGGCAACAGGATTTTTAAACCAATACCTTACACAATTTAGACACATTTAATTTTTGACACAGTATATGCCATTTCCATGTTACCCTATGAACTTTTCAAGGTTAAAGTGTTATGCTGGCCATACACAGTTTGAATCTCGGCTGGTTCCTGCTGAACCGGTCGAGATTTGATCCATTAATGGGCAGGCTGAATGTCCCAAGTTGATCGATCAACTTTAGTACAACCAGCCTGCCAGATTCTCTTACAATTATCGCTAGTGGCTGCTATAGCCGCTAGTGATAATCATTGTCTTCTCCCAGCAGAAGGAGAGATTCTCCCCGAAAGGAGAGATTCCTGTGTCAACACTGTCTGTGTTGATGGGAGAATCGGGTGAATTGGGTGAATTTCTTTCCTGCAACCACGCTCCATGTATGGGCCTGCCTTACTAAACACAGGACCCTGCATTCAACTAGATCTGGTCTCCCACAGTACACAGAACATGGAAATGCAATCATTTTAGTAAATATAAACTGCTAAATACCTTTTCTCATCAGCAGTATATAGCAGTCTTGCACTTCTATCAGTGTCCAGCCGAGCACTGGTTAACCACTTCCCGACCAGGCTTTTTCTGGCACTTTTTGTTTACAAGTTTAAATATTTTTTTTTTCTACAAAATTACTTAGAACCTCCAAACATTGTACATTTTTTTTTTTTTTTTTTAGCAGAGACCCTATGGAACAAAATGGCACTTGTTGCAACTTATAACGTCACACAGTATTTTTTAGAAAAAGATACATTTTAATAAATTAAAAAAAAAAAAAAAACACACAATGTATACTCCATTTTTTTTGTAAAACGTGAAAGATGTTACGCCGAGTAAATAGATACCTAACATGTCACGCTTTAAAACTGCGCACACTTGTGGAATGGTGACAAACTATGGTGCTTTCAAAGCCTTTGCTGTTTACCTGTTTAGAGTTACAGAGGAGGTCTAGTGCTAGAATTATTGCTCTCATTCTAAGCTTCGCAGCGATACCTCGCGTGTGGTGCGAACACCGTTTACATATGCGTGCATGACTTATGTATACGTTCGCTTCTGCGCATGAGCACGGAGGGATAGGTGTGTTTTTACTTTTTTTTTTTTTTTTTCTTATTTATTTTACTTTTATTTTTACACTGTCCCTTTTATTTATTTAATTTTTTTATCACTTTTATTCCTTTTAATAGAAATAAGGATGATAGGTCCTCTTTATAGAGAAATCTGGGGTCAAAAACATCCCAAATCTCTTCACCTTTTAAAGCATAAGATCAAAAAACAATTTTGATTTTTGCTTTTAAAAAAAAAAATATTTACTTTCAGCCTGGACCAGAAGTGATGTCATGATGTTGCACCGGTTCTCCAATGCCATAGTCTATCAAAGAGTATCTACTCTCTGATCGCCTATGGGAGCAGCTGGCCACACCGTTGGATCATTTCTCGAATGAACTGGCAGAAACGGTAAGCCCAAGAAACCCCGGTGAGCGGTGCTCATGAGCCACTCGGAATGCTTTCATAAGAAAGCCAGCCGCCGGCTGGAAAAAACATTAACGGGAGTTATGGCTGATATCTTCAGCCATAATCCCGGTAAACCACTTGCAAACCACAATGTATATATATGTATTGCGGTCGGCAAGTGGTTAAAGCTTGAAGGAGGAGTTTGCATTCTCCACTGACTGTCCTATGAGGCTGCATAACCCCTGACCCTCTGTCTGTCCTGTTCCTCCAAAAAAAAAAAAAGCCTCTCTAGCAATACACACCAAACTGAGCATGTACAGAGCGCCTCCTAGGGCTTTGTTCTATCAGCAGATGGATAGGGGACAGTAAAAGAAGGTGGGGGATCAGAGATGACCGGATCAAACAACCTTTTTACACAATGCAGAGGATTAACCCCTTAGGTTTCATAGTGAGTATAACAAGCATGATTTACTGCACATACAGACTGATTTTTACCATTGTGGGTTTAGTAATACTTTAACATCTCAGCAACCAATACTTTTATCATCTAGGAAAACCACTGCAAACAGTGATAAACTGCAACATGCAGAAATGTGACGGTTAAAGGAAATAGGACAATAACTGAAGGCAAACATATAATAATACATTTAAATTTAGGTCCCATTTACAGCTGTGCAATGCATTGTGTGATAGCATAGGGCTGTCCTATGCATGACACATGCTCCAGTGCTTTTTTTTTTTATATGAGTCTTGCATATTTTGGCACTTATTTGTGCATTTTGTTGCGTGCCAAAACTTGCATTTCTGTGTGCTTTCCTGGAACGCCAATGTGTGTGTGGGACCTAAACAATATTCTTATTCCCTACAATAAATCCATGCACATTCATTATTTAATGGTCCTGTAATCTACAGTGTTTTTCATAAAATCTTTTCTTACTGTGTTTTTCTGCCTCCTTGTAACATCCTGTATGAGCTTTCAAACCTCTGCTTTTCCCTTTCATTTCTGTATGTTTGGAATGAACAGTGCATCTTAGTTGTGGTCATGCACGCTGCTCTATGTACACTACACATCCTATAGTCCAGCCCTCAAAAATTCCACTCGCATTTTGCGAGTTAATTTTGAGAGCTGGCGAGAAGGGCTGCCTGGGAGCAGGGGGGGCGAACCCCACCGATCACAGAGGGGAAGAGAGGAGAGCCGCAGGCTGGATGATCATTTCAATAGCTGTGTGTTCCCCCGCCGTGCGCCATCACATATGCCCCTCCTCTTTTTCAAGGACTATGATACAGATCACCCGTCCAATCCTAGGACGGGTGACATGTATCAAAGTTTCCGGACAAGGGGAGGGGCTTATGTGACAGCGCATGGCGGGGGAACAACACAAAGCTATTGAAATGAAAGCTGTGATGTTCCCTGCTCTGATCATCTAGCCAGCGGCTCTCCTCTCTTTTCCTCCACAGGTAGGCTGCATGGTGGGCACAAAACTGCATGGGACACAGGCTCCATGGTGGGCACAAACTTCAATGGATACAGGCTGCATGGTGGGCACAAACTGTATGGGACAAAGGCTGCATGATGGGCACCGGCTGCATGGTGGGCACAGGCTGCATTGAACACAGGCTGCATGGTGGGCACAGGCTGCATGGTGGGCACAGGTTGCATTGATGGGCACAGGCTGCATGGGTGGACACGGGTAAAGTTGTTAAATGTTTTATGCAGAGCTAAGTTATAAAAATATTAAGTGTCATTTCACAAGATAATTTATGAGGGCGGGATTAGGGGAGGGGCAGGGTAGGGGTTGAGCGGAGCAACTGGTGGCGAGTAACCCTTGAGGCCTGGCTAGTAGCTCAGGACTTGAAATTTTGAGCCCTGCTATAGTCCCTAGTACATTTAGAAGTGAATAAGAGTGGGTGGCTATATTTCTACATATACAGTGCCTTGAAAAATTATTCATACCCCTTGAAATTTTCCACATTTTTTGTTCTACAGCTCTGGCTGTATGTTTAAGGTCTTTGTCCTGCTGGAAGGTGAACCTCTGCCCCAGTCTCAAGTTTTTGCAGACTCTTAAGCCTCATATACATGATCGGATTTTCCGAGGGGAAATGTGTGATAACAGGCTGTTGGCGCAAAATCCGACCGTGTGTATGCTCCATCGGACAATTGTTGGCTAACTTTCCGTGGACAAATGTTGGATAGCACGTTTTAAAATTTTGCGAGAACAAATGTCTGTTGTCGGATTTTCCGAGCGTGTGTACACAAGTCCGTCAGACAAAAGTCCACAGTACAAACACTCATGCTTGGAAGCAAGGACGAGTCAGAAGCGGTCGGTCTTGTAAACTAGTGTTTATGTAATGGAGAATTAACATTCGTGACGTGGCAAATTATGAAATCTCGAAATGCAGCGCACATTCTCTTCTTTAATGGGATAATAATGAAGCTGCTTTGCTGGTGATACTGATGGAGTTATTGCAAACAAATTTTCCAAGGCTTTTTTTTTTCTAGTGATATCAAGAATAATAATATTATGCTTTTGGTTTTTTTTTTATTTGGGCAAGTTACCACAACACCATTATCCTGTAGTTTTTAAGATCAAAGATACAACTATGTTGGTGTCCCTTGTCAATTTTACATTGTATTTTTTTAAATGTAATTGTCTACTCCCAAACTATCATTTGAAGTAAATAGCCAAGTATTATTCTCCACAATTTTTTTTATTGTGAATTAAAAAAAGAAAACACAATTAGACATGCTATCTGCCAATAGAACTTAACCAAAAAGTGCATTCTATGCATCCAAAAATATAGAAAATATACCAAATCAAACCATTATTCAACCAAAAAAATAATGTCAAAGCAATAACTCCAAGGCCAATGATAAATAACACGTTATCTCCTCCGATTCCGCAACATGGCTGGTTGACGAACGGCCGCTCAGAAGCGAACTGAATAGCGCAAAATGAAAAGTGCGAAATGAAAAGTGCGCATCAACACTCACCAAACTTCTACTAACACGAAATTAGCAGAAGGAGCCCAAAGAGTGGCGCTAAAGAGCTGAAAAACAACATAGTACGTCACTATGTTCGTAATTGTTGGCCAAGAATTGTGTGGCCGTGTGTAAGTTTGAGCCAACGCCCTTCTGACAAAATTCCACGGTTTTGTTGGCCAACAATCCGATCGTGTGTACGAGGCTTAACACGTTCTCTTCTAAGATTGCCCTGTATTTGGCTCCATCCATCTCCCCATCAACTCTGACCAGCTTCCCTGTCCTTGCTGAAGAAAAGCATCTCCACAACATGATGTTGCCACCGCCGCCGTTGGGATTGGTGTGTTCAGGGTAATGTGCAGGTTATTTTTCCGCCACACATTGCATTTTGCTTTTAGGCCAGAAGTTCAATTTTGGTCTTATCTGACCAGAGCACCTTCTTCCACATGTTTCCTGTGTCCTCCACATGGCTTCTCGCAGACTGCAAATGGGACTTCTTGTGGCTTTCTTTCAATAATGGCATTCTTCTTGCCACTCTTCCATAAAGGCCAGATTTGTGGAGTGCACGACTAATAGTTGTCCTGTGGACAGATTCTCTCACCTGAGCTGTGGATCTCTGCAGCTCCTCCAAAGTTACCATGGGCCTCTTGGCTGCTTCTCTGATTAATGCTCTTTGTCCAGCCTGTCAGTTTAAGTGGACGGCCATGTCTTCATTTTCAGATGATGGATTGAACAATGCTCCATGAGATGTTTAAAGCTTGGCAGTGGCGGCCGCTCCATACGGGGCGCCGTCCCCCTAATCCATGCACCTAGCCCCTAATCTACATGCAGGGCGGCAGATGCATAGATTTCAATAGGGTTTTTTTTTTAAACACATGATTAGAACCAGAGGCTCTAATTGGCTTCAAAAAAAGGGTGGGCTCAGGGCGCAGAGCACTGCGCCCTGAGCCCACCCAGTTGTGTGACAATAGCGAATTAATATTCACTATTGTCTTCCTGCTTCTCCTCCCGCCCAATCAGCAACCGGGTCTTAAGACCCGATTGGTCGAGAGGAGAAGCGCTCATATTGGCCGGTAACGGGGGCGGAGAGGATGTACGGGGAGATCCGGGAGATGGCCGCCTTCATCGGAGCGATCTCCCTGCTCTGCATCATCGCCAAGGGCTCAGCCGCATGAGTACCAACCACCGGGGGGGCGGTCGGGTGCCGCCCCCCTGGCTGGAGCACCAGTTTCCACTGAAGCTTGGGATATTTTTTTAAAAACCGACCCTGCTTTAAACTTCTCCACAACTTTATCCCTGACCTGTCTGGTGTGTTGCTTAGCCTTCATGATGCTGTTTGTTCACTAAGGTTCTCTAACATATCTCCTGAGGGCTTCACAGAACAGCTGTATTTATACTGGGTTTAAAACGCACACACAGGTGCACGCCCCACTTTTCAGATATTTATTTGTGACAAACTGTGGAAAAAATGTGGAAAATTTCAAGGGGTGTGAATACTTTTTCAGGGCACTGTAGTGGAGAATGAACATAGCCACCCTCTCATAGAATGTTGGATCGCAGAAACAAAAAACAGGAATTTGGAGGAAACTGAGAGCGATATAGAATACTTTTTTGAGTTAATACATACTTGAATAGAATTTCTATTTTTTAATCCAGTGTTAAATGTCACTTTAATTTAAATGCATCATTCTAGAAGTAACTGCATCGAGGTTTAAAATCTACAGTGCCTTGCAAAAGTATACACCCCCCTTGGCATTTTTCATGTTTTGTTGCTTCACAACCTGGAATTAACATGGATTGTTTGAGGATTTGCATCATTTAATTTACAGAACATGCCCACAACTTTTGAAGATTTAATTTTTTTTTCATTGTGAAGCAAACAACAAATACGACAAAATAACAGAAAAAGTCAATGTGCATAACTTTTCACCTCCTCTTAAAGTCAATACTTTGTAGAGCCACCTTTTGCGGCTATCACAGCTTCAAGTTGCTTTGAATAAGTCTCTATGAGCTTGCCACATCTTACCACTGGGATTTTTGCCCATTCCTCCTTGCAAAACTGCTTCAGTTCCTTCAAGTTGGATGGTTTGCGCTTGTGTACAGCGATCTTTAAGTCTGACCACAGATTTTCTATTAGATTGAGGTCTGGGCTTTGACTAGGCCATTCCAACACATTTACATGTTTCCCCTTAAACCACTCAAGTGTTGCTTTAGCAGTGTGTTTGGGGTCATTGTCCTGCTGGAAGGTGAACCTCTGTCCTAGCCTCAATCAGGTTTTGCTCAAGAATATCCCTGTATTTAGCACCATCCATCTTTCCCTCAACCCTTAGCAGTTTCCCAGTTCCGACTGCTGAAAAACATCATCCTCACAGCATGATGCTGCCACCACCATGTTTCACTGTGTGGATGGTGTTCTTTGGGTGATGTGATGTTTTGGGTTTGCGCCAGACATAGCATTTTATTTGATGGCAAAAAAGTTCAGTTTTAGTCTCATCAGACCAGAGCACCTTCCTCCATACATTTTGGGAGTCTCCCACATGTTTTTTTGCAAACTCAAAATGTGCTATTTTGTTTTTTGCTGAAAGTAATGGCTTTCTTCTGGCCACTCTGCCATAATGCCTAATGCCGCGTACACGTGATCAGAATTTCCGACAACAAATGTTTGATGTGAGCTTGCTGTCGGAAGTTCCGACCGTGTGTAGGCTCCATCAGACATTTCCAGTCAGAATTTCCGGCAACAGATATTTGAGACCTGGATCTCAAATTTTCCGACAACAAAATCCGTTGTCGTAAATTCCGAGCGTGTGTAGACAGTTCCGACGCAACAAATTCCACACATGCTCTGAATCAAGTACGAGACGGAAGCACTCGGTCTGGTAAAACTAGCGTTCGTAATGGAGATAGCACATTCGTCACACTGCACATTTTTAAATTTTTTAATGCAGCGCATTCTCTTCTTCTTTAGAATGCTAGAATAACGAAGTTGTTTTGCTGCTGATATTCACACAGAGTTCTGACAAACTGATTTCTTTATTATTTCTTGTGATCTGCTGAATAATCTTTATTTTTTTTTTCGCCAGATCTCCAGAATAATGTTTCTATTTTTTTTTATAGTGATCTCCTTTTTTTTCTTTTTTTTTTTATCAAGATCTCCTGATTTTTTTTTTTTCTTTTTGTGTGTCAAGTTACCACAACAGCATTTTTATCTTATATTTTTTAACCTCAAGGAGATTGGTTGGTGTTGGTGTCCCTTGTTAATTTGACATTGTCTTTTTGAAATGTACCTGCCTACTCACAAACTGTCCTTTTTGAACTAAAACACATAGCCAAGTATTTGGGGAAAAAGAGGAGGAACCTGCGATTCAGTCAGGCTACTGGGCATGGCCACCTCATGGCTGCCACTTTCCACTGCCATTTTCTAGGGCCACCTCCTGGCTGCCACTTTCTACAGCCTCCTCCTGGCTGAGACTTCCCATGCCCTCCTCCTAGCTGAGACTACCCTGTGTATGAAAATGGGACATAGTTTTAGGTTTTTGGTCATCAATTACACACAATTTCAAGCTCATGACTGTTGCAAATTGAATGTTAACAAATAGAAAAGACTCTACTTCTGACCCCAGCATTTGTCACTCTTGTCCCAATAATTTTTGGCTACTACTGTCTATTGATATGTAAACCACTTTGTTCTGAAATTAGTGATCAATAATAACATCATTAATTTTTGGCAAGAAATATGTTGAACAATGCTATACCTGGCTCAAGCTGGGCTCCTCCACATCTTCCTGGGTGGAAGGCCCAGGTTGGACTTCTGAAGCCTCATCTGAGGTGGAAGGAAGAGTGGAAAGAAGGGTTGAGAGTGATAGCCTGATTTTAGTCTGGTCTGACAAAAACCGCAGTCTGTCGTAGTACCACAGCCTGGGGACATAAACGTCATCTGCTGCTGCTCCTGATCTCATTGAATCCTGGACCTTCTTGCCCTCCCTATTATATGTGCTCCTCAGGCCACCAATTTTGCACTTCTAATAGGGGATGGTTGCCGTGGGAATCACCAGATTCACCAATTCCAGCAATTGATCCAGCGCTGCCTTCCTCTTTATTTTATTATAAAAAGGGTGTTTCACCTGCCACAGACAGGGCAGCTCCCTGTATTTATCAATGAAGTTAGGGAGGAAGTCATGATCGTTGAATCTATCCATTTTCTCTGCAAGACACAACACAAGACAAACCCTAATGTCAGGCTAAACTCTCCTAATCTTGTCCCAATATAGGCCTTAATCTATAAGCAGTATAGGCCACTGATGCCCCAAGTTAAAATTGTACCTTTGTTCGCACGATCAGCGCTTACGCTACTCCGTCCTCCGATCACAGATGGTTCGTACGACACACGCGTGTTACACTTTATATACACTGCGCATGCATAAAACGCCACCCGCCCCTGACCTTCTTTCTAGTATATTCCCCGCCTCTTCTCTTTTGGCGCAGTGGGAGAGCACATGGCGGAAACAGCAGGTGCATGCAGAGGAGAGCAGCAATGACAAAAGCCCGTAGCCAAAACCTCATGATCCATTTAAGGCGTCAAATATGTTCTTTGGTGAGATGGTGGACATCTTGAAGAGGGCCGACTATGAAGGGAAATATGGACTGTACAGCAACCCAAATGTGATGCCAAAATCATGACTAAAGTTGTGAAAAGTCTGCAGAAGAATTTTGGGGTACGGCGATCCAAGGATCAACTGAGGAAACGATGGTCAGACCTCAAATTGAGGGAGCAGGATCAGTACAGAAGAATCAAGAGAGTGCTGCAAAAATGTAATTATTTTGTTATGTGTTCCTATTATTATTATTACGTTCGTGCTGCTCCATGTGCTTTTCTTTACTGTTGTACAGTTTAAAATGGTGTTTCAAAAGCAAGTTTCAGGTTCGTGGGCACAGTAATCGTTCATAGTCAACATTGTTCGTTCGCTCACTAATACGATGTTTTTTGCAGGTGCAGGTTAACTACATTTGTTCAGGCCTATTTGTATTAAAAGACGTTTGTTGTCTAGATGGGTTTGCAACTAGAATAAAATGCAAACTTAATTCAGTGTAAGGAGAGGACACTCAGAAGCTGTTTACACATCTGGACACAGGAGCACTAGTGTGGGAACACCGTTTTTAGGGTGTCCCACGCAGGTGCTCCAGTGGATACTAGGGGTGTCTCCATGTGGGAAACTTTATCAAAAAAGGTAAGTATTCCAGCTTGAAGAAAGGGAAAAAAGCATGTCTTCAGCTTGGAACTCTGCCAAAACAGACAATTGTACGACACTTCAAGCAATGTTTCGTATTCCTATTTCTTGCCTCAAATATCTGTGTGCTAAGTATACCTTTTTTTTATTCACATAGGAGAGAAAAGACTCTAAAGAAGTGGAAGTCACCACACCACAACCTGAGGATGTGGAGGGAGGAGAGGTTCATGACGTGGTTGAAATAGTGACCACAACAGGTGAGTGTCTGAGACCACTGCTTCAGGTAATAGATGTATGCCTGCATATTTATAATACATGGTGTGTTTTTTTTTATTTTAGGTGATGTGGATGTTGTGGAAGAAGAAACTCATTTCACAAGTGCAAGTGCACACCTCTTCATCTGGGAGATCATGGTGTGCAATTGTAATTTAGAAAAGATAAAGGAAAACCTCAATGATGTTCAACAAAAAATGAAGAACATCATTGATGTTTTAGGCAGAATTTAAAACACACAAAAATTGTACCGTTTTGTCGAGGACTTTTTTTATTTTAATTCAAGTTTTAAAGTATTTTAAAAGGGAAATTTTGAAGATGCACACAGTGTGTCAACATGTGCTATCTGCCATCACGGGATATCAAGGCATGCATTTTTGGGGGTGCAACCCCTTCCTCACAACTAGCAGATGAGAGGAAGGGGTTGCACCCCTGAAACATGTCCATTGATCCCCCATAATGGGAGCTAGCACATGTTGACATTAGGCATGGGATCAGGAGGGAAATCCACATTTTGACTCCTAATTTGTGTGCATCTTCAAAATTTGGCTTTTACAGGGGTGACATCACCCCATCTCATGAAGGTAATATCAACACAATTTTGACATACTAATGTCTGATATTGCTTTCACTTTTTCAAAGTTGAACTTTGTAAGTTGATGAGTTGTGTATGTTATGGTTTGAAACATGCCTGTTTAACAAAAAAATTGATATTTCTAATGTTAAACATAAAAACAGAGATGTTGGTTTGTTCAAAAACCCTTTTCTAATGCACATGTGAATGTGCTTTTAGTAAAATGTTTTATACTCAACCATGTGTGGCTTCTTCTTTCAATGCTCAATACCAGTTTTTTTGGAGTAAGTTGGTGTTTACAGTGACAATGGGGGTTATTTACTAAAGGCAAATCCACTTTGCACTACAAGTACACTTTCAGTGCAGTTTTAGTGCACTTTCAAGTGCACTTGTAGTGCAAAGTGGATTTGCTTTTAGTAAATAACCCACACAGTGCTCTAAAATTGGCCTCAATCAGGCCATTTTAGGCACTCAAAACAATTAATTCATGGTGCTGAAAGGGATGATTATTTTTAACATTAATGCATTACATACATTAACAACAAAAACAATGTGTGTGTAGCAGACCCATAACAGAATAGTTAGCTGAAGAAGAGATTGTCACCTTATGTATCAAATAAATTAAGTTTGCACTATTTAAGAAAATGGCCAAAAAGAAAAGCCCGTTGGAGAACATAGGAGACAGCTAAAAGAAACACAAGCAGTAAATCAAATGAAATATTTCAGTTTAAAATAAAAATGTATTTAAAAAATGTTTCTCAAACATTTGCTGGCATATCAATGGCTCCCCTACCTGCAGATTCCAGATATTTTTGGCGGACTTTGGGGGGGGCAAGCCAGGACGGCCAGCTTCAAGTGCCATCAGGGTTGACTGATCTGGAAATCCGGCCTCAGGCCCAACTAAGGCCACATAGTTCGAAGCATTTCTCCTTAGAGGGTTGTGCATAATGCAGCATGCAAGTACTATATGGTTTCGTTTATATTCCGCCATGTGAATTGGCGTCAGGAATAGGCGGAACTGGCTGGCCATTATGCCGAAAGCATTCTCCACCACTCTTCTGGCTCTGGCCAGTCGGTGGTTAAAAACCCTCTGGTCTGGGGTGAGGGTCCGCATGGGGAATGGCTGCATCAGGTGTTCACCAAGTCCAAACGCTTCATCAGCGACAAAGACGAACAGTAGACCTGCCACGTTGTCTTCCGCAGGTGGCAATCCCAAGCCACCACTCTGGAGCTGTCTGTAGAACTCGGTCTGGGCGATGACTCCACCATCCGACATCCAGCTATTCTTCCCTATGTCCACATACAAAAACTTGTATGTCGCCGACACCACCATCAACATCACTATACTATTAAACCCCTTTATATTATATTATTTATTATAAGAGTATGACCCCGAGTTGGGGGGTGGGACAATGTGGACGTGTTTCCCATCATTTGCCCCTCTGCAGTTGGGAAAGTCCCACCGCTGGGCAAAGTGGGATGCCACAGTCTGCCATTCCTGTGGGGTTGAATGAAACTGTGGAGTCAAACAAGATAAAAAAAATTAATACTTTTGCACATAAACATTGCAAGCAGATTAGACACAAACATTCTTGGCCAACTTAAGTATAACATTTATTTTAAGGAGTATTTAAAGACAAAAGTATAAAGTCCACCTTTCAGATAGATTCCGATGGCCTAGTGAAAAAATGTTATGTTTGGGGGGGGGGGGGAGATGTTTTGGACAGGTAGCTGTCTCCACTTCATTGACAGCTGAATGCATACATAATGTGTGTTACTTTGGCTAGCCCCTCCTTGCTTACACTATTGGCAGCCCACTGGACAGGTAAGAAGTGTTATAATACAAAAATATGAATACATACTGTCCATATGGAAGCACAATTTTACATTCTGCAATTACATATCTAGATAATAGGAGAACAAAACTTTAAACAATACCATTTGAAAGTATTCAGGCAGGCCCTTGCACTATATGCTTTGGTGAATTCATCCATAAATCTGACCACAAAAAAGGTAGGTATAGTGTGTATGGGTTTGGCAAAGTCAGCAGATAGAGGATTGGTATCGGTTGACTTAGCGGTTGGGGGGGAGGGAGGGTTCCAAATGAGTTTGAGCCCCCCCAAAAAAAGCCTCTTGCGCTATGCATGAATTTATGGACAAAAATAACTTTTGTACACATTTTAGGGGGTGTTTAGGGTAAAGCACTACAATGGAGCTGACAAAATACATTAAGTAACTAGGCTAGGTGTGTATGAGCCCAGGATAGCATGCTGGGGATGTTAGTGAAGGCAGATATGCATGAAGGACAAAAAAGGAGCATTAAAAGCTTCCAGCATGCATGAGGACAAAGAGGACATTCACAGCATATTACAATCATGGTAATTAGGGAATGATGAAATAAATCCAATAGATTAGCAAACAAATACATAGAATGTGATGTTAAAGGATAAAACTTACCTTAATATAGTCCTTCTGCAGGACCTGTATGATGGCAGAACAGGTCTCTGGAATAATGATCCCCAGAGCCTGGGGGGAGATGCCTGTCGAGAACTTGATGTCCTGCAGACTTCTCCCCGTCGCCAAGTACCACAAGGTGACAACTAGCCTTTGTTCCGGAGGGATGGTTTGCTACGTGAAGGTGTCCTGCTTGGTAATAAAGGGGGACAGCAAAGCCAACAGACGGTGAAAAATGGGGTCCGTCATCCGGAGATAATTCCTGAAATCATCAGGATTATTCTCCTGGATCTCCCGCTGAAAAAGGCATGTGCGAGAATTGGTCATGCTGGAGCAACCAATTCTTGGTCCATGAACTCCTCCTCCTCCTGTTCATGGACTGGGCTTGGGTCAAAGTAAGAACCCCAACACCAAGCCCCTGCATAACACGAACTCTATGACGAGTACATAACTGCAACATGGCTTCAAAACGGTCGGCTGGTCAGAACAAACTAACATAACTCACTGAAATTTCAGAAAGGCCTGAGAAGAGCGAGCTGAAAATCAAACGAGTAGACAAGAATGCACTGTAAAAAAGGTAAGAACCCACAAGCACAAACTGGAGAGCAATAACGAACTGAAAAGCACAATGCTGAAAGGCGCGAATCGTCTCTCACCAAACTTCTACTAACACGAGATTAGCAGAAGGAGCCCAAAGGGTGGCGCACTTGCTATTGAACTTCCTTTTCCTAGTCCCGTTGTATGTGTTGTACGTCAGCGCGTTCTTGCCGATCAGAATTTCTGAAAACATTTGTGCGATCGTGTGTATACAAGACAAGTTTCAGCCAACATCCGTCGGAAATAAATCCACGGTTTGGTTGTCGGAAATTCCGATTCTGTGTACGCGGCATAATTCTATGGCGTGTACAGCTTATTGTCATCCTGTGTACAGATACTTCAGTCTCTGCTGTGGAACTCTGCAGCTCCTCCAAGGTTACCTTAGATCTCTGTGCAGCCTCTCTGATTAATGCCCTCCTTGCCCTTGTCTCCGTAAGTTTTGGTGTGCAGCCGTCTCTTGGCAGTTGCTGTTGTGCAATGTTCTTTCCATTTGGTTATGATAGATTTGATGGAGCTCCTAGAGATCATCAAAGATTTGGATATTTTTTTTTTATAACGTAATGCTGACTTGTACTTCTCAACAACATCGTCCCTTACTTGTTTGGAGAGTTCCTTGGTCTTCATGGCATTGTTTGGTTAGTGGTGCCTCTTGCTTAGGTGTTGCAGCCTCTGGGGCGTTTCAAAAAAGGTGTGTATATGTAATGACAGATCATGTGACACTTAGATTGCACACAGGTGGATATCATTTCACTAATTATGTTGGTATGAAGGTAATTGGTTGCACCAGAGCTTTTTATGGGCTTTATAACAATGTGGGTGAATACATACACACATGCCAATTACCAGTTTTTTATTTCTCAAAAATAGTTTTATGTATATATTTTTCTAATTTTACTTCACCAACTTAGACTATTGTGTTCTGATCCATCACATAAAATTCAGATTAAAAAAACATTGAACTAAAGGCTGTAATGTAACAAAATAGGTAAAAAGCCAAGGGAGGTGAATACTTTTGCAAGGCACTGTAACTCCTGCTAAAATGTTTTCTTTGTTGCAGATAGAATAGGCAGAAGACCAAGCCCCTCAGGTTTACTGTTGTCTGATTCCCTATTAGGAAGATTTTTCTTCGCTTCTCATCCGTATGTCAAAGGGCCAGGAAAGAGAAGGGATGGGAAATGCTAGAAAATCTCTCCACTGGGCACAGAGATAGGGATGGAAGACAAGAAGAGCCAATACCAATTTTACCTTTTACAAGAAAAATCATGATTTCCTTGTGACTTCCACAAACTGTTTCTTTGGATCTATTTACTGGATTCATTACTTGGCTTGACATGCATCAATTTAATTTAAGATAACCTTTGCATTTCCATTATGCTCAAAACATGCAAAGTTAAATGTAAAACCCTATGAAACATGCCACTAGATGAAAAACCTTTTATCCATCGTGCTTGTTTTCTTCTGTGTTGATCTCCATATATGAATATCAAAGTAATTAGTTTTGTTATCTATATGTAAGCTGAAATGCAGTGCATGATAAAACATGAGCCACTGGCAATGCTTTGAAGAAAGTGTCTTTATTCTATAGGGAAGGAGAAAAGATTAATGGTTTGTCTTTTCTGGACATCATTTCTCGTCCTCACAACAGACAATAGGAGTTGTCAGTAGAAAAGACACAGAAAATTCTGCTTGAAAACAGAAGCTGATGTTCTTGTGATGTCCTGGGATCAGATAAGATGCCAAGGACCAGAGCATCCCTTGAAAGGAGCCATGTCAGATAAAAAGGTTTCTAGGATAGTGAAGAGAGGGATTAGAGGAATATTCATGACTCGTGAGGATCAGCAGGTGACACCTAAGGCATAGCACTTTATCCATTTGGCAAACAGTAAATAAAGACCAATGGTTGCCAGGATAAAATGTAGTAACAAAAGCCAGCGTCTTTCCCCGTACAATGGAAAGCTTGTGTTTGCCGCTTGTTGAGCGTAAAGGCATGGACTGTCTTTTTCATTTCTAAGCATTGACCTGATGGATGAAAAACCAGACTTGTACAGTCGCACGAGTGTCAAGACAGTAAAGAAGCTTTACAGACAATATATAGAGATTTTGTACCTATTTTGTGGTTTTGTTTGTATTGAAAAAAAAATTATCATTATTAGTTGAAAATTTGTGTATTGCATATGAGACTATATATAGTTTTCTATCTAGCCAACAGGTGGATATCTAGTCTACTTTTTAGCTGTGAAGCGTTGCATCACATTCAGTTTTTTTCAAGCGAGCCTGTTTTTTTTAGAATGAGTCCTCGCAGTGGTGACTTTTATCGTATCAAATGCTTGGTCTGAGGATCAAGCAAAACAAAGCCACAATGAATACTTTTCTGTGCTGTCTCTTTTACTATCCCATACTGCTGTGATCATCTCTCTAGTTTCTTTATATAGCAAAAGTTAAAATAGTTTAAAAACAATTAATTCAAGTTAAATAAAAGCAGCAACAATAATATTGACCCTAAACCATGATAGTCTTTCTATGAACTATGCTACTCATTTTGTGGGCTCAACAAAAGGCTGCCCCCCCTTTCCCATTTTGTGTTTCTTCTGGTGGGAGCCCTCACTGCCACCTGTCAGAGATTCACATCCTCTGGAGTTGGGCAGATCATGAATGCTACCAAGAAGGACAACCATATAATGACTGGGTGCCACCCTCTATACTCTAGCATTCCCTTGTGAGCCCAGGGCAGCTTTGTGATATACACCAAGGGGGTATGTCCTTGACATCTTGGTATCATAGGCGGGGTAAATGTTGCTTGGCGTCATTATTACTGGAAGAGGACTTGAGCAGTGAGTCTGTTTTTTTTATCTTACAAATTGCTGAGCTAGTTATATTTTTATTCATTTAAGCTGAACTTGGGAATTAAATTATTGCATTTTAATAACAATCTACTGTATGTGAATTAAAAGCTTCAAATTCCAATAGCCATGCTGGCTCAGTGAGGCCACGTCTGGTACAATGTCACAAAACTTTGGTACTTTCCTAAATTGCAGCCATTTTTGAACAGGGTAACAGTTAATACTGTAGACCTGTGTCAAAACTCTGCAGCTTTCCTACCTCATCTGACAAACCGATAGACATGTGCATGACGAAAAAATTAGTTTGGTTTAGATTTGTTAGTCTAGTTATTTCATTTAATTAAACTCAGTTGATTCATTCAATTCATATTCGGGATTCATATTCGGAATTTGTTTTATGTCTTTTTTGAATTTTCTTCAATATTACCGATTTTTTTTTTTTTTTTTTCGATTCTAAACTTTCAAATCAATACATTTTGAATCGGCAGAATCGAAAACTTTAGTTTTTTTTTTTTCAATTCGAATGTGGCAAAGTGAACAACAAAAGAAAAATCTTCATCAAATGATTACAATTATTCTTTAAATCACCTTTTGGCTTAACTAAAACAGCATTATTTTGAAATCCTACTCTAATAACACACACAGTCTTTGATTTCAAAGACATGTTTACAGTTCAAATTCGACTGTAATTTGATGTAAAATTCGATTTGTATTTCAATTCGAATTTCGGAAATTCGGACTAGTTTAATTTTGTTATTCGGAGCATTTGGTAAACTGCGTTTTATACTGTAATTCGGGTATTCGGATACATCTGAATCTACGAATAATAGAATATTTATTCGGAACAAAACGAACCGCACATGTCTACAAACAGATGTCCTTCTAAATTTAAGGCATCTTTAACAGTCCATCTATTGGAAGCAGAATACCCCACCCACCAAAGAAATGTGGTATTCAAAAGTCAGCAACATTTTCCAAATTGAAGATCTATCCACAATATTACAAATACAGAGGAAAATTGTAGAATGACACAGAGGCCCCAGATAAATTTTAAAACCACAAGCCCCCTATCTGCAGACAATGGCGCAAATTCCCTCCCTTCTGACTCAGAGGGCACAGCCCGATGGTGGAATTGCAATCCTTTGGACCATCTAATGGAGCCTATTGCTTTGGGAGATAGTGCCCCCTTCACTGGGTGAACCCCCCAGGGAGCAGTACCCTCCTGGGCCAACCTTCCCTCTCCCCACTACTCCCCCCCCCTCCCCATCTTCTCACACTACCTCTATTCTACCTATACTATATAGCCAACCGCAACCATCCTTTTCAACATTTCTAGTCCCAAGAATTTACGCCCTACTGTATTTAGCAGTGGGTCAGAGATAAATATCAGGCCATTACCACATCAAGATTTCTCACCACATCTTAATGTATAAGCAGGCCTATTCCTAGGGTCACAGACACCTGGGTGCAGAAATATTTCTGGTGCCCCCACATCGGTCTGGTCATCTTACTAGCTCCTCCTCTAAGGAGTCTTTGTTACCCTGGGATCCTCTCACGATCTCTTAACAATAAACAAAATACAGGAAGAGAAGCAGAGTACTCTAATGGAGCCTGGAGGGGAGTCTCTCTAATGGACACAGAGAGGGCCTCTGTTAGAGAGCCTGTTAGAGCCCCCACCAGGTCCCATTAGAGGCTACAATGGGGTCTAATGGTACCAGGAGGGGGTCTCTCTAACAGATGCCCTCTTGGTGTCCATTAGATAGTCTGTTAGTGTCCCCACCAGGCCCCATTAGAGACTACAATTGAGTCTAATAGATCCTGGAGGGGGTTTTCTCTAACAGAGGTCCTTTCTGTCTCCATTTGAGAAAGAAAGAGCCGCCATTAGTGCCCATCAGTGCAACCTCATCAGTGTCCATCAGCTCAACCTCATCACTGCCCATCAATGCAGCCTGATCACTGTCCATTAATTAAGCCTGATCAGTGCCCATAAATGCAGCTTCACCAGTGCCCATCAATGCAGCCTCATCAATCCCCAACAGCTCATCCTCATCAGCGCCCATCAATGCAGCCTCACCAGTGCCCATCAATGCAGCCTCACCAGTGCCCATCAATGCATCCAATTCGCATGACAGGTAAGTTTGACCAGCTCTCAATGGAGCCAATTCACATAGGTCCAGGGCGGCCCGGATTGCAAAAGGGTCCTGTGTAATTTTGGGCCTGGTTGAGGTGTGAGTTCAGGCAAAAATTCGAACCTGAATCATGCCTGAATCAGTAAACAAACGTGCCGGACCCCAGGCACAAAACCAGGGCCGCATATATGTGAACCTGGCCTCAATATCAGCTTAAAAGCCACTATATACTGTATGTTAGAAACCAGCAGGCAATCAGTTTGACCAAAATCACTCCACTTATTTCTAGTTATTGGATTAGTTGAAGGTTGTTTCTACCAGCCGAGCTGCAATGCCCTTTACTACAGTTTCTAAAACAAGTAAAATGCATGTACAATACATAGCAAAATGCATTGTTTCCAGTATGGCCCATTCATTTCATATATGAATTGAGCTGTGCTGCATTAATTAAAGGTCCTGTATTCTGCATTTTTGCTACACTACATTGCATTTTACTATTCCAGTCAACTGAACAGCCATTCGACGCATTCTGCTACGTATCATAATCAAAGCTAGCAGATGAACAAGGTGACAGACAGTAGAAATATTTTGCTATTTTAAAAAGTTATATTCGTGATCAATAAAGACAAGTTTCTCAATTGCTCCAGCTACAACTTAGTTGTGTTAGGTTCTTTTATTTTGGATAAGAATAAGCATTATAAGGATAACTGTAAAATATAATCAAACGTTCTATATTTCACTGCAAAAGTATGCAAAGTTAGGCCTCTTGCACACGGATGTAAGAATTTACTGATGTTTATACTCAAGAACTTGTTGATAGAGAGTCCTGCGTAAAATATTCTGTAAAGACCTTGCCTAATGGCCCGTACATATGATCCGAATATTGTACGACCTTTTACGCTTAATTGTCGCAAGTAGAAATTGAATAGGTAAATAAAGTCACGAAAATTCTCGGACAACAGAAAAGAAAATCTAAAGTGATGTCATGTGTTGTAATGTATTTGTATTGTACTTTTAGGCGATAACTATACTGACTAAACGAAAATCTGACGATCTGGTATCGCACGAGGAACATTTTCGCGCTTGTCTGGTCGAATAATATCGGATGAACTGTCGTGATCTACTCTCGAAAGTGGTGTACACACGATCTTAAAACCTTACAATTCTTCCTCGGACGACAGTTTTCATACGATATTCGGATCGTGTGTACGGGCCATAAGTGTTCTAGTTGCCAGTGTCTGCACTCAAAAGTAAAGTTTTTATACGGGTCTGTGTTTATCGCTATATTACTGATCTTTAGGCTGCTGTGTGACTTGTTCCATAGACAACAATGCACCTGTGTTCAGATCAGTACAAAACGCTGGATTCTATACTCTCGTTTGCAAGAGGTCTTATATGTATAATTGTTTCATGTTTATACATAGCACACAAGGGCTAAGCACTGATAGTAAAAGTATTACATAGTCTAACAGCCAGCCATTAACACAGAGCAAACAGTACAGTTGTTTTCTAGGAAGCAATCTACTGCTGACCCTCTAGGATGGAGCACCTATTTATTGGTGAACACAACAGACATGCTCCTCCGCTTGTGACTGCACAAATATTGAACAAACGTCTTCAGCACTGTAACACTGTTGACAAGTGGGACATAATACAATTGTCTTTTTTGTTATCCTGGAGAATACAGCTTGTGATTTGTGCTGTTACACTCTAGGCAAACAGTGCTGATGTTGTGATTGGGATCCTGGAATGTTTGCTTTCCCAATATAAATCTGAAACCTACAAACTCATCCTAAGCATCATCCATTCATCCATGGCAACTGCAAGTTTCTGCTGAAAGAAGCTTTCCTTCAACTCTCAAGTGGACTTCACAAGTGATCTGCTTGATCTTTTACTGTCTCCAGCTTGATCTTTTACTGCTTCTTCTTAGAATATAAGAGTATGTGGCGGAGGATCAAGTTCTTTAAGACATTATAACTTTAAAATATTTAAAAGCCAGCAATTCTTTGTGTTAAAGGAAAATTCCTGTTTAGTTTGAAACTGATATAAAATAAATAATTGCAATTGAAACAATTTAAAGCTGAATTCTAGGTATGGGTTTTATAGCATAGTTACACTGGTCCAGCTTAGACTGAAGTAAGAATGCTTATTCCATACTTGTGGTATCCTCTTGGAAGCTGGAAATCTCTGTAGTAGCCTCCACTACTACAGCCATGGCTGCTATTTTGTGGATCCCTTGCTGAGCAGGTGCCCTGCTGCATTGTAATCACAGGGGCTTGGTGCTTAGCGCAGACCCCTTACACTTTTCTCAAATGTCTTCTCTGATTTGATGAGGTGGAGAAGTGGGATGGTGACGTCACAATCGCCACCTAATCCAATCAGAGAACTTCTACCTCTTACCTTCCCCTTCTGCGTTCTTCTTCTTTCTATGGTTCAACGCCCATATACCAGCATACTTATGTACCCTCTACATATATAATTTATTTAGTTACTGCGGAAGTTCTATCACCCACCTGTATACATCCTCCATATCCACCCTAGGGGAACCCTGCGATGTTTTGGCTGTGCTTTTGCAGTTGGACTCCCAGGTAAGTGGCAGTGCATCCACCTTTTCTCCTCCCCATATTAACAAATGTATTCCATATTTAATATGTATATGTGTGTGGTTTCACTATGTTTATATACAATGATCCCTTTTGTAATTTTGACTGTTTTGTATAATCTGTCACTTTTATTGTAGATATCATCATCCTCCTGATGAAGCGGTTATAGACCACGAAACATGTAGAGGACCACATGTCCCGTGAGGACCTACCATACTTTTGACTCCAATTTTGGAGCACCTTAAGCCTCCCTGACGGTATTCCCGAGTGTGGCTCGGGGTTAAATTTCAGCATCATTAGCAGTAACCCCGAGCCACACTCGGGATCCTGGAGCAGTATACTTACCTTGTCCCCACGATCCTGCGATGTCCCCCCGTGGTGTCTGCGGGCTCTGTCCTCCTCCCAAAGCCTCTCTGTGCTAGGCTCCGTTCCCTGCGAGCGTCATGACGCACGGGGGCGGAGCCTGGCGGCAAATTTAAAAAATGTAAAAATCATAATATATACAGTACTGTAATCTTACAGATTACAGTACTTTATAAAATTATTTCACATCCCTTCTGTCCCCAATGCTTTGTCCAATGCCCTGCATGCAGTTTTATATTATATATACTGTTCTTTCTGCCTGGAAACTTGAGCTTGTCCATAGCAACCAAAAAGTGTCCCTTTTACATCAAAAGTGGCTTTAGAACAGCTAGAAAACAGCGATAGTAAATTAGAACACTTGCAGAATTGAGCGATAGTGATTTGTGGGGAAATGTATTTTATTATTATTATATATTTTTTTTTTTTAATTATTTATTTATTATATTATAATTTATGATTTTGTGTTTCAAACTTCATCATACCCGGAATATCTACTAGACTCTTGGTGGACAGATTTATTATTATTATTTATTATTATTATACAGTATTTATATAGCGCCAACAGTTTACGTAGCGCTTTACAACTTGAGGGTAGACAGTACAAATACAATACAATTTGATACAGTAGGAATCAGAGGGCCCTGCTCCTTAGAGCTTACAATCTAAGAGGGGAGGTCAAGAGATACAAGAGGTAATAACTGTGGGTGATGTGCTGATTGAGAAGATAAATGTACAGTTGTTAGGTGGGGGCCAGATAGGCTTCTTTGAAGAGATGAGTTTTCAGGGATCGTCTGAAAGTGGATAAAGTAGGAGAAAAACGGACGGATTGGGGTAGAGCATTCCAGAGGATGGGGGAGGCTCTGGAGAAGTCCTGAAGGCGAGCATGGGATGAGGTGACAAGGGTGTTCGAGAGCAGGAGGTCTTGGGAGGAGCGAAGAGAACGATTAGGTTGGTATTTTGTGACTAGGTTAGAGATGTAGCTAGGGGCCAAGTTGTGGATGGCTTTGTAAGTTATAGTTAGTATCTTGAATTTAATTCGGTGACTGAATGGCAGCCAATGGAGGGATTGGCAGAGGGGTGTAGCAGACGCTGAGCGGTTTGTGTGGTGGATGAGTCTGGCCGCAGCGTTCATGATGGACTGAAGTGGGGATAGCCTATTTAGAGGTAAACCAATGAGGAGGGAGTTGCAGTAGTCAAGGCGGGAGATGACCAGGGAGTGGATTAGAAGCTTTGTGGTGTCGATGGTTAGGAAGGGGCGTATCTTGGAGATGTTGCGAAGACAGAGGCGGCAAGCTTTGGATAGTGATAGAATGTGGGGTCGAAAGGTTAGTTCAGAGTCCAGGATTACACCTAGGACCTTGGCGTGGGGAGATGGGTTGATAGTTGAGCCGTTGATCTTGACAGGGAGATCAGGGGAAGTGGCACCTGAGGGAGGAAATATCATGAGCTCGGTTTTGGATAGGTTGAGTTTGAGAAAGTGATGTGACATCCAGGCTGATATGTCTGCTAATAAGTTGGTAATGCGTGAGGAGACAGGTGGAGAGAGCTGGGGGGTGGAGAGATAGATTTGGGTGTCATCAGCGTAGAGATGATATTTAAAGCTGTGGGAGGCAATCAACTGACCCAAGGAGGTGGTGTAGATTGAGAAAAGGAGAGGTCCGAGAACAGAACCTTGGGGGACCCCAACGGAAAAAGGAAGAGGAGAGGAGGAAGTAGAGTTGTAAGTGACACTGAAGGAGCGGTGGGATAGGTAGGATGAGAACCAGCGAAGAGTACAGTCACGGAGACCAAAGGAGTGGAGTTTTTCGAGGAGGAGGGGGTGGTCCACTGTGTCAAAGGCAGCAGAGAGATCCAGGAGAAGTAGTACAGAATAGTGTCCGTTGGCTTTAGCCATTAGTAGGTCATTTGAGAGTTTAAGGAGAGCAGTTTCCGTGGAGTGTTGAGGGCGAAAACCGGACTGAAGGGGATCAAGAAGTTTATTCATGGTCAGATGGTCACTTAATCGGTTGTAGACCAGTCTTTCAAGAAGTTTGGAGGAGAAGGAGAGTAAGGAGATGGGACGTAAGTTGTTGAGATTGGTGGGATCCAGTGAGGGCTTTTTTAGTATGGGGGTGACTAGCGCATGTTTTAGAGAGTTTGGGAAGATGCCACAAGAGAGGGAGAGGTTGAAAATGTGAGTTAGAGAGCGTAGAATTGAGTCAGAGGGTGAGCATAGCATTTGCGAGGGAACAGGATCCAGGGGGCAAGTGGTTAGATGAGTGCTAGATAAAAGTTTAGCAACCTCAGTAGTAGTAGCAGGGTTGAATGAGGGAAGTAATGACTGTATCTGTGGACATGGGGTGTTGCATGGGGGAGGTTTTTGCGCATTGGCGATCTCCTCATGAATTGTATCAATCTTAGTTTTGAAGTGATTGGCAATCTCCTGGGCGGTGATTGAGTTGGTGGGTGGAGGCAGTGGAGGACAGAGTAGAGTGTTGAAGGTAGAGAAGAGTTGACGTGGACTGGATGAGAAGGTGTTGATGAGTGTGATAAAGTAGGTCTGTTTGGCAGTGTGAAGGCAGGAGTAGTATTTTAGGAGGGCAGATTTATATTGTGTGAAGTCTTCCTGGGTCTTAGTCTTATGCCACAGGCGCTCAAGAGCGCGGCTACGTTTTCTGAGACTTCTGGTGTCATCTGTTTGCCAGGGTTGTAGCAGTCGGGGCCTAATTCTGCGTGTAGTGAGGGGGGCCAGCTTGTCTAGGGAGGAGGACAGTGAGCTGTTGTAAATGAAAGTAGCTAGGTTGGGGCAGGACAGGGGGGAGATTTTGTCATAGAGGTGATCAGTAGCAGAGTAGAGAAGAGAAGGGTTGAGGTGGCGAAGGTTTCTGCGTGTAACTGTTGGGCGGTTGGAGGGAGAAGAGGTGGAAGACAAGGAGAGAGCAAAACTAATAAGGTGGTGATCAGAGATTTAAGTGTGTTATTGCTAAGAATTACAGGTCTACAATATAAAACGGCAAATTTCTATGCAAAATAATTGTACCGCTTTGAGACGCAAACATCTGAAATAATTATGCCGCCAGGGAGGTTAAGTATCTACACAACTTTATAGACACCCCTTGATTGTATATATTGTTCTGTCTTGATTATTGGAAAAATATGTTCTGTCTCTTTTTGTGTGTATAATAAAATACATTTTTTATTCGTAATTTGTATATTTGTCCCAATTGGTACCAGGATAGTCCTTCCAACCATAGTGAAGATCAGTTTGGGGAACTGTCTCCGTCCTCCCAATTTCCAATTCACTAGGATAATGGTACATCCCTTATAATCCCCCCCACCCCTTTTTTCGTAATCTTAATCCTTTGAGGCCCACTCCCTTTATTTTGCCATCAGAGAACACATTGCATTCTTTGAGAAAAAATGCAAGGCATTCTGTGAATGGTGTATGTGCTGAAAAAGCTACCTCTTGTGGCGACTATACAGTAAGGCAGCCACTCGGCACTGGACCCATGAGTTAGTGGCGATCACTGTAGTCCAAGCTGGACCAATATAACTATGCTAAAAAAATCCTTTCCTGAAATTCAGCCTAAATATGATTAAAAATAATTGTGTTTTAAATGAATTCTAGTTACAGCACACACATTTGTTTTATAATATCAGCATTGTAATTGCAACACAAATAATAACTATAACTGACAATCCAATATGTGCTTACTTGAAAAATCTTTCATACTGTGAGTGCTGCCTGTCTGCTGGCCATCTCCTTCCACAACTTTCTTGATTCTCTGCATGCTCTGCAGCTTCCACTCTGCTGTTTACTTTCAGTTTCTAAGGACTACATATCTCATGGTACCTTAAAGTGCTACTAAACCCAGTAATATGAAAAAAGTTAATCAGCCCCCCCCCCCAGCTTATAAGTCTTCTTGTAACATAAAAAAGGCACAATATACCTTTTTGGCTGATCTGTATACCATGGTCAGGTGATAAACTGCAGGGTTTGCCCAAGTGCTGAGTGTTCAGGTTGGAGGAGATTTCTATTACAGCCTGTGTCCTAATGCTGTTATGGAAGGCAGAACATCCATGAATCAAGATGTGACATCCCCCCCCCCCCCCCCCGTGTTCTTTTTTTTAGTTACTGGGCATAGGGAAGGAGGGGGGGACTGGGCTATCATATAGGATTTGTATACACACCCAAATGTGTGATTTCAATACCATGTGACCTGAAAAGCTCAGCTCAACAACGAAATGTCCTCTCCAACAATAGAGACCAAACTGAGCATGTGCAGCTTTACTACCCTCACCGTTTCTTATTTGGCTTTGCCAAGAGAGACTCTACAAGAGGGGGAAGATGTGTGCATGCAGGATCAAAGAGCCTTTTTGCACAATGCAGAGGATAACCCCTTAAATTCCACAGTGAGTATAACAAGCTTGCTATTCTGCATTTACAGACTGATTTTACTGTTGTGGGTTTAGTAACACTTTAATGCCTGCAAGCTGTGATTCGTGTAGTGGCTAAATCTCCTGAAACGCCTCCTCAGCATCTCTGTAGTTCAGAAGGCAGGCTCTATGAAATGTGTTACATAGCAGTGCCTACTCATAGGTCATAGTGACACGACAGGAACTTATGTGTGGGATTCCTCAACAAGTAAATTTTTAAAAACCTACAAAATTGTTCAGGTTAATAGAGGTAGGCTATAAGTAATTGATATACAATGTGGAAATTAATATATGATTTTAGTTTTATTATTTTTTAAAATAAAGCACCTTTAAATTGCAGATACAAAATACACAAAGAAGAGTACAGAGGTAACATAGTCAAGTGTTCCAACATTGTTAAACCACACACATTAGCAGAACAGTATAGGAAGCATTAGGACAAAACCAAAAAAGAATGGGCATTAACCCTTTCGCCATCTGGACCTACAGCACTGCTCCAGCTGGCCAGATCCGTACGGCGTACGGACGTCATTCCTCCTGCTGAAGTGACCATAAGCTGATCTGCTGATCAGAGCCATTCACTTAAAATTTTTAAAATGAATAAATAAATTTGAAGACCTTGTTCAAACAGGGCGTGTTTACCTGCATGGGGATGCACAGGTGTTCCAGAAACAAAATTGTAGACCTGCACCAGGCTGGGGAGACTGAATCTGCAATGGGCAAGCAGCTTGGTGTGAAGAAATCAACTGTGGAAGCAATAATTAGAAAATGGAACACATACAAGACCACTGATAATCTCCCTCGATCTGGGGCTCCACGCAGGATCTCACCCTGTGGGGTCAAAATGATCACAAGAACTGTCAGCAAAAATCCCAGAACCACACGAGGGACCTAGTGAATGACCTTCAGAGAGCTGGGACCAACGTAACAAAGGCTACCATCAGTAACACACTACGCCGCCGGGGACTCAGATCCTGCAGTGCCAGACATGTCCCATTGCTTAAGCCAGTACATGTCCGGGCCCGTCTGAGGTTTGCTAGAGAGCATTTGGATGATCCAGAAGAGGATTGGGAGAATGTCATATGGTCAGATGAAACCAAAGTAGAACTGTTTGGTAGAAACACAACTCATCGTGTTTGGAGGAGAGAGAATGCTGAGTTGCAACCAAAGAACACCATATCTACTGTGAAGCATGGGGGTGGCAACATCATGCTTTGGGTCTGTTACTCTGCAAAGGGAACAGGACAACTGATCCGTGTAAATGAAAGAATGAATGGGGCCAAGTATCGTGAGATTTTGAGTGCAAACCTCCTCCCATCAGCAAGGGCATTGAAGATGAAATGTGGCTGGGTCTTTTTAGCATGACAATGATCCCAAACACACCGCCCGGGCAACGAAGGAGTGGCTTTGTAAGAAGCATTTCAAGTTCCTGGAGTGGCCTAGCCAGTCTCCAGATCTCAACCCCATAGAAAACCTTAGGAGGGAGTTGAAAGTCTGTATTGCCCAGCGACAGCCCCAAAACATCACTGCTCTAGAGGAGATCTTCATGGAGGAATGGGCCAACATACCAGCAGCAGTGTGTGACAACCTTGCGAAGACTTACAGAAAACGTTTGACCTCTGTCATTGCCAACAAAGGATATATAACAAAGTATTGAGATGAACTTCTGATATTGACAAAATACTTATTGTCCGCCATAATTTGCAAATAAATTCTTTCAAAAATCAGACAATGTGATTGTCTGGATTTGTTTCCACATTTTGTCTCTCATAGTTGAGGTATACCTATGATGACAATTACAGGCCTCTCTCATCTTTTTAAGTGGGAGAACTTGCACAATTGGTGGCTGACTAAATACTTTTTTTGCCCTACTGTATATCACAAACGTAGACAACATACAGTCAGATCCATAAATATTGGGACATCGACACAATTCTAATCTTTTTGGCTACATACACCACCACAATGGATTTGAAATGACACAAACAAGATGTGCTTTAACTGCAGCCTTTCAGCTTTAATTTGAGGGTATTTACATCCAAATCAGGTGAACCGTGTAGGAATTACTACAGTTTGTATATGTGCCTCCCACCAAAAGTAATGGGACAGATTAACAATCATCCATCAAACTTTCACTTTTTAATACTTGGTTGCAAATCCTTTGCAGTCAATTACAGCCTGAAGTCTGGAATGCATAGACATCACCAGACGCTGGGTTTTATCCCTGGTGATGCTCTGCCAGGCCTCTATTGCAAATGTCTTCAGTTCCTTTTTGTTCTTGGGGCATTTTCCCTTCAGTTTTGTCTTCAGCAAGTGAAATGCATGCTCAATCGGATTCAGGTCAGGTGATTGACTTGGCCATTGCATAACATTCCACTTCTTTCCCTTTGGTTGCTTTTGCAGTATGCTTTGGGTCATTGTCCATCTGCACTGTGAAGCGCCGTCCAATGAGTTCTGAAGCATTTTGCTGAATATGAGCAGATAATATTGCCCCGGAACACTTCAGAATTCATCCTGCTTTTGTCAGCAGTCACATCATCAATAAATACAAGAGAACCAGTTCCACTGGCAGTCAGTCATACATGCCCACGCCATGACACTACCACCACCATGCTTCACTGATGAGGTGGTATGCATTGGATCATGAGCAGTTCCTTTCCTTCTCCATACTCTTCTCTTCCCATCACTCTGGCACAAGTTGATCTTGGTCTCATCTGTCTATAGGATGTTGTTCCAGAACTGTGAAGGCTTTTTTAGATGTTGTTTGGCAAACTCTAATCTGGTCTTCCTGTTTTTGAGGCTCACCAATGGTTTACATCTTGTGATGAACCCTCTGTAATCACTCTGGTGAAGTCTTCTCTTGATTGTTGACTTTGACACACATACATCTACCTCCTGGAGAGTGTTCTTGATCTGGCCAACTGTTGTGAAGGGTGTTTTCTTCACCAGGGAAAGAATTCTTCGGTCATTCACCACAGTTGTTTTCCGTAGTCTTCCGGGTCTTTTGGTCTTGCTGAGCTCACGGTGCATTCTTTCTTTTTAAGGATGTTCCAAACAGTTGATTTGGCCACACCTAATGTTTTTGCTATCTCTCTGATGGGTTTGTTTTGTTTTTTCAGCCTAATGATGGCTTGCTTTACTGATAGTGATAGCTATTTGGATCTCATATTGAGAGTTGACAGCAACAGATTCCAAATGCAAATAGCACACTTGAAATTAACTCTGGACCTTTTATCTGCTCCTTGTAAATGGTATAATGAGGGAATAATACACACCTGGCCATGGAACAGCTGAGCAGCCTATTGTCCCATGACTTTTGGTCCCTTAAAAAGTGGGAGGCACATATACAAACTGTTGTTTTTCCTACACCGTTCACCTGATTTGGATGTAAATACCCTCATATTAAAGCTGAAAGTCTGCAGTTAAAGCACATCTTGTTTGTTTCATTTCAAATCTATTGTGGTGGTGTATAGAGCCAAAAAGATTAGAATTGTGTCGATGGCCCAATATTTATGGACTTGACTGTATATATTGTGATACGCTCTGTATTTTCCTCATCAACCCTACTGCAGCCAGGTGATGAGTGGCTAACTGTGACTTAGAAGTTCTTAATTTAGTTTGCTAGGGTTTTTTTGTGCAGTATTTATTAGGGTTGCACCGATACCAGTTTTTTAAGACCGAGTACGAGTACAGATACTTTTCCTCAAGTACTCGCCGATAACTATTTACCAGTACCTATTTTTTTTTTTTTTTTTACATATTTTTTTTTTTTTGTATTTACATTTTTATAACTTTAACTTTTTTTTGTGGGGAGGGGGTTTTTGTTTAGCATGGAGGGAGGGGGGTTATTGTTTAGGGTGGAGAGATGGGGAGGCTGTTATTTAGGGTGGAGAGGTGGGAAGGGGTGTTATTGTTTAGGGGGGAGGGGGGTTATTGTTTAGGGTGGACAGGTGGAGAGGCTGTTATTGTTTAGGGTGGAGAGGGGGTTATTGTTTAGGGTGGAGAGGTGGGGAGTTATTGTTTAGGGTGGAGAGGTGGGGTTATTGTTTTGGGGGGAGGGGTGTTATTGTTTAGGGTGGGGAGGGGGTTATTGTTTTGGGCAGAGAGGGGGATTATTGTTTAGGGTGAAGGGGCGGGGAGGGAGGGTTATTGTTTAGGGTGGAGAGGGGGTTATTTTTTAGGGTGGAGAGGTAGGGTTATTGTTAGGGGCGGGGAGGGGGTTATTGTTTAGGGTGGGGAGGGGGTTATTGTTTAGAGTGGAGAAGGGGAGGGGGTAATTGTTTAGGGTGGAGGGGCAGGCAGGGGGGTTATTGTTTAGGGTGGAGAAGGGTCTTATTGTTTAGGGTGGAAAGGTGGGGAGGGGGGTTATTGTTTACGGTGGAGAGGGGGAGGCGGGTTATTGTTTATGGTGGGGAGGGGTGTTATTGTTTAGGGTGGAGAGGGATGTTATTGTTTAGGGTGGAGAGGGGGGAGGGGAAGGGGAGGTATTTGGGAACCCACACACTGCCAATCACTGCACTACAACACCCAGCAGAAATGCCCTCCCCCTCCAAGAAGTTCTGCAGCAGCAAAGCCTGGCTCAGTGCAGAACACACTACTCACCAGGCAGGCAGAACTGTCACCATGCCGCCGCCCGCATAGGAGCCCAAGGAGGAGAATCGCATCGCCAGAGGACAAAAAAAACAGAGCTAAGGGGGAGGAGGTGGAGCCGGCATGAGAGGGGGTGGAGCGGGAGGGGGCAGAGCCGGTCCAATGCGGGGAAGGGAAATTTCCACTGACAGCTGAAACGTCATTGGTTGTTAAGGATGCGGCGGCCCCACTCCTTAACAACTAATGACTGCCTGCATTCTTTTGTATACATTTCATCTGTCAGCAGGGGAATCGCGTTGACAGATGAAAGAGCCAAGCCTAAAGGTATCGGTTTCAGGTATCAGTGCATTTGCACGAGTACCAATACTCATGCAATGGTTAGTATCAGTATCTGTGCAACCCTAGTATTTATCATAGGATGTGGTACCGGGCAATTATTGTCCATTACTAGAGGGTCCTCCACTGTGCCCCCCCCCCCTTTCCATTCCCTCTCTTTCCATCATAAACTTTAGTATGCCCCGTGTAAACGAGGCCTTAGAAGGAATTTAGAAGGAATTTTGTAAGTTATGTTGTGTTTGTGTGCTAATAATGATTTTAGTATATTTTTTTGTGAACATAACGATTTGATAAACATTTGTGAATGATTTGGGCGGTCTTTTACAAATTCTGAAAGCTCTAAGTGAAAAATGATAACCTCTGTATTTTTTTGAGTAAATTGTGTTTAAAAAGGCGCAATTTAAAATGTACAAATATTTTTTATGTATTAACTCAATACAGTTTTAGCTTTATATTTAGTAGGCATTTAGCAGGAATTTTGTAAGTGTTGCTGTGTTTGTGTCCATGAATAAAGATTTTTGTGTATTTTTAGCGAAAATATTGTTTTGATAAACATTTGCGCAAATATCATGAGGTCTAAAAAAAAAAAAAAATCAGTAGCACCTTCTTTTTATTCTACAAATTATGTGCTTTCATAAAATATATGGTTTGGGGGGTCTTTTACAAACTCTGAAAGCTGTTACTGAAAAATAATAAGGCCATAGTAAAATTAATGGCACCTTCGTTTTATCCTATTGTTCCTATGCTTTCAAAATTGGTCTGGCCACCTGAGTTTAAAAGTGGAGCGCAGGGCCTGGCAGCGAAAGGGTTAAAGGCTTAGGTCAGCCAGCTTTTGGCTGGTAAAACTAACAAATCTGCCAAAACTGTAAGGCGATAGCCTAATCAAGATATCAAATGAAGGCTATCAGGAGTTACTGGCATACTACCCACCTATAAAGGAAAAATAAACAAATATTGTGAATGAGTAGAAAAGAGAAGGGAAAGAATGAGAAAGCAGTGCAGAGGAAAGAAGAAGAGGAGAAAAAAGGGGAGCGGTGCGTAGGGTGGGGGAAGGGGTGATAGAGGATTACTCCATCATGGCCGTCTATTGTTTATGGGGATCATCCTCCATGATCCAATCCTGAAATGCTGAGGAAAATCGCAACATAAACCAGGAGGCCCAAGTTTGAATATATGATTTAAAATTTTGACAATAGAAACACTAGGGTGCACTGCTGCCTAAGGCGCAGCCACAGGCGCTGGTCTCCCTACTCTCCGTCAGCTTCCTAACACTTCACTGGCTTCCCCACACACTGTGTCGATGTTCTGCATACCGCTGAAGGATTGGATGATGTTAGCTGGAGACAAAGCTGTCTCCTGCAAACTTCAGCCAATCTGCGAAGAAGAGGTATCCAGCCAATGAGGTGCCGCGCAACATCACTTTCTTCTAGCTCCCCAAGCAGTCTCCACGCGGAGCTAACGTTGGCAAGGAGGTGAGAAAGCATCCCAGCCCAGGCATTTGGCGATATGTTAAGAAATGTATCAGTAGTTGGACTTGGACTGCAAATCATTTGCTTTTTTAATATAATGGTATAATCATGGTAATATATTTTTTTTCATAATGGCACACCGTGAAATAAAAACAATGGGATAGACAGATGACCCTTCCCCACTTTTTCCTGGCAGGATGATGAAAAGGCTGCATTTGCTGAGATCAGAGATTTCTACTGTTTTTAAAAAAATGTAAGTTTTATTTATTTTTTTGGGGGGGGGGGTGCAAGTAGCTGGTCTTGCTTAGGGCGCAAAATATTCTAGCACTGGCCCTGACAGAATCCCAATGCTGGGTACACTCTCAGTCCACTCTCAGTATCTAAAAGTCTGGCCCTCTCTTTGATTCTATTTGGGGAAGATTTTACCATAGTTTTGCAGGATTTTATGGGCCAAGTTGCAACTACGACTGCTGCCTTCAGTTGGGTACAGGTATTTTGCACGACACCCACCGTGTCTCCCATAGCCTTGCTTCAATCAGATATACTGTCTGACAAGTGGACATCAAAAATGCCATTTGTCCAGTGTATCAGCACTTTTGTTACTTTTCTATAGGTCCCCAGCATTTCAAGCTTATGGCCCTGTTATTCGAACTATGCTTTGGACATCAATTGTTCTCCATGATTCTGGCACCTGTACTATCCTTGCTACACTTCAAAGGTATACACATTGTGGGATATCTTGATGACCTCCTGTTAAGGGAGCAGTCAGCATAGGTTCTAGCCAAAAATGTGGCTTGGTAAATTCAGACCTTGTATAAGTTTGGTTCATTCATGAACTTTCAGAAGTCAGTTATTAAAATGACTCATTGTTTGGAAAATCTGGGTCTTATCCTAGAAGAAGATCAAGTCAGAGTTTTTACTCCCCCAAAAAAAACCTCTAACTCTCTGCTCCCAGACCCAGACTGTTCAGTCCAGGAGTCAGCTGACTTTTTTATTTTGCATGGGAACCCTTTGGCTCATAGTAGCTTCCTTCTAGGCAGGCCCATTTAACCAATTCCACTAGAGACACTAAAAATCCTGTAATCATGGGTTAAATCAGTTAAATCTCTGAACAAACTGAGTAACCTGACGAAACCAGTGGTGTTCTGGAGTGAGGGTAATTCCTTCCTTACGAGTTCCAAGTGTGAACCACCTAACATCTAGGCTCATTAACAAACTGAACAGGTTTGTCTATGTACAGAGATCCTCTGGTGGAAGCAGCAGATGCTCTAGTGGCTCAGTGCGATCAGTACAACCTGATCTATGCCTTTCCTCCCTTAATACTCTGTAACTGTGTTCTGCAAGATGAAGATGGATGGCATCCATTTATCCTCATAGCTTCAGATTGGCCTGGGGCTCATGATGTACTGTGACCTGATCAGATCTTTACAAGTACAAAAAATCTAATTTTCTTGGTGTAAACAGTCTTTTAAGTTTGGTATCTGAGATTCCCATGATTCTTATCCACTTTTGCTGCATTTGGCTCACTGTTCCCCCCCAGAAAGCTTGTGGTCAAATTACAGGTAGTCTGTTTTAATGTGTTCCTTGCAGTGTCACTAGAGATTTGCTTATAGTGAGATTCTTTTAGAGAGTTCTATGTGTCTAAAGAGATGTCAAAAGTGCAGTATTTTGTATTATAACTTTAGACATGATCATGTCATTATAGTAAAGGCAGAGATTCCTATTTAATTTAAAACATTTTCATAAGACCATTGGAATTGTTTGTCTCTATATCTACTGGACCAGCCTTTCTCAACCTTCTCAACACAATGGAACTTCAGCTTGTTCGTCTCCTCCCCCCTTCAATGCCACATTTGCCACATTTGCCACCTTTCGGGGGGGGGGGGGGGTAACAGGGACCTGTTGACAGGTCCCTTTCCCCACTTCCGGAAGACAGGGCCACGGCACCGTCTCTTGGACATTCGGCCCCCTCCTCCTTCCTCTGCCACCGGGCCAAGTAGAAAGTGCAGCGTGCAATGCGCATGCGCAATAGGGAGCCGGCTGTGAAGCCGAAAGGCTTCAGTGCCGGGTTCCCTTACCGGCAATGGTGGCGGCTGCACCCGACAGCTGATCCGAAGATCGGCTCTGGTGCTGACATCGCAGGTTCCCTGGACAGGTAAGTGTCCATATATTAAAAGTCAGCAGCTGCAGTATTTTCATGGGGTGGGCGGATCTCCACTTTCAGCTCCAGTCCAGTGACTTTGTCTACATTGAAATGATATCATCTGTCTGCTGCAGGCAGGAGAAAGCATTCCCTCATTCTTTTCACCACCATGAAGCCAGGAATATCACAGGCACCAGGACATGATTGTGCCTTCTCTGTGCCAGCATTGTTAGGTTCACAGCATTGAGACTTGTGTTCTGCATGTAGGCAGCCATTCATTTCACAAACACAGGGAAATATGTCTTTCTTTTTCTAATCACGCCAGACCAGGCAACATGTGGTTTGGTACACGTGAAAACACACACTGTTTGCCTATAGGTGGGAAAGAGAATTAATGGCACCCCCACACATCTGCTAAAGAGCAGTGCATTTGCTTGTGAGTTGGGAATGCATGTGATTTTGCAAGCATTCCCGATACGCAATAATGTGAACCTACCTTTAGTCCAGGGAGTAGAGGCTGACATGCCAATAAGAACAAAGATGGCTTTTTCTGTATAAGTGTTAGACATCACTCACATCAATTTGATTGCCTACACTGACATGGACTGCTTCACCAGACACCAACTTCCTACAAGTGCATCCCTTGTGAGGTAACACAAATGCACAGCTTGGACCATTTGCACTATCCAACATGCTTGTTTCAGAAGCATGAAGGTTGTAGCTGGGCTCCCTCAACATACACCAGGCATTAGGCTCTTGCCTATATCGCTTGTAGATGATCCAGCTCTGCTTTTGGTAGTAGGAAACTATACAGGATTCTGGACATCAGTGCCAGATGGGCATTTATGCCACACAAATTGAGAGCATAACTTTCCTGTGGTCAAAGTCAGTTCACTAGCCAGAGTTAGTGGTCTTACCACAATGGTCTAGGTGATTTTTATGCTGCATGTGAGAGTTAGACCAAATAATTATTATTGTGGCAAGATGTTGGCAAATTAGTGGACATAAATAAAGTGTTAAAAAAAAAAATCTCATGGCATCAGTTAAAAATATGGGGAGCATTCATCTGTCAGCAATATGAAGCTGAATAGTAGTTGTAAGAGCTGGAGATTGTATTTCTCCCCAGCTTCATTGGTAATGATTACCATTCTACTGTTTTTTGTTTGCATCTAAAATATAAGATGCTTTATAAAGCTCAATTCCATTGAGTCCTGAGTTTCAGTTTGTAACCCTTACTACATTACAGCTTCCCAGAGTTCTCTGCTCCAACTCTAGCACCTGGAAAACAGCGCTAGGTAATCTAATTAGTATAATTAGGAAAAAAGAACTCAGTGACTGCACAAGCGGCTGGGCAGTTCTATAGTGCTGGGATCTAGTCCCCAGAGATGTTCATTGATCATGTGGGTAGCGGTCATTGTAGCAGATGTCAAATTAACACTTTTTGCATGATTGAGCTATTGTCTTTAATGTTTCTCTCACCACAAAAGCGGCTGTTGCAGCCTCTGTTTCCCCCAAACATAATGTCCACAGTTCTGAAAAAAGAACAAGGGTCTCACTGTGAGGCTATGTCCTGTAGAAGTTTTGAAATGAGGGAGGATGGCCTTGTTGCTTGGCAGGTTGTAGAAATAAATGAATGGCTTACTTTTGTGGGCTTATGATTTCCTAGTGTAACATGAGCAAAATTCACACATTGCAGCATGGTATAATAAAAGTATCCAGAATGCATCAAGGGAAATTGCACTATGGAAATGCAGAGAATGGCTTGTATGAGTTTATGTATGCCTTTCAGACCTTTTATTACCTTGTTGTCTGAGCAGAAACAAGATGTCTTTTATGGCAGGGCTGACACTATTCTTTACAATGGTTCAGAAAACTCTTTCTGAGACCTCAGTAATAAGTAAGCGATAATCTATGAAAATTAAAGGAAACATTGACCATACATGTGAGTTAAGATCTGAAGGTATCCATAAATATAAAGATGTTGGTTAGTCAGGCAAAAATCATGTAGAGTTCCCAGGTACATAAATCTTTAAACAATGCAGATCTGTGCTTTGTGAGAGCAAGGTTGTCTTGCAACCTTTAGAGGATGATTGGATGTGCAGGTATATTCAAAGCAAAAATAAAACTTCTACTCTAGTGTACCATAGCCCTCTCTGGGTGATCCATGTAAATTGTGGACTTTGTACCTAAACTAAAGCCTACTATAGCTCACCAAAAAAATCTCCCTTTATATGACATTCATATATGCCGAAGGGAGTAAAAGTAGCCTAACGTTTATTAGGAATTAAATAAGTGGTAGGACCATTGTGTGTGTTATTACTACTTATTAGGAGGGGGATCCAAAAAGTCTCCAAACAAAATTGGAAAAATATGTTAGTTACTCCCACAAAAATTGTGGCACTATAAGAGGAAACCCAATAGAAATCTAAATAGTGTCACCAATAATGATGTCATCATACTACAATGAGTAAACATCTCTCCCCAGTACTGAAAATGGGACACCACAGAAACACCTCTTGGCTATATAATTAGTGTATAGTGTCAATATTGCATCTGCTCTGCACAGACTGAGCTGTATCATTTCTGCGGTGGTGATTATACAGTGGATATAAAAAGTCTACATACCCCTCTTAAAATGTCAGGTTTCTGTGATGTAAAACAATTAGACAAAGATAAATCATTTCAGAACTTTTTCCACATTTAATGTGACCTATAAACTGTACAACTCAATTGAAAAATAAACTGAAATCTTTTAGATGGGAAGTAGAAAAAAACTAAAATAATATGGTTGCATAAGTGTGCACACCCTCTTATAACTGGGGATGTAGCGGTGTTCAGAATTAAGCAATCACATTCAAACTTGTGTTAAATAGGAATCAGTACAGGCCTGCCATCATTTAAAGTGCCTCTGATCAACCCCAAATAAAGTTCAGCTGTTCTAGTAGGTCTTTCATGACATTTTCTTAGTTGCATCCTACAGCAAAAGCCATGGTCTGCAGAGAGCTTCCAAAGCATCAGAGGGATCTGATTGTTAAAAGGTATCAGTCAGGAGAAGGGTATAAAAGAATTTCCAAGGCATTAGATATACCATGGAACACAGTGAAGACAGTAATCATCAAGTGAGAAAAATATGGCACAACAGTGTCATTGCCAAGAACTGCACGTCCCTCCAAAATTGACGAAAAGACGAGAAGAAAAATGGTCAGGGAGGCTGCCAAGAAGCCTACATCAACAATAAAGGAGCTGCAGGAATATCTGGGAAGTACTGGATGTGTGGTACATGTGACAATCTCTTGTATATATTCTTCATATGTCTGAGATATGGGGTAGAGTGGCAAGATGGAAGCTTTATCTTATGAAGAAAAACATCCAAGCCCTGCTAAATTTTGCAAAAACACATCTGAAGTCTCCCAAAGGCATGTAGGAAAATGTATTATGGTCTGATGAAACCAAGGTTGAACTTTTTGAACAAAATTCCAAAAGATAAGTTTTGCACAAAAACAACACTGCACATCACCCAAAAGAACACCATACCCACAGTGAAGCATGGTGGTGGCAGCATCATGCTTTGGGGCTGTTTTTCCTTCTCTGGAACAGAGGCCTTAGTCAAGGTAGAGGGAATTATGAACAATTCCAAATACCAGTCAATATTGACACAAAACCTTCAGGCTTCTGCTACAAAGCTGAACATGAAGAGGAACTTATGCAACAATATTGTTTTTATTTTTTTATTTTTACTTCCCTCCACCTAAAAGATTTTAGTTTGTTGTTCAACTGAGTTGTATAGTTTATATGACACACTAAAGGTGGAAAATGTTCTGCTGAAATGATTTATCTTTGTCTTATTTTTTTTTTACATCACAGAAACCTGACATTTTAACAGGGGTGTGTAGACAATTTTTGTATCCACTGTATAACAATTTCCTCAACAATGTAATCAGCCCACTTAAGCAAATTCTAATCCTGCAAAGTAGATGCAACTATAGGAATCAATGGGTTTAAAGGGAGTAGCAATCATTTCAAACCCATGTCAGTCGCCCAAAGGCCAAAAAGAGGTATGAGCTTCTGAGTCCTTTTAAAGTATTTCTGCCACTCACAGGGGAACCATTTTGGGTAATAAGTCACCCTCCTAAACAAACACCATGTGTGCCCCTTAACCGGTTCCCGACCGGCGCATGCCGATGTACGTCGGCAGAATGGCACAGCTGGGCAAATGGACTTACAGGTACATCCATTTGAATTCCCCGCCATGCCATTGCGTGCGCGCCGGCCGGGAGCTCCGTGAGACGGGTAGCGGGTCCCGCGGACTCAATCGCCGCGTTGTTACCCGCGATCGCCTCACGGAGAGGACGAACGGGGAGATGCTGATGTAAACAGCATCTCCCCGTTCTGCCTAGTGACAAGTGTCACTGATCACAGCTCCCTGTCATCGGGAGCAGTGATCAGAATAATGACACTGCTAGCCCATCCCCCTGCAGTTAGTAATCACTCCCCTAGGACATACTTAACCCCTCCCCGCCCCCTAGTGGTTAACCCCTTCACTGCCAGTGTCATTTACACAGTAATCAGTGCATTTTTAATCGCACTGATCGCTGTATAAATGACAATGGTCCCAAAAATATCCGACATGTCCGCCATAACGTCGCAGTCACAATAAAAATCGCTGTTCGCCGCCATTACTAGTAAAAAAAAAAATTATTCATAAAAATGCCATAAAACTATCCCCTATTTAGTAAACGCTATAACTTTTGCGCAAACCAATCAATAAATGCTTATTTCGATTTTTTTTTTTTTTAACAAAAATATGTAGAAGAATACGATCGGCCTAAACTGAGGAAAAAAATGTGGGTTTTTTTTATATATTTTTGGGGGATATTTATTATAGCAAAATGTAAAAAATAATGCGTTTTTTTCAAAATTGTCCCTTTTATTTTGTTTATAGCGCAAAAAATAAAAATCGCAGAGGCGATCAAATACCACCAAAAGAAAGCTCTATTTGTGGAAAAAAAAGGACGTCAATTTTGTTTGGGAGCCACGTCGCACGACCGCGCAATTGTCAGTTAAAGTGATGCAGTGCCGAATCGCAAAAAACGCTCTGGTCAGGAAGGGGGTAAAATCTTTTGGGGCTGAAGCGGTTAACAAAAGAAAGCAAAAAAGTGCATAACCTAAAGAAAACCCAACATGTTTTGCTCCAACTAAGAACTTCATCAGGAGTGAAAAGGTAATTGCTAGTGTGCAAAAAAGCCAACAGTGCTTTGATGTTTATATGCTGTGATTGGGTAGCGTGTGGGGTAGACACAATTGAATGTAGGTGAGACACTTGTGTATGGGCAATGAAATGTTAAGGATTTGGCATTATTTGGCACTCTAACTGTTTCTCCTTTATGGCACTCAATGCAGATAAGAGTACCCTGGTGTGACCCCTGATATGCTTGGGATGTTTAACCCTTTGTGTGCTGGAGGAGGAGTTTTTCTGCAGTAATTTTGCTGGAAGGCAGTAGTTTAGCTGCATGCTGAGTGCCATTATTGATTTATTTTATTTGGAATAATTTGTGGGTGAGCACCCTATTCTTCCAAGGGGGTAGACACAGGTCTAGATGAAGCACTGAGAAGAGTATTTATATAATTTTGCAAAGAGCACTTTAACACTTTTGGTGGATTGAAAACATTTTACATAAATATTTTTCATGGATGAATTAGACACTTTTTGATGGATTTTCTGATTTTTATTTTTCATGAACTGGATTTCGATTTGATGAACTTTTACAATATTTCTTTTATCCCATATGTATTATTCACATTTATGAAATTTTACACTATTTTTTATGAATTCTTATAGTGGGTTATGCACATTAGTTTAATTGAATTTATTTTTTAGTGCAGTCAACACTTTTTATCAAACACACAGTAGAGGAAAGGCTGTAGGGAATCTAGGAAGTTGAGGGAAGAGATGGCCAAAAGACAGGCAGCACTCACAACATAAAAATAGATTTTTCAAATAAGCTTATATTGGATTATCAAATATAGTATAATTATTGCTTGTATTTCTATTACAATACTGGTGTAATATAAAAAAGTGTATGCTGTGACTATAGATTTACTTAGATTCCACTACTTTTTTTTCATGAAGAAAGATGGGGGAGGATTATCGAAGTGCAGGGAAGATGCTGCCAATGTTAGCTTATCAAGGGCAAGGGATTCTATTTGTTCATCCAGTTTGCAGCTGCCTAGTGACTTCTGTTGGTACCTCCAGACATAAGATTGGGGGAGAGGGGGATTTCTGAAATAGTTAAACCCCCTTAAAGAGGCCTTGCTATCAAAGTTTGGCAATGCAACAGTGAATGAAGAGTTTGAATGGGACCCATAGCGCTAAAATTTGAAGTATTGTATACAAGGCTAGCGCAAGGAAGCAGCACAATGACGTTTTCAATGTGACAGTCCAAACCCTACCTGATCCTTGTACAGTAGAACTGTACAGAAACAAATGGTTTAATATGGATGAGTAAGCAGTGAATTAATATGGATGAGTAAGCAGTGTACTCCCTTATACTAAAGTTATTGTGGACCGTGCACAGTACGGTCTTTGAGTTGCTGTTCATCCACTAAACTTTCCAACACGGAGATATGTAGCATGGGCTATGTGTCTGCCTCAATTGTTTATGTATATGAGTGAGTCATTTTTATTGCCAGTTACACTTGCCCTAATACTAGGATCTCCATGAATGATCTTATCCAATCTCTTTCTTCTAAATCCCTGTGAATGAGCATGTTAACAGGTATTATCAATAGACATATCTGCACATTGTCCTAGTTTGACCAATGAAAATTCCAACCAATATTATAGCCTGAAATGTAATAATGGGCATTTGTGCCCATTTATAGGTACCTATATGGTGATTATGGCTATTCTGTTGTGGTCTAGACAGCTTAGACCTTGTGGGTTGGCTCAGGAAACAGTCATTACCCTATTATAGGACCCAATTCTGGTAAGCAGGAAAGTTTAGCAGGTGTCTGGACCCTAATTCTGACCCCCCCCTCCATGATGTTAGACACAATAGCACTGCCAGGGTCCCTGATGAACACCTGTGATCTTGAGAAAAAAAAAAAGCAAAATACCTTAAACGCTCTAAAATAAGAATGCAACATAGCGTCAACAAAATATCATCAGCAATCATACATGTTATATACAGCATCACCATTACAAATTACCAAGTTTATATGGGAAGAACTTACATTCCCCCATTTATTACAACTAGATCTATTATTATGTTTAATTCAACGTATGCAATGATTACAGTAGTCTGCATTGCGCTGGTAAACTTGATATTTTAGTAAAACAAAAAAAACGTATTTTAAGTAAAATAATGCAGAAACCGTTTACTTAAACTTTATTTTCTTAATAAAAACATACATAATTAATAAGATATATCTATATATCTAAGCGTGACACTAATTTAGAGCGCCATGTATTCATAATGCTTGAGCATTGCCTCTTCAGTAAATTTAATCCTTGTTTCTTGCTGGTAAATAGATTCTTTTCCAGCATGCTGCAAGCCACTCCTGTAACAAATAGGTTAATCTCTTAGTTGTATCAAAGCAATGCAGCAGATCTATTAGGTCAAAGGTTAATCCTATACACCCCCATGTCCAGAGCTCCTGCAGTCCTCACTAATAGGTTTTGCTGTAGGACATTTCACTATGGAGATTTCATCTGTCATTTTGATCACTTTATTTCCAGGTGGCTTTTGTTCAGTTTTTTCTAGAGATTCTTACATACATTAAAATCAGCTTTATGACTTCATGACACAGTGTAAGACTCTGATGGAGTGTTGGAGTAGTATATAAAGTGGAATGCTCTGTACATACGGTCGGATTTTCCGATGGAAAAAGTGCGATCGGATTGTGTTGTCGGAAATTCTGACCGTGTGTAGGCTCCATCAGACTTTTTCCATTGGAATTTCCAACACACAAAGTTTGAGAGCAGGATATAAAATTTTCCGACAACAAAATCCGATCGGTTAAATTCCAATCGTGTGTACACAAATCCGATGCACAAAGTGCCACGCATGCTCAGAATAAATTAAGAGAAGAAAGCTATTGGCTACTGCCCAGTTTATAGTCCCGACATACGTGTTTTACGTCACCGCGTTCCGAACGATCGGATTTTCCGTCAACTTTGTGTAACTGTGTGTATGCAAGACAAGTTTGGCCCAAAATCCGACGGAAAAAATCCGATGGATTTTGATGTCGGAATATCCCATTGTGTGTACAGAGCAGAAGTCGTATACCCCATGTGCAAACAGAAACCGCTGGATACTTTTATCTACACCTAGATATGCAGAGGGTTATATGTGCTATAAAAAAAGGTCCAATCTTTGAAAGTCTTCAACTTTGTAACAAATTGGCTGCAGCTGCTGATCGGGATTTTTTTTTTCCCAAACTGTCCCTTTGAAAGAAGTCAATCAAGCGATGAGCTTCTGTCAAGCGGGGATGACCATACGCTGATCAGAATTTGGCTGATCCCTGCTGAATTTAGATTAGTGTATGAGCAGCTTCTGAGCATTAGTAGTTGCCACTGCAGGCTGCAGAACAAAACACGCATATCATCTGCTCTTTTTTTACCTTTTAATTTCACAATTTACATAAAATTTGTTTTATTTCAACAGTGGCAAACCTGGCAAGGGGCAAATTAAATCGAATAAAGACATTACACTCCCTGGGTGGAACTTTATGCCAGGGCTGAGCTCAGCCCTTCCTTCTCAAAGCTGGCCGCTCAGCTGTCAGCTAATTGCCAGCTCCTTTCTCTCCACAGTGACTCACTGTTGATGATATCCTGCTCATCAGTCCTGCCTACTTAAACTGTCCAGTCCAGATGATCTCTGCCTTCGCCTTGGTCACATCTCTAGAGACACTCTCCTGTGTTCCTGTTAAAGATTTGCTTGGCTGACATTCCTTCTGGTTCCAGATCCTGTTTGCTGTTCTACTACGCTGTTCTCTGGCTCCCTGATGTTTTGGCTTGTCTGACTATCCGTTCCGGTTCCTGGACTCTGGTTATGTTTTGAGTATATTTATATTCTGTGTACCTTTTTATTATTATTACTATTATTATTAAACAAGTGTGATTTAACTGTACTTCTGTCTCAGTTTGATTCATGGTTTCTGACACTTTAATGGCATCCCAGTTTTAGTCCGTAGGTTTCAATATTGAGTTGGCCTACCCTATGCAGCTATAACAGCTTCAACTCTTCTGGGAAGGGTGTCCACAAGATTTAGGAGCATGTCTATGGGAATGTTTGACCATTCTACCAGAAGCACATTTGTGAGGTCAGGCACTGATGTTGACAAAAAGGTCTGGCTCGCAGAGTCCGCTCTAATTCATCCCAAAGGTGTTCTATTGGGTTGAAGTCAGGACTCTGTGCAGGCCAGTCAAGTTCACCCCAAACTTGCTCATCCATGTCTTTATGGACCTTGCTTTGTGCACTGGTCCAAATCATTTGGTGGAGGGGAGATTATGGTGTGGGGTTATATTTCAGGGGTTGGGCTTGGCCCCTTAGTTCCTGTGAAGGGAACTCTTAAGGCATCAGCATACCAAGACATTTTGGACAACTTCATTCTCCCAACTTTGTGGGAACAGTTTAGGGATGGCCCCTTCCTTTTCCAACATGACACCAGTGCACAGAGCAAGGCCCATAAAAAATGGATGAGCGAGTTTGGGGTGGAGGAACTTGACTGGCCTGCATACAGTCCTGACCTCAACCCAATAGAACACCTTTGGGATGAATTAGAGCAGAGAGTGCGAGCCAGGCCTTTTCATCCAACATCAGTGCCTGACCTCACAAATGCTCTTCTGGGAGAATGGTCAAACATTCCCATAGACACATTCCTGAACCTTGTGGACAGCCTTCCCAGAAGACTTGAAGCTTTTATAGCTGCATAGGGTAGGCCAACTCAATATTGAACTAAGCCTTGGATGCCATTAAAGTTCATGTGCGTGTAAAGGCAGGCGTCCCAATACTTTTGGTAATATAGATTAGTTCCAGAATATTTTATCAGAGTGCTGGGACTGTGATAGATAGCTTCTATTTTTCTTTAGTAGGGCTCTACACAAAGTTTTCAACGGGGCTCAATATTTTGCAGTTAAGGGAAGGCCCAGAGTATGGGGACCTATTACCAGTGAGTGTGAAGATGTCATTTCAAGCAACACATTAAACGGACAATTGTTAAAGCAGGCAAAAATCATTGTAATTTAGTGACTATTTAAAAGTGAGAAACAAAGGGTTTCTTGGCTAAGAGATTTCAATGCATGAGGAATACAATGTGCATTCCAAAAGAAACCTCTTCCTACACAGAGAATGAAAGGCAACCAATAGGGATCTGAACACAAACACAGAAATAGTACGAATAGAGACAATGACATGGAGATTTAATTCTACAAACTCACGTGCCTTGCTGCAAACACAGGAGGGGTCTTTGCCGGTGCCCTGCATTGTACCAAGGTCATACAATCAGCTTATTAGAATCTGCTGTTGTCTATATGTAATAGATCAAAGCAGTCACTTAGTGCTGCTGAGTGGAAAAGCAATCATATATGTTGCACCTTAAAGCGTTGCCCTATCTCAGTCTTGCTGTCTGTGTCTTCTGTTGTTTACTGTGATTACAGTGAAGGTATTCATATACTGTATGATCTGTTGGGTAATATCACCTGTCTTTTCTTTCTTATATGGCCATACACCCATATATTATTTTATACCTAAACCAAGCTTTAATCAGAAAGCAAAGGTACCATTGTACTATGAGGTTTGTTTTCATGTGCATGTTCAAGTGTTACCATATTAGGTTAAAAATGGCCTATTCCAGTAAATGGCTCTTTAAATTCACACCTTAATGGTAAAGATTTGAAATTGGTGCGTATGATGCTATTGCCAACCCTACCATTTGAAAGTGCTAGCTAGTTGAGTGTCGTGCTAATCCAATGGCTTCAATCATTTCTGATTCAGTAAGAAGACTGTAGATCAAGAACCCTGACATTATTCTAACTTTATTGGTTACATGCCTATTCACTAAGGCTGGCCATAAATTATACATTTTTTTGTACAATTTTCCTTTAGATTTACCTAAACCATATAATATGAGGTCAGATCTAAACACTTTCAATTTGTATGCAATCAGGGAGGCCCTTGCACTACATGGTTGAAGGTAACTCTAATGCCGTGTACACGCGAGCGGACTTCTCGTCCGCCTGAACTCCAAAGGACTTTTCGACGGAGTTCCGACGGAGTTCTAACGAAACGGACTTGCCTACACACGATCACACCAAAGTCCAATCGTTCCAAACGTGATGACGTACGACCGGATTAGAATAAGGAAGTTCATAGCCAATAGCAGCCTTTGCATCTTTTTTTAGTCTGTCGGACTAGCATACAGGCGAACGGATTTTTCGATAGGAATCAAGTCCGTCAGAAAGATTTGAAACATTCTATTTCTAGGTCCATCAGAATTTTCGACAGAAAAGGTCCGATGAAGCCCACACACGATTGAATGTCTGACGGAATCATTCCGTCTGACCTTTTCTGCCAGAAAGTACGCTCGTGTGTACGCGGCATAAGGCCCCATTCACACCTGAGAGTTTTGTAGCTTGAAGCCTGAAGCTACAAAATGATGGAGGGGAAAAAAAATCTATTATTCTCTATGGAGATGGTTCACATCTCCACTCCAAAACGCATGAAGCCAGAAGCTCCAAAACGCCTGAAGCTCAAACAAGTTCTGGACTTTTTTTTTTTTAGGCAGATTTGGGCGTTTTTCTGCTTTTTACATTGATGACTTTTTGACCTGTACAAAATTGCGACAAAAATGCGGCAGAATCGCACGACTTTCTGCCTGAAAACGCTACGCTCAGGTGTGAATGGGGCCTTAAGGAAACTGAACAAAAAAATTGTATATTATATGTCCACTTTACTCTATGTACTGACTCCAAGTACTGAAATATGTGCTTGGTGACTTCAAGTACTGAAATATGTGATCAGTGACTCAAAGTACAGATGCCTGTATGTCCGTTGAGTAAGTACAGGGACAGCCAGACAACTAGCATATGAAGGTGATCAGAAATGACAGTCTACGTCTTTCTCTTGGTACAGAATTTCTAAGCAAACCAAACATCAGAAAATGAGTTCAGTAAATACACATACAGTATTTATGTTATGCACATTTCAGTTTTTTTTTAGTTGTAATCTGCAGCGGGACTTGTGCCAGATGCTTCAAATGATTTTGCAGTTATGTAAAGGGTGCCTATGGCATAAACTTTTGTAGCAGAGTGCCCATTTACTAACCTAGCCCAAAGGCACAAACAGGGTCCTTTAACTAATTTTCCCCCAATTCCCTGAGTTCATGGACATGTAAAGGGAAGATAAGTTCCTCACCTTACCACCCTAAGTAGCTCAGAGAGGTCACACCTGATGAGGGAGAGGTACAGTAGTTAGGCAAGTGATCTGCAGCCAAGTGAAAGGCACTCCATTGTCAGAACCAGTGTGTAAGTAGTCAGGCCAGAGCCTAATAGCACACAGTTTCTGTGGAAGATCCAGTTCCAGTTGAGTGACCCTTTGTCCTTGGGGCCTTGGATCCCTCCAGCGTTTCACTTGTGTTACCAAAGCTACCCTGGACTTCGCTAAGAGGGATGCTGTTTGATGAGGATAATCTGTTTGTGTTCTGAACTGTTTTACTCAAGTAGTGATTTTCAGCTTGACTCTGTTATAGAATCTGCTAGTGAATGTTATGTACATGTTACCCTGATTAAAGTGGTATTAAAAACAAAAGCAAATGTTTATTATATGGCAGCTTACCAATTCTTAGATGTGATTCCTGTATTCATTTTATTTTTTAGGCTTTCTTACCTTTATTTTCAGCTGGTGGTCCAGCCAGTAAGTCTGTTGTTTTGACTTACAAGCTCTCTTGCATATGTATCAGTTATAGGAATTAGATAAACCATTTAACGCTGACAGGGGTGCTTACAATGGTCAGTTTTTCATTACTTATGTAAAACCTCTATCCCAAAATGTAAAAAGCTGTAAAGCTGTTTACTGTAACTGTTTATAAAGTATTAGCTGGAGTTTGGCTTCAATTTGTTAGTGTACTTAAAACTGCTAGTATTTTTAACACTCTCCTCAGGCTCTAATCATGTGCTTAAAAAAAAAAAACCCAAAAGATCCAGCAGCTCCAATCAAACTTCATTTCAGGTATCTTAATTCAATCCCACCACTAGTCCAATTGTATCCTTGGCATCAGCCCTGAAGGGGGAGACAGTTCCCCTGCAACACGCTGGCTTCTCTTGATACTCTATCTCAACAAAAATTTTGGACTAAAATTCCTGAAGCTTCATGAACTTTTCTATTGGACCCTCCTCAACACCCACCCCAAACTTTACACATACTGTATGTCCTCTCTTCAGACTACCAGAGAGGCAGAAGCCCAAGACTGAAACAAGGTTGAGGTCTACACTGCTCACTCACTTTTCATCAGCCCCTTTGAAGGAGGTTTTATTCTGTACTGAATACCAATATCCCATTTCTATCAGTCCAGTGCTATTACACACACAAACCAATTGCTGTTAAGGGTCCATGTTTTGGGCAGCTTTCTTATTTTGTTTTGTATTAATGTGCAGTATACGCAATTTAAAAAAAAAAAAATTTGCCATTCTGAACCTGTTTTGCATTATTGTTTCTAACTTTTCACCTGTTTAGTAAACTGCAAGTTACAGTTACTCCCTGTCTGATCATTTTGTTACACTTTACATTGCTGTGTTTTCTGTCCTGGCTCATAAAATCCTTTGGGGCTAATTTATATCAGCAGTGTTGACCTGCATTGCCTAGTACAGTCCTATCACACGAACAAAGCAATTTGACCCAAAGTGGAACTATAGGCAAAACTTTTTTCATTTTGGATATATAAGGAAAGTAAGGGAGGGATATAACACCTGTCAGATTTTTTTTTTCACCATCTGTGTCCTATTGTGGAGATTTCCCTTCACTTCCTGTTCCCATAGCCAAACAGGAAGTGAGAGGAAATCCCTTAAAATTTAGGGAATTTTCTTGGGGACCCCCAGGTCACCAGAACTAGTTTCCCCATTGGAAAATTTCCCCTCTTACTTTTCTGGGGACAACCCAAAATTTGGGATTTTCTTTTACTTTCAATGATAATGGTGAACAGGGAAGATTGTATCTCTATCTCTAACAGGGACACAGACAGCAATAAAAATTGACAGTTGCTTTAATCTACCTCCACTCTATCCAACACTAAAAAAAAATGCTTTAGTTATACTTTAAGTCCTATTGTTTTAGTTCATTCTAACGTAGTGCTAAAAAAATTAAAAAATGTAACATTCTTAGGCAGCATGTTCCCATGTGCGAGGCAAGACTCTGCAGCAGATAGTAATGACATGACAAGTTGCAAGAAAGCACTGCAATGTGTTTTAACAATGCATTGCAGCACACCAGCTTGCAAGCATTATACTTACAATAACTTATTTGCTATGCTGCAAATAGGCCCTTAATATATACAGCAGTGCACCTGGAAAGTATTCACAGCACTTCACTTTTTCCACATTTTGTTATGTTACAGCCTTATTCCATAATTGATTAAATTCATTATTTTACTAAAAATTCTACAAATAATACCCCATAACTAGAACATGAATGAAGTTTGTTTGAAGTCTTTTCAAATTGATTAAAAAAAAAAAAAAAAACAATTACATGTACAGAAGCATTCACAACCTGTGCCGTGACACTCAAAATTGAGCTCATCCTGTTTCCACTGATCATCCTTGAGATGTTTCTACAACTTGATTGGAGTCCACCTGTGGTAAATTCAGTTCATTGGACATGATTTGGAAAGGTACACACCTTTCTATAAAAGGTTCCACAGTTAACAGTGCATGTCAGAGCACAAACCAAGCCGTGAAGTCCAAGGAATTGTCTGTATACCTCCGAGACAGGATTGGTTTCACAGGTGGGGCGGTCCAGAGGTAGAGATAGTCAGCAATGAACATATTCCAGGGTAGTATTGGGGGCATTAGTGATAGGTTGACTAAAGCACATAAACTCGAGGTGTGTATAGTAACAAGTCCTATTTGCAATCTTGGAACACCCAATAAGAGGACAGAATGCGACCGGTCTAGACTATGTGGCATGTTCACCAATGCCAGGAGCCAGGCGGACAAGATGGGTGAACTAGAGATACTGTTCAACGAGGAGGCTTTAGATTTTATGGGAATTTCAGAGACCTGGTTCAACAGCTCTCATGATTGGCTGGCAACCATTCAAGGGTATTCCCTTTATCGCAGGGATAGAGAGGGTAATGAATAATGTACAAGTGAATGTGAGAGATAACATCAATAAGGGAGCTAGGGAGGAGGTGGAATCCTTATGGGTAGGGCTCCAAAGGGATGAAGCTAAGGGGAAAATAATACTGGGAGTATGCTATAGGCCCCCTAAACTGAGGGAGGAGTGGGAGATGGACCTCCTATCACAATTTGGATTAGCAGCAAGGATGGGAAGTGTCGTCATAATGGGGGATTTTAATTATCTAGACATTGACTGGGTGGAGGGAACCATGCATTCGTCTAAGACTCGCCAGTTCCTAAATGTCTTGCAGGACAATTTCATGGGTCAGATTGTAGACGCACCAACTAGAAACAAGGAGTTACTGGTCAATTGGCTTCAGTATAAATCACACAAATAGGAAACACAAGGGGAACACAAAGACACTGAATTTCAAAAGGGCCAACTTCCCTAAACTACGAACCTTGCTAGAAGATATAAATTGGGATAAAATCTTAGAAACAAAGAACACGGAGGAGAGATGGGTTTGCTTTCAGAGCATATTAAATAAGGGCATTAGCCAGTGCATACCATTGGGAAATAAATTTAAAAGAGGGAACAAAAATCCTGTATGGCTTAACTTCAATGTAAAAATGCATATAAAAGCAAAGGAGAAGGCTTTCAAAAATACATGGCTGAGGGATCATCACCAGCATTCAGACTTTACAAAGAATGCAACAAGATATGTAAGGGTGCAATTAGGGTGGCTAAGATAGAACACGAAAGACACATAGCGGAGGGAAGCAAAAAAAATCCAAAGAAATTCTTTAAGTATATAAACAGTAAAAAAGTGAGCACAGACCATATTGGCCCCATAAAGAAAGAGGAAGGACATCTGGTTACAAGGGATGGGGAGATGGCGAAGGTATTGAATTTATTCTTCTCCTCAGTCTTGACGAGGGAATCGGGGGGCTTAAGTAACCAAAACTGCAATGTTTGACCTCGTGACACATCACAGGAAGCACCCTCATGGCTAACAGAGGACAGAATTAGAAATAGACTTAGGAAACTTAATAAATCATCGGGACCAGATGGTTTGCACCCAAGGGTACTTAGGGAACTCAGTCAAGTAACTGCCAGACCATTGTTCCTAATTTTTACTGACTGGAATGGTACCAGCTGATTAGAGAAAAGCCAATGGAGCACCAATATTTAAAAAAGGGCCAAAATACATCCCTGGGAATTACAGACCAGTTAGCCTAACAGCAATAGTATGCAAGCTCTTGGAGGGGATGATAAGGGACTATATACAAGATTTTGGTATTGAAAGCGGTATCATTAGCAGTAATCGGCATTGATTCATGAAGAATCATTCTTGCCAAACCAATCTATTAACCTTCTATGATGAGGTGAGCTGCCATCTAGATAAAGGACGGCCCGTAGACGTGGTGTATCTGGATTTTGCTAAAGCATTTGACATAGTTCCCCATAAACATTTACTGTAAAATCTAAGGTCCATTGGCATGGACCATAGGGCGAGTACATGGATTGAAAACTGGCTACAAGGCGAGTTCAGATGGTGGTGATAAATGGGGAATACTCGGAATGGTCAGGGGTGGGAAGCGGGGTCCCCCCCAGGATTCTGTGCTGGGATCATTCCTGTTTAATTTGTTCATGAACGACCTGGAGGATGGGGTAAATAGTTCAATTTCTGTATTTGCGGACGACACTTAGCTAAGCAGGGCAATAACTTCTCCACAGGATGTGGAAACCTTGCAAGAAGATTTGAACAAATTAATGGGGTGAGCAACTGAGGTTTAATGTAGAAAAATTTAAAATAATGCATTTGGGTGACAAAAAAATGAATGCAATCTACTCATTTGGGGTGAACCTCTGGGGGAATCTAGGATGGAAAAGGACCCTGGGGGTCCTAGTAGATGATAGGCTCAGCAATGGCATGCAATGCCAAGCTGCTGCTAACAAAGAAAACAGAATATTGGCATGCATTAAAAAGGGGATTAGCTCCAGGGATAAAGCGATCATTCTCCCACTCTACAAGACTTTGGTCTGGCCTAACCTGGGGTATTCTGTCCAGTTCTGGGCACCAGTCCTCAGGAAGGATGTACTGGAAATGGAGCGATATTAGTTATGAAGAAAGGTTGCGAGCACTGAACTTATTCTCTCTGGAGAAGAGACGCTTGAGAGGGGATATGATTTTAATTTACAAATACCAGACTGGTGACCCCACAATAGGAATAAAACTTTTTTGTGGAAGGGAGTTTAATAAGACACATGGCCACTCATTAAAATTAGAAGAAAAGACGTTTAACCTTAAACTGTGTAGAGGGTTCTTTACTGTAAGAGTGGCAATGATGTGGAATTCCAGTCCACAGGTGGTGGTTTCAGCAGGGGGCATCGATAGTTTAAAAAAACTAATAGATAAGCACCTGAATGACTGCAACATACAGGAATATACAATGTAATACTGACATATAATCACAAACATAGGTTGGACTTGATGGACTTGTGTCTTTTTTTAACCTCACCTACAAAGTAACTATGTATTGAGGCACAAATCTGGGGAAGGGTACAGAAAAATGTCTACAGCATTGAAGGTCCCAATGCGCACAGTGGCCTCCATCGTCCGTAAATTGAAGAAGTTTGGAAACACCAGGACTCTTCCTACAGCGGGGCGCCCGGCCAAACTGAGCGATCGGGGGAGAAGGGCCTTAGTCAGGGAGGTGACCAAGAACCCGATGGTCACTCTGACAGAGCTCCAGCATTTCACTGTGGAGAGAGGAGAACCTTCCAGAAGAACAACCATCTCTGCAGCACTCAGGCCTGTATGGTAGAGTGGCCAGATGGGGGCCACTCCTCAATAAAAGGCACATGACAGCCCTCCTGGAGTTAGCCAAAAGGCACCTGAAGGACTCTCAGACCATGAGAAACAAACTTCTCTGGTCTGATAAAACAAAGATTGAACACTTTTGCCTGAATGGCAAACATCATGTCTGGAGGAAACCAGGCATGGCTCATCACCTGGCCAATACCATCAATATAGTGAAGCATGGTGGTGGCAGCATGCTGTGGAGATGTTTTTCAGTGGCAGGAACTGGGAGACTAGTCAGGATTCAGAGAAAGATGAATGCAGCAATGTACAGAGACATCCTTGATGAAAACCTGCTCCAGTGTGCTCTGGACCTAAGACTGGGGCAAAGGTTCAGCTTCCAATAGGACAACATCCTAAGCACACAGCCAAGATAACAAAAGAATGGCTACAAGACAACTCCGTGAATGTCCTTGAGTGGCCCAGCCAGAGCCCAGACTTGAACCCGACTGAACATCTCTGGAGAGATCTGCAAATGTCTGTGCACCGATGCTTTCCAGGAAACCTGATGGAGCTGGAGAGGTCAAGCAAAGAAGAATGGGAGAAACTGCCCAAAAATAGGTGTGCCAAGCTTGTAGCATCATACTCAGAAAGACTTGACGCTATGATTTGTGCCAAAGGTGCTTCAACAAAGTATTGAGCAGAAGGCTGTGAATACTCATGTACATGGGATTTTTTTCGTTTTTTATTTTTAATAAATGTGCAAATATTTCAAAAAAACTTATTTCACGTTGTCATTATGGGATATTGTTTGTAGCATTTTGAGGAATATAATGAATTTAATACATTTTGGAATAAGGATGTAAAATAACAAAATGTGTAAAAAGGTGAAATTCTGTAAATATTTTCGGGATGCACTGTATATTAGGTATAGCAACAAAAGATATGAATGTGCTATCAGTGAAACTTGAGATCTAACATATCTGCATATCAAAATCAGTCATATATAGTATTGTATTTATTATCTTTTTTTGTTGTCAATTTTTATAATACAGTGGAACCTCAGGATTACGAGCATAATCCGTTCCAGGAGAATGCTCGTAATCCAATGTACTCGATTATCAAAGCGAGTTTTCCCATTGAAGTCAATGGAATTGAAAATAATTTGTTCCGCACTGACTTCAGTGGAATGTAATACCGCATGCGGCCAGAGGCGGGGGCGCCGGAGAGCCTCGGAAACGGGCAAAAAGGCCCGAGGGACACTTCGGCGGACCTCGGCAAACCTCGGAAAGATTCCGTTCACAAGCCTTTCCAAGGTTTGCCGAGGTCAGCCGAACTGTCCTTGGGCCTTTCCGTGCATTTCTGAACGGCGCCGATCGGTGACTTTCGGCTCTGCTCGCCTCCGGCACCCCCCCACCTCAGGCCAAAAGCGGTACTGCACACTGCTTTTGGCCTGAATCCTGCTCGTTTTGCGAGACAACACTCGCAAACCAAGTTAGGAATTTTAGAAATACAGTGCTCGGTTTGCGAAACGCTCGTTAACCGCGTTACTCGCAAACCAAGGTTCCACTGTATATCACTACAAGTCAGGTTACCCCACACCATTATCAAGTAAGGAAAGGATGGGGCAAACCACAGGGTGCAGGAGTTTCCATCGCTACTTCTTGGACTAACTTAACATCTGCCCTTTCAGACTGTTGATATTGTTCAAAGTCTAATTCCCATGGAAGAGAAGTAAAAAATTGGAGCCAAACGAGCAGATATGTAAGGAAAGATAATGCTTTTCACTGGCTTCTAATCAGATATTAGAAGTTTTGTAAAGTTTAGTCAAACAGGCTCAATGATTTTTAACTTGAAGGTGCAGTAGAGAGAGGAGGCCCCAGTGGTCTGTGACCTTGCTTTCATCAACACGCCGTTGCAGCAGCTCTTCAAAGTGCAGCTTAAGGGATCTGAGGCTTCTGTGTGGGCTGGGTGGAAGCAACCAGGCTCATATATGGATCCCTGGTGAAGTTTTTCATTAACTGTCTTTTTTTCAAAGCTTTGGGCCATTGTGATCTTTACTCTGCGGGGTGACAACCACCTCACTGCTTGTCTGATTCAAGTAATTAAAGTTAAATAAATGAAGTCTTTATGTGCTGGACAAAATGCTTCTTAAAAGGAAAGAAATGAGTCTGAAATAGGATAATCTGTGTAAAGGGAAATTACCACAGAGCTTATATATTTCATTTGGATTTCTAATGCCTAGTCATATCCCTAAAATGCTCGGCTGTGCAAATATTATTTTACAGCAGGCATTCATAAGATCAATGATATCAGTATTATTATAACTGTAATCAATTGATCTCTCTTCACAGGCTGATCATCTGGCAGACTAGGTTTATACATAATCTGCTAATAAATGATTCTTAGGCATTGAATTAACAAGCCCTCCAATAGATCAATGTATGCATAATTATAGAAATTGCAGGAAGGAAAACCTGACTTTACACTATGCATACCTGCTCTTGGATTAAAGTGGAATTTAGCTGCAAAAACAATGTTTGTTTCTTTAAACTAATTTTAGTGAATGGCCGCTTGTCTTATTAAATTTCCTTTTGCGTAAAAGTTTTATCCTTATTGTGGGGTCACCAGTACGGTATTTGTACATTGAAATCATATCCCCTCTCAAGCGTCTCCTCTCCAGAGAGAACAAGTTCAGTGCTCGCAATCTTTCCTCATAACTAAGTCCCTTTATTAGCTTTGTTGCCCTTCTCCGGACTCTCTCTGGTTCCAGTACATCCTCCGTGAGGACTGGTGCCCAGAACTGGACAGCATACACTAGGTGAGACCGGACCAGAGTCTTGTAGAGTGGGAGAATTATCGTTTTATCTCTGGAGTGAATCCCCTTTTTAATGTATGCCAATATTCTGTTTGCTTTGCGTGCAGCAGCTTGGCATTGCATGCCATTGTTGAGCCTATCATCCACTAGGACCCTCAGGTCCTTTTCCATCCTAGATTCCCCCAGAGGTTCTCCCCCTAGTGAGTAGATTGCATTCATATTTTTGCCACACAAATGCATTATTTTACATTTTTCGTATTCACAATAAACCTCATTTGCCATGTAGTTGTCCACCCCATTAATTTGTTCAGATCTTTTTGCAAGGTTTCCACATCCTGCGGTGAAGTTATTGCCCTGCTTAGCTTAGTATTGTCTGCAAATGCAGAGATTGAACTGTTTATCCCATCCCTCAGGTCATTTATGAATAAATTAAATAGGATTGGTCCCAGGACAGAACCCTGGGGGACCCCACTTTCCACCCTGGACCATTCCAAGTACTCCCCATTTATCACTATCCTCTAAACTCTCCCCTGTAGCCACTTTTCAACCGATGCACTCACCCTATGGTCCATGCCAATGGACCTTACTTTGTACAATAATTGTTTATGGGGAACTGTATCACATGCTTTTGCAAAATCCAGATACGCCATGTCTATGGGCCCTCCTTTATCTAGATGGCAGGGAGGGAGTTGTTCTGTAATTTGCTGAGGTGAACCTGGCAGAGCAGATAACACTTTTTGAGATAACACTGCAGGGAGCAAAAGAAGTTAGGAGCTCACTGGAGTTCTGGAATGATAAACAGCTTTGTTTCACTTATTGAATAGATATAACAAACCGCTTTCAATGCAGAGCAGATAAGAGAAGTTAATTGTTAGGGTTTACATACACTATTAGTCTTTATAAGCCAAGAAAAAAAAGAAAACTGGGCCCCTGCAGGATAATGTGATAATGGGCTAGTATGCATTGTGTATGACAGACTTACCTTAAAGCGGGATTCCGGCCAGGAATTTTTTTTTTTAAAGTCAGCAGCTACAAACACTGTAGCTGATGACTTTAAATAAGTACACTTACCTGTCCTGGGTGCCCGCGATGTCGGCCGCCTGAGGCCGACCCGTCCCTTGGCTCTCGGGTCCCGGCACCGCCATCTTAACTAAGGGAAACAGGCAGTGGAGCCTTGCGGCTTCACTGCCAGTTTCCTACTGCGCATGCGCGAGTGGCGTGGCGCTCTGTGAATGGCCCCGTGGTGTTCTGGGAACACAGTTCCCAGAAGGCAACGGGGCCACTCACCGAGGAGCAGGACACACCGCGGAATAGGAAGAGGCAGATTAGGAAGACTGCCTAGCAACAAGGGTTCAGGTAAGTTTAAAACATTTTTTTTTTACGATTTTTCATGCTATTTTTTATTTTAGGGTGGCCCTCCACTTTAAAACAAAGCCCTCCAGTGGCACGCTGTCACTGCTGGCAGGGCTTCTATCCTCACCCGATCTTCCTTTCGGGTTTCGGCTGTTTAAATGGCATGCACATGTGAGTCACGGCCGCAGCACAAAGCTCAGAATGAATGGCACCATCTATTCAGAGCTCAATGCAAATGCGCCGGCTATGTCCCTGGCTGCTACCAAAGAAAATATCTCCTAAACAGTACACGTAAGCCTTATTATAGGTTTACCTGTAGGTAAAATCACTCAAGTGGCTTTACTACCACTTTAAAGAATTATAGAATATAAGAAATGTAAGGGTTTACATTTTAAGCTGAACTCTAGGCAACATCAATTATTCAGTATGTCCATTAAAATCTTTTAACTATACTGTATATTGAAATGCAAATGTAAGTAACTGTAAATACCTTAACGTAACTTGGTAGCAGCCTCTTGTAATCCTCCCATGCAGCAACACTCGGGGATGCAGCACTAGGAGGCAATCCACTGTGCTGCATGCATACAGTATGTGAGGACAAGGGCCACTTGTAGTTTCCACTGGAATTATTCTAGTGAAAGATGCAAATATAATGATGGTATTCCTATATACCTTGTATATATGAGATGAAATGGTCATTTTGTTTTTTTGCCTATACCTTTGCCTATCCAAGGGTCTGGCCTATATACAGTGGGGACAGAAAGTATTCAGACCCCCTTAAATTTTTCACTCTTTGTTATATTGCAGCCATTTGCTAAAATCATTTAAGTTTTTTCCTCATTAGGTAGGTAGAATGACTATCTGTATGACCAGCCTGGCAAAAGGTGCTGCAAGTTTCAGCATGGCCACACTTCTCATGTATCCTGGGGAATATCTCTTGCACTACTCTCAGTAGCTGTGTCTTTAAGACTTGGTTCACATTACTGCATGCAATTTTGATCTGATTTTCAGTGTGACTTTGTAGTGTGACTTTGTTGCGACTTCCTTTTAGTTTTAGTGATTTGCATATTTTGTGGGGCCAAATTGCACTGACAAATGCACCAAAGTAGTACAGGAACCTTTTACAAAATCACAGTGCTCTGAGTCACATGTGATATGAACAGGCACCATTGAAAACAATGTGATTTCCATTGTCATGTGATTCTATATGACGGAAATCGCATTAGAAACCACATCAGTGTGAACCAGGCTTAATACCCTCTCCTTTAAATCCTCTCTCTTAAAGCAGCCAGGCCGCCGGCACTGGGTCTCACCTCTAGTTTTTGCTTCATAGGGTCTTGCTAAAGTAAATTCCACAGTTATGTGGATTTTTCTGTCTCATTCTCCACTTCACCAGTAATGTTAGCCAAGATATACTTAAAGGGGAGCTCCAGGCTCCCCCCAAAAAATAAAGTCAGCAGCTACAAATACTGCAGCTGCTGACTTTTAATATTAGGGCACTTACCTGTCCACGCATCTAGTGGTGTCCCCAGTCCCCACCCAAGCCAATTCATCAATCGGGTGCTGGCGGTGATAGGGTTGAGATAATGACTTAGAGTTCCACTTTAATTGTAATTAATTAAATGGACTCCTGGTATTAATGTACTTGAAGTAGAGGAAACAACAACTTTCGAATGGGCTATAGATGATCCTAAAGTAGCAAATTATTATTGACAAAGGTAGACTAGTACATCTTTCCTCACAGATACAACAGGATACTGCACCACATTGGTGGGATATATTTAGTGGAATGTCTTCTACAGCAACCAATACCTTTCACTGGTTGTTAAGTCCAATGGTAATTATTATTCTAATATTAATATCACTTACAATCACGAATATATGTGTATACAGGAAAATAAATAGGAAAATTAGGAGAATAGACAGGGTATACTGATAAGTGTGTATTGACATCACCCTACTCCTATAAAACTCCTCTTCTTGAATTTTAAGATGTTGGTAATACCTAGGGGGATGGGTTCTACCCCTCTGACAACTCGCGGTCAGGGAAAGGACTCTGGGGAAAAACTGACTAGAACTTATTCATGAGGACCCAGGGGGAAGGAGAGGATGATGTCAAAGGGGGAAATTGATAGGGTTGAGATAATGACTTAGAGTTCCACTTTAATTGTTTCTGTTTTTTCTTACCTGTGTACGTATCAATTGTTCTATTTAAATTGTTTATGCTTCTTTCTTACCTGTGTACGTATCAATTGTTCTATTTAAATTGTTTGTGCTCCTTTCTTACCTGTGTACGTATCAATTGTTCTATCAATCTGTATCTAGATGGAATTTGGAACTGCTGAATAATCATTACATGTTCGCTGATGAGAAACTCTTTGTACCTTAACCTCATTTGGTAATGCCGATAAGATTACTGCTTTTGGAACTGCCTATAAAAGAAGTAAAGGGAGCAGTCCTTTTGGGGGATGCTCAGAACTTTGATACAGACATACCTGACTCTGTGTCTTAATTCCTATATGAAGCAATAATTTGGCAAAGCAATATAAACTATAAGCAACTTATTTAAAAGTTGAACCTAACATTTTGGCGCCCGAAACAGGGACTCACCGATGATACTACAAGAGGTGGACGAACGCGGCTGACGGAACAAAAAGACAGGCATTCCGGGAACCACAGATCAAAAAAAAAACCTGCGCAGGTAAGAAAAAGCTTTATTTTTCTTATATTCTGTGCTCCCCTGATTTGTGCCTATCCGTTCTGTCAGTTACGGTTCTCCTGGTTTTAAAACACCAGCCTCTGTAGTGGTGAGTCTAGAATTACTGGATATTTTAGTTTATATTGCTGGAATTATTTGTTTGTTTTGTCTGTCTTGTCTGTCTTGTCTGTCTTGTTGAGAAAGTGAATGAGCCTTGTCAAGGATGGTATGAGTTAGAAGGGGATTGCCGAACTAAGCAACGGAATGCGCCTTACCTCACACGATTGGGAACCTGAGGGCTTGTGAGCTTGGGGGTCTGACGCTTATGCTTAACCTCACATCTAACTCATAAACCATAGACGGGTTGAGAGTATAAGCCCTGTCTGCTCCATAAAGCAGAGATAAGAGTGTATGAGAGGGATTCCCAGATACGGGGAGGGAATAAGGTCTCAACAAAGTCCCGAGATCTAGTCGGATACCTGGCCACTTAAAGGAATGCTTGTATATGTTGTAGCCGCATTTTGTATATTTTGTAGCCGCATTCTGGTTTGTTATTGGGCTAGCATATAAAGTAATTATTTATTATTGGGCTAGCATATAAAGTAATTTGGTTTCAGAAATCTCATTCCGGAGAGGTTTCTAGAATTCTAGCACCCTAGGAGGAAGGCAACGAGGAACTAGTGTAACTTAGCTGGTTTGCTATTGGGCTAGCATATGAAGTAATTATTCATTCTTGTATATGTTGTAGCCGCATTATATTGTACACTAAGTGTCCCACACGCTACCTAGGCAGGACTGTTAGAATGGGCCAGAGGAACACAAAACCCCGTCAGGGAATTGTGGCGCACTATACGGTGCCACAGATAATTAAGAACATTTATGGGAAAACCGAAGCACAGGACTTAAAGGATGTCCTTCGTAAATTTAAGGTGAAAGGAGCAGCGGGCTTAGACCCGGATGTATGGAGTGAAATAAAAAGGGACAGACAAGGAGAGGTGTTAGAGAAGCAATGGATGCGTCAGGTTCAATGCTTAATTAAGGTCTCAAATAGAGCGAAAGAAGAGGGGTGGAAGTATAATCCAGATTGTGATGGTTGGGATATGAAAGATAGAAGAACAAAAAATGTCGAGGCTCCCAGCTCAGCCATCCCACCCCCATACACTGACGTAGAACGCAAACCACACAAGATATATCCGGTACTTGAGGGGAGAGGATGGGTTTGTCAGGATTGTGGAGCACAAAACCCAGAATGGGCAGTAGAATGTGTGCATTGTGGGGCACAAAAACCTCATCCAGAAACTGTAGCTCCCGTACGCACTGATACACGCATTGTTCAGGTAAACAATCCAGAATTTGGACAAGCAGCCCATCCAAATGCCCCGCCTACTGTCACTCGTAGAATGCAAATAAGGACTTGGGCACCATGGTCGGCAGACACCCTTATGGCATTAATACAGAGCGCCCCAGACCCGGTAGCAAAGCCAGCTGCTTTTTGTAGATTTGTGACACAGTTAATGAATACACATGAAGCGACCTGGCAGGATGGGGAGGATCTATGCAGACACAAAATGACTCTGACCCTGTTTAACCAGTTTATGACAGAAATAGGTCCACACAGACCTGCAGGACAAGTTGATGGGGATGGCAATTTAGAGACAGGACATGTCAGACATATAGACTCAAGGGCCCCTTTTATTGCTAGATTAGAAGCTTTTTGTCAGGCAAAACAACAGGAGAGGGGGTCCATATCACCCATGAAGCAAATGCCAGGACAGACTGTATCGGAATTTTACTTATCTATGGAAAGTATGATGGCAGATGAGGGATTGGACTTGGCCCTGCCAGTCACAATCCGAGCCTTCAATAGACAATTTATGGAGGGATTAATTCCACAGATAAGTGAGAGACTGAAAGCCTGCACACCAGAGTGGAGGGCAACTAGAGATAGAGGGACGTTGTTACAAAAAGCGCAAGGCATAGAGGCGGACTTAGCAGAAACCAAAGGGAGGAGATCTCATGCTATCAACGCACTCGGGGGTCCCCAAGAGCAAGGTAGAGGTTCCTTTCGCAAACCCCTTACCTGTCACTACTGTAACAAGATTGGTCACATCAGACGCAACTGTAAGAAAAGAATAAGGGATGAAGGAGAGGAAGGTGTTGATTCTCCAGTTAATCAGAGAAGGAACCAGCCCAGGGACAACAGAAATAGTCATATCAGGCAGCAGGGAGATGGTCCACGAGCATGACTCACCCCGGTTTTAGAAAAATCCAAAACAACAATGCTTAAGACAAATATAACGGTTGGTAATAAGAAAATCTCTTGTTTAGTCGATACAGGAGCTTCACGCTCGTTACTTTCTGACTCTGAACTACTCCCTGGCCAAAAATCACCTGACACTTTACTAATAACTGGATATGATGGCATTTTAGCCGACGCCCCGCTTACAAAACCTCTGAAAGTTAAAGTAGGAAACCACATGTTCCTTTCACGCTTTCTGGTATCCAGAGGAGCCCCCACTAATTTGTTAGGAGCTGACATTTTGCAGAAAATAGGAGCTAACATTACCTATCACCCAGATGGCACTGTCACCTTAGCTATAGGGGATAATCAAGAACACATGGAGATGTGTAACCTGATACAATACCTAGAGGAGGAATCGGAATTGTCCGGCACACCTCCTTCAGACTTAGATCAGATTTTGTCGTCCCTTCCAGGAGAACTATGGGAAAAACATCCAGCTGATGTTGGACTTTTGCCCATACCTCCGGTTACCCTACAGCTGATTCCAGGAGCAGTGCTTCCCCAACAAAAGCAGTATCCACTTAGTGCACCCCAAGAGACGGCCATAGAAATGCAGGTCCAATCCTTCTTAAAAAGTGGAGTTCTAAAAGAGGTAAAATCACCGGCAAACACTCCCTTGTACCCGGTTAAAAAGAAATCAGTAGCCGGTAGTCCGGTTAAGTATAGAATGGTCCAAGACCTTAGAGCGGTCAACAAAATACTAGCCCCGATGACACCTTTAGTACCCAATCCACATACATTACTGTCACAAATACCATCAACCAGTATGTACTTTACGGTTATAGATTTAGCGAATGCTTTCTTTTCCGTCCCGCTTGCTGAAGAATGCCAACTTTGGTTCGCATTTTCAATAAAAAATCGGCAACTAACCTGGACACGCCTACCTCAGGGTATGGCGCATTCACCTACCTTGTATTCGCAAGCATTGCAAACGGTGTTGGGAGAATGGGTACCACCAGATTCCTGTGTATTGTTACAATATGTGGATGATTTATTGTTATGCTGCCCTGACAAAGAAACTTGTTTGGCCACCACCCTTAATTTGTTGCGATTTTTGGCAGAAAAAGGTTGCAAGGTTAATAAGAAAAAGTTACAAGTGTGTCAGGAAAAAGTTATCTTTTTGGGACATTGTATATCACAGGGTACGAGACATCTCACTGAGGAGAGGGTTCAAGTGATAAAGGGAATGTTACCCCCACGGAATTTCAAACAATTGCGTATGTTTTTAGGTATCGTGTCATATTGTAGACAGTGGATACCACATGCTAGCGCTTTGATGCAGCCATTATACGATTGTTTGAAAATTGTACCGTATGTGCTTACAGAAGTAGCTTATGAGTCGTTTATCACTTTGAAAAAGTTGTTGATTTCTGCCCCGGCTATTGGTATACCAGATTACACCAAGATATTTAATCTGTACATTGCTGAGATCACTGGACACGCCACAGGTGTTCTGACACAGGCACATGTAAAACAAAGACCAGTCGCTTACTTTTCAGCAGCATTAGATCCAGTATCTAGAGGTTCACCGTCTTGTGTACGGGCGGTAGCTGCAGTGTCAATTATCATAGATAAGTCATCAGAGATTGTTCTAGACAATCCAGTCGTAGTGCATACCACACATGACATACATGCAATCTTGTCTCAGGTACAGCCAAAACACATTTCAATGGCTAGGCAATTAAGATTACAGTGTACTTTACTCTTACCTCCAAATGTTACTTTTCAGCGCTGTACAACCTTAAATTTGGCCACCTTTTTGCCTCTTCAGTCACCAGATTTGGCAAGGGGGAATGATAGTACTAATAGTACTAGTGAGAAAAGAAATGAGGACACTGACACTCTTTTGTTTAAAGAAGTAGATCAGCACGATTGTTTTCAGCTCATGGAACAGGAGACAATGGGATTCCCACATGTTACAGATACACCAATTTTAAACGCTGAGTACACCTTGTATATAGATGGTAGTAGGTTTGCTGATGACAAAGGTAAATATCACACAGGTTATGCCGTAGTGACTGATACACAGGTGATTGACGCACAGCCCTTACCAGCCCACATGTCAGCACAGGAAGCAGAATTAAAAGCTTTAGAACAAGCCTTAGAATACTTAAAAGGACGAGAAGGGAATATTTACACTGACTCTGCCTACGCTTATGGTGTAGCGCACGATTATGGCCACATATGGAGGGCTAGAGGTTATCTGACAGCAGCAGGTACACCTGTAAAACATGGAGAAGGGATTAAGAGAGTCCTGAACAATCTTCCAAAGGTTAAACGAGTAGCCATTATGAAGATAGCGGCACACACGAGCGCAAAAACAATTGAGGCAAAAGGAAATGCATTTGCAGATTTGACTGCAAAACAGGCAGCTCTAGGGGAAGGAAGCCCTGAGACCTTAGCAGCGGTAGAGGTGAGTATCCCAGAACCAACATGGCAGCAGCTGAGTAAATTACAGGAGCAAGCAGGGGAGAGCGAGAAAGATAAGTGGGTCAGGATGGGAGCAGCACCAGACCTTGACAATGTATGGAGGGAAGGAGGCAAAATATGCCTGCCTGCCTCTCTGTACCCAGAAATGGCAGCGGCAGTTCACCTACCCACACACGTCAGTTCCAATTCCATGTATAGGATTGTGAACCAAGGATGGCTCGCCCCTGGATTCAGTAGCACTGCAAGAAACTACTGTGCAGCCTGCCAAATCTGTCTCCTGAATAACCCAGGACAGAGAGTAAAAACCCCACGAAAACACCAGGTCCGGGCCCAATACCCCTTCCAGAGACTGCAAATTGATTACATACAAATGCCTAAGAGCGGCCCTTTTGAATTTGTCCTCGTGTGTATCGATTTATTCTCAGGTTGGCCCGAAAGTTATCCAGTAAAATCGGCTACAGCTAAAGCCACAGCTAAGAAACTGATCACTGAGTTAATACCTAGGTTTGGTCTTCCTGAAACCATAGAATCAGATAGGGGGACACACTTTACAGGAGAAATCATGCAGAACGTGATGACCATGTTAGGGGTTCAACAAAGTTTTCACACCCCTTACCACCCACAGAGTTCAGGATCAGTGGAGAGAGTAAATGGGACAATAAAGTTAAAAATACAAAAAGCCGTGCAAGAGTTAAACAAGCCTTGGCCAGAATGCCTGCCTCTGGCTTTATTCTCTATAAGGTACACTCCAACTGGAAAAACAGGATTATCCCCATACGAAATACTTTTTGGGAATGCACCTAGATTGGGTTTATACTTTCCACAGAGTATGCAATTGCAATGTGATAGTTTGACTGCATATGTGATACAATTACAACAACGTCTAACTAAGATCCACAAAAGTGTGTATTCTTCTCTTCCAGACCCTAATTCAATAACAGGTACACATACTCTGCTACCAGGGGATTATGTATATGTGAAGAAACACACCAGAAAGACATTGGAACCCAGGTTTGAAGGTCCCTACCAAGTACTCTTGACCACAGCCACCTCAGTAAAGCTGGAAGGAAAACCTACCTGGATACACGCATCACATTGCAAGAAACAACCCGAGAAAACAACATGATGAAATATCTACTTACAGATTTTTTGTTGAAGATTGTTGTTTTACAAATATATGCATGGACTCCTGGTATTAATGTACTTGAAGTAGAGGAAACAACAACTTTCGAATGGGCTATAGATGATCCTAAAGTAGCAAATTATTATTGACAAAGGTAGACTAGTACATCTTTCCTCACAGATACAACAGGATACTGCACCACATTGGTGGGATATATTTAGTGGAATGTCTTCTACAGCAACCAATACCTTTCACTGGTTGTTAAGTCCAATGGTAATTATTATTCTAATATTAATATCACTTACAATCACGAATATATGTGTATACAGGAAAATAAATAGGAAAATTAGGAGAATAGACAGGGTATACTGATAAGTGTGTATTGACATCACCCTACTCCTATAAAACTCCTCTTCTTGAATTTTAAGATGTTGGTAATACCTAGGGGGATGGGTTCTACCCCTCTGACAACTCGCGGTCAGGGAAAGGACTCTGGGGAAAAACTGACTAGAACTTATTCATGAGGACCCAGGGGGAAGGAGAGGATGATGTCAAAGGGGGAAATTGATAGGGTTGAGATAATGACTTAGAGTTCCACTTTAATTGTTTCTGTTTTTTCTTACCTGTGTACGTATCAATTGTTCTATTTAAATTGTTTATGCTTCTTTCTTACCTGTGTACGTATCAATTGTTCTATTTAAATTGTTTGTGCTCCTTTCTTACCTGTGTACGTATCAATTGTTCTATCAATCTGTATCTAGATGGAATTTGGAACTGCTGAATAATCATTACATGTTCGCTGATGAGAAACTCTTTGTACCTTAACCTCATTTGGTAATGCCGATAAGATTACTGCTTTTGGAACTGCCTATAAAAGAAGTAAAGGGAGCAGTCCTTTTGGGGGATGCTCAGAACTTTGATACAGACATACCTGACTCTGTGTCTTAATTCCTATATGAAGCAATAATTTGGCAAAGCAATATAAACTATAAGCAACTTATTTAAAAGTTGAACCTAACAGCGGCCATCTTGACTAAGGTAAACCGGCAGTGAAGCCTTGCGGCTTCACTGCCGGTTTCCTACTGCGCATGTGCGAAGTGCGCTGCGCTTTGTGAATGGGCCGCAGTCTTCTGGGACCTGTGAAGTGTCCCAATAGGCTATGGGGAAAGGAGGGGGGGGGACTTCAGAACCAGGTCCCCACACCCCCCAAAAAGTGCCAAATGTGGCAGCAGAGGAGATGAAGGAGGCAGACAAGTGAAATCTGAAAGATATTTAATTCTACTAGTATGAAGTCTCCTTCATTTACAGATTCCCCTACTGGCAGGTAGCCATTTCCCACAACAGCAGCAGATAAAGCAAAGCTTTGTGTTGTATAAAAGCTCAGCTGTCACCAGATCATATCCAAGTATCATGTGTTGGTGTGTAAGCACTGGACTTATCTGAAGAGTCCATCAAAGAAGTGTACCAAAACGAAATATTTCAAACTGCTGTTTGCTCAGTAACGGTAGCATGCATATATTGATAAATGTAACATTCTATTACGTTTCAAAATGCTGTAATGTAAAACCTGACAATATTCACAAGTTTCTTTAAAGCCCCGCTCCATGTAACTAAAAAATGATCCCTTGCAGTGGGTCTGTGCCCAGGAGAAACAGTTTTACTTCTCCCCCAGCAGATGGCGCTCCCCCACGCTCTAGTGGTGTCCCTCAGCATCATCACATCCAATCCAGGGTTACGGACCCTGCTTTGGTCTTTATGATGTCAGGACCCTAAACCGCTTGAGCATTGGGGAGAAAAAGCTGCAAGGACCAGTCTTCCTGCTCAGAGGTGCGGAGAAGTAAATTTTATTTTACTAGACATTACTGAGCGATGGATAATCGTTTGGCTTTAGATGCTTGTTCACACAGACATCCAGGAAGCAGTAAAGTTTACCCACCTAAACTAGAGCAGGCAGCCATTCAGAGCTGAACACATGCTGTGGATTTTGCATTTGGTAGGTGGTACAGCCACAGAACGCAAATCATTCAAATGTATGGGGCCATGCCACAACTGCAGGCATTGAGGAGGCTGCATATTGCCTCCCTGCCTGTCAAGTGCCATATAAAAAGCGATCCACTGTGGATCTCTTTTCAGAGGGGCAACAGTATAGTCGCACGTGTAAATGAGCTCTAAGAATGTTTGGGTTCCTAGCAATAAGCAGGGACCCCATGGGATAGCGCAACGGGTACTGCATTTTTCTCTTCCTTTTCCCTCACTCCTTTATAGAATCGTCCCCTAGCAACTGTCAGTTATTAGAGGTTATTGGCAGGCTCTGGGATGCTGTACTGTAGCCTCTAAAAGTACTGATCTTCATCAGCCTGCCTAAGGTGATTCAGAGTGTGGCTCCCACCATCTCTCCCATATTATTATTATTGCATACAGTATATTATTTGTTGAATTGGGTTTAATTATCCAGTCTAGTCTGGATGGACATCATGATTAGATTTTCTGGAATTGGTTATTCTGGTGGTATACAGTGGGGACGGAAAGTTTTCCGACCCCCTTAAATTTTTCACTCTTTGTTATATTGCAGCCATTTGCTAAAATCATTTAAGTTCATTTTTTTTCCTCATTAATCTACACACAGCACCCCATATTGACAGAGAAACACAGAATTGCTGACATTTTTGCAGATTTATTAAAAAAGAAAAACTGAAATATCACATGGTCCTAAGTATTCAGACCATTCATACTTAGGACCATGTGATATTTCAGTTTTTCTTTTTTAATAAATCTGCAAAAATGTCAACAATTCTGTGTTTTTCTGTCAATATGGGGTGCTGTGTATACATTAATGAGGAAAAAAAATGAACTTAAATGATTTTAGCAAATGGCTGCAATATAACAAAGAGTGAAAAATTTAAGGGGGTCTGAATACTTTCCGTCCCCACTGTATAGCCATTGCTGTATTTCATGAGACCTCCAATAACCTCCATGCACAGTTGGGGTTAGGCCCACACAAGCACAATATATAAAGACTTCCAAATCCCCTTAAAGGTGGACGGTAGGGATCACCTATGTCTTATACAGCCTTGGACCCAGGTGCTCCCCCATCCCCATGTTTTCTCCCCCCAGCCATCACTCTGTTGTAGAATATAGATTTTAGTATCTGATTTCCTTTCTTTCCAAAAACAATGTACCATACTCTCAATGTGGAATGGGTTAGCACTATTCCCTACGTATATATTGGAGTATTTCTGTCAATACAAGCGTGCAGTAATTTTTCAGTATTTGTCAATGTCTTTAATTGAAACAGCGTGAATTGTCCTCTTGAGATTCCCCACTGCTGCACATTACCATCCACGAGTTGGCAGTTGTATGGGCGCACGCTAGGCTATGTATCATTTTTCTTCAAATAACCAGTTAATTACTGAATAAAACAAGCCAGCTTTCAACCTGATTGCCCCAGATTAATGACTAGCAGCATGTTTCACTCTCTTCTCCAATTTATCATGGAAAAAGACCATGTCTAATGATTTAGGTACCTGGCCTGTGGAGGCTTATTCCAGTGTCTGCAGCCACCAATTTGATGTAATTGCTCTTCCAAGCTCCTGACCTGGAAAAGCCCAAGTGACAGGTCCTATTAGTGAGCCCACATTGTAACTGGCTCGGCTTTCTTACAAAGGCTCACATGGTGTCTTTCTATGCCGACTTCATTAAGAAGATATATAGAGGTTAAGTGTTACTTTGGCACTTAGGATTCCCTGTGCACTTTGTCATATGTTGTGAGCTTAGGCTTCTGTTTATTCAGGTATATTCGATGAAATCAGTGTTTGCTTATGCTTTTGGAATTATTTGAATTAGATTTTTAATCACAACCATTTGCATTTTTACTTTTTTGGAATATAAATAGCGAAGACTAGCGGCAGAGATGCCAACATTTACAATGTTTTAGAGCTGCATGATTAATCATTAAAGAATCAAAATCACGATTCTAACCCCCTCCCAATCTTAAAACAGCATTTCTCAAGTCTATATAACAAGTGCAGAAAGTTCTCTGCTCACTTCTGACATTTGACAAAAAAATATAAAAAATACAGGCAGCCTGCCAAGTTTATCTTAACATCAGAGAAACATTGTAAACATTTTGTTCTTAGATGAAAGGAATGAACTTCGATCTGTCAATGAACTCAGTTTGACCACTTAAAGACTAAATCTTTTTCTGATATTTGTTGCTAACAAGTTAAAATCTGTATTTTTTGCTAGAAAATGACTTGGACCCCCCCCCACATATATATATGTATGTATGTATATATATGTATTTTTTAGCAGAGACCCTAGAGAATAAAATTGCGGTTGTTGCAATATTTTATGTCACACTGTATTTGCGCAGAGGTCTTTCAAACCCAATTTTTTGAGAAAAAATACACTTTAATGCATTAACCACTTGCCGACCGCCTAACGTAGATATACGTCAGCAGAATGGCACGGGCAGGCAGAATCACGTACCTGTACGTGATCTGCCTCCCGCGGGCGGGGGGTCCGATCGGACCCCCCCCCGGTGCCAGCGGCGGTCGGCTTGTGACTGGGAGCATTGGGAGGCGAGGGGGAGACCATCCGATCGTGGCCCCCCCCCCGCGATCGCTCCCAGCCAATCGGAATCCTCCCCTGCCTGTGTGTAGTTTCACACAGGCAGAGGATGTGATGTCATCTCTCCTCGGCTCGGCAGTTTCCGTTCCAGCGCCGAGGAGGGAAGACATGTAAGTGCACAACACTACACACAACACAGTAGAACATGCCAGGCACACTAAACACCCCCGATCCCCCCCCCGATCGCCCCCCGATCCCCCCCCAACCCCCCCCCCCCTGTCACAAACTGACACCAAGCAGTATTTTTTTTTTTTTCTGATTACTGATTGGTGTCAGTTTGTGACAGTTACAGTGTTAGGGCAGTGAGTTTTAGGCCCCCTTTAGGTCTAGGGTACCCCCCTAACCCCCCCTAATAAAGTTTTAACCCCTTGATCACCCCCTGTCATCAGTGTCACTAAGCGATCATTTTTCTGATCGCTGTATTAGTGTCGCTGGTGACGCTAGTTAGGGACGTAAATATTTAGGTTCGCCGTCAGCGTTTTATAGCGTCAGGGACCCCCATATACTATCTAATAAATGTTTTAACCCCTTGATTGCCCCCTAGTTAACCCTTTTACCACTGATCACTGTATAAGTGTTACGGGTGACGCTGGTTAGTTCGTTTATTTTTTATAGTGTCAGGGCACCCGCCGTTTATTACCGAATAAAGGTTTAGCCCCCTGATCGCCCGGCGGTGATATGCGTCGCCCCAGGCAGCGTCAGATTAGCGCCAGTACCGCTAACACCCACGCACGCAGCATACGCCTCCCTTAGTGGTATAGTATCTGTACGGATCAATATCTGATCCGATCAGATCTATACTAGCGTCCCCAGCAGTTTAGGGTTCCCAAAAACGCAGTGTTAGCGGGATCAGCCCAGATACCTGCTAGCACCTGCGTTTTTCCCCTCCGCCCGGCCCAGCCCAGCCCACCCAAGTGCAGTATCGATCGATCACTGTCACTTACAAAACACTAAACAAATAACTGCAGCGTTCGCAGAGTCAGGCCTGATCCCTGCGATCGCTAACAGTTTTCTTGGTAGCGTTTTGGTGAACTGGCAAGCACCAGCCCCAGGCAGCGTCAGGTTAGCGCCAGTACTGCTAACACCCACGCACGCACCGTACACCTCCCTTAGTGGTATAGTATCTGAACGGATCGATATCTGATCCGATCAGATCTATACTGGCGTCCCCAGCAGTTTAGGGTTCCCAAAAACGCAGTGTTAGCGGGATCAGCCCAGATACCCGCTAGCACCTGCATTTTTCCCCTCTGCCCGACCCAGCCCAGCCCACCCAAGTGCAGTATCGATCGATCCCTGTCACTTACAAAACACTAAACAAATAACTGCAGCGTTCGCAGAGTCAGGCCTGATCCCTGCGATCGCTAACAGTTTTCTTGGTAGCGTTTTGGTGAACTGGCAAGCACCAGCCCCAGGCAGCGTCAGGTTAGCGCCAGTACTGCTAACACCCACGAACGCACCGTACACCTCCCTTAGTGGTATAGTATCTGAACGGATCAATATCTGATCCGATCAGATCTATACTGGCGTCCCCAGCAGTTTAGGGTTCCCAAAAACGCAGTGTTAGTGGGATCAGCCCAGATACCTGCTAGCACCTGCGTTTTTCCCCTCTGCCCGGCCCAGCCCAGCCCACCCAAGTGCAGTATCGATCGATCCCTGTCACTTACAAAACACTAAACAAATAACTGCAGCGTTCGCAGAGTCAGGCCTGATCCCTGCGATCGCTAACAGTTTTTTTGGTAGCGTTTTGGTGAACTGGCAAGCACCAGTGGCCTAGTACACCCCGGTCGTAGTCAAACCAGCACTGCAGTAACACTTGGTGACGTGGCGAGTCCCATAAGTGCAGTTCAAGCTGGTGAGGTGGCAAGCACAAGTAGTGTCCCACTGTCACCAAAAAGACAAACACAGGCCCGTCATGCCCATAATGCCCTTCCTGCTGCATTCGCCAATCCTAATTGGGAACCCACCACTTCTGCAGCGCCCGTACTTCCCCCATTCACATCCCCAACCAAATGCAGTCGGCTGCATGAGAGGCATTTTCTTTATGTCCTCCCGAGTACCCCTACCCAGCGAACCCCCCCAAAAAAGATGTCGTGTCTGCAGCAAGCGCGGATATAGGCGTGACACCCTATTATTGTCCCTCCTGTCCTGACAATCCTGGTCTTTGCATTGGTGAATGTTTTGAACGCTACCATTCACTAGTTGAGTATTAGCGTAGGGTACAGCATTGCACAGACTAGGCACACTTTCACAGGGTCTCCCAAGATGCCATCGCATTTTGAGAGACCCGAACCTGGAACCGGTTACAGTTATAAAAGTTAGTTACAAAAAAAAGTGTAAAAAAAAAAAAAAAAAAAAAAACACAGGCAAAAATATAAAATAAAAAATAATAGTTGTCGTTTTATTGTTCTCTCTCTATTGTTCTGCTCTTTTTTACTGTATTCTATTCTGCAATGTTTTATTGTTATTATGTTTTATCATGTTTGCTTTTCAGGTATGCAATTTTTTATACTTTACCGTTTACTGTGCTTTATTGTTAACCATTTTTTTGTCTTCAGGTACGCCATTCACGACTTTGAGTGGTTATACCAGAATGATGCCTGCAGGTTTAGGTATCATCTTGGTATCATTCTTTTCAGCCAGCGGTCGGCTTTCATGTAAAAGCAATCCTAGCGGCTAATTAGCCTCTAGACTGCTTTTACAAGCAGTGGGAGGGAATGCCCCCCCCCCCAACGTCTTCCGTGTTTTTCTCTGGCTCTCCTGTCTCAACAGGGAACCTGAGAATGCAGCCGGTGATTCAGCCAGCTGACCATAGAGCTGATGAGAGACCAGAGTGGCTCCAAACATCTCTATGGCCTAAGAAACCGGAAGCTACGAGCATTTTATGACTTAGATTTCGCCGGATGTAAACAGCGCCATTGGGAAATTGGGAAAGCATTTTATCACACCGATCTTGGTGTGGTCAGATGCTTTGAGGGCAGAGGAGAAATCTAGGGTCTAATAGACCCCAATTTTTTCAAAAAAGAGTACCTGTCACTACCTATTGCTATGATAGGGGATATTTACATTCCCTGAGATAACAATAAAAATTATTTAAAAAAAAAAAAAAATGAAAGGAACAGTTTTAAAATAAGATAAAAAAAATAATAATAATAAAGAAAAAAAAAAAAAAAAAAAAAAGCACCCCTGTCCCCCCTGCTCTCGCGCTAAGGCGAACACAAGCGTCGGTCTGGCGTCAAATGTAAACAGCAATTGCACCATGCATGTGAGGTATCACCACGAACGTCAGATCGAGGGCAGTAATTTTAGCAATAGACCTCCTCTGTAAATCTAAAGTGGTAACCTGTAAAGGCTTTTAAAGGCTTTTAAAAATGTATTTAGTTTGTCGCCACTGCACGTTTGTGCGCAATTTTAAAGCATGTCATGTTTGGTATCCATGTACTCGGCCTAAGATCATCTTTTTTATTTCATCAAACATTTGGGCAATATAGTGTGTTTTAGTGCATTAAAATTGAAAAAAGTGTGTTTTTTCCCCAAAAAATGCGTTTGAAAAATCGCTGCGCAAATACTGTGTGAAAAAAAAAAATGAAACACCCACCATTTTAATCTGTAGGGTATTTGCTTTAAAAAAATATATAATGTTTGGGGGTTCAAAGTAATTTTCTTGCAAAAAAAAAATATTTTTTTATGTAATCAAAAAGTGTCAGAAAGGGCTTTGTCTTCAAGTGGCTAGAAGAGTGGGTGATGTGTGACATAAGCTTCTAAATGTTGTGCATAAAATGCCAGGACAGTTCAAAACCCCCCCAAATGACCCCATTTTGGAAAGTAGACACCCCAAGCTATTTGCTGAGAGGCATGTCGAGTCCATGGAATATTTTATATTGTGACACAAGTTGCGGGAAAGAGACAATTTTTTATTTTTTTTATTTTTTTTTGCGCAAAGTTGTCACTAAATGATATATTGCTCAAACATGCCATGGGAATATGTGAAATTACACCCCAAAATACATTCTGTTGCTTCTCCTGAGTATGGGGATACCACATGTGTGGGACTTTTTGGGAGCCTAGCCGCGTACGGGACCCCAAAAACCAAGCACCGCCTTCAGGCTTTCTAAGGCCGTAAATTTTTGATTTCACTCTTCACTGCCTATCACAGTTTCGGAGGCCATGGAATGCCCAGGTGGCAAAACCCCCCCCCCCAAATGACCCCATTTTGGAAAGTAGACACCCCAAGCTATTTGCTGAGAGGTATAGTGAGTATTTTGCAGACCTCACTTTTTGTCACAAAGTTTTGAAAATTGAAAAAAGAAAAAAAAAAATGTTTTTTCTTGTCTTTCTTTATTTTCAAAAACAAATGAGAGCTGCAAAATACTCACCATGCCTCTCAGCAAATAGCTTGGGGTGTCTACTTTCCAAAATGGGGTCATTTGGGGGGGTTTTGTGCCACCTGGGCATTCCATGGCCTCCGAAACTGTGATAGGCAGTGAAGAGTGAAATCAAAAATTTACACCCTTAGAAATCCTGAAGGCGGTGCTTGGTTTTCGGGGCCCCGTACGCGGCTAGGCTCCCTAAAAGTCCCACACATGTGGTATCCCCGTACTCAGGAGAAGTAGCTAAATGTATTTTGGGGTGCAATTCCACATATGCCCATGACCTGTGTGAGCAATATATCATTTAGTGACAACTTTTTGTAATTTTTTTTTTTTTTTTTTTTTTGTCATTATTCAATCACTTGGGACAAAAAAAATAAATATTCAATGGGTTCAACATGCCTCTCAGCAATTTCCTTGGGGTGTCTACTTTCCAAAATGGGGTCATTTGTGGGGGTTTTGTACTGCCCTGCCATTTTAGCACCTCAAGAAACGACATAGGCAGTCATAAATTAAAGGCTGTGTAAATTCCAGAAAATGTATCCTAGTTTGTAGGCGCTATAACTTTTGCGCAAACCAATAAATATACACTTATTGACATTTTTTTTACCAAAGACATGTGGCTGAATATATTTTGGCCTAAATGTATGACTAAAATTGAGTTTATTGGATTTTTTTTAGAACAAAAAGTAGAAAATATCATTTTTTTTCAAAATTTTCGGTCTTTTTCCGTGTATAGCGCAAAAAATAAAAACGGCAGAGGTGATCAAATACCATCAAAAGAAAGCTCTATTTGTGGGAAGAAAAGGACGCAAATTTCGTTTGGGTACAGCATTGCACGACCGCGCAATTAGCAGTTAAAGCGACGCAGTGCCGAATTGTAAAAAGTGCTCTGGTCAGGAAGGGGGTAAAACCTTCCGGGGCTGAAGTGGCTAACAAGAATTAACAGTAAAGTTAGCCCATTTTTTTGTATAATGTAAAAGATGATGTTACACCACGGGAATCGTGATCTTTATTCTAAGCACAAAAAAATCATGATTCTCATTTTAGCCAGAGTCGTGCAGCTCCACAATGTATGTATTGATATGTTGATATGTTTGTATTCTAGATATGCAAGTCCTGTTACAAAAAAGTTTGAGCACAGCTTACCTAATGTGAAACTTAAGCTAAGAGTTTTTTACATTTTAGACTGAATGGGGATATGTCAGATAAGTGTCAGGTCCCTGAGTGATACTGCTGGTTGATTTATCCTCATTTTGTATTCTGGAGAGGCAACGGAAGTGTTATTTTGGCCATTTTGAATTTTTTTGTAAATCAACTAAGCGATGAGTTTGGGTGGGGGGGGGGGGGGGTGCCCCAAAGGGTATGTGAAATCAGGATAAAGTCATTAAGCCATGCATGCTGAAATAATAACAATGAGGCAAAATTGCCTTTTGCTTTTTAAATTTGAGATGTCCCAGTACTTTTTGAGAGTCCTGTTCAGAGGGGTCACGTGATTGAATAGCTCTGCGGTATCTGGGCTGAGATAGGAGCATCAGGCTAGTGCCCCCTGAAAAGAACTGCTGTCAGTCAATCATGGGAGGGCAGTATTATAAGATGTGATGTCACAGGTTGTTTATGGGACTGCAAGCTCACCGCGCTTTTGCATGTTGTCCTGCTGTTCCCTACTATGAGATATAAACTGCGCATGTCTGTCAACGCTACCACAGGTCTGATTCTGTGGATATCTTTAATGTGGATATCTTTAATAGGATAGAAAAGGAAGCACATCGGCACACATGATTTGGCAGCCAAATAACATAAAATAGTCATTACTCACACATTACTAATTTACTAACAGACATACAGTCAGGTCCATAAATATTGGGACATCGACACAATTCTAATCTTTTTGGCCCTATACACCACCACAATGGATTTGAAATGAAAGAAACAAGATGTGCTTTAACTGCAGACTTTCATCTTTAATTTCAGGGTATTTATATCCAAATCAGGTTAATGGTGTAGGAATTACAACAGTTTGTATATGTACCTCCGACTTCTTAAGGGACCAAAAGTAATAGAACAATTGGCTGCTCAGCTGTTCCATGGGCAGGTGTGTGTTATTCCCTCATTATCCCATTTACAAGGAGCAGATAAAAGGTCCAGAGTTCATTTCAAGTGTGCTATTTGCATTTGGAATCTGTTGCTGTCAACTCTCAATATGAGATCCAAAGAGCTGTCACTATCAGTGAAGCAAGCCATCATTAGGCTGAAAAAACAAAACAAACCCATCTCAGAGATAGCAAAAACATTAGGTGTGGCCAAATCAACTGTTTGGAACATCCTCAAAAAGAAAGAACATATCGGTGAGCTCAGCAACACCAAAAGACCCAGAAGACCACAGAAAACAACTGTGGTGGATGACCGAAGAATTCTTTCCCTGGTGAAGAAAACACCCTTCACAACAGTTGGCCAGATCAAGAACACTTTCCAGGAGGTAGGTGTATGTGTGTCAAAGTCAACAATCAAGAGAAGACTTCACCAGAGTGAATACAGAGGGTTCACCACAAGATGTAAACCATTGGTGAGCCTCAAAAACAGGAAGGCCAGATTAGAGTTTGTCAAATAACATCTAAAAAAGCCTTCACAGTTCCGGAACAACATCCTATGGACAGATGAGACCAAGATCAACTTGTACCAGAGTGATGGAAAGAGAATAGTATGGAGAAGGAAAGGAACTGCTCATGATCCAAAGCATACCACCTCATCAGTGAAGCATGGTGGTGGTAGTGTCATTGGGTGGGCATGTATGGCTGCCAATGGAACTGGTTCTCTTGTATTTATTGATGATGTGACTGCTGACAAAAGCAGCAGGATGAATACTGAAGTGTTTTGGGCAACATTATCTGCTCATATTCATCAAAATGCTTCAGAACTCATTGGACGGCGCTTCACAGTGCAGATGGACAATGACCCGAAGCATACTGTGAAAGCAACCAAAGAGTTTTTTAAGGGAAAGAAGTGGAATGTTATGCAATGGCCAAGTCAATCACCTGACCTGAATCCGATTGAGCATGCATTTCACTTGCTGAAGACAAAACTGAAGGGAAAATGCCCCAAGAACAAGCAGGAACTGAAGACAGTTGCAGTAGAGGCCTGGCAGAGCATCACCAGTGATGAAAGCCAGCGTCTGGTGATGTCTATGCGTTCCAGACTTCAGGCTGTAATTGACTGCAAAGGATTTGCAACCAAGTATTAAAAAGTGAAAGCTTGATGGATGATTGTTAATCTGTCCCATTACTTTTGGTCCCTTAAAAAGTGGGAGGCACATATACAAACAGTTGTAATTCCTACACCGTTCACCTGATTTGGATGTAAATACCCTCAAATGAAAGCGGAAAGTCTGCAGTTAAAGCACATCTTGTTCGTTTCATTTCAAACCCATTGTGGTGGTGTATGGAGCCCAAAAGATTAGAATTGTGTCGATGTCCCAATATTTATGGACCTGACTGTATCTGACTGGATGTCACACTACTTCCTCAAACTCAATCTATCCAAAACCAAGCTCATAATATTTCCTCCCCCTCCTGCTCCTTCCCCTGTTTTCTCTGTCAAGATCAGTGAAACAATTATCAACCTGTCCCCACATGCCAGGGTGCAAGGGGTAACCCCGGACTCTGAACTGTCCTTTCAGGCCCACATCCAATCCTTGTCCAAATCATGCCGCCTCAACCTCCGCAACATCTCCAGGATTTGCCCCTTTTTAACCATTGAAATCACTAAGCTTCTAATTCACTCCCTGGTCATCTCTCGCCTTGACTACTGAAACTCCCTCTTCATTGGATTACCTTTACATACACTATCTATCCTTCAGTCCATCATGAATGTTGCTGTCAGACTCATCCACCTTACCAACCGTTCGGTGTCTAGTACCCCTTTCTGCAATTCCCTCCACTGGCTTCTGCTCACCCAACGAATACAATTCTAATTACTACCAACAACTTCCAAAGCGATCCACAACTCTGCCCCCAGCTACATCACTAACCTTGTCTCAAAATATCAACCCAAACCGCTATCTTCAGTCCTCCTGCTTTCTAGCTCCCTTGTCACCTCCTCCCATGACTTCTCCTGAGCTTCTCCCATCCTTTGGAACTCCCTACTCCAATCTGTCTATCTCCTAATTTATCCATCTTTAGAAGATCCCTGAAAATCCTTCTCTATAAAAAAGCCTATCCTGCTTCTAACTAATACACTGTTTTACTTTCTCCATCAGCTCATCTCCCATAGTTATTATCTTTTTGTATCACTTGACTCTCCCTCTTAGATTGTAAGCTCTAACGAACAGGGTCTTTTGATTCCTCTTGTACCAAATTGTATTGTAACTGGAATGTCTGCCTTCATTTTGTAAAGTGCTGCCCAAACTGTTTGTGCTAAATAAATCCTGTATAATAATAATTTACTGAACATGAAAAAACAGTTTACAACTGATTGATATCTGTTTTTTTAGGCTTACATACTCTTTAAAAGAGATGTCCATGTTTTTTTGTTTTTTTTAGGAATCATACTTACCTAGGTGGGTGCAGCATCGGTCCCCCCGGCGCCTACACACTGAGAACCGAGCGATCGAACACTGCAGATCACTCGGTTTTCAGAGCTCTGTGAGCAGAGAGCTGTAGACTGTCAGTCACAGCTCTGTGCTCTTCTCCCTTCTTGCTCATTGGAGCGCTGGGCTGTGGAGGGGCGGGGGGCGGCTAGCTCAGGCTCTCAGTGGCTCGCCGAGAGGCTGAGCTGGGTGTCAGTCCAGGGATCTAGTGAATCCCGACTCCGTGGTCATGATGACGTGGTGCCTGGACTGACAGCAGTGACATCAGCAGAGGGTGGACTTCAGTCCGCTCTCTGCTAAAAAACGGTCACAGGAGTGCAAAACTAACTGCACTCCCGTGATCCATAGGCGAAGCCCAGCCAAACGAGCTTTGGCTGGACTTCTCCTTTAACACTTGACCCCAACCCTATATTATAGTTTAGTACTTAACACTAAGCTGTTAACCCAGTATAAGTCTACTTATTTAAAGGGTAGAATTTATCCTTAATTTATAGATACTGATATTTATTAACCAGGTCCACACATTTCAATCATACTGCCAGTTCTCTCATCACCCTTAGTATTATCAATTATTAAGTCAAATGGTATACAAGTTAGAAACCAAGGTCTTCCAAACTTCAACACTCTCATAACACATGGTGTTCTATGCTGACCTGTCTTTGTATCCCCTTCCAGCAAAATGCAATGTTGGTGATTGAATCTGTATCACACTTCAGTACCTATCCAACTTAGCCAATTGCCTGCCTATGTCAATTCTCTGGTTTATGGCTCATAAGCATGTATTTAGTACTTTAAGTGTTCTCTGTCCAGCAGAAGCTTGAGTAATCATCAAAGAAAGATGAACACAAACTGGGCAAATATGTAGACTTCATTATTCAAAACTATTGTGCTTCATGTACTCCTAAAGCATTAAGCAATATTACTGTGATAAACCTAACTTTTTGGCTTTCTGTTATGACACAGATCATTGCATGCAATAGGCAAAACACAAACATTCAATAAAGACACAGAATACAAAAACAAATTTACTACTACAACTGATACCATGCAAATGTATTACTAGTGCTACTACAACTAATACAATGCAAATCTATTACTACTACTACTACTACAATGCAAATCTGTTACTATTTCTACTGATACAATACGTATCTACAATTACTATTACTACTACTGATACAATACGTATCTACAATTACTATTACTACTACTGATACAATATAAGTCGATTATTACTACTACTACCGATACAATACAAACTTACCACTACTAATACAATACAAATCAACTGCTGCTACTACCAATACAATACAGCACAATACAAAACTACTACTACTACTAGTAAAACAATGATGGAATAATAAAATAAGAGTAACAGCAGTTATGGTGTCTAACCTGATCTACCATAATGTCTGAAGTATAAACCTTCCCCTTTAGAATCAAACTTTTACATCCCAGCTGTCTAACAGTGCAGGTTTGGCTGTAATGAATGACTATAGGGCAAAACAAACATTTTTTTCCAAGACACTTTAATAAATAAGGGTTATGGATTATTAACAATACAGCCGCTGCAATGTTGGTCAAAGAATGTGGGCATAACAATTTTGATATATACAAAGTTTAATGTTTGCCTTAAAGACATTTTCCTTCCTTCCTTAGACTGAATTCCATTCTGTGATAAATCATATAAGGATCTTTCAGGCATTTACACAGGACCTAGGGTGTCCATATACAGCCAAATCAACACAAAGCATGCAACGAAATCAAGCATCTCTTGCAACAATGGGAAGGGTTAAGAGCAGAGCAATGATGAGCGATGATGAGAACTTCCAAGAGTTGGAATCAGTGACAGCTCCAGCCATTGATTGTTTCCTTTTCTTTAAAAAAAAATGAAGCTAACTTTTGATTGATTACGTGTACCTGTTTATTATTAGAGATCTGCATATTACAGATGCATTGCAGGCACTTTACAAGAGTTTTTGCACATGCATCAAGCTTCAGGAGTTTTCTTCCTGGGCTGGGCAAGGGGAGAAGAGTTCCTCAGGCTTAAGAACACACATATCACACGTTTACAGGTATCCCTGTTGAAGTCTATGGGACCAAAAACGCCTAAATAAGCTCAAAGGAAAACTCATGTTCTTTTCTGAGTGTAAGGTAGGGTGACCTCTTTGTCTATAGAGGAAGGCAGTGGGGCTCAGGTGTGAGCCCGCACAATTGCCCCATAGTAAGCAGCTTAGAAGAGGAGGAGCACCAGAGGGGACCCGAGAAGAGGAAAATCAAGGCTTCTCTGCAAAATCATTGCACGGAGCAGGAGCTCCAGAAGAGGTCCATTTTGTATGACGAAACGCATTGGGACGGACTTCCAGCTAACGTAACTTCCACTCTTTGGAGCGCACACTTCCCCAATTGGGACCACAGGACAAGTGAGCGCTCCCCCCCTATATGAGGTAGACTACTTGGATTGCGCCAGGCTGGAGACGCTGGACACAGCAACGGGGTTGGACGGCTTCACTTCACAGTCCCTGCAGAGGGCTAGATCTGCTTGCTCGATAGACCTTGCTATAAGGGAGGTCCACCGTTTGTGGCAAGGGTCCATCTTTAGCACTATTTTTGGAGTCACCTCAACAGAGAGTCACATCTTTATACTCCTTTTCCTTTTTCCTTCACCTATATGGGTCACGGCGGGATGGAGCGTGGATGTGTCTCCCTATCTGCATGAAGCTGATACCTATTCATGAACTTTTTTGTACCTTTTTGTTCTTTTTTCCAATTTATGGACTTACATCACTATTTTTTGGTTTTTTACTACTAATGAAGTTCACTCTGTCCAGTAGTAGTTTTATGTGATTATCTATTTAGTATATGGTATATTTGTATTGTTTTTTACAGTTGCTTATCATTGCATCACTCTTTATGATATATATTTTTGATTTCACTATCATGCACGGAAATTTTTATTTTTTAATCAATTAATGTCACCAAGTCTTACATACAAGCTATAAGCTCAGATACAGAGAGCAGTTTCTTCTAAACAGAAACAATCTCAGTTTATTGACAACACATGACTATGACTATTTCAATGCAAACTAAAAATGCCCACTTGTGTTCTCATTGTAACGTTCCTATAGAATATTATAGCTATAGCCAAGTGAATTCCGAAGAGAAGTATCTCCATTTCTCAATCCTTGTCTTCCCTTAAGCAGTGAATGGATATATGTGACAAAGATAAAAAAACACAAACACTTAAATAAAACAAGCAGAAAACTCTTGAGTTGGAGAGTTTGTAGAACAGGGTATGTTAAAAGCCACAGAGCAGTTTTAATACCCTCAGGTTACTGATTGTGTTAATTCTTTGTGCAAACTCTTGAGTGTGGAGTATGTGCAAGTTTGCTCTCTTCTGCAGCGCCCCAATTAGTTGTGTTCTCCACATCTTCTGGGATTGTTGTAGATGTAGCCGTATCTCACGAGAACAAACATGCTCTTTATTTTTTCTGTTTTCGCAGAAGCCATCACTTTTCTGCTGGGATGTTCCCATAGTAACCCTCTCCAATCTATCTCTATTGACACTGGCTTGGAAAAGCCCTGAATAGGCACTGAGGTAGGTAAATGTATGCAGACACTGTGAGCGGATGATTCTATTCTATAAGGTTCCTGCAACATTTGTTTTCAGGCTTGTCTTCGGGATGGGACACAGTGTTGTCTTTTTGTTCTGCGTGCTTCCATCACAGATCGGGAGTTAATGGAAGTCTTGTCTGGGACCAATGATGCAGAAATGTCTTACTCTGAGAAACAAAAGCTTACTAGACCACCTCAGATTTTTTTTTTTCATAAGACCATCATTTGTTTGGCAAAAATAGATAGAAGTCGGATATCAGTAGAGCTGAGTTATCAAGCTCAGCTCAAGTGCAACTAATAACTACTTATCTAAACTCATCAAAAATAATTTGAGCAAATCACAACCTCTCAATACAGGTGCATTTTGAAAAACATCCCAGCAATTCAAAGATAAGTGAAATCTGGGTATAAATGGTCCAGCAGTTAGTGACATTACCAGTTGGTAAATTGTGCATTGCTACAGCAGACAGCTGAACAGAGACCGTCTCTCCTAAAGTATCAAATGATCTTAGACCCCTTTCACACTGAGACATTTTTCAGGTGCTAAGGGGCTAAAAATAGCACCTGTCAAGCGCTTGAAAAATGCCTCTCCTGCCACCCCAAAGTGAAAGCCCGAGTGCTTTCACACTGGGGCGCTGCGCTGGTAGGACGTTAGAAAAAGTCCTGCAAGCAGCATCTTTGGGGCGGTGGAGGAGCGGTGTATACAGCACTCCTCCACCGCTCCTGCCCATTGAAATGAATAGGTGCCGCTGCTGAAATGCCTGCAAAGCGCGTTATTAACCCTTTCTTCAACTGCTAGCGGGGGTTAAAAGCACCCCGCTAGCAGCGGAAAAGTGTTGCTAAAACGACGGTAAAGCGCCGCTAAAACTAGCGGTGCTTTACCGTTAACGTGGCAGCACTGTTAGTGTGAAAGGGCTCTAAGACTACTTTAAATATATAAATGTTTGTAAGTGTACCACCATTTCATCATGACAGCAAATGATCAGTACAGGAAATATAATAAGAGCAATAACATATAGTATATTAAATGTGTGACACAGAGCAAGAAAGTAAAGATTGTGACCAGTGGGGATACGAACGGCAATTAGCAGCATTAAAACACATACATATTACACATAGGGAAAGTGGCACAGGTTCCAGTAATTAAAATGGTGATTTGACCACTTTCGGTATCGCACTAGGAAACCAAGATGGCGGCCAAACCACTTCCGGGTTCGTGTCACAGCCGTTTTTGACTGATTGACACACAAAATTATAGGGGGTATAAATGGGGACATGGGTATAGACACAGCAGCTTCCTGATGACGCAAATTACATTGTGAAATGCGTAAGAGGCTGCTGGGAACTTTCTCATCACTTCCGGTTGAACGAGAGTAAGGCTTGGAAGGCATGCCACTGTGAGGAGACACAGTAACAGAGGGGAAACAAACTGAGACACCGCTCTCCATATACACTGCTGGATTTGCTTGGTGCCGGCTTAAGGGCACCATAACATGTGAGTTTAACCATGTTTTTAACTTTTTTAATAAAATTCAATTACATACTATACCATTGCTATCCATATGTCTTTATGAGCACTGAACAGAGCAAGAGATACTAATACATTACTTGGAAAGGCTGCTATTTGACCCATTACAAACGAATTGGTTATCCTTAATGAATCAAAGGCGTTTATTCTTATTACATCTGGTGAGTGGTCATTGCATGAGGTGGTGGTGAAGTCATGATAAGTGGTGAATTAGGAGCACAATATACTGAAAAGGAACGTCATTGCACAGAAGTGATCACTCACTGAGGACATCCAGTGTACTGTGGTGTTTCTGCAAATGTCAAGGACATATATTTATATATTTTTTTGCACTATGCAGTACATATGCATGTTGATATGTGATATTTTGTTAGTAATATTGGCACATTGTTTAGTATTAATAATTTTTTATTAGCTTTTGGTAGCACCTAACGTTTTTGCACAGAAGTAATTACCCACTGAGGACATCTAGTGGGCTGTAGTGTTTATGCATATGTTGACATTTTTTGCAGCATGTAGTATATATGCATGGTGATTGCACATTTTTTAATATTTGTCATATTTTATATTTTTTAGCACTTTAAACAGTTTTTTGGAATACTATTTTGTCACTAGTAAACACTATGTGGACAGTATATTTTTGACACAATATTAATTGATACAGAAAAGCATGCTACATAGGATAGATATCCTATTTTTTCATATTTCAGCAGTGGTATCATACACAGAAGTTAGCGCAATCCACTTTTATATTATATCAATACAGATAGCTGTCTATGCTGTCTTCCTTTTAACAATAATTTTAAATGGGTTTTACAATGTTTTGCACATACGGTACCTGCCTATTCAGAAATGTTGTGAGATAAGAAGCCAGCATATGTCATGTGCACCATACAAAGTAAGAGTCATCTTAGAACAGCTGTAGAATCCTAGGGTTCTTCCAGTGTTCGCTAGGGGTTCCTTGAACTATGGGTAACTGACCTCTCATCTGGTGGTACCTGCAGAGTCTTAGGTCAAATGCCACCTAAGGCTCCATTCACACCTGAGCGTTTTGTAGCTTGAAGCCTCAAGCTACAAAACGCTGGAGGGGAAAAAATCAATTATTCTCTATGGAGATGGTTCACATCTCCACTCCAAAACTGCTGAAGCCCTACGCCTGAAGCTCAAACAAGTTCTGGACCCTTTTTTGTCATGCGAATCGGGCAGATTTGGGCGTTTTTCTGCTTTTTACATTGGTGTCCTTTTGCCCTGCACAAAATCGCAGCACATCGCGGTAAAAAACGCTGCAAAAACGCCACAAATCGCGGTAAAATTGCGCGATTTTCTGCCTGAAAACGCCAAGGTCAGGTGTGAATGGGGCCTAAGGGTAATGCCCTGTACACACGGTCGGACTTTGTTCGGACATTCCGACAACAAAATCCTAGGATTTTTTCCGACGGATGTTGGCTCAAACTTGTCTTGCATACACACGGTCACACAAAGTTGTCGGAAAATCCGATCGTTTTAAACGCGGTGATGTAAAACATGTACGTCAGGACTATAAACGGGGCAGTGGCCAATAGCTTTCATCTCTTTATTTATTCTGAGCATGCGTGGCACTTTGTCCGTCGGATTTGTGTACACACGATCGGAATTTCCGACAACGGATTTTGTTGTCGGAAAATTTTATCTCCTGCTCTCCAACTTTGTGTATCGGAAAATCCGATGGAAAATGTCCGATGGAGCCCACACACGGTCGGAATTTCCGACAACACGCTCCGATCGGACATTTTCCATCGGAAAATCCGACCGTGTGTACGGGGCATAAGAGTGAACAGAAAGGGAAGGGAGAGGGAATGAGTGAGCAGGAGAGGATAGGGGAGTTGAGAAAGAGAGGTATTGGTGGTGTCTGTAGAACAGGGGTAGGCAATCTCAGCCCTCCAGCTGTGGTGAAACTACAAGTCCCATGAAACATTGCAAGACCCTGACAATTACAGGCATGGCTCCTAGAGGCAGAGGCATGATGGGTTTTGTAGTTCCACCACAGCTGGAGTGCTGATGTTGCCTACCCCTGCTGTAGACCATTAGGGCATCCTACATAGAGCATTACATTAAAGTGTTCTGGTTTACATTTTTTGTAAGACACTGTCCTGGAACAGCCATTTAGATTAGAAAGTCAGAATAAAATCAAAATGCATACATGTTCTGGGAAACTGACACACAAACTTTATAATAAAACAGTATGCCAGCCAGGGAACTAGCAGTTTCAGGAGGGGAGGTCAAGTTGGTGGTATCCATATTCTCTCACTATAGGTTTTCTTTAAGACCTCTTTCACACTGGAACGTTTTGCAGGCGCTACAGCGCTAAAAATAGCGCCTGCAAAGCACCCTGAAAGAGCCGCTGCTGTGTCTCCAGTGTAAATGCCCCGAGGGCTTTCACACTGGAGCAGTTCACTGGCAGGATGGTAAAAAAAAGTCCTGCTAGCAGCATCTTTGGAGCGGTGTATACACTGCTCCTTCACCGCTCCTGCCCATTGAGATCAGTGGGGCAGCATGCTTTGCGGTGGTTTTAACCCTTTCTCGGCCGCTAGCAGGGGGTAAAAGCACCCTGCTAGCGGCCGAATAGCACCGCGAAATTGGCGGTAAAGCGCCGCTAAAAATAGCGGCGTTTTACCACTGACCCCGCCCCAGTGTGAAAGGGTTCTAAATTGAAAGTAAGGTCCCACAAAAAAAAAGTCACTAGGAGGTGGGATTTTATGCCAAAATACTTTTCCCTGGTGGTTTATTTTGTATGGTGTACACTGCATGACTTACGTACCATGCAGTGTATGTCGCTTCTTTATTCTCGGCATGCTAAGAATAGAGCCAGGTGCCAGAGACAATGAGAGGAATTTATCAGAACTGAAGCACCCAGAATCTGGAGCAGATGTGCATGACAACCAATCAGCTTCCAGCTTTTCATTTGGCAAAAGTCACAGAGGTCAATATAGCTATTGTGAAGTCCATGTCTGAGAAATTTCAGAACAGCCTCAGTGCTAATGCATACTTTTCCATGTGTTTGGTTGACCTTTTCCAGCAGGTAGCAACAGAACCGAAATATCCCATGAGGGTGTCAGTCCTCCAGGCAGTGGTCAATTTACTGTCTTATGCTTCTAATGTTGCTGGAGGCCCCCACCCCACAATACCATTACACCTGCACTCACCTTCCCTTCACCATATCCACCTTTTTCCGCTTTTCAGCCAACTACTCCTACTCACCCATCCCTTACTATTCTCCCCCACTAGTGCCTGCAACTACTGACCCCCTTGGGAATAGTAATGCATCTTACATGGGCAAATGGATGTTTCAAGCAGGCCAGAACACCTACCAAATTATGCAAAGGCCACTACATCAGAGGTCTTTCCTTTTTAGTTCCCAATTTTAAACAAATCTCTTTTATACCCATGTTGTTAAATATTATAATTACAAATGTGGCCACATTTGTTATATACATGCTTTTTGTTTTTTACATGGACATTTATATAAATAAAATGTATTTGATGGCAAGCAAGATGTTGTTGACTGTGTAGTATATTAACCACTTAAGGACCGAGCCTTTTTCTGAGAATTGTTGTTTACAAGTTAAAAATATTTTTTTTTTGCTAGAAAATTACTTAGAACCCCCAAACATTATATATATTTTTTTCTAACACCCTAGAGAATAAAATGGTGGTCGTTGCAAGACCTTCTGTCACATCGTATTTGCGCAGCGGTCTTACAAGCGCACTTTTTTTTTAAAAAATACACTTTTTTGAATTAAAAAAATAAGACAACAGTAAGGTTAGCCCATTTTTTTTATATTGTGAAAGATAATGTTACGCAGAGTAAATTGATAACCCGACATGTCAGGCTTCAAAATTGTGCCCGCTCGTGGAATGGCGACTAACTTTTACCCTTAAAAATCTCCATAGGTGACGTTTAAAAAATTCTACAGGTTGCATTTTTTGAGTTACAGAGGAGGTCTAGGGCTAGAATTATTGCTCTCGCTGTAACGATCGTGGCGATACCGCACATGTGTGGTTTGAAAACTATTTTCATATGCGGGCGCTGCTCATATATGCATTCGCTTCTGGACAGAGCACATTTAAAAAAAAATGTTTTTTCCTATTTGTTTTACCTTTTTTTTTTTTTTTACACTGTAAAAAAAATTGTGTCACTTTTATTCCTATTACAGGGAGTGTAAACATCCCTTGTAATAGAAAAAAATCATGACAGGACCTCTTAAATATGAGATCTGGGGTCAAAAAGACATCAGATCTAAAATGCAATAAAGAAAAAAAAAAAGAAAAAATTTTGTCATTTGAAAAAAAAAAAAAAAAATGGCCCTTTAAGAGCTATGGGCGGAAGTGACGTTTTGACAATGGAATGCAATGGAAATCTTCCCCTCACTTGTCTCCATGTCAGGCTAGGGAGAGGATCCCATCGCCTCCGCCACTACAGACGGCTCTGGTAAGCGGTGGAGGGCAGCAGAGCGCGGCGGGAGGGGGGGGGCCCTCTTCAAAGTACCGATAACAATGGTGGGTGGTCCAGAAGTGGTTAATCATATTGCTTAATGCTACAGTCACTTGATGGACAAAGCTTCACATACTCCGTCTTTGCAGGGGTACAAGTCTAAACTTACAAACAGCCTATCATGTGCAGTAATGTGTGTAATACTTCCTGTATTGCAGGGAAATGGTGTATACATTAAATTACACACTGGATAGGCTAGTATATTGAAAAAATAGATAATTACCTCAAACTGATCATCAGTCTCTCACATCAGGGCACAGCTCTATGGAAGAATGTGTTTTTTTAAGCTACAGTTGAGGGCCAACTAAGGCAAGGAAGTGATAAAATGTGGACAGGGTAAAAAAGGATAAATGTACGAGCACTGTGCTCTCTTAAAGCACAACTAATGGAAACGCACTTAGATTCTTATGGACATTAGTATATCATCTGCAAATTTTCCTCATGCTGGTGTACTGCACCATAAAGGACCCTCTGCTCCCTGCATGTTCCTTTACAACAACTATGAAAGAACAGGCAGCAGTTACACGCATAACCCCCAGCCATTCCACTCTACCTCTCAAATCCACTTTGGGCATGGTCTTTATTTATTGGCTACCACATGTTCTAGTGCAAACATGAAAGTCATGAAAGCATAAATATTTTTTGGCCCTGACATTCAGGTCTCCTTAAAAATGTAATTGTCTCATTGTGTTGGTTTTCAACTCTTTGCATAAAAGACCCTAATTAGGCAAGCTCAAAATGGGTCTCAGGACACATTAGTTCTATATTTGTTCAGAAGAACAACACAAACACCATGTGATATAATTCGTCAGCCAGCCAGGGACAAAGCATTTTTAAATAGAAAGGTCTGCAATGGGTAAATACATAAGCCCTCATGATGCGGGTCCACCCATAAATAGAATTTTATTCTGTCTCCACCCATTCAAACAAAACTTCAACACGCACATCAAGGTGGTTTGTCAGTGCATGGTAATGCATGCCAAAGCAGCTTAAAAACACATATTTAAATGTAATACAACACAATTGTAAAGGCGTGGGTGAGCCAGTCCCTATTGAACCTATCAAATGTCAAAGAGTGCATGGCCAGCTTCATGCTAGCACCCTGTCTGTGTATTTAAATGAATGACAGCATCAACAATGAATGGCAGCCTTTGATAGGGTTACATATAAATGCAGCATCTACTAAATATATATTTTTGCTCTACTAGTACACTGTGCTGATGACTGTAAATTAAATGAATTGCACCAATTTGAAGGGGACCTTCTCCCCCTTTCTTAAGGTCCTCTTTCCTGCTTCCTCCCACCTTCCTGTTACACAACTGCAAACATGTTTTTCCTAACTTTGCAACCTCAATGCTTGACTAGACGAGGATGACATATACAGACACTGCACATCCACGGACCTGCCTTCAGTCTCCGGAGCCCCCATGTTGTGACTGCACATGCACAAAATACCATAAAACGTCATGCATCCATATGCTCAGAACATTAAGATACCTAGGTTTGGGGATTAAGATGATCAAATGGATATCTGCTTTTTATTATCACCCAACAGCGAAAATCAGAATAAACAGGAATTTATCCTCATCCCTTGAATTATTTAATGGGACAAGGCAGGGGTGCCCCCTCTCCCCCATGCTGTTTATAATTGCATTGGAACCACTGTTAGCAGCAAGCCGTAAGAATCTGGATATTAGAGGGGTGAGAGTGGGAGAACGAGACTACAGGGTAGCTGCTTACATGGATGATCTGCTATTTTATATGTCCAACCCTAGGATAACAATCTCGAGTATACTGAGGGAGCTGAGCAGATATGGAAAATGATCTAATTTTAAAATAAATATGTCCAAATCCGAGATTCGTAACAATAATATTTAAAGGGAGGAACAACTGGCAATTCCACATAAATTCCCCTTCGTAAGGTGTAAGGAGGGATTGGGGTATCTGGGCATAAAGTTGACGGCATCCCTGGGGACTATGTTTGAGGCTAATTATATACCAGTGCTTAATAAGATTAAGGAACATTTTTTAACAATTTGAGACATAAACCTCTCTCATGGATAGGTAAAATTAATGCAGTGAAAATGAATATTCTACCTAGAATGATCTATATCTTCCAAATGATCCCAATAGCAGTGCCTCAGGAATATTTTAGGAAATTAAGATCTATGGTACTAAAATGTATACGGACACATAAACGACCCAGGATTGCATATGCAATACTGGTGAGGGAGAAAAGGGAAGGGTGATTAGCAGCACCGGACTTGCAGAAATATTATCATTTATATATGATTATATTTATCATATTTATATCTCCCGAATCGCAGAATGGACTCATAATAAAGAGGGGGAAAGTTGGGTAAATATAGAGATAACACAAAGTAAGACAGACTTGCGAAAGATGGTTTGGATTCCACGGCAATATCGGGACCTAGCAATTAGTACAAATCCACTAACTAGAAACACTTTTAAGATATGGGATGGATTAGGGAGACTGCATCACTGAGAATATAATTCACCACTTATGTCTATACTGGGCACAAACTACTTTAAGCCGGGGAAAGAGGAACACATATATTTCACTAGATGGGCAAAAGGAGAGGAAATATTATTGCAAGATGCGATGAAGGGGAATAGGATATATACATATACTGAAATTACACAGAAATGGGGAAACAAGCCACTAGACAAATGGAATTGAAAAAAATTAAACCAAAATTTATAAAATCCTGATTAAAGAAGTAGAATCTGAATTCCCGCCCTATTTGGGAAAACGGGAAGAAGAGATAGGCTTTCTTAGGGATGAAGAACATAAAAGGAAAATTCTTGGGACAGTGTATTCCTTGTCAAGTGATATAAGGACAGTGGAAATGGGCTATAAACTGCTGGCGAGATGGTACGTGACACCACAGAGGGCGCAAAGGTTCGGGGCAGAAGGCCCCGCAACTTGCTGGAGGGGTTGTAACACCCGGGGACCTTTGCGCACCTGTGGTGGGACTGTACAAAGATGCAACCCTACTGAGGTAGAATTATAGAAGCAGATTATCAAATAACGGGAGAACGGATCCAAAAAGGCCCCTGGGAATGTTTGTTTCATGATACAAGAAAGACAGTGGCCCAATACACGAATACTTTAGTCCCACATCTTTTAAATGCAGCGAAAGAAAACAATCCATACGGCTGAGGACTCATTGGAGATATATCGGAATATATGGGGGAAGATTATAAAAAAGGTGAAGAGTGGATGAATGAGACAGAGGTTTAGGTAGGACGGAGTGAGAGGAATGGAGGAGAGAGGAAGGGGGGGGGGGTTGATTTTTTTTTTTTTCTTGGGTGGGGGGAAAAGGGAGAATAAATGTACATTGTAATGATGATATGGAAATGAGGAAGTTTTTATTTATATGTATTGATGTATGTCTAATTACATAATAAAAGAGAGAATAAATAAAAAAAAAAAAAATAGACGTCATGCATCCCAGAAGACAGTTAACAGTGTCTCATGCATGTGCAGAAATGCAGCATGGTACGCTAGCTGAGCCTGCAGCATGTGTACACAATGCAGGTAATTTACCACATGCACAGACATGCCGCAGGGCTCTGCCAGGTCCCATAGACCTGGAAAATAGCCCCACGGCATGTCTGTGCTTGCAGGGTTCCCAATTCAAGATGGTGGTGCTGGAAAAGAGCAGTGTAGAAAAGGACTTTGCCAGCAAACAAGTAAACGCTGGACTCCATTGACTATTAGGTACGTTTTTTTTTAATACAGGGACAAATGTTAGGTAAAAAAAAGGTCATTTTGGATAGGTAGGGTGGAATTCCTCTTTAAGGTTCCCTTTTTTCTCTTTCCTCTTTAAAGGGTATGTAAATCCTGACAATTAAAGGGGTTGTAAAGGCAGAAGGTTTTTTTCATCTTAATGCATTCTATGCATTAAGATAAAAAGCCTTCTGTGTGCAGCACCCCCACCCCCCCTTCCAGCCCCCCTAATATTTAACTGAGATCCCTCTCTGTTCAGCAACATCCACGAGTGTCTCAGTCATTCCGAGATTCTCCTTCCTGATTGGCTGAAGCACAGCAGCGGTGCCATTGGTTCCTACTGCTGTCACTCAAAGTCAGTTAGCTAATCAGGGGAGAGAGGGGGCAGGGCAGTGTCGGGGCTCCTTGTCTGAATAGACACGGGGAGCTGTGACTCAGTTCGGGTGCCCCCATAGCAAGCTGCATGCTGTGGGGGCACTGAACAGGAGGAAGGGGCCAGGATCATAGAAGAGGGACCCGAGAAGAGGAGGAGCCAGTCTGCTCTGTGCAAATCCACTGCAACAGAGCAGGTAAGTATAACATGTTTGTTATTTTTATAGTTAAAAAAAGAGACTTTACAATCACTTTAGCTTCTCATACTGTATTTAGTCTCTTAAATATACCAAAGAAAGCATTATATCTGTTCAACAAATATACTCAAAAATCATCTCTGAGGACTCCCTCCTCCCACCCCTATACTCCTATATTTTATGGAGAAAAGGAGAGGGGAGGTTTTGGTTGTTCTGCCCTATTTCTGTTGTCCTGAATCAATAGTGTAGTCACCCAGAATAATAAATGTATTACTGGGAGGATGTGATAGATGCACTAGCAGTTTTAGATTGACTTGAAAAAAAAAATGAAAGCAGAAATCCTGCACTGCATAGGTTAACTGCTCGTTATGTCTAGGGGTGCATTGAAAGGCTATATTTATCTGATCCTTCAATCATCTGGAAAACCATACTTTTCCACGTTCAGCAGTGGATTGTTCGTGCCGTCTTAACATCCAGAGCTGGTCAATGGGTGTGATGACATCAGGAACAGCCCATTCACAAGACCGCTAGCATCCAGGCGGGCAGGAGTGGTGGGGATAGATCTTGCATTCGGAGGATCGGCAGATTAGGTAAGTAAATCTCTGCTATCCCCTAGACCAGTGGTTCTCAACCATCCTAGTGCTGTGACCCCTTGATAACATTTCCCAAGTTGTGGGGACCCCTAACAGTAAAATTATTTTCGTAGCGTGGGTTGTCAGCACCCAAGGCAAGACAAGTAATTTGCGCCCCAACCGACTGTCTGGTCTACAACTGACTGATTGAGCATATGACTGAGAACAAACTTCTTGATCCCCTTCAGTCTGGATTTCACCCTCAACACTCCACGGAAACTGCTCTCTTTAAACTCACAAACGATCTACTAATGGCTAAAATCAATGGACATTATTCTGTACTCCTACTCCAGGAGCTCTCTGCTGCCTTTGACACAGTGGACCACCCCCTCCTCCTCAAAAGACTCCACTCCTTTGGTCTCCATTACTGTACTCTTCACTGGTTCTCATCTTACCTATCCCACCGCACTTTCAGTGCCACCTACAATTCTACTCCCTCTTCTTCTCTTCCTCTCTCTGTCGGGGTTCCCCAAGGTTCTGTTCTTGGACCTCTCCTATTCTCAATCTAGATCTCCTCCCTGGGTCAGTTGATTGCCTCCCATGGCTTTCAAAACCATTTCTAGGCTGAAGACACTCAAATCTATCTCTCTATTCGTCAGCTCACTCCATCAGTCTCCTCACGCATCACTATTTTACTAACAGACATATCAGCCTGGATGTCACACCACTTCCTCAGACTCAATCTATCCAAAACCAAGTTCATAATGTTTCCTCCCCCGTGTGCCTCTTCCCCTGATTTCCCCATCAAAATCAATGGCTCAACTATCAACCTGTAAACGCACGCCAAGGTTCTGGGTGTAATCCTGGACTCTGAACTGTCCTTTTGGGCCCACATCCATTCAGCTTGCCATCTCAACCTCTGCAACATCTCTAAGATATGCCCCTTCCTAATCAATGGCCCACATCTAACAACTTTTATTTTCTCCATCAGCCAGGGCTCTCTGATTTCTACTGAATTAAACTGTATTGTAATTGTACTGTCTGCTCTTATGTTGTAAAGCACTGTGTAAACTGTCGGCGTTATATAAATCCTGTTTAATAATAAATTAAAGTTGACCATTCTAAGCACCACTATCAGTGTTAAATGGTTTATCTCAAACATCTAACTTCCTCTTTTGCTGGACAGCAGGTCTATTAAAGTTAGTTGAAAAATACTAGACTTACTGGCTGGATCACCAGGTCAAAATGAAGGGAAATAATCCCAAAACAGAAAACTAATGCAGCCACCACATCTAAGAATTGTTAAGCTGCTGTATAATAAATGCTTGCTTTTTGATTGTAGATATGCTTTAACACACAATGAAAATGTATTGGTGTGATGCCCACCTTACCAGGAGTTGATATTCAGCATTTTGTCTTATGAACTATTTTAAAGCATTCACAGAAACATAGTACTATAACAGTCTAACAAGGCAGTCAATTCAATCAATATTGTGGAAGCATTGCTCTTTTCCAGATGTCATAAGAGATTACTCTCTGTACCTCATCACAGGCCTTCACTATCACTTTCAGTGCTATTTTGATCATTGAGGCTGGGTTCACACCTATGCGAATTAGATGCGGATTTCCCCGCATCCAATTCGCATGGTAGGGGATTGCTCTCTATGGAGCCGGTTCACATATCTCCGCTGCGGCTCTGGTACAAATTTGCACAGGTGTCCTGTACGTCTTTTGGTCCCTTTCAGGTCCGAATTCAGCCCAAAAATTTGGGTTGAAATTTGATGAATTTTTGTTTTGTTATGTTGGTCTATTTGTTCTCACTAGCCAATATAAAAAGAGATATAAAAGCACAAAAGATGCATAGAGAAAACAAAAAAAAACAATGGCATTGTGCACAATGCTAAGAAGATCACTTAATACAACAAAATCCACAATTGAGGAGACCTTTCACCGGCTATTGTCATATTACAAATAGGTTTTGTCTTCTTATTCCAGCTTAGCAACCCCTATTTTGAACATTGGCATGCTTATAACAGTTTTAGTTTTTTTTTGGCCACACAAATGTAGTAACCAGAGAGGGATTGTCTAAAAAAAATTGCTCTGAAAAAGTAGACAACCAATTATACAGTATTTCCTATTTTTGAACTTACAATTACATCAGTAATGTGGTTACTATGGGCAGCCTGTCAATTTTCTTTTGCTCTGCTTTTTGTAGATAAGCCCACCTTGTCCATGCACAAAATCAAATGTCACTCAATGACAATTGTGATAAATTTAGGATACATTTATGACAATTACCAACTTGAGAATAAATTATCGTCTTGTAGGTTCCAGAGCTACTTCAAAAACAATTCATGTATAGACTTATCTAAAGTCATAAAAATACATTTGTATGATAGTTCATATATTATTACAGCATTAAACTAGTTATACACATTTGTTTTAAATCCTTCTGTTTTTAGAATTACATATTTAGAAGGTGAACAATAGCATTATCTTGCATAGTCAGAGTTCCCTAAATTAAAGGGGTATTGAATCCAAAAACAAACATGTAGTATATTGCAATTTACCAATCCTTAGATGGGGTGACTGCGTTAGCTTTCTTTTTATAGGCGTTTTTTCCTTTATTTCAACTGGTGATCCTGCCAGTAACACACTTCCTGTCTTAAGTCGGACACATATTATTCCATTTTTTGATCAGCCAGTGGGCTGATCCACACTTTTGTTATGAATGGGGAAATCCTCCCTGCTGCGTTATTGTATTCTGACAGCAGGACTCCTTTCTGTTGCCCAAATACATTAATTAGCGCTACAGCTGATTGGCTGCATGTGCTGAGTGAGCACAAATTTTCCAGTAGTCCCATTTGGGAGGAGTCGAACAATAGACCACACCCATTTGGTTTGGTGCGTGCGAAAATGTGCCATAGGTGCCGATGTGTAGGGGTACCATTAAGAATTAATGGCACCCCCACACATCTGCTAAAGTGCAGCGCATTTCTCTGGCTCGGGAATGTGTGCGATTTTTTTTACATGTTCCCCATCCACAGAGATGTGAACCTAGTCTAATAAGATAGGGGGGCTGTGATGGGAAGGATCTGAGTCATTGCACAAACATTCAAGTCGTACCTCTTCTGGAAGAAAATGTTACTGACTGGACCTCAGTGAATTTTAATTCAACACCCCAGCTCTATAGGCTCAATTCATATGCATTCAATACAAGGGATACGGATCTTTATTAATGTGATTGTAATTTTCAAATCTCATTAGACTCAGCTGAACTGTCACTTTTTTTAAAAGAAGGATCCTTATCCTGTCTGCTTTCTAAATTGAGCCTTTTAGGCTTAATGTACACAGGATGTTTTACAACCTCTCCTGAATGATTTAACTTGACAGATAGTAACCGACATTTAAAAACGTCAGTTTTGCCGCGTTTACATGCCGCGTTTAGCCATATTTGCATTTAGAAAAGTTTTTTTTTCCCAAATAGTCAAAAATGTAAAATGCCTGTAAACGAAACACGGCTCAACGCACGTTACTGCGTTTACACACGTTTACAAGCTGTTACAGGCGTTTGGCGTTTCAAATGCCTCTGAACATCCGTCCTGAATGAATTTTTGTGCGTTCCAAAAAATGCCTCTAAATTCAACTGCCTAGAAACGACCCTGTGTACATGTACTGATAAGATTATTATTACTTAAGGTACTTATATAGCGCTGTCAATTTACACAGCGCTTTACATATACATTGTACATTCACATCGGTCCCTGCCCTCAAGGAGCTTACCATCTAAGGTCCCTAACTCACATTCATCTACTAGGGCCAATGTAGACAGAAGCCAATTAACCTACTAGCATGTCTTTGAAGTGTGGAAGGAAACCGGAGTACCCGGAGGAAACCCATGCAGGCACGGGGAGAACATGCAAACTCCAGGTGCATAAGTGTGGCGCTGAAGTGCCAAACTAAGTTACCGCAGCTATATTATGAACATGAATTAAATCAATAAACAAACCACAGTAAACTTATATACATTCTAGATTATAAGCTCTAACGAGCAGGGCCCTCTGATCCCTCCTGTATTGATTTGTATTGTAAGTGTACTTTCTGCCCTCATGTTGTAAAGCGCTGCGCAAACTGTTGGCGCTATATAATAATAATAATAATAAATATAAATAACACATGAATATGTGAAAAGAATTCAAAAACAAATATAAAATAAGTGATAAAATCCATAGGAGTTTCAAAGATCCACAATGTGCAGTGATTAATAACATTCCATATTGAAATGAGATGGTCACTGCTTGCAGGCGGCAAAGTACCATGGGATATGTAGTCCTTAGAAACTAACAGTATACAGCAGAGGAGAAGCTTCAAAGCATGCAGGTAATCTCCAGGACATTGTGGAAAAAGAATGGCCAGCAGACAGGCAGAACTCACAACATGAAAGGGGATTTTTCAAGTAAACTTATATTGGATTGTCAAATAGAACTGTTTATATTATTATTATAATGCTAATGTTATAAAAGTACATGCTGTGACCACATAATTCCTTCGGGGTAGGCTCTCTATATTTGGATTTATTGTATAAAAAAGAAAATTTAGGTCTGTGTCTTTGAGACTTTTACTCATAGAACAGTTACTAAAGTGGTTCTAAAGGTTATTTTAAAATGTAAAAGATGTTATACTTCGCTGCTCTGTGCACTGGTATTGCACAGAACAGTCCCTTTCCACCTTTTCTGAGGTCCCCAGTGGTGCTCTCTGCTCCTCCTCATCTCCGAGATCCTCCATAGCAAGCTGTGTGCTGAAGGAACTCTCGTTCACACATGCTTCTGAGTCGGACTGTGTGCATCTATAGACACACACACAGCGAGTCATAGCCCCACTCCCTCACAGGATTTGATTGACAACAGCAGGAGCCAAAGCCTCCCGTTACTCTTGAAGCCTTCTATGAGAGCAGGGAGTGAAGAGAGAAGATATGCAGACTGGCACAGCACTGGATCGATAGAGGACTCAGGTAAGTGTTTGGGGGAGGGAGGGGGGCAATTCATTAGATCTTAATTCATTAGATCTTAATGTAGGGAATGCATTAAGGTAAGGGAAATTGTAACCACCTTATGGATTATTTTGTGGGTACAAGGACTGCAGAACATGTAGAGTGTGTACTCCAGGTAGGTTCAGACTCTCCAGACACCCCTCTTTCCCATGTTTTGTTGTTAACAAGTATGCTAAATTGCATTCAAAGCACTCAATTAACCATTTAGTCATATTCACTGACTACTGTACAGCAAGGCAGATTACTTGTTGTAGGTATTGTTATCTTTTATGTACTGTTTAAACTTTAAATATTGGTTTTAGATTTTATATGGGCTTCTGTCATGTTTCAGGTTGTTAGTATTAAAAAAAAAGTTCTCTGTCAATAAATGTTTTATGTTTTGTCTGTGGAAAAAAAAGTCATTAGGGGTTGGCAGCCCAGTTGGAGAGTATCCAGGTGCACGGTGGGTGTCCTCATTTTGTGCCTAACCTGTTTTGTTATGGGGGTAGCAGGACCCACTGGTCACAGCAGTACTGTTAATTAAAGCTTCCAGTTCCTAACAGAAGGTGTATTTGCTAAATAAACTTAGGAATTAGTGGTGACTTGCTGAATCATTACTGAGTCTCAATAGTTTCTAATATTCCAACCTGGTTTTCACCTTTACCAAATCCTCAGGTATTTTTTAATGGGATGATATTTTTGTTTTGCTGACTTGGCTCAATGTAATTTTTATATTCGCATCTTTAGCTTTACTATAAACTGTAAAGCAATGATAAAACAAAACTGAATTCAATCACATTTAGAAGTTTTTCCTCATATATGTTAGAATAGGCAGCAAAGCTTTCCCTCCTAATGCCCTCTGATTGCTTCCATGGTTTGGATGCAAATGGCAAATTGAATGAAATATTATCTGCATTTGGCTCACCCTAGACCAGTGATGGTAAACCTTGGCATCCCAGATGTTTTGGAACTACGTTTCCCATGATGCTCATGCACTCTGCAGTGTAGTGGAGCATCATGGGAAATGTAGTTCCAAAACATCTGGGGTGCCAAGGTTCGCCATCACTGCCCTAGACACTGCAGACACAATGGTTCTCACTTGCTCCATAACTAGAGCAGCCTTTTTAACCAGCATGCCCAGGCACCCTGGGGTTCCTTCAGGTGTCTTCAGGGGTGCCTTGGCAAAATACCTAGAAAATGCCCAAAAACTGTATACAAGTCAGTGGGAGGATCAAGCCTTCCTACTAGTTACACAAAACCACAGGTTAGGTGTCCTAACAACTAATGATGTCATCAGTTGATAAGCAGGATGTCGGGCACCTACACAGCATCCTTGGTTGCCCCTGCCCCTCTCCTTCCTCACCAGGGTCACATTAGCTGAGGGAGGGAGAGGAACTGAGGTAGAAGAGAAACATTGGAATACTTATTATTATCAGTGAGCAAAGGTGTATTTGCTTTGGAAGAATAAATCACCTCTAATGTTGGGTGTCCTACGCACGTGGATGTTGCTACATTATGCGAAATTATTAGTTTTGTTTTTTTAAATTTATAAAGGGATGCCTTGAGATTGTGTGGAATTTTAAAGGGTGCCTTGACTGAAAAAAAAGTTGAGAAACACTGACCTAGAGAATGATATGAAACCCTGACCACTACTTAAAGTAATGCAGCAGTTTTTTGAAAAAGGCCTAAGGCTGGGTGCGACTCACAGCAGGGGGTCCGTTGCGTCCCTGTTCACCGATTCAGGTGCGAATCAGGTTCCGAATTTTTGCCTGAATTCGCACCTGAACCAAAGATGCACAGGACTCTTTCCAAATACGGACTGCAGCCACCCCGCAGATGTGTGAACTGGCTCCATTGCGAGCCGGGCCCACTCTCCTGTCATGCAAATTGGATGCAGAGAAAACCGTATCCAATTCGTAAATGTGTGAACCCGGCCTGAGGGGTAAGGATTCGAAACGCGTTGTGTGACCAGGCCAAGTCTTACCAAGAGGAAAGGAAAGCGGTAAATGCACATGCACAGGGTCTGTCTGTGGGACGTATCACACGAGAAGCAGCACTGGGTACTACAGATTATGGGTAGATATACCCTCAAGCACCAAAGGTTTAAGACCCCTTTCACACTGGGGCCGTGCCTGCGTTTGCGACAAAGCACCGCTCGTTGTAGCAGCTCTTTACTGCTGTTTAAGCAGTGATTTTGCCCACTAGCGGGATGCTTTTAACCCCAAAAAAGTGGTTAAAAACTCCCGCATTGCGGCGCTTCCGAATCGCTTTTCAGGTGCCCATTCATTGCAAATGGGAGGGGCGTTTTGGGAGCGCTGTATACAGCGCTCCCAAAACGCCCCAAAGATGCTGGTTGCAGGACTTTTCCGAATGTCCCGCAAGCGCTCCGTCCGAGTGTGACAGAGAATGGGATGCCTCAGTGTGAAAGAGGTCTTAGACTAGCTAATGCTATAGTTACCTGCACTTTGCACATCTACGTATTTTACCCAACGTTTAGGGGGAAAAACATCTGTTGTCAGGCTCTTTGATAATAACCAACCTCTGTCTATTTATTGTTGGTTTAATCCCTCCCATAGCCTATGGATACATTCTTCCTGCCTACTGTTTATTTTGATCAGTTCTTGTAGTTTTGCTTCTTTGGAATACAATAGCATTTATCTGACAAAAAGTATTACCAAAACTGCTTTAGTTGAGTTAAGTGATTGTAAACGATCACCTTGTAAAACAACCCATTCAGAAAACTGAAATGAAAGACAAAACATTTGTGTATAGATATTAAAAAAAAACATTATTAATACCTTTTTTTCATTCCCCGTGTTCCCTCTGTTCTCAGCTGCATAAGAGCTGGGAGGAGGAGAAGCAGCAGCACACTGAGCTTCCCAGTAAATGGTTGTGCAGGGGTGGGCATATCAGGACAAGTCTGATCATTGGAGGAGAGCAGGCTGAGTACCAGCACAGCTACAGTGAACACGGTGTGTTCTCCTGCTTAGTGTGGTCAGTTTTTAATAGGAAAGCAGAGGGACTGGCAAGAACACCAGATATTTCACACAAAGGAAACAATACAACGAGAACAGGATAGGTACATGGTAATGCAGGAACATATCAGCAATATAAAATGCTGGGGTAACAAATGCTTTAAGAAAAATGAATGAACTAAGAAAAAGAATGTTAGAATGGATTCATTTAGAAATCAAATTCATCTTAATCTGACACCAATACAACATTATGGGCGCCTGGGGAACCTTTATTGAATGACCTTATTGTTGGAAAATATTCGTCTGCTTTCAGGAAGAAAATGCGTTTGGCAAAACAGTTATTAGTTCACAACATCCTATTTATGTGATCAGGGGGCTGAGCTCAGCTGCTGATTTAAATGAGCAGGGTGCTTGCTTCGGTGATCGGGGTGGCGAGCATTCAAGGCTTAGAGCGTCCTAGCGACACGACAGGACAGAGCTACCTGACGGAGATTTGGACCAGGTTTCAGGTGAGACTCAAATAATCTACAGGTATGTCTGTTTAATTAAGCACAATGTTTCAAAGCTGTATGTGGTTTTTGAACACACTGGTATAGTTCATTTTAATGAAAAGCTGAACTAACCCTTTTATTGATGTGCAAAAGATCAGTCTGAATACTGCATCCAGTTCTGGAGACCTCACTAATGAAAATATATTAATAGGATAGAACGGGACCAGAGACAGGCAACAAAAATGGTGAAAGGGCTAAGGGAGAGTAGTGTTAAATGTATTAGCAGATTTAAATACACTAACATATTGAAGCCAAATGCAGCTCACACTTTCTAATCAGTAACAGCAGTTTTTATTTCCTTTTGGGATAAAGATTTTGCATGCATAAATAAAAGCTGATCATTTTAACTGCTTTCCGCCCGCCAGCCATCAAATGACGGCTGGGCGGCGCAGCTCTCGTTCTGGGTGGACATGATATAATGGCCTCCCAGAACAACCACTCTCACGCATCTGCGGGGGCGTGCATCGCGGCGATCGGTGGTGCGATGTGTCAGTCTGACACACCGCTACACCAATCTCGGTAAAGAGTCTCTGACGGAGACTCTTTACCACGTGATCAGCCGTGTCCAATGACGGCTGATCACGATGTAAACAGGAAGAGCCATTGATCGGCTTTTCCTCATTGTGTCTGACATACGTGAGTAGAGGAGAGCCGATCGGCTGCTCTCCTGACAGGGGGGTCTGTGCTGATTGTTTATCAGCGCAGCCCCTCTTTGGATGCCCACTCAGGACCACCAGAATGCCGCCAGGACTACCAGGGATGCCACCACCTTAGACCACCAGGGAAATGCCAATCAGTGCCCAGGCAGCTGCAAATCAATGCCCATCCCCAATGCCTGCCAGTGCCATCAGTGATGCCTATCAATGCCATCTATCAGTGCCCATCAGTGCTTCGTTGCAGTGCCGCCTATCAGTGCCACCCATAAGTACCCATCAGTGCAGCCTTTCAGTGCCCATCAGTGTCGCCTATCAGTGCTCATCAGTGCCCACCAGTACCACCCATGAGTGCCCATCAGTGCCCCCTATCAATGCTCATCAGTGCTGCTTATCAGTGCCACCCATCAGTGCCCATTGTCAGTGCCCGTCAGTGCCACCTCATTGGTGCCACCTCATCAATGTCCCCTTATCAGTGCCCTCAGTTAAGGAGAAAACGTACTTATTTACAAAATGTTATAACAGAAACAAAAGAAAAACTTTTTTTTTTTTAATTTTAGGTCTTTTTTTATTTGTTTAGCAAAAAATGAAAACCACAAAGATGATCAAATACCACCAAAAGAAAGCTCTATTTGTGGGAACAAAATGATAAAAATGTTGTTTGGGTACAGTGTAACATGACCGCGCAATTGTCATTTAAACAGCGACAGCGCTGAAAGCTGAAAATTGGCCTGGGCAGGAAGGGGGTGTAAGTGCCCTGTATTGAGGTAGTTAATCACCCCTGTCAGCGTTGGATCGATGGATTGACTTGGGTACAATCAGCCTGCCCATAGATGGCTTAAATCTTGGCTGGTTCCTGTTCAACCAGCTGAGATTCGAACCATCTGTGGCCGACTTTAGAAATGTGAATATTCACTGCATTTAGTAAATAGGTAATAGTAATGAAGCTTTTTTCAATTTAAAGAACCAATCATGAAATGGTACAGGAAGCTAACAAAACAGGATTTTTTTTATTGCAGATGATTGGATGCTTGATGGAAACACAGCTCACACTTTTTTACTAACCTAAGCAAATATGCAATTTTCATAGTGGAGTATAATTTTCTAAGTACGCAGTCTCTACTACTTTAGTAAATCTTCACTGTATATCTCTTAAACCGTTGAGATATAACAAATCAGAATATGTATTGCTCCTGTATAAGGTGTTACTTTTAAAAACAGACAGGCTTGCTTTTGCCCCACTATCTCTCGTTAATGTCTGATATATTATATATTGATTTGGGAGTTTTCGAACTCCAGGTGGGGTGTAGCTCTTTATGATTGCATCCACCCTGTCTCTGGTTATGTAAATGGCTTGCTCTATTTGTGTAAGAGGCAGTGCTGTAGGAAAAAGCTATTTATCACTGTGAATAAAAGCTGTCAACCACTGTCTACGTTAGGAAAACCCTGTAAGCAAACGGCATGTGTATAGATATCAACAATACAGTTGTAATTTTAAAAGTACAAGTCCATATGAAGAAGTCCATCACTGTTACAGTTAGCAAAATAAAAATATAAATGTTGTCTTTACATGCCAATAGGGGTGTATGTACTATGACGTAAGATAAGCATCATGCATAGAGACACTGTCTATAGGGGGCAGCAGAGCGTCATGAGTCTGATTTCTGAAAAATCTGCTCTTTTCATGCCCGTTGCATCCATTCAGGTTATTTTCAAATGTGGACTATAAATGTCAGTTGTAAACTGATTGTATTAAGTAACAAGAAAGTTTGCCTTTTGCTCACTTTTCATACATCAGACCCCTAAATCTCACCGAGTCATTGAAGGCAATTATAGGAGACAGACAATTAATTTTGTGAAGGAAAATCTGCCATTATGGAAATTTGGAAGCCACCATGGACAAGTTGTAAAATCTATTAATTCCTGGGCTGTTATGCTTATTCCGTGTAAGTATTCTGGTGTAATACTGAAATCTGAAAATAAGGGCAATGGTCTAGGAACTTGCAACTTCTAGACAAAGTCAGTAATGGCAACTTCAATATTTCTATCATGAGAGAACTGTTTGTGTTTCCCCAGAGCCACCAATCAGATATCAAGATTTGTTTTTCAGATTTCATGAGCAACTCTGGGGCAATATAGAACAATTCTTTATAAATGTTAAAAGATACATTAGATTGAGTGGTCACATCTGTTCTTGCCTAATAAAATTACTGACCAAGGAATTTTATAAAATCTAAATCTGGTAGCTAACATCTGATACCTGTTTGAGAAGCTTTGACTGAAGCTGCCACTGTCACTGTCATACACCCAGGCTAGCGGCATGATTCACTTCACTTGCAGTGATAACGAACAGGAGCTTTGTTGCCCTGGAACTACTTTGCCAGCTTCCATACCAGACAAGGTTCTAGCTTAATAAGTGAAGCTTTCTAACCACGTTCCATGTTACACCCATATTTAGGTTAGAATATGAAGTATGCCCCCCCCCCCCCCACCCCACCTTACAGAAGTTGACCGCTTTTCTCCCTGCCAGCTCCTGTCAGTTTTCAATTAGGTGCTTCTTTGGATAGTATGTATAGTATCCTTGTAAAAACTTTGCATTTTAAAACGCTCTACAAAATTTCAGTGGTAATCAAATTAGGGCTTTGACTAGGTCAGTTCATAACTCCCCTAGTTTCTTTTTTTTTAGCCATTCCTTCATGTTGAAAGACCCATTTCCAGTTCAACTTTTGTACAGATGACCTCACATTATCATCAAGAACACCTTGACATAATGCAAAATGCATAGCTGGCTCCATATCTGTGAGCTGTCCAGGCCCTGAAGCAGCAGAGCAACCCCAATCCATAACATTTCCACCACCATGCTTCACAGTTGTTATGAGATTCTTCACTGGAAATACTGTCAATGGTTTGTGCCAAACATGTCTATTGTAAGGCCAGCCATCAGTGGAGCAATTTTCTTTTCTGCAGCCACAGGTTCCCCCATCAATTCCCCCATCAACACAGACAGTGTTGATGGAGGAATCTCTCCCGGGGGGCCATTGTGTTCTCCCAGCAAGGGGGGAGCAGTCCCTGCCGGGAGAACACAGTGATTATTGCTAGCGGCTTTAAAAGAGGCTAGCAATAATCAGATGTAAAATCTGACAGGCCGGTTGTACCCAAATCGATTGATCAATCGACTTGAGTAAATCAGAGGTCTCAAACTGGCGGCCCTCCAGCTGTTGCGAAACTACAAGTGCCATCACGCCTCTGCCTGTGGGAGTCAGGCTTGTAACTGTCAGCCTTGCAATGCCTCATGGGACTTATAGTTGCGCAACAACTGGAGGGCCACCAGTTTGAGACCCCTGACCTAAATGATTTGAATCTTGGCCAGTTCCTGCTGAACTGGCCGAGATTCGAACCATCTATGGCTGGCTTTACTGTGACCAAACAACTCTATCTTTGTAACAAATACATTACCCTGGGACCTTAAATGAAGCACATGACAGTCAAATAAATGACCAATTCACATGATTGCACGTTTATTAATTCATACATATACAAGTCTTATCGTAGCAAAATTCAGTTAATAATGTGATGTTACTGAGCTGTGATTTTTGAATTGTGAAAAAGTAACTAACATGTTTCTAAATCTTAAAGTTTATGTAAACTCTAACAATACGTTTTTTTATTTGCTCCCCCCTTCGGTCTCTTAAATATGCCATTGAAAGCAAATCAACATATCTGTTCAACAAGATCAAAAAAATATCTGTTCATCCAGACAGAAATCTTGTGAGCTGATAACGTCCTGTACTCTCTGCCTCTGTGTTATGTAGTTCTAATACAGTGTTTAGTAGTCCTAACTCACTCCTTGTCTTAGGAGGACAATGCTTCTCCATACAGTTATCACCCTAGGACAGGAAGTGTGTTAATACTCTGTTAAATAAAGAAAAAACGTGGGGAAAAAAAAAGAAAACTAATAAGCACACCTCATCTAAGGACCCGTAACCTGAAATACTATCAATTTTTGTTCTTGGGTTTGGAGGTATTCTTTAAAGCGTAGGCTTGACTAACACATTTTGTGACCACTAGAGGGCACTCCAAGATCTCTGATTGGAAAGGTGTACACAGGATTCTCATTTGAATAACCATTTCTTTAATTGTTTTGATTCTTTGATTATTTGGTTATGGCTGTTTGCATCACTTTGTAAGCATGTGTTGTAAATTTTCTATGAACAAAGCACATCTATAGCCACCTTAAGCCAACAAGAACAGATGTTTTGTGAAATATGACAATAGCTTCAATATTTGCTCTCCAATAATTCTTGGATTCCTGCTATTGACCGGTTTTCCAAAGGAGACAAATTCCTCATCTGCAAATCGATTTTTTTTTTTCTGTTGCTGTCAAATACACGTCCATTAAAAAAAAGTTGTTTTGCCATCTTATTGCGTATTTGACATCATGCCTAGGATGATCGAATGATGTCAATTCTCAGCAAATTGGCACATTTTTCTGACGTCTGTTAAATTTTAAGTCGATGGGATTGGCAGCAGTATTGATTGCGGTGATGATTCAGACAGTTATATCAAATCAGCTGATACTTTACAGTAATAGGCGATCATATTCCAAAATGTAACAACATTTTATTACATATTTGTTTTCTGTTGTGATGTTGTAACATTTTACAGGGTAAGGAACTACCGGAGGTTTAAACAGTAAAAACAAACTTATAAAGCCTTACCGATCACAAAATTCATAGCATACCCCATATTTCAGAGCATACCCTTTGTTTCTGAATTCAAAGCATAACCTTAGTGTCTGCATTTCTTCTGTACCTAAGCATCTCATTGCTGAGTCAAAATGAACATTTTTGCAATGTTGACATATATATTTATTACTGTGTTGATAGGGTCAAATGCCTATGTTACTAGCGTTTTATGAAGTTTTCCCAATTGTTTTATTATATTTGGATAATGCAGGCAAAACATGAGAACAGTCGTAAAAGCTTCCTATAAAACGAAATGTAACAAACAAGATGTGGTATTTGAAAAAGCACCAGTTCTCTAATTAGACAAAGTAACCATTTCCACAGGCTATATGTAAAATAATAGTTATGTTACAGGTAATTTTATAATCGCCACATTTCTACTGCTAATTACTCAGCAATGACGGCATAAATTTAAGGATGGGTTCACATATGTGTGTTGCATTTTTGGCACGGCGCGTTTTTATGTGCGTTTTCACATGTTTTTAGGCACGCTGCTATTGAACTCTATTAGAACACGTGTTTTAATGAAAGCACATCAAAGTCCTGCTTGCTGCATTTTTGATGCGCTTTCGTGGAAACCTGCATTCTGATAAGGGGCAATGGGAGCATGCCTAAAACCACCTTTAAAATGCTTCTAAACCAACACTGTACCAAAAACACAGTGCACCAAACTCCAGTAGAACTTATAAATCCTTTCTTGCAGTGCTCTTTTAGTCTAGGCGATGGCAAAAGCACTTTTATCGATCTGATCCTCTGCCTCCCCCTGCAGACAGTGCTCCCACATGCTCCAATGGTGAACTGTTTCTTGGTGTACTCATGTGTAATGCAGAACTATGGTTCCTGCATTGTTTTGATGACATCAGTAGACCAAAGGCTAGCCAGATATGGTTCAAGATTTGAACCGTTAATGGTTGAGGCTGAATGTACCAAGTTGATCGATCGATCAACTTGGGTACAGCCAACCTGCTGGATTCTCTCGCAAATAACAGTAGCGGCTGCCATAGCCGCTAGAGATGATCACTTTCTTCTCCCAGCCAGGACAGCTTCAACCCCCCCCACCCCGCCGGAAGAGGACAATGGCCCGGCATGAGGGATTACCACATCAAAACTGTGTTGATGGGGAAATCGAGCGAATTCCTTTCCTGCAACCCGTGGTTGCAGGAAAGAAATTTGCTCTGTGTATGACCGGCCATAGATCACCAGATTGCAGGAGAAAACAGTCTACAGGGACTGGTCTACAAGAACAGAAGTTAGGGTAAATAAAATTGCTTTTTCAAGGTCTCCGAGACTAAATGAGCAGTTAACCCTTGAGGTGCGGGCACAGCCCCCTGCAAAGAAGGATTTTTAGTTTTCCTGGAATTCAGCTTTGATCATAAAATCAATTTAACCCTTTCATGGCTAAGCCTATTTTTGAAATTTGGTGTTTACAAGTTAAAATTCATATTTTTTCCTAGAAAATTACTTAGAACCCCCAAACATTATATATATTTTTTTAGCAGAGAATCTACAGAATAAAATGGAGATTGTTGCAATATTTTATATCACACGGTATTTGTGCAGCGGTGTTTTAAACGCAAATTTTTGGAAAAGGGACACTTCCATGAATTTTAAAAAATCCAAACAGTAAAGTTACCCCAAGTTTTTTGTATAATGTGAAAGATGATGTTACGCAGAGTAAATAGATACCAAACATGTCACGCTTTATAATTGCACGCACTCGTGGAATGGCGACAAACTATGGTAGCTATGAATTTCCATAGGCGACGCTTTAAATTTTTTTTACGGTTACCAGGTCAGAGTTACAGAGGAGGTCTAGGGCTAGAATTATTGCTCTCGCTCTGACGATCGCGGCGATACCTCACATGTGTGATTTGAACACCGTTTACATATGCGGGCGCGACTTCCGTATGCGTTTTCTTTGCTGCGCAAACTCGCGGGGACGGGGGCGCTTTAAAAAAAAATTTTTTTTTAATTATTTTATTTATTTTTAGACTTATAAATTGTGTTTTTAAAAAAAAAGTTTTTTTTTTTTACTTTTATTGCTGTCACAAGGAATGTAAACATCCCTTGTGACAGTAATAGGTGGTGACAGGTACTCTTTATGGAGGGATCGGGGGTCTAAAAGACCCCCGGTCCCTCCTCTACACTTCAAACTGTGTATTTTTTAAAATTCGGCACCATTGGCAGCCGAGTAATCGGGAAGTGACGTCATGACGTCGCTTCGGCGTTTACATTGAGGAGGCTGGAACGAAGCCGCCCACAGCTTCGTTCCAGCACGCCCACAGCCGCCGGAGGCAGCCGATTGGACACCGGGCCTCCCGATCGCACGGGAGGCCCGGTAAGAGCGGCGGGAGGCGGCGGGAGGGGGGACGTCCCCTCCCGCTCCTCAGGTATAACAGCCGAGCGGCTTTTAGCCGCATCGGTTGTTATATATGGGTAGCCAATCGCCCGCTCGAAACAACGGTACCGGGATGATGCCTGCAGCTGCAGACATCATCCCAGTATAACCCCCGAAAGCCGAGTACGCACATATGCGTACGGTCGGCAGGAAGGGGTTAAAGGCAACATCTCAGTCTGCTCTTCAGCAGTGTAATATATGCTCATATGAAAAATACTGTACTATAGTTCTATAGATATTTTATAGTGTTGGGGAATCACTGTAACTATAATGAGAATTTTTTCTGATATAAATACTGTATATATTTCCTAGTCACTCTATGGACAAGACAAAGATTTAATGGTAAATATAAAAATCTTGTTTTTTTTTTGTTCCTTGTGTTGTGTTGACAGCCTATTAAAGTGATTGAGTTGCTTTAATGCAATGTACATTAATGCCCAACATAAGGCATGTGTGTTAAATGCACCACAATGGATCACCCAAATAAGAATATGGAGGCTGCTGTTGCTGACCTTCTGAAATGCTATTTACCTGGCCATCATGTCGTTCCAGTACTATCAGTTCTTTCTGAGTTTCTGAGCAGAGACACGGATGCAGATCAGGAATTCTGGCATTACTTTCTAATCTACAGTGCCTTGAAAAAGTATTCATACCCCTTGAAAATTTCCACATTTTGTCATGTTACTACCAAAATCGTAAATGGATTTTATGTGATAGACCAACACAAGGTGGCACATAATTGTGAAGTTGAAGGAAAATGATAAATGGTTTTCAACATTTCTTACAAATAAATATGTGAAAAGTGTGGCGTACATTTGTATTCAGCCCCCCTGAGTCAATACTTTGTAGAACCACCTTTCACTGCAATTACAGCTGGAAGTCTTCTTGGGGATGTCTCTACCAGCTTTACACATCTAGAGAGTGAAATGTTTGCCCATTCTTCTTTGTAAAATAGCTCAAGCTCTGTCAGATTGGATGGAGAGCGTCTGTGAACAGCAATTTTCAAGTCTTGCCACAGACTCTCAGATTTAGGTCTGGACTTTGATTGGGCCATTCTAAAGCCCCATACACACTATAGGACTTTGTACAAACTTTTCCTTGGATTTTTGTACAAAGGGCGTTGGCCAGAAGTTTGTCTTGCATACAGACGGCAGGACTTTTCCAGCCAACTTTCACCAAATCACGTGGTTTTTCAGCTCTTTACCACCACCCTTTGGTCAACTTCTGTATTGTTGTCTGATGTTGTGTCAATCTCGCCAATTTTATTGGCGAGATTGACACCTTGTGAGCTGGGTTCACACTGGAGCGGGGATCCAAGTTGGATCCCCGCCAATGTAAGGCACTGTGTTTGGTATGAATCTTGAGGGGGAACTCCACGCCAAATTTTACATAAAAAAACGGCATGGGTTCCCCTCCAGGGGCATACCAGGCCCTTAGATCTGGTATGGATTTTAAGGGGAACCCCCTACACCAAAAAAACAGCGTGGGGGTCCCCCCAAAATCCATACCAAACCCTTATCCGAGCATGCGTCCCTCCCGGTCAAGAAAGGGGGTGGGGACGAGCAAGCGCCCCCCCCCCCCGAGCCGTACCAGGCCGCATGCCCTCAACATGGGGGGTGGGTGCTTTGGGGGAGGGGGAGCCCTGAGGCCCCCCACCCCAAGGCACCTTATCCCCATGTTGATGAGGACAAGGGTCTCTTGCGACAACCCTAGGAGGTTGGTTGTCGGGGTCTATGGGCGAGGGGCTTATCAGAATCCGGGAGCCCCCTTTAATAATGTGGCCCCCAGATCCCGGCCCCCCACCCTTTGTGAATGAGTATGGGGTACATCGTACCCCTACCCATTCACCTAGGGAAAAAAGCGTCAAAAAAAAAAACACAGTACACAGGTTTTAAAGTAATTTATTAGGCCGCTCCAGGGGTCTTCTCCCGACTTCGGGGGTCTTCTTCTGACTCCGGGGGTCTCTCTGGCATCTTCTCCCGGTGTCTGGATCTTCTGCCGGCTGCTCCGCTATCTTCTGCCGCTCTTTTGCTAGCAGTGGCCCGAACATCTGGATCGTCTTCTTCCCTCTTCTCTTCCGGAGATGTTGACACGACGCTCTCTCCGGCTGTAATGCTGTCTGCGCGCTCTGCTATGACTTATATAGGTGGTGACCCCGCTCCCTATGACATCACAGTCCCTGGGCATGCTGGGACTGTGAGGTCATAAGGGGGCGTGGTCATGTCATTATATAATCACACCCCCTTATGACCTCACAGTCCCAACATGCCCCGGGACTGTGATGTCATAGGGGGGCGGGGTCACCGCCTATATAAGTCATAGCAGAGCGCACAGACAGCATGACAGCCGGAGAGAGTGTCGTGTCAACATCTCTGGAAGAGAAGAGGGAAGAAGACGTTTGAAAAGACAGGGCTCCTCCGCTAGCAAAAGAGCAGCAAAAGAGCAGAAGATAGCGGAGGAGCCCGGCAGAAGGAAGAAGGCACCGGAGAAGAACCAGAGAGCGCAGAGACGATACCGGAGAGAGGGAGAAGAGGCCTGAGACACCCCCGAAGTCGGAAGAAGACCCCCGAAATCGGAAAAAGATCCCCGGAGCTGCCTAATAAATTACTTTTAAAACCTGTGTAGTGTGTTTTTTTTATTGACACTTTTTTCCCTAGGTGAATGGGTAGGGGTACCATGTACCCCATACTCATTCACATTGGGTGGGGGGCCGGGATCTAGGGGCCCCGTTATTAAAGGGGGCTCCCGGATTCCGCTAAGCCCCCCACCCGCATACCCCGACAACCAACGGCCAAGGTTGACGGGAAAAGCCCCTTGTCCTCATCAACATGGGGACAAGGTGCTTTGGGGTGGGGGGGCCGCAGGGCACCCCCTCCCACAAAGCAACCACCCCCCATGTTGAGGGCATGTGGCCTGGTACGGCTCGGGGAAGGGGGCGCTCGCTCGTCCCCACCCCCTTTTCTGACCGGCCGGGCTGCATGCTCGGATAAGGGTCTGTTATGGATTTTGGGGGGACCCCCTACGCCGTTTTTTCAACGTAGGGGGTTCCCCTTAAATTCCATACCAGACCTAAGGGCCTGGTGTGCCCCCAGAGGGGAATTCCCTCTTGCGCTCGCCGCAATAGGAAAATGTGTTTTTCCTATTGCAGCCAGCGCGAGATGTACATTACCCTGTCGCCGAGAACCATTCTCGTGGCCGCGTACTGTAGTTTGTACAAAAGTCTGATGCTTTTGTGTACACACGATCGGACTTTGCTCCATCGGACTTTTGTTGCCTGAAAGTTTGTCCGTTCGCACAACCAACAAAAGTCCGATAGAAACTGAAAAAGTTTGTCCGATGGAGCGTACACACGGTCGGATGTTGCTCCAAAACAGCTAATTTGCATGTTTGTTGTCAAAAAGTCCGATTGTGTGTACGGGCCCTTAGATTACCCTGTATTTGGCCCCATTTATCTCCCCATCAACTCTGACCAGCTTCCCTGTCCCCGCTGTAAAAAAGTATCCCCCCAACATGATACTGCCACCAACATGTTTCATGGTGGGGATGGTGTGTTCAGGGTGATGTGCAGTGTTAGTTCTCCGCCACACATAGCGTTTTGCTTTTAGGCCAAAAAGTTCAATTTTGGTCTCATCTGACCAGAGCACCTTCTTCCACATGCTTGTTGTGTCCCCCACATGGCTTCTCGCAAACTGCAAACGGGACTTTCAAAAATGTCTTTTTTCTTGCCACTCATAAAAGCCTGATTTGTGGAGTGTACGACCAATAGTTTTCCTGTGGACACCATGCCTCTTAGCTGCTCTCTGAGTAATGCTCTCCTTGCCTGGCCTGTCAGTTTAGGTGTACGGCCATGTCTTGGTAGGTTTGCAATTGTGCCATACTCTTTCCATTTTTGGATGATGGATTGAACAGTGCTCCGTGAGATGTTCAAAGCTTGGGATATTTTTTTAAAACCTAACCCTGCTTTAAACTTCTCCACAACTTTATCCCTGGCCTGTCTGGTGTGTTCCTTGGCCTTCATTATGCTGTTTGTTCACTAAGGTTCTCTAACAAACCTCTGAGGGCTTCACAGAACAGCTGTATTTATACTGAGATTAAATTACACACAGGTGGACTCTATTTACTAATTAGGTTACTTCTGAAGGCAATTGGTTCCACTAGATTTTAGTTAGGGGTATCAGAGTAAAAGGGGCTGAATACTAATGCATGCCACACTTTTCAGATATTTACTTCACAATTCCATACCACTTTGTGTTGGTCTGTCACATAAAATCCCAATAAAATACATTTACGTTTTTGGTTGTAACATGACAAAATGTGGAAAATTGCAAGGGGTGTGAATACTTTTTCAAGGCACTGTACATGATTTTTCTAGGTCAGTGACTGAAAGTATTAATGTCAGATACATCCAGGCATTTAGCATCTTTAAAAGGAGGTAAGAAATGGTAGCCCCTGTATTTCTCTCAGAACAGGATTCCTTTAAAGCAGAACTTTGTTTTACATTTTGGATAGAGTATGAGAGGGTCATAACCCCTGCCAGTTTTATTTTTGCCATTTATGACACACTGGGAAGAGTTCCCTTCACTTCCTGTCACACAACCAAAACAGGAAGTGATAGGAAATCCCTCCAATCCCTGGTTGTCACCTGTTGGAAGATTCTCCCTCCATTCCTGTTCTGAGGACAACCCAAAATTTGAGATTCTCTTTCGGTGACAATGGTAAACAGAACCAACAGAGCAGGTGAATCTCCCTAATGGGGATACAGACAGCAATAAAAACTGACAGGTGTTTTAATCCCTCGCCATTCTATCCAAAATTTTTAAAAAAAGTTTTTCCTTTAGTTGTACTTTAAGGGGATGCAAGTATGAAAGGATCTCTATATTGCACTACACTCTGAATGTCCGTGAGTTCTGCCTTTACCGCAGTGGTAAATAGGAAGGACCGTCATGCACCTGCCAGAGCTGAGGGATTTTTTGGATATTCCTTTTTCTGAACAAGGTCCTTGTCAGATGTCATAGTAGACCGTCTTCCTGTTTTCTCTTCCCGGTGCAGATGGCTAAGAAAAACTCCCTTTTTAAATGCATCCCAGCCGCCTACACACAAGAACAGAACAATGAACACATTAACACCCAATCAAGATATACAAACAATTCCTAAATGCTCACTGTACCCTGTCACAGGCGCAGTTGTAAGCAGGATGGGGACTTGTAGAGAAAAAGTCAGAAGTGACTGACAGGCCAGACTGAAGGAAACAATTGAATCGTGTGTCATGTCTCCATAGCATCCAGACATGGAATTTCTCAAACATAGTGCTATGGCTTCCCAGTTAATAAGCAATGCCTAGTTATGTGGTACTGTAAAGGATGCCTAGCAGATGGAGATGTTCATTCCTTGTACGTGATCTTCCCTTCTGTTAGAATGTATCCCATGCCTACATGGGTGAGGGGGAGGGATGATGTGAAATGTATCATTCAGCTTTAAACTCTAGGCAGAGATAAAAAAACACACATTAATGCACTTCTGTATTTATTATACACCTTTCATTTTATTTTTAAATGCAGGCAGTGTAAGTACTTGAATTGGTATCAGTCTGATGAATTCCCTGAATGACAAAGCTCAGGCTGAAGAAGAAAGCAGCACCAGGAGCCAATCTGTTGTGCAAACTATGCTGATAGGAGGAGAGAGCAGAGTGAAAAATAGATAAACTAATCACCATGCTGCTTCTCCTTTCACTGTCCAGTCACAGACTGGGGAAGAGTCAAGACCTACAAATGTTGCTTAGTTGCAGCAGAGAAAAATCCGGTCTACTGCCTGCCAGACAGGGCTGTGCTGTGTGGCAGAGCTGTGAACATCACAGAACGGCATGGACACAAATGTAGATCCTTTGGCAGGTAAAACTTCTTCTATCTATTAACCACATAAGTTTTACTGCTACAGGGTGGCACCTCTACGCCAGATCACGTATACAGTGTATACATTATGTGACTCTTCCAGGTAGGGGGCACCATGCACACCACAGCGGGAGCCAATCGGCAGGTACCACAGACTCAACATCCGCCCGCACTCAGCGATCATCAGGCAGAGAAACAAAACGACGATCTGCCTATGTAAACAAGGCAGATTGCCATTCTGACAGGAGGGAAGGGATTTAATTTGTGTCCCTGCAAAGCAGGGATTCAATTTCATCTCTTCTCCTAGTAAAAGCACCTCACACAGTACACATAAACACTGGCTAGGCACACAGTTAACCCTTTGATCTCCCTGATGTTAAAGGAACACTAAAGTTATTATTTTTTTTTTTAATAACAAACATGTTATACTTCCCTCCACTGTGCAGCTCATTTTGCACAGAGTGGCCCTGAACCTGGTCTTCTGGGGTCCCTCAGCGGCTGTCTCAGCTCCCCCCGCAAGGACTCAACACCTTCATGTGAGCTCCCTCGCATGGTGTTGAGTTCTTGCGGGCGCGCTCCAGTGATACAGCCGGCGGCCATAGCCTCTCACTGTACCACTCGGCCCCGCCACGTCAATGGCTGCGCTGCTTTCAATCCATCCACTGTGACCAATCAACGGCCAGGCTGAGCGGCGAAGAGGATGTCGGGAGCGAGTGCAGGACTTTCGAGGGGTCAGGTAAGTAAAACGGGGGGGCTGGTATTGTCAGATGTTTTTTCACCTTAATGCATAGTATGCATTAGGGTGAAAAAACTTTTACCTTTACAACCCCTTTAACCCCTTCTCAGCCAGTGCCATTAGTACAGTGACAGTGCATATTTTTCCCGCCATAAGTCGCTGATCACCGCCATTACTATAAAGAAAAAAAGAAAATATCCCATAGTTTGTAGACGCTATAACTTTTGCGCAAACCAATCAATATATGCTTATTGTGATTTTTTTTTAACCAAAACTATGTATCAGAATACATATTGGCTTAAATTTATGAAGAAATTTAATTTTCTCAATTTTTTTTGATTAGATATGTTTTATAGCAGAAAGTAAAAAAATATTGTTTTTTTTTTTTTTTTTTTTTCACAATTGTCGGTCTTTTTTTGTTTATAGCGCAAAAAAGAAAAAATTCAGAGGTAATCAAATATCACCAAAAGAAAGCTCTGTTTGTATGGAAAAAAGGACATACATTTTTTTGGGGTACAGGGTCACACGACCGCACAATTTTAAGTTAAAGTAACACAGTGCCGTATTGCAATTGTCCTGGTCATGAAAGGGGTTAAATCTTCCGGAGATCAAGTGGTTAAGCGGTTTACCTGGATTTTAGCTTTAAGTACTATATAAAATGTAGAGATAAAGTATCAGCATTAAAGTATCCAATGCTCTTCTTCACTTTAGGTAGTTTTCAACTTTCCCAATCTCATACACACTATATTACCAAAAGTATTGGGACACCTACCTTTACACGCACATAACGTCTAATGGGACACCTGCCTTAGTCCGTAGGGTTCAATATTGAGTTGGCCCACCCTTTGCAGCTATAAAAGCTTCAACTCTTCTGGGAAGGCTGTCCACAAGGTTTAGGAGTGTGTCTATGGGAATGTTTGACTATTCTTCCAGAAGCGCATTTGTGAGGTCAGGCATTGATGTGAACGAGAAGGCCTGGCTCCCAGTCTTTGCTCTAATTCATCCCAAAGGTGTTCTATCGGGTTGAGGTCTGAACTCTGTGCAGGCCAGTCAAGTACCTCCACCCCAAACTCGCTCATCCATGTCTTTATGGACCTGAGCAGCGGCAGCGTAAAAGTGGATTGCACCAGGACCATGCTGAATTCTATGGGTAGATGAGTGTCTGAATGGAGGACAACCCTGCACCAGGTACATGGGGATTAAAGAAATGTAAATGGAGGGTGGAGTTCCTCTTTAACCACTTGCTGACTCATATGTGTGGCAGCAAAGAGGGTGGTGAATAAACAAAATGATGTTATATTAATATGTAAAAATATATAACGTGGAAATAAAAATATAATATATTAATATAACATCTTTTACACAATTTAATCATCAGAATATTGTTGTGTATCACCACCCTGAATATATATTCCCATAGGTTTGTTTTTACACACCTTTTTCTATATCATGATTCATCTTTAAGTATTTAGCACATTGATGTTTCACTATTATTGGTGTGTTCATTCATGACCCCTCAGTGGGCATTTCACTTAGTCACAGTTTATGGTTTTGCGTGAAATCATTTTGTTTATTCACTACAGTTATTGGTTGATTTGTGACCACCATCAGATTTTGCGGCAATTTACCATTTTTGTCACTTTTAATAGCACAGAAGTCCTCTTACTGTATTATTTTAAGCAAAGAGGGTGGGCTTTTACACCCACATGCCACACATACAGTTATGTTATATTGCAGACATTTGCTAAAATTATTTAAGTTCATTTTTTTTCCTCATTAATGTGCACACAGCACCCCATATTGACAGAAAAACACACAAAACTGAAATATGACATGGTCCTAAGTATTCAGACCCTTTGCTCAGTATTTAGTAGAAGCATCCTTTTGATCTAATACAGCCATGAGTCTTTTTGGGAAAGATGCAACAAGTTTTTCACACCTGGATTTGGGGATCCTCTGTCATTCTTCCTTGCAGATCCTCTCCAGTTCTGTCAGGTTGGATGGTAAACGTTGGTGGACAGCCATTTTTAGGTCTCTCCAGAGATGCTCAATTGGGTTTAAGTCAGGGCTCTGGCTGGGCCATTCAAGAACAGTCATGGAGTTGTTGTGAAGCCACTCCTTCGTTATTTTAGCTGTGTGCTTAGGGTCATTGTCTTGTTGGAATGTAAACCTTCAGCCCAGTCTGAGGTCCTGAGCACTCTGGAGAAGGTTTTCGTCCGAGATATCCCTGTACTTGGCCGCATTCATCTTTCCCTCTATTGCAACCAATCGTCCTGTCCCTGCAGCTGAAAAACACCCCCACAGCATGATGCTGCCACCACCATGCTTCACTGTTGGCATTGTATTGGACAGGTGATGAGCAGTGCCTGGTTTTCTCCACACATACCGCTTAGAATTAAGGCCAAAAAGTTCTATCTTGGTCTCATCAGACCGAAGAATCTTATTTCTCACCATCTTGGAGTCCTTCAGGTGTTTTTTTTTTTAGCAAACTCCATGTGGGCTTTCATGTGTCTTGCACTGAGGAGAGGCTTCTATCGGGCCACTCTGCCATAAAGCCCCGACTGGTGGAGGGCTGCAGTGATGGTTGACTTTCTACAACTTTCTCCCATCTCCCGACTGCATCTCTGGAGCTCAGCCACAGTGATCTTTGGGTCTTCTTTACCTCTCTCACTAAGGCTCTTCTACCCCGATAGCTCAGTTTCGCCAGATGGCCAGCTCTAGGAAGGGTTCTGGTCGTCCCAAACGTCTTCCATTTAACTGTGCTCTTAGGAAACTTAAGTGCAGCAGAAATTATTTTGGTACCTTGGCCAGATCTGTGACTTGCCACAATTCTGTCTCTGAGCTCTTCAGGCAGTTCCTTTGACCTCATGATTCTAATATGCTCTGACATGCACTGTGAGCTGTAAGGTCTTATATAGATAGGTGTGTGGCTTTCCTAATCAAGTCCAATCAGTATAATCAAACACAGCTGGACTCAAATGAAGGTGTAGAACCATCTCAAGGATGATCAGAAGAAATGGACAGCACCTGAGTTAAATATATGAGTGTCACAGCAAAGGGTCTGAAGAATACTTAGGACCAGTTTTTCTTTTTTAATAAATCTGCAAAAATGTCAACAATTTTGTGTTTTTCTGTCAATATGGGGTGCTGTGTACATTAATGAGGAAAAAAAAATGAACTTAAATGATTTTAGCAAATAGCTGCAATATAACAAAGAGTGAAAAATTTAAGGGGGTCTGAATACTTTCCGTCCCCACTGTATGTGTCCATGGATGGCCAACTTTTCTGTGTTGAGAGTGCGCTCCCTGCACTCTCCCTGCACAGTGACTTCAGAGTCTTCAGCTATCTCTGTTGGCATGTTGAGATTGTAGGCTGAGCCAACTGTCTGTGAACAATTAGGAAATATTGCTAGAAGGCAGGGAAAGAGCTTTAATGGCAGAATTTTTGAAAACAAAAAAATGATTTAGTTTCATTGTAACATGCTGTAGATATTGTTTGTTTTTACATAAACTTAGGATACTGGGATGATGTACCACTACCAATCTACTTACAAGAGGATAGGAAAACTCTCCGGAGGCATACCTTACTTTGTTAGTGGAATAAAAGAATGAAATAATGATCAGTGATAAAAGTGATGCTTGCACACTGACAAGCAATGACAAGGCTTTCCCCCCTCTGTAATTACACCTTCCACTGCAGGTCAGAGCTGTGCTCAGTGACTGATGTGTACAGTGATTGACTAGGCGCTCCCAGTTCAAATGTAACTTAATATTTCTCTTTTTTTCCGGTGAAGGATTGCTCCTATCCCAGACTTGCACATGGATAATAATTCACAAAATGATCTCGGCAGGAAGAGGCAAGTCTCCAGCTGTCCTGGAATTCTAAGCGATACCTATAGAATTTCTCTGATTACCTGGGACTCGTTGGAGCTTGAGAGAAGGGCTAGAGCCATACTGTTCAGGAACACTGACATCCTCTCTCCATTCGTTTTTCCACTTAACAATTTATCATTAAGATCAAGATCTTCAAAGAATAAAGTTATAGAGAGATTAAGACACTCCACTCCGTAAAAAAAAAAAAGATTTAAAAATCATTAACCCAAAACTGAGATATAATTTCAATAGGCCTGCATGATGTAACTGGGCAAATATTTAAAGGGTAACCCCACTTTCGTGGGAAAAAAAAAAGCAAATAAAGAAAAATAATATAGCATATACAATTGCGACACAAGTCATATTGGAATTCCACGTTATTTAAAAATTACCTTTCCTTTTAAATCTGCAGCCGCTGTAATTTTCTGAAAATGCATTGCAATATGGCTACCTGGAGGTGTTCTGTACACAGAATGTGTACTGACCACTCCCCAGAAACATAATTTCCTGCTTGTGTGATTGGCTCACCAATTTTCCCAGAAGTCTGCCTAAGATACAAGTCAGATTTCAGGCATCCCCTGCAACAAAAATATCATTTTTGGTGAGATACTCCCAATAGGAACACGTCTAAAGGGATGCAGGCCCAGCAGCTTTCCTCATGAGTGCTCTGCAGCTGCACAGATGATTAATAATTATGAAACCACTCCCATTAGACTCACTTGGCACAGAGGAACAAACAGGCATTTCTTCAGAATAACAAAAAGTAGGAATCTGCAACAAAGGTTGGTATAATCCTTGCAATGTACATAGATCACCCAGAGGGGAATGTTAAGCTTTAAAGCTGAAGTTTGGTTATGGCAGTTTTTACAGTAGTTACATTGGTCCATTTTGGGCCAATGTAGGTACAATATGTAGGTGCCATACCTGAGGGATCCCTGTGGAAGCTGGAAATCTCTGGAGGAGGCACTGCTACTATAGGCAACGGGCACCGCTGCTACAGGAAATAAGCACCACTACTACAGGCAGTAGGCACTGCTACTACAGGAAGAAGGAACCGCTATTACAGGCAGTAGGCACTGCTACTACAGGAAGAAGGAACCGCTATTACAGGCAGTAGGCACTGCTAATACAGGTAGCCACATGGCATGGGAACAAGAAGCTAGTGTTTTTCCACGTTTGCAGTCCAATTTGAGAACACACTACTACACAGTATGTTTGTTATGTGTTCCCATTCACACAGCATATCTACATTTTTTGAAATATTTCTAATGTTTTGGGTGTTTTTTTAGGAGAAGGTGCCATGGCTATTTCTAATGCTGGGCATCAACTATTCCTTTTTTTGTTCAGCCAGCGAACTGAAAAAAAAACCCCAAAAAAACGAACAGATTCTGTCATCCATAAAAGCAAGGTGGATGGAGGAATCCTCCTGCTGGACAGCTCCTGTTGCTGTCAGAATACACTGATCAGCAGCTGCAGCTGCTGATCGGCAAAGGTTATCCATAGTGTCAATTTGACAAAAGTCAATCTAATGATCGACTTCTGTCAAACAGGGAGGGACCACATTCTTATTGAAATTTGGCCGGTCCCTGCTGAACTGGCTGAATTTCGACCCATCTATTCCCAGTTTAAGAATTATGAGCTATGTCTAATTAACATACAATGCAGGAGGAAGGTTTCTAAATTTTTAACCCTTTGTTAGGACAGACAGTGTTCAAATTTAGCTTACAGCTGCTAAAAGAAGAACTGTGAACACAGTACAGACAGGGTTAATTTTGTCAAACATTACTCCCCAGTTCCCTCCTAACCATTACAAAGCAGGGAGAGCGTGTAAGGATTTTTAAGCAAGTAAAAGGTAACCAGTATTTTTTAAACATTTTTAGCTATGGTAACGGGAGCATGTAACAAATATCAAGTAAGTGTTATACCCAATTTCCTTGCAAAGGTGGAAATACCATTTAACCAGTGGCGGCTGGTGGTATATTTTTTTTGGGGGGGTGAGTCTCCCGCAGCCCCCCACCCCCTGGTCAGTCGATCAGTCCCCGCACTTACTGCATCTAGGACGCGGGCTTCATATTGTCTACTCTCTATACCCTGATCCTTCACAGCATTATGCTTAATTCCATGATACTGGTGCTTTAACATGGGATACTTTGCACTGTAGCTACATGCCTGTGGCTGTGCAACACAGTTTTTCTCTATCTTTCTTTACAGATATGACTAGGTGCTATAATTTACACCTGTACTAGGCAATCGTATTCTGAGCATTTTATTTAATAAAAGGATAATCGTCCACTCATTTTCTGGCTACCTGTTCCTGCAAAAAAAACAGTGAAAAATCCCTTCTGGTGCACACTTTACCCCAGCCCCTATAGAGTGACCCTTTATTGGAAAAGTGTACACTTACCAGTGGGAATAAGTGATCATGCAAGCAAAGAAGGGTGCTTCTTACTAATCATTTACTAACCATAATCATGGAAGTTGTGTCCGACTAATGGTGAAACACCCCATAGGAATAGTACCACATCCCATAAAAAAATATATCAAAAGAGGGAAGGAACAGGGGATTTTATTGGTGTGGTATAACCAAATAATGATGAGAGAAGATTTATAGAAAAAATATAAAAAATTTAATTTTGAATAAATTCAAGATTGAAAAAAGGAGAGAAAAACACTTTTGGACATTTATCATACAAACGGTAGGCAGGATTTCATAAAAATGGTGGTCGTAACAAGCAGGTCAAGTTGAAAAAGGCATTGCATATTATCCCGACATGTTTTGCTGTAAGCTTCTTCAGGGATATGCAGAATATATCGGTAATTTCAGAAAAGACTGCACAAATATGGGAAACAAAAACAGCGCAATAAGAAACAATACATATGTATTGTTGGATAAATGTCCAAAAGTATTTTTCTCTCCTTTTTTTAATCTTGAATTTATTAAAAATTAAATTTTTATATTTTTTCTATAAATCTTCTCTCATCATTATTTGGTTATATCGCATCGATAAAATCCCCTGTTCCTTCCCTCTTTTGATATATTTACGGTACTAACCATACTTCTGCTTGCAGTAATAATGGCTCATAGAATGTCTCTATATTTAACCCAATCGCTAGCATTTCTTTGCAAGTTAGTGTTAGCACTGGTGCCTTCTTGTGGTAAGTATGTAGTCGGTACTGAGGCCTGCGATAAATGCAAGTAGATTGTATACTCAACACTTTTACTGTATGGCAATATTTTTCCATCACATTCATAAAGAAATACCGCCATATCAGCGATAGGGAAAGTGGCGATAAATAAGACCTCATGTTGGAGTACATTACTGAGTGTGTCGAACGTGTTATTATTGTGAGTCAATTGGGCATCAACAGTTGTCTTTAAAGTGAAACTTTCTCAATCAACATTGACAATTTTGAATCCTTATGCTGCTAGCATTAGTAAATAGAAAAGGATAACATATTTTCCTGTTTTAACCTTTTTTGCTTTACATTTCTTTAGTCACTTCCTAGTTTCCATGCCTAGGCGAATGCTGTCATATATCCAAGGAGTCTTTAGAAGGGAAGGAGGGGTTTGCTCAGCTAAGCACCCCCTCCTGTCTGTATACCTGAGCTAAGGGCAAATGGATTCCAGGAAGTAGTTGCTACATGAATCATCTGCTCAAGATGGCCACGAGCAGAAATGCTAGGGGTTGTATTTTAAAGTGATTTCTCAGCAAAATAAAGCATGGAGACATGGATGGATGGGTGAGTTTGCTTTGAATAATAAAAATGAATTAAATAGTGTTTTTGGTTTGTGGTGCTCAGATGCAGTGTAGTTCCATTTTAAGTTCCTCTGGAACAGGTAGGTCTAGAGTAAGAGAAGATAAAGGATAAACACAGTGCAGTGGGTAGCACTCTCGCCTAGCAGTAAGAAGGGTCGCTGGTTCGAATCCCGACCACGACACTACCTGCCTGGAGTTTGCATGTTCTCCCTGTGTCTGCGTGGGTTTCCTCCGGGTACTCCGGTTTCCTCCCACACTCCAAAGACATGCTGGTAGGTTAACTGGATCCTGTCTAAATCGGCCCTAGCGTAGGTATGAATGTGAGTTAGGGACCTTAGATTGTAAGCTCCTTGAGGGTATAGGGACTGATGTGAATGTATAATATATATATGTAAAGCGCTGCGTAAATTGACGGCGCTATATAAGTACCTGAAATAAATAAATAAATAAAAATAAATAAACACAGGACCAACATGACTGAGTTAAAAGGGGTTTGGCATAGGAGGGGGCTTCTAGTGGGTTTAAAGTAAACAGGATTCAAATTGTACTTATCGGATTGGTGGGGAGGGCTGGAGCAGGTGGGGCTGCAGAGGTTGATTTGTAGGAGGGTCTTTGGAAGTCCTTCGTCGGAGGAGAGCATGTGTTTTTTGATATTTGGGTTAATTTTGGAATGTGGTGTTGGTATGGGATTGTGTGGTGATGCCATGGCAGTCGGCAGGGTACAAGGTCCTTGTATGTGTTTATTTTTGGTCCTTGTATGTTTTTGATTATAGGCGAAATATGTACATTTGTAGGTACCCATTCTGGGTACTGTTCCCAGTATTCTGGTTGGTGGTATCTGCAAGTATTTGTTTGTCTCCAAGCCAGTGTTTTTGTGGTCAGAGCCCTAATTTTCAGTGATTAGCAGGCACTGGAAATAGATGATTACAAGGACTTTGCAGCTCCTCTTTTACAAACTATTCTGAATGTTAATACATTATTTATCATTTGTTACCAAAAGGCTGCTATGGCCATTAAACTCCATCTGGTGCCTTGTGTGGTTTCGGTGGAGAGGCGGTCAAGCGTTATTGAAGTCAAAAAATCTTTTATACCCTAGGCATGATTTTACTACAATCCAGTTACTTCCCCAACTCTTCCAAATAGCTTCTCTGCTACTCTGCCACTTTGTAGGAGAGATGCAACATATTCATAAACACCTTACAGATGACATGAATCTGTTACAAGTTCTGCCAGACCGCCAGACAGATTTCTAAAGAGTATCTATGACACTCTTATGAATTCCAGGGATTATCTTGTGTGACATGAGCAGCTTCATGGAAGTATGCCCATATACTGGTGCTCAAGGGTGATCAAGGACCATAGTTAGGGTAGGTAGAATGACTACCTGTATGACCAGCCTGGCAAAAGGTTCTGCAGTTTCAGCATGGCAACACTTCTCATGTATCCTGGGGAATATCTCTTACACTACTCTCAGTAGCTGTGTCTTTAAGACTTGGTTCACATTAGTGCATGCAATTTTGATCTGATTTTCAGTGCGACTTTGTAGTGTGACTTTGTTACAACTTCCTTTTGGATGTATTTGCATATTTTGTGGGGGCAAATTGCACTGAAAATGCACCAAAGTAGTACAGGAACCTTTTACAAAATCACAGTGCTCAGAGTCACATTGATATGAACAGGCACCATTGAAAATAATGTGATTTCCATTGTCATGTGATTCTATATGACGGAAATCGCATTAGAAACCACATCAGTGTGAACCAGGCTTTATAACCTCTCCTCTAAATCCTCTCTCTTAAAGCAGCCAGGCCTCTGGCACCAGGTCTCACCTCTAGTGTTTGCTTCATAGACTCTTTCTAAAGTAAATCCCACAGTTATGTGGATTTTGTCTCATTCTACACTTCACCATCACCAGTAATGTTAACCAAGATATACCTAAAGAGGAGCTCCAGGCTCCCCCCCAAAAAATAAAGTCAGCAGCTACAAATACTGCAGCTGCTGACTTTAAATATTAGGGCACTTACCTGTCCACGCATCTAGTGGTGTTCCCACCTAAGCCAATTCTTCAATCGGCTATCGGGTGCTGGTGGCCATCTTGACTAAGGTAAACCAGCAGTGAAGCCTTGAGGCATGTGCGAAGTGCGCTGCGCTTTGTGAATGGGCCGCAGTCTTCTGGGACCTGTGAAGTGTCCCAATAGGCTATGGGGAAAGGAGGGGGGGGACTTCAGAACCAGGTCCCCACACCCCCCAAAAGGTGCCAAATGTGACAGCAGAGGAGATGAAGGAGGCAGACAAGTGAAATCTGAAAGATATTTAATTCTACTAGTATGAAGTCTCCTTCATTTACAGATTCCCCTACTGGCAGGTAGCCATTTCCCACAACTGCAGCAGATAAAGCAAAGCTTTGTGTTGTATAAAAGCTCAGCTGTCACCAGATCATATCCAAGTATCATGTGTTGGTGTGTAAGCACTGGACTTATCAGAAGAGTCCATCAAAGAAGTGTACCAAAATGAAATATTTCAAACTGCTGTTTGCTCAGTAACGGTAGCATGCATATATTGATAAATGTAACATTCTATTACGTTTCAAAATGCTGTGATGTAAAACCTGAGAATATTCACATGTGATGGAGTTTCTTTAAAGCCCCGCTCCATGTAACTAAAAAATGATCCCTTGCAGTGGGTCTGTGCCCAGGAGAAACGGTTTTACTTACCTTAATCCTCTGCTCCCCCAGCAGATGGTGCTCCCCCACACTAGTGGTGTCCCTCAGCATCATCACATCCAATCCAGGGCTACGGACCCTGCTTTGGTCTTTATGATGTCAGGACCCTAAACCGCTAGAGCAGGAATATGCAATTAGTGGACCTCCAGCTGTTGCAAAACTACAAGTCCCATCATGCCTCTGCCTCTAGGTGTCATGCTTGTGGCTGTCAGAGTCTTGCTATGCCTCATGGGACTTGTAGTTCTGCAACAGCTGGAGGTCCGCTAATTGCATATCCCTGCGCTAGAGCATTGGGGAGAAAAAGCTGCAGGGACCATTCTTCCTGCTCAGAGGTGTGGAGAAGTAAATTTTATTTTACTAGACATAAATGAGCGATGGATAATCGTTTGGCTTTAGATGCTTGTTCACACAGACATCCAGGAAGCAGTAAAGTTTACCCACCTAAACTAGAGCAGGCAGCCATTCAGGGCTGAACACATGCTGTGGCAAAAAGTAAACAGCATTTTGCATTCGGTAGGTGGTACCGCCACTGAACGCAAATCATTCAATGTATGGGGCCGTGCCGCAACTGCCTTGCAACTGCATGCAATACATACATTTTGAGGGTTAAAGCAGGCATTGAAGAGGCTGCATATTGCCTCTTCTCTGCCTGTCAAGTGCCATCTAAAAAGCGATCCACTGTGGATCTCTTTTCAGAGGGGCAACAAAAGTCACACGTGTAAATGAGCTCTAAGAATGTTTGGGTTCCTAGCAATAAGTGGGGACCCCATGGGATAGCGCAACGGCCTGGGCACTGCATTTCTCTCTTCCTTTTCCCTCACTCGTTTACAGAATCATCCCCTAGCAACTGCCAGTTATTAGAGGTTATTGGCAGGCTCCGGGATGCCGTACTGTAGTCTCTAAAAGTACTGATCTTCATCAGCCTGCCTAAGGTGATTCAGACTGCGACTCCCACCATCTCTCCCATATTATTATTATTGCATACAGTATATTATTTGTTGAATTGGGTTTAATTATCCAGTCTAGTCTGGATGAACATCATGATTAGATTTTCTGGAATTGGTTATTCTGGTGGTATATGTGCCTTTAACCACTTGCTTAGCGGGCACTTAAACCCCCCCTCCTGCTCAGACCAATTTTCAGCTTTCAGCGCTGTCACACTTTGAATGACAATTACTCAGTCATGCTACACTGTACCCAAATGAAATTTTTAAAAAAATTTTTCCCACAAATAGAGCTCTCTTTTGGTGGTATTTGATCACCTCTGGGATTTTTATTTTTTGTTTAAAAAAATGAAAAAAGACCAAATATTTTGAAAAAAAAATACAAAACCGTTTTATTATAAAATTTTGCAGACAGGTAATTTTTCTCCTTCATCGATGTACACTGATGAGGCTGCACTGATGGGCACCGATAGGCTGCATTGATAGGCACTGATAAGGTGATAAGGCGGCACTGGTGGGCACTGATAGGCGGCACTGGTGGGCACTGAAAGGTGGCACTGGGGGGGCACTGAGAGGTGGCACTGAGGGGTGACACTGACGGGCACCGAGGGATGATACTGACGGACACTAATGGGCGGCACTGAAGGGCATTGATAGGTGGCACTAAAGGGCACTAATAGGTGGCACTGATAGCTGGCACTGATAGGTGGCAGTGATGGGCACTGATGGGTGGCAGTGATGGATAGTGATGGGCACTGGTAGGTGACACCGATAGACAGCACTGCTAGGTGGCACTGATGAGCCATTGATTGGCACCACTGGTGGGAATTGATAGGTGACACTCCTGGGCATTGATAGTTGGCATTGATTGGTGGCACTGATTTGCACTGTGTGGGCACTGGCAGGCGGTACTGGTTGGCACAGATGAGGCGGCTGTGCCTCTTCCTCTTCGGGACCAATGTCCCTTACACAGAAGCCAGTGATCGGCTTTTTTTTCTCCTCGCGCTATTAGCGTGAGGAGAAAAAAAAATGATTACCAATCTTTTGTTTACATCTTGTGATCAGCTGTCATTGGCTGACAGCTGATCACGTGGTAAGGGGCTGGGATCTATTAACGGCCTCCCGGCAATGTAGGTCCGTGCTGTAGCCATCATTTGGCTATAGCTTGGATTGGGAACAGGTTAATAATCTCCAGCACTTAATTTGGTTAATTTAAATATGAGGTTACCCTTAAATAAAATTATGACCGTGACATTTAGGACCTCCACCCAAAAGGAGAAGCTCCGCTTGTTCGCAGATCCCCCCCCCCCACTGCCACATATGGCATTTTTTTTGGGGGGGGGAGGGTGCGGGTACCTGGTTTTGACAGGTACCAGCTCCCACTTACAGGTAAGGTAAGATCACCGATTGGCGATCTATGTGCATTTCTGGCCCCTCCTCCTTTCCCCTGCTGCCTCCTAAGACACACACAGATCCCAGAAGATGGCAGGACCATTCAGAAAGCACAGCGCGGCTTGCGCATGCACAGTAGGAAACTGGCTGTGAAGCCTGAAGGCTTCACCTACGGTTTCCCTTACTTACAATGCCGGTGCCTGCACCCAAAGCCTATTGATGAATCAGCTCGGAGTGCTGACATGGTGGGATCCCTGGACAGGTAAGTGTCCTTATATTAAATATTGTAGCTGCTGACTTTTTTTTTTCCAGACTGGAGCTCCTTTTTAAAATATTTGAATGTGTCTTTTTTTCATTGTTGGTTTTCTGCTTTGTGCTATTCCATAGAGGAAATGTAGCTTTGTGATACTTGTTCACGTGGCAATAACAGGATTTTTTTTTTTTTAAACTGGTCTCATAAAAATGGTAATATACAGTAACCAAAAAGAATAGTCTTATCAAAAGCCTTTCCTGTTGTTCTGTATTGGAGCAATAGAAAAAGATCTTTGTGATATGTGTATAGTGTGTTTAGCAATAAATAGCCCAGTTTGTTTTGTACACATCCGACTTTCTTGTGTCTGTTTGTGGTGATAGAATCCACACACACTTATGTCAAATGCTGATGATCAGGTGTCAGTTGTCTCAACTTAAGGCTAAACATTTTGCACATTCCAGATGGAATGGGCTGGAGCTTTTTCTCTCCTGGACTTGTAGGCCTTGAGGCCCTTGTTTACCTAGATAATTCCTAAACAACAGGTTTGGTTGAGGCCTACTGTGAGCTCTTTCATATGAAACTTGTGCCTACTGGATTATGTAAATGGAAGATTTTAAAACATCTTGACAGGACATGATGGATTAGACTTTTGTGAGGCAGTTGTAAACTTGCAGGGTTGGATTTGTTATATGGACATTTGCCTCTGTGTCATGGATCAGGGATAACCCTTGTTAATGGTGCTAATCTTGTTTGGATTCCTTTCATGTATCTAGGGATTTGTTAGAATTATAAAATGCTGTGGAAGTTTATAAGCAAGGTCATACCTCCCAACTTTCTGAAATGTTAAAGGACACCTTTTAGCATAGAGTATGCTGGCAAAAAAGACATCCTTGTCACGGTCCAAGTTAAATGGACCACAAAGACCTAGTATGCAGACATTAATTGGGTAAACCACACAAGTGCTTTTTTCACCTCTATTTTTCCTTTATGTTGGCTTTCCAAAATAACACGTGCAACAATATAGAGGTTGGGTACATAGTTTAGTGCAGCATAACACTTTTAGTAGTAAAATAGTACAATTTGTATAGAGATGTACACATCAAACCAAAAAAAGGGACAATTGAGGCTGGGGACAGAGAGATTTGGTCTCAAAAGAGGGACAGTCTTTGCCAAATGAGGGACAGTTGGGAGTTACATGCAAGGTTACAGCACATAGATAATATTTACTTTACCAAGTTCTTCTAAATGTAAAATGTACTGTATGGGGTTCATTTATCAAATAGGGAACAAGAGCTGGCCATTCACACATATATATTCCACCTCCATAAATAGTGCCAATGGGCAAATCACCCCTGACGGCTATTGTATTTTGACAATACCTGGCTGGATGCAGTCACATTTCGGCTGACAAGTTTCCATCCAGCTCCTTCAGCAAATGTTTGCATAACAATATACTTTTTCGAGCTGTGTGATGTATGACAACCTTTACAGACATCCAAGTAGGTGTGTATACTGCTCAGGTGAGTACTTGAGTATAGTTCCCTGTGGCTTGCCACCGCAGACATTAAAGACTTCCCCAGCCATCATGCCTCTTATTTCTGTCCCATTAAAGATGGAGGACATGATGAGTGAGATGGCATTGAAGAACTTTAGGGGGAACTGTAGTGCTTTGTGCAATGGCATACTTTTATTTGCACTTGGATGGAAGTATAAATACAATATTTTGTACAGTATGCTGTAGTTGTAGTCCTGTCTCACCATATACATAAAATCTGACCATACAATTCTTGCACAACTTTAGATCTACCAAAACTATGTAATATAAGGACCTACCTAAATATCCAACCGGTTTGTGTGTAACCAGACAGACCCTTGCACTACAAATTATTGGTAGATCTAAAGAAGATTGTACAATCAGAATACAATGTGTATGGTGATCCTTAGTCTGGACATTAAGTGCCGTTCACACCAGCGCGATTACAGTGCCGGTTCCCGCATCGTATAGAACTCGAGGCAGTTCACACTGCCCTATGTGAACCGCTAAGGGTGTCAATACAAAGTTAATGACACCCCCAGATCGGTTCACATATCGCAGTGCGAACTGTGAATTCGGACAGGAATCGGATCGCATGGGTCTGAACACTCATGTGATCCGATTCTGGTGGGGATGATTTTGGACCGGATGCGATGCGAATTCAGCCATACAATCTGTATGGCTGAATTTCCATCGCACAGACATCTCATGTGACAAAGCAGTGCGGTGCGAATCACATGTAATGTCTGACAACACACAAGTTTGAACTGGCACTTCATTTTTTGAGAGCCGCAGCTCTATCCACTTTTAATTTTTTTTAGTCCTTATTTTATTTAAAAAATAATGACAAAATAGAGGAATAGCCATGTGACTTAGGTGACACGTTTTATTCAGGCAACAGACCCAGCCCTACAAAAATTACATTTCTATCTGATGTATATGCATTGGTTTTATATATATATATATATATATATATATATATATATATAAACACACAAATGCTTTTCTGATAAAACCATATAGCCATAAATCATTTTTAATTTGCATGTTGCCCAGTTATTCCAGTTGATGCTCAAATATGTTGTAAGACTTGCGAAAATTCCAATAAAAGTGACATCTGTCAGTTCTTAGCTTGTTTTGGAGCAGGAAGCCAGTATGTCAGAAACAAATGATCTAAAGGTGTCCAAAACCAATGACGGGAAAGGCTACACATTACTGTGGAATTAGCATAATGGTTACTGTCCATGCATATATACTGTATGTAGCTGAGCAGGTATCTAAACAATTGGCAGCCCGGGACTTAATGAAATAAGTGTTTGTTATTGCTTCTGTCATTCAGATTCCCATTGAAAACATCCCAATGTCCATCCACCCACTTCCCAACCTGACGTCCACCCACACCTCAGCATGATTACCTAAGCCCATCTGTAGAAGACTTCTAATGCATCCCACAGAACAAGCCTGAACTGTCACTCAATTGCAGACAACAGCTGATTCTTCCACCATCCATCTTGCTAGTGACAGAAGAGGGCTTGTTCTGTGAAGATGCAAATACTTGCTAGTGATTGAATATTCAAGGAACCTAAATGAATCGTTATTACCAAATGATCCAGCATTTGTTTAGTATTACATTTCTTAAAAAAAAGATAAACTAACACAATCAATGGCAGCATTTTTTATTTTCTAGGTAGATATAAAAAGTACAGATAAGCCCAGCTCTGTAATCATTAATACACCTATTAGATTGTAAGCTCTTCTGAGCAGGGCCCTTCTAATCCTCTTGTATTTTATTGTATTATAACTGTATTGTCTCCTTTTATATTGTAAAGCGCTGCGTAAACTGTTGGCGCTATATAAATCCTGTATAATAATAATTAAATGCATTTTTTAAATGCAACCAATCAGTATAAGTACCTGAATTTGACTTGAAATCAGCCTTGGTCTACAGTATTCTGTATATTGGAACTCACAGAGGGCGAGGGAAGAGCAGCTCATAAAACACTCAGGTGTGCTGTAGTGCAAAAAGCATGTTGATAGTAGGAGAGAGTAGGATGGGAATGTGATGATCTCATCACTGTGCTGCTTTTTCTCTTTGGGATTGAGGAAGAGACCTGTACATAAGAGTGAACCTGCAGCAGAGAAAGATAATTTCCTCTTCTCAGCTATTGTGTGGCAAAGCTGTGTAAATCTCAGAACTGGATGGATAGGCATACAAGTATTTTTGCAGGTAACACAGCCCACATTTACACTGATCGGCCACTTTATTAGGTACACTAGTATCAGGTTGGACCCCCTTTTTCCTTCAGAACTGCCCTAATTGTGGCATAGATTCAAAAAGGTGTTGGAAACATTCTGAGATTTTGGTCCATATTGACATGATAGCGTCACACAGTTGCTGCGGATTTGTCGGATGCACATCCATGATTCAAATCTCACACCACACCCCAAAGTTATTCTACTGGATTGAGATCTGGTGACTGTGGAGGTCATTGAGTACAGTGAACTCATTGTCATTTTTAACAAACCAGTGGTGAGATGATTTGAGCTTTGTGACATGGTGCATTATCATGCTGGAAGTAGACATCAGAAGATGAGTACACTGTAGTCATATAGGGATGGGCATGGTCAGCAACAATACTCGGGTAGGTTGTGGCGTTTAAATGATGCTCAATTGGTACTAATGGGGCCCAAAGTGTGCCAAGAAAATATCCCCCACACTATTATACCACTACCACCAGCCTGAACCGTTGATACAAGGCAGGATGGATCCATGCTTTCATGTTGTTTATGCCAAAGCTGAAATCGAGACTCATCAGACCACACAATGTTTTTCCAATCTTCTATTGTCCAATTTTGGTGAGCCTGTGTGAATTGTAGCCTCAGTTTCCTGTTCTTAGCTGACAGAAGTGGCACCAGGTGTGGTCTTCTGCTGCTGTAGCCAATCTGCTTCAAGGTTCAATGTGTCTTTTTTATCATCTCGAACCAGTCTGCCCATTCTCCTCTGACTTCTGACATCAACAAGGCATTTTCCTCCACACAACTAACTGGATATTTTCTCTTTCACGTAACCCCCTTCTCATCTCTTCCACCAATGTACCTCCTTTCTCCTCTGCGCCAACACTGAACCCCCCGCTCATTTTTTCCCACCACTGTAACCCCATTCTCATCTGGCCCATACTGAACCCCCCTGTTCATCTGCGCCATCACTGTACCCCCTGCTTTTTGTCCCACCGCTGAACCCCCCTGGGCAGCAGCCATGGCAGTTCAACAGCCTTCTGTATGGTAGCCATGTTACTTCTCCTACAAAGTGTGCAGAATTTGGCATATGATTCATTTTATGGACTACCACGGTGACCTCATCCTCTTGGTGTGAACCTTGTTTACATGAATGGGCAGGGGGCAGTAAAACCAGGTGGTTGAGGCAGTTTTACCACCCCTAACCACCCGTCTGACATGCAGCTGCTCAGGGCTGTACACGTGCTGCATCTGTGGCAAAAATCAACAGCATGTCACTTTCAACATGTGTTACTGTAGCCAACATGACCTATTCAAACCTATGGGACCACGGTACAGCCATGCTGCAACTGTGTGCAATGCATGCAATTGCAGCATGGTAAAGCAGCATTTACCTCCAGAGCGATGCATACGTAGTCAGCTACTGCTAGGGCCCTGCTGAGTGCTGAAGTCCCAGGTGAAGTATACAGTAATAATTAGGTGCAGCTGCAGCAGTCCAGTCTCTGATATAATGTTCAGGGAGTTGTGACCTGGATGCATAGAGCCTAATGGGCCTGATCAGAGCGAGTGAATACTAATGATCATGGGAGAAAGAGCGATTTTTGGGATAGCTCCTAGCTGGAGCTGGACAGAGCTTTAGGCTGAGACATAGAAAAAGACTGGTATGCTACAGAAAGCATCTTGTAAATTTTGGCTAACAGAGCAGGATGCCACACCTTGTTAAAGAATATGTAAACCCAACATTTCATATTCCTGATGTGTGCCTGCTGTACCATGTAATTGTATGATAAAGTATCATGTTCTCTTTGTATTGCATCCTTTGAGTTAAATCCCTAGTGTTCCTACTAGTCCCTCTGCTTTCCTTTTAAAACTGACCACACTAGATGTGAGAATACAGCATGGTCAGTTTTCAAGCTGTGCTGAGAACTCAGCCTGCTCACCTCTAATAATCAGACTTGTCCTGATACCCCCCCCCCCAACAGCTTTTCACTGGTAAGATCACTGTGCTGCTGCTTCTCCTCCTCCAGCTCTTATGCAGCTGAGAACAGAGGAAATTTGATCACTTATAAAAAAGGGGAAAAAAGGTATTTGTATTTAATTTTAAATCTATACACAATTGTTTTGCCTTTCATTACTATTTTAAATTGAATGGGTTGTTTTACTAGGCGATCGTTTACAATCACTTTAACCTTGGTTTGAATAAAGCAGAATGCTACAGAACCTAGTATACAGAAGGATGGGTCCCAACACTATGGTGCTTCCAAGGAGAGGAGAGAGGAGATGCTAAAGGAAGATAGCTTTTTCACAAATGACTGTTACAGCTTGTCTAGACAGGAAAAACCACCATGACACGTCTCCATCCCTGTTATTTGCGTACAAGAAAAAATTGTGGTCAATGGGACTTTAAACGAGACCTGTCATAAAAAATACATATATGAATAAATAAAAATAAATATAAAAATAAAATTTTAAATTGATAATGTTTATTGAACAGACTAAAACAAGAGATAATCATTCATGATGCAATATCAAAAAGTTAAAGTTGATAAAATGCTGACATCTAAGAGGCATATCAATAAGGGTCATCTAGTACAGGTACATGGGTATATGCATACATATCAACATGATAAGGATAAAATATGAAAGCCTCTCTTGACAACTAATAAAACTCGATGCAAAACTAAAATAATATACTAGTCAATGGTTAACCAAAAAGAAAGAAGAAGAAAAAACCCTGAATACCTACACGTCAGCTATGAAGTTGGCCCGGCACTAAGGAGGGGGTATAGACCTCCAACAGAGGTCTTCCCCAGGGCTGAGGCAGGAAAAAATGTCCCAACCCAGGAAGGCAGCCGTGACCGCTGGCCACAAGCGATCGCTGGCACGAGAGGCAGAACAGGGACGTGTGTATGTAAACACACACATCCCAGTTCTGTGAGGAGAGGAGAGACAGATCGTGTGTTCCTACGAGCTGGGAACCACGATCTCTCATCTCCTATAGTCAGTCCCATCCCCACAGTTAGAACACACACATAGGGAACACAGTTAACCCCTTGATCGCCCCCTAGTGTTAACCCCTTCCCTGCCAGTGACATTTATACCGTAATCAGTGCATTTTTATAGCACTGATCCCTGTATAATTGTCAATCGACCCAAAAATGTGTCAAAAGTGTCCGATGTGTCCACCATAATGTCGCAGTCTCGATAAAAATCACAGATCGACGCCATTACTAGTAAAAAAAATAATAATAATAAAATGCCATGAATCTTTCCCCTATTTTGTAGATGCTATAACTTTTGCACAAACCAATCAATATACGCTTTTTGCGATTTTTTATTACCAAATATATGTAGAAGAATACATATCAACCTAAACTGAGGAAAAAAATAGCTTTTTTAAAAAAAAAAATGGGGCTATTTATTACAGAAAATATTACAAAATATTGTGTTTTTTCTAAATTGTCGCTCTTTTTTTGTTTATAGCACAAAAAATAAAGCTCTATTTGTGGGAAAAAAAAGGACATCAATTTTGTTTGGGTACAACGTCGCACGACCGCGCAATTGTCAGTTAAAGCGACGCAGTGCCGAATCGCAAAAAATGGCCTGGTCATTGAGCAGCCAATTCTTCCGGGGCTGAAGTGGTTAATGATGGGGATTTAATGACACTTTAAGATACAAATGTTAAAAAAATGGTTTTCATTTCAGTCAGGTAAAAATTCATGAAGACAGGTTGAAATTAAATATAGCAAATTAATTACACGGGAACAGAGCAGAGGCTGTTAATCACAGGCTGTGTACTGTAGCCCCCTCCCTGTCACCTTTTTTCTTGTGGTGTCAGGGAAAAGGAGTCCAGAAGTGATTCATACAGATAACAGTGGAATGAGGCAGCAGACAAATAATAGTGCTCTGGATTGAGACAAGTACACACTATAGAGGGATATTCATGTCAGAGGTTGTTTACAACCACTTTAAGGAAATGCCAAATGTGAAAAAGTACAATATTTAGATGACAAAGGATTACAATCATGTGGATGATAACAGCGGTGTAAAAATTTAGAGGAGAAAAGGGGGAGGGAGAAAATTTACAAGTTGAGGAAGGCAGGGGGGAGGGGAGTGTACTCATCATTTACTGATTACAATATGAGAAGTTATATCAGTTGAGTAATACTGAGTTAAACTTAAAGGGGAGCTCCAGCCCCCCCACCAAAAAAATTAAAAGTCAGCAGCTACACATACTGTAGCTGATGACTTTGAATATAAGGATACTTACCTGTCCAGGAATCGTTTGATGTTGGCAAGCCAGACAATTTTCCAATCGGCTCTCGGGTGCTGCCACTGTCATTCCTTGTAGGGGAAACCAGCAGTGAAGCCTTGCGGCTTCACAGCTGGCTCCCTACTGTGCATGCGCAAAGGGCACTGCACTTTCTGAATGGCCTGGCAATGGTGGAAGGAGGAGGGGCTGAACTTCCAGGCTACCTTGCTGTGGCAAGGTCTCCCAGAAGTGAGGACGAGTACCTGTCAAAAACAGGTACCTGCTCCCCCCAAAAGGTGCCAAATGTGACAGCGGAGGAGGGGAGGAAGCAAACTAGGGGAGCTTTCCCTTTTGGGTGGAGCTCCACTTTAACTGCTTTACCAGTTGTCTGTTGCATACAGCACTCAGTTGAGCAAGCCTAAATTTACATACACAGGTAAATAACTCAGAGGAGTCGCTTATCAACCTTCCCATCCTTTGGAGATTAAAGCGGGGGTCCACCTATCTATCGTTTTTTTTTTTTTGGAGTTCACTCACAAACTTTTCTTCTCATGATTATCTACTCACATGTTCTGTGTAATAAGTCCGCCTTTGTCCGATTTCGTTGTAAAGAATAACTTATAAAATTCATTGTGGGCATTTGAAGCCCACAAGCATGTATTTCCTGGATGCGGTGAATGCTGTGCTCCCAGCATTCACCGAGATGTTGTGATGATGCTGTTGCACAATGCATGCTGGGAGGCCTGAGACTAGCTCCCAGGGGACTGTGGGAGGTCTGGGAGAGGCTAGAAACACGCCTATTCCCATGGGAGGAAAACCAGGAAGTGCTAAGAAGATTAGAAAAAAAAGGTAATTACGGCGATTTAAATTTTTTTACACAGCATGTCAGCATCTAGGCAAGGAAGAGAATGCATAGAGATAATGTTCAAAATTTGGGTGGAACCCCGCTTTAATGCCCCGTACACACGATCGGACATTCCGACAACAAAATCCATGAATTTTTTTAGACGGATGTTGGCTCAAACTTGTCTTGCATACACACGTTGTCTTGTCTCACAAATGTTGTCGGAAATTCCGAACGTCAAGAACGCGGTGACGTACAACACGTACAACGAGCCGAGAAAAACGAAGTTCAATAGCCAGTGCGGCTCTTCTGTTTGATTCCGAGCATGTGTGGAACTTTATGCTTCAGAATTGTGTACACACGATCAGAATTTAGGACAACGGATTTTGTTGTTGGAAAATTTGAGATCGAGATCTCAAATTTTGTGTGACTGAAATTCCGATGGAAAATGTCTGATGGAGCCCACACATGGTCGGAATTTCCGACAACAAGCTCCCATCGAACATTTTCCATCGGAAAATCCGACCGTGTGTACGGGGCATAAGAGAGATAGTCTAGAAGCAAACACCTTCTGCTTTCTCTTTAGAAAGTGCTCCAGGTCCACATTCAGCTCTCTGCTTTGGTCTACTCCCTTCATTGGTCTTATCAAAAATTTGCCTCAGCTTAAAGATAACCTCCACCCAAAGCAGTTTTGGCTGGGCACTGCTGGGTGGAAGTACATATCAGTTTCTTCTATTTCTATTTGCATTTTTGCCCAATAACATCATGATGAATGTGCCATTCTCTTTCAGCTGTCTGGACTCTAAAGTAATTTGCTTATTCTACATTATGGAATGTGACACCCAGGTTTGACTTAGTAATGTCTGTTGCTGTTTTGTGGAATTGGAAGTTCTGGATAGAAAATCTGCCTGCTAGAATTTGCTGGAAATACAGTATAGTCTGACATTCAATTTATTGGATTTAAGGATAGCAATAAAAAAAGTCACTGATGATAGAACCTGAATTATTTGAATTTAGCCTTCAGTTTTGATTACGTTTAATAAAGTTTTCAGATAAAACTAAGAGAAGCATCCTTTAACAATTATTACTCACAGACAAACTCAAACAGTGATGGGAAGGACCCCTATTTATCTTGAAAAAAGCTACACAATGTCCAGAGTCGGTAAAAGATCTTTTTTTTTTGTTTAACAAAGACTTGTCCTGTTGCTTAGATTGCTTTCTTCTCTAGCAGCTTATGCTGTAACGCTCCATACACATGGTCCAGATTGAGAGTGCGAGGGAAATGGAATGACTTGTTTAAACAGGTGTTTGTTGTGGGTAGTATTTTTGTGCGGGATGGATTTTTCAACTGAAATCAAACATGGATCAAAAATTCCCGTACGGCCACCCAAGAATTATTTATGTGTTTAACATCTGTGTCTATTGAGTTTTTTCCAATAATACAACTTAATATTCCAGAACAAGGTACTGCATTTGAACTGTGTATCATTACTTTATTTGTTTCTCAAACCACACAGGCCTACATCTCTATAGTTTATTGGGTTAGTGTGGGCAACCTTAACCCATGCCAATTCCCCCTGAATTTTGGCAGCCTCATATCTTCTGGCTGATACATCCATGATATATGGCTGATACATCCGTGGGATTGGTTTGGGCCTTGACCCCTTAGTAGTCTGTTTTTTGAGTATTTAATTTTATCTTTGATCTTTTCAAAAAATTCTCTATGTGATTTACAGTATCTCACAAAAGTGAGTACACCCCTCACATTTTTGTAAATATTTTATCATATCTTTTCATGTAACAACACTGAAGAAATGACACTTTGCTACAATGTAAAGTAGTGAGTGTACAGCTTGTATAACAGTGTAAATTTGCTGTCCCCTCAAAATAACTCACACAGCCATTAATGTCCAAACCGCTGGCAACAAAAGTGAGTACACCCCTCAAATTGGGCCCAATTAATCATTTTCCCTCCCCGGTGTCATGTGACTCGTTAGTGTTACAAGGTATCAGGTGTGAATGGGGAGCAGATGTGTTAAATTTGGTGTTATCGCTCTCACTCTCTCATACTGGTCACTGGAAGTTCAAAATGGCACCTCATGGCAAAGAGCTCTCTGAGGATCTAAAAAAAAGAATTGTTGCTCTACATAAAGATGGCCTAGGCTATAAGAAGATTGCCAAGACCCTGAAACTGAGCTGCAGCACGGTGGCCAAGACCATACAGTGGTTTACCAGAACAGGTTCCACTCAGAACAGGCCTCATCATGGTCGACCAAAAAAAGTTGAGTGCACATGCTCAGCGTCATATCCAGAGGTTGTTTTTGGTAAATAGGCGTATGAGTGCTGCCAGCATTGCTGCAGAGATTGAAGGGGTGGGGGGTCAGCCTGTCAGTGCTCAGACCATACGCGACACACTTCATCAAATTGGTCTGCATGGTTGTCATCACAGAAGGAAGCCTCTTCTAAAGATGATGCACAAGAAAGCCCACAAACAGTTTACTGAAGACAAGCAGACTAAGGACATGGATTACTGGAACCATGTCCTGTGGTCTGATGAGACAAACATAAACTTCTTTGGTTTAGATGGTGTCAAGCGTGTGTGGCGGTAACCAGGTGAGGAGTACAAAGACAAGTGTGTCTTGCCTACAGTCAAGCATGGTGGTGGGAGTGTCATAGTCTGGGGCTGCATGAGTGCTGCCCACACTGGGGAGCTACAGTTCATTGAGGGAACCATGAATGCCAACATGTACTGTGACATACTGAAGCATGATCCCCTCCCTTCAGTATTCCAACATGATGACGACCCCAAACACACCTCCAAGATGACCACTGCCTTGCTAAAGAAGCTTAAGGTAAAGGTGATGGACTGGCCAAGCATGTCTCCAGACCTAAACCCTATTGAGCATCTGTGTAGCATCCTCAAACGGAAGGTGGAGGAGCGGAAGGTCTCTAACATCCACCAGCTCCGTGATGTTGTCATGGAGGATTAGAAGAGGACTCCAGTGGCAACCTGTGAAGCTCTGGTGAACTCCATGCACAAGAGGGTTAAGGCAGTGCTGGAAATTAATAGTGGCCACACCAAATTTTGACACTTTGGGCCCAATTTGGACATTTTCAATTAGGGGTGTACTCACTTTTGTTGCCAGCGGTTTGGACATTAATGGCTGTGTGTTGAGTTATTTTGAGGGGACAGCAAATTTACACTGTTATACAAGCTGTACACTCACTACTTTACATTGTAGCAAAGTGTCATTTCTTCAGTGTTGTCACATGAAAAGATATAATAAAATATTTACAAAAATGTGAGGGGTGTAGTCACTTTTGTGAGATATACTGTATAAATGAAAAAAAATGTATTTTTGTAAAAAAAAAATTCTGTTGTACAGTGCCTATAAAAGTCCATGTTTTTCACACTATTTTTTTTAGTTTGGGCAACACTTAACTGTTGTCCCTTTTTTCAGTACCATTCCAGCACACTGTTCAGTTTTATTTAGTGACTTGAATTTGCATATATTTCTGTATACTTTCCACACTGCGGAAGGTAAATTCCTTAAAGGCAGATCAAGGAATGAAGTGATCCTGCTGAAAAAATACAGTTCAGACTTGTAACAGGATGCTTTAATATTAGGCTTTGTAGTTGTCCTAATCCACAGGGTGCTCTAGGCAAAATGTAAACTGACAAAAGGGGAAGAAGGGTGAAATGCAAACTAATGTGGCTTCTCTCAGCATAACATCAACACACCTTCTGTTTAGGGATGTTATTGATAGGAAAACTTTTGGCTTTGGAACAGAATTGGAAGTTTGTGTTATTATGGAGTTTACAGCTTAGCACTTGATAATTTTACATTAAAGCTGCAATAAACCCCTAACCCAAAAATGTAATATATTGCAGCTCACCGATCATTAGATGTGGTGGCTGCATTCATTTTCTTTTTTTAGTCTTTTTCTTTCTGTTTTTACCTGGTGATCTGGAGAGTAACATGTTTTGTTGGAGAAAAACAGCGTAACTAAGTAACCTTAGTTTGTACCAGGCTTTAAACTATGTGCTGTACCATTGCCTGCTAAAACAAAAGGCAACCTATATGTCCAGATATGTCAGATTAGGATTGGCAGGAGGTCTGCTCCTCACATTTAACTGCTTCACCCGCAGCCAATAATACACGTATTCAACTTTATATCATCCATCATTCATACCTTACCCCGGTTTGCCTACTGCCTATGAACCATACCTCTTCCTTCAGCCTGCACTGTGCTCAACCAGGAGCTGAGTTTAGTCATTTAATGTTGATGTATCCAGTCATAGCTAACTATTGGAAACAGATTGTAGACCTATTATCTAGTCTGCTTGCTGCTCCTGTTCCACTCACTCCTCATTTATAGGAACTTTAGCCTAGATATGCCCAGATTTTTATGAAGGAAACATTATATTTGGCATGAAAACAAATTGCACTCAAATGGATGCAAGCCTCTCCCCTCTCAATCCTTCAATGGATTAACGCTGTAAACCAGGTACTTCCTTATGAAAAAATAATATACGAACATAAGGGCTGCCCCTGTAAATATTATAAGATATGAGATATATGGTGTAACTCAACCCAAAGCCTAAATGCTAATGGTTGATGTTGATAGGTCTTCCAGCACCGGATCTCTGTGAGGTATGAACACTCATTGCCGCTCTTGGATTGTAATCTATGATTACTGTACTGATGCACAAAACAAGAGACAAAGATTTTAAGGTTTTCTGTTTATTGATGTTTCGATACACTGTTGTACAAGATATTGTAATCTTGCATAATCAGTACAGTGCAGATTTTTGTACCCTGCCATTTAAATTGTCATGCAATGTTCGTAATTCCATTTGCAGCATATGTTTATTTGGTGTTGTCTTGGTTGTCCAGTGCGATTTGCCCTGTAGAGACTCTGGCACCTTGCTTCTTCAGAAAGCATGATATAAACACATACCTTTGTAAAAATGTATGCATCAATGTCTATATATATTTTAGATTCTAGCCCTCACTGATGCAACTTTATAAACCTATGCAATATTAATTGATCAATTATTTGTAGAATTTATCACATTGTGCCATTCTCAAAGGCCCTGGCGAAGCAGCCTCGTCGCCTAGGCCATAACTCTGTTAAAATTGGGGATTTGCACACCCTGAATCCATTTCAACCATATTAACTGTAATGTATTATTAACCGTTTTTATATTGAATAAAATAAAATAATGTATTTTTTCATTAATTGTTTTTCATCTATTTATACTTCTTAGAGGCACAATTAAAGTCCCATTCAGTTCTATATACCTTTTTAGGAACACTTTTGTATATATTTACGGGATGGTGCCACTATAGAAGGGATGGTATTTTGACGCTTGCCCCACCCCAATATATATACTGGTTTAGATAAGGTTCTTATGGAGCCTGTCAGGGCATTGAGCCAACCTTGTTCATACCAGCTACGACTCGGTTAGAATCCTCAGAGTAGGAAAAAGGTCATGCCTGTTATGTTGATTGGTGATATTGCTGCAAAGTAACGCTGTTTTTCTGAAGCTTGGTATCCCAATTATTGTCGCACCCACTGTTATTTTACAATACTATTAAAACTCAACTTCAAGAATGTTTTTCTATCCTAGCACTGAAAAGTTTCCTAACTGAGCAGAGATTGTAAACATGTAGAACACAGCTTTGCAAATTTATTAAAAGAAAAAAAAGGACAAACCTTTCAAGGCCAAATGCCTTCCTATGTCCTGCCAGAATAGTAGTTGTCAAGAGAAACTTCCATTTTCTGGTGCCAGTATGGCACAGCCAATCTACTACAATTTATAAAGATAGGACAAGCCATGCTGTGCAACCTTCTCTTTGCTGAAATAATGTCATATTTTTGGTAAGAATATAATGTAACAAACATTTTAAGACTATACAGTTAATATGCACTGTAATATTTTGGTGAATTATTAAAATTTATGAGCTAAACAGTGATGGTGGCTCCATTAGGGGCACAGGGGTGCCGCCCCTCCAGTCCATGTGCCCAGCTCCTAATCTGCATGCAGGGTGCCGGACGCATGGATTTCAATTTTTTTTTTTAAAGCACATGATTAGAGCATGATGCCGCGTACACATGAGCGGACTTTTCGACCGGACTGGTCCAACGGACAATCTGATTGTGTGTGGGCTTCATCGGACCTTCTGCGGACTTTTCCAGTCGAAAATCTGCCGGACTTTAGATTTGAAACATGCTTCAAATCTTTCCGACGGACTCGCGTCCGGTCGAAAAATCCGCTCGTCTGTATGCTAGTCCGACGGACGAAAACCCACGCTAGGGCAGCTATTGGCTACTGGCTATCAACTTCCTTATTTTAGTCCGGTCGTACGTCATCACGTACGAATCCGTTGGACTTTGGTGTGATCGTGTGTAGGCAAGTCCGTTCATATAAAAGTCTGTCGGAAGTCCGTCAAAAGTCCGTTGAAAGTCCATCGGACCAGTCCGGTTGAAAAGTCTGCCCGTGTGTACGCGGCATGAGGCTCTAAATGGCTGCAAAAAGGGTGGGCTCGGGGCGCAGTGCTCTGCTAATCGCTATTGTCTTCCTGCTTCTCCTACCGGACCAATCAGGAAGCCGGTCTCAAGACCAAGAGGAGAACCGATCGTATTCACCGGCTGGGAGCAGAAGCAGGGGGGAAGCCAACAAGGCAGAGATGCAGGGGGAAGCCGCCAAAGCTGCCCATGACCTGGATGGGGTAATCGCGGGGCTGGTAGGTGGACAGGCGAGTGACGTGGGGGTTTGTTCACTAAGTGACAGGGGGGGTGGGGGGTTCGATTGATTGACCAAATGGGGGGGTGGCAAACAAAACACCCCATCCCCCGTTCAGTCAATCAATCAAACCCCCCACCCCTCATCACTCAGCGAAAAAAAAAAAACGAGCACCAGCCACCACTGGAGCTAAATATATTACAGAATACACAGGGTACCAATGGCATCAAAGATTCTGGACCATGAGTCTTTGATGCAAAGTTTTGGGTGCAGAATTTTCCTCACCAAATTTTAGACTAGACAATTTTAGTTCTATTATTGGACTATTATCAGAATGTTTTGTTTAATATGGGTGTGATTATCTTGATGTTTATCCTGGCTTGATGTTAAAATCTTATGGATAAGGGGTTACATTACACTTATTGGTTAAGTTTAGGGGTATGTATAGGTTAAGGGTTAATTTAAAGCATAACTGACGTTCCACTTAAACATTGTACATTTGTTTATGTCACAGTAGCCTCTGAAAAAATGTCAATATAATGGTTCTGTACATTGACCCACATGTCAAACAAGCAATCTGCTTCTACATTATAACTGCTGGGAAGTGGGACCCAGCTTCCTGTGTTCTCTGCATCATGTAATCTTTGGTAAATATCCTGTCTGGCAGCTCACCTGTCTAACAAGTAAGTCTAATTTGGGGAGTTATATGATTTTGTGTTTACTTCTATGATTGGCAATTGTAAGCCATATACAACAAGAAACAACAAAATATTGGGACTTTAAAAGGTATTGAAACCTCCTCCTGGAATTATAGATCTTACAACGTGATATTTAAAATTCCATTTTATTAAGATTACAAATGGTTAAAATGATGTCTATACCAAATAGACATTAAATACAAAATTGTTTTGCAGCAAACTCTATATGGAACAAACTTCCCTTTAGCCAAAGTACACTGATTCCTCTGTAATCATATATGAACTCAATCATGGATAACCATGGCATACACCATTACACATGTGTGAGGAGACACCCAACCCAACGTGTTTTGCCTGTCGGCTTCTTCAGGGGTTCTTTTTGGAGGGGAATGAATGTAGTAGAGTTGATTTAGTAAGTATTGATTTTGCCCTAAGGGAATTATATTCCTGCCAGTGCTCTGTAGGATTGACCAGGCATCTATCTATATCAGATGAATCTGAAGTCAGATAGAAAGGTTCATCCCAAAAGCCAAAGAAGGGGTACAATGCGTAGGGATTGGCATTTATGGCTGATTGGTCACATGTTTGGCCATAAGGTACTAGGAGAAATCTCCTTTGTTAAAATCTGTACACAAAAGGGTAGGCAGATTCCAATGGCCAGGATATACAGCAAAAAAGTCAAATCTTGTTTGTAACGGGGAGAATGTCAAGACCAAACTGTCCACACTATTTGCCTAGTTTGCGCTGGATACCACTGCAATCACAGAGAAAGTACCTCCAAATGAAGAGCCACCCACCAATATTATACATTTGTTCTTGTCACCGTAGCCTCTGAAAAAATGCCAATACGATGGTTCTGTACATTGACCCACATGTCAAACAGGCAATCTGCTTCTACATTATAACTGCTGGGAAGTGGGACCCAGCTTCCTGTGCTCTCTGCATCATGTAATCTTTGGTAAATATCCTGTCTGGCAGCTAACCTGTCCAACAAGTAAGTCTAATTTGGGGAGTTATTTGATTTTGTGTTTACTTCTATGATTGCCAATTGTAAGGCGTAGTTATCGTATTATATACCAGGGCCTGAGATTATGAGATGAGTGGCTGTGTATGGCAGTTATGAAGAGATTGAGAGAATTGCAGATATGGCAAATATAGAAGTGGGGAGGAAGCCTGTATATATGGCTGCTGCCTGTGTTGTGAGGTATTGTATATATATAGCTTCTGTGGGGTGGGGGGCTGTATGTATGGCTGCTTTGGGGGAGGGGCGCTGTATGTTTGGCTGCTGCAGAGATGGGGGTACATCTGTAGGATGCTTGGAACATATCTTGAATCAACACATTTCTGCATGCTCCTAATCTTTTTAAATCTGGCTTATAGGTTTTGGAAAGATATGTACAGTATCTCACAGAAGTGAGTACACCCCTCATATTTTTGTAAATATTTTATTATATCTTTTCATGTGACAACACTGAAGGAATGACACTTTGCTACAATGTAAAGTAGTGAGTGTACAGCTTGGATAACAGTGTAAATTTGCTGTCCCCTCAAAATAACTCAACACACAGCCCTTAATGTCTAAACCGCTGGCAACAAAAGTGAGTACACCCCTAAGTGAAAATGTCCAAATTGGGCCCAAAGTGTCAATATTTTGTGTGGCCACCATTATTTTCCAGCACTGCCTTAACCCTCTTGGGCATGGAGTTCACCAGAGCTTCACAGGTTGCCACTGGAGTCCTCTTCCACTCCTACATGATGACATCACAGAGCTGGTGGATGTTAGAGACCTTGCGCTCCTCCACCTTCTGTTTGAGGATTCCCCACAGATGCTCAATAGGGTTTAGGTCTGAAGACATGCTTGCCCAGGCCATCACCTTTACCCTCAGCTACTTTAGCAGGGCAGTGAGCATCTTGGAGGTGTATTTGGGGTCGTTATCATGTTGGAATTTTGCCTTGCGGCCCAGTCTCCAAAGGGAGGGAATCATGCTCTATTCTGACCCCCGATTGTTGTGAAGCGTTTATCCCTTGTGAGACCTCTATGCCTGGCCTGTATAAGATATAATCACTGAGGACAATCCTCGTCAGATAGTTTGAACTCACCAAATATTGATTCCATCCACAAAGGTGCTTTTATTCTGAACATCGGGTTACAGCAGATGACAGGATACAAACAAATGAATAGGTTGTAGTATTTATGCGGTCAAAAGATGATATTGTCTGTAGCTTACTATGCAGAATACATGTGCCCTGCTACATGTGGCCTGTTAGCTGCATTCATGACACAGGAAGTACAATCACAGAAAGAAGGGTGGAGCATTACATACAAAAGAAGTGTGTCATAACATCGGGGAAAAGAGACTTGAGAAAACAAATGCATTACTTCAAAAGGTCACTAGATGGCAGCATGTAAACTAAATATAAATGTCCATAGAAAATGGTTAGAGAAAAAATCTATATAAATTCTATGCCCCGTTGGGGCAGCACATGCTCTGCTTCAGTATGTCACAGTACATGTTGGCATTCATGGTTCCCTCAATGAACTGTAGCTCCCCAGTGTCGGCAGCACCCATGCAGCCCAAGACCATGACACTCCCACCACCATGTTTGACTGTAGGCAAGACGCACTTGTCTTTGTACTCCTCACCTGGTTGCTGCCACACACACTTGTCACCATCTGAACCAAATACGTTTATCTTGGTCTCATCAGACCACAGGACATGGTTCCAGTAATCCATGTCCTTAGTCTCCTTGTCTTCAGCAAACTGTGGACTTTCTTGTGTATCATCTTTAGAAGTGGCTTACTTCTGGGATGACAGCCATCCAAACCAATTTGATGCAGTGTGCAGCGTATGGTCAGAGCACTGACAGGCTGACCCTCCACCCCTTCAACCTCTGCAGCAATGCTGGCAGCACTCATACATCTATTTCCCACAGAACAACCTCTGGATATGATATGAGAACGTGCACTCAACTTCTTTGGGTGACCATGGCGAGGCCTGTTCTGAGTGGAACCTGTCCTGTTAAACCGCTGTATGGTCTTGGCCACCGTGCTGCAGCTCAGTTTCAGGGTATTGGCAATCTTCTTATAGCCTAGGCCATATTTATGTAGAGCAGCAATTCTTTTTTTCAGATCCTCAGAAAATTCTTTGCCATGAGGTGCCATGTTGAACTTCCAATAACCAGTATGAGAGAGTGAGAGCAATAACACCAAAGTTAACACACCTGCTCCGCATTCACACCTAAGACTTTGTAACATTAACAAGTCACATGACACCGGGGAGGGAAAATGGCTAATTGGGCCCAATTTGGATATTTTCACTTAGGGGTGTACTCACTTTTGTTGCCAGCGGTTTAGACATTAATGATTGTGTGTTGAGTTATTTTGAGGGGACAGTAAATTTACACTACAAGCCGTACACTCACTACTTTACATTGTAGCAAAGTGTCATTTCTTCAGTGTTGTTACATGCAAAGATATAATAAAATATTTACAAAAATGTGAGGGGTGTACTCACTTTTGTGAGATACTGTACATGTCTGCCACAAAGATGGTGTCTACGTTTTTGTTCTTGCAGTAGAAACATTGGGGTTGCTGCTCTGGCCATTAGTATAAGTATATCGTTTTCAAATGGATCTCATAAATTCATAGGTATGCTTCCCGGTAAATGAACCCATCATCTACATACCACAGCCCCTTTACCAATTAAGCCAGTTAGTGCGTTAAGCTCACCTAAAGAAATATGGAGATAAGAACAATTTTGAAAATCATCTCCACTTTCTTTATACACGAATATGAATGTAAACCATTCTCTTTCTGGTTAATTCATGAGTATACTTATTCTAATCTATGGGTGTTATAGGTACTGGAAATTAGAAGCAGTCTTTTGCTGCTGTGGAAAGGATGTAGAAATGTTCTACAGTCTGATATAGAACATAGCTTGTCTCAGTTACCCACCACATATGTCATTCACTCTGGATCGGTTTATCTAAGGCCAATTCTAGGCAAAGAAATGCACGCTATAAAATAACACCCTTGTCATAATAAGCTATTGTGTGCATTTTGGCATTTTGTTTTCAAGGTTTGATTATATCTACACTAATGCCATGTACACACGGGCGGACTTTTTGACCGGACTGGTCAGATGAGACGAATCCGTCGGACAATCCGACCGTGTGTGGGCTTCATCGGACCTGCAGTGGACTTTTTCGGTCGAAAATCAGACGGACTTTAGATTTGGAACATGTTTCAAATCTTTCCGTCGGACTCGAGTCCGGTCGAAAAATCAGTTCGACTGTATGCTAGTCCGACAGACGAAAACTGACGCTAGGGCAGCTATTGGCTACTGGCTATCAACTTCCTTATTTTATTCCGGTCGTACGTCATCACGTACAAATCTGTTGGAGTTTGGTGTGATCGTGTGTAGGCAAGTCCGTTCGTTCGAAAGTCCGTCGGAAGTCCATCAAAAGTCCGTCGGAAAGACTGTCGGACCTTTGATGCCGAAAAGTCTGCCCGTGTGTACACGGCATTACTGCTGCCATCTAATGTCTATACATTTCGCTTTAAAAGTAAACTTATAGATATATTAGTCTACCTACATGGAAGCAACTTAATACATTTTTTTTTGGGGGGGGGGTATTTAAAGGGTAACTCTACATTCGTGGGGAAAAAATAGCAAATAAAGAAAAATAGTATAGCTTATACAATTGCGGCACAAGTCATAAATTGTATTTAAATGTTATTATAATGACCTTTCCTTTTCAATCTGCAGCACTGTAATATTCTGTAAATGCAACGCAATATGGCTACCTGGAGGTGTTCTGTATACAGAATGTGTACAGAACACCCCCGAGAAACATAATTTCCTGCTTGTGTGATTGGCCCACTGATTATTATTATTGTACAGGATTTATATAGCACCAATAGTTTGCGCAGCACTTTACAACATGAGGGCAGACAGTACAGTTAAAGTACAATTCAATACAGGAGGAATCAGAAGGACCTGCTCGTTAGAGCTTACAATCTAGGAGGGAGGGTCAAGTGATACAAAAGGAAAAAGCTGTGGGGAAGAAGGTGATGGAGAAAAAACAGTCATACAGCAAAGTAAGTCAACAATAAGTGAATTTATACATGCTTGGGACAAACTTAGATCCATACTCAGACAAAAAGGTTAAAAACAAAAAAGAAACCTAAAAAGGGCAGACCTAATGGAAAGACCACTTGGTCTTTTTCTAACATAAATCTTCAATGTTTCTATGTTTCTAGAATATACTGAGAAGTTTAAGTTAAATGCTTTATTGTTTGATTTTGTGACCACCATTATGCTTAGAGCTCTCTCCCTTTATCATAGCTTTGTCTTCTCACTAACTCTAGTAGATTCTGTAAAATAGTAAGTCAAATTACGGTACTTTCATTCCAGTGTACACAGCCATAAAACTTATACTTCTGCTTCATAATTTTTTCCCATGCAACCTTTTTTGTATTGTGTTTACACAACATTAAATGCATGGCATTAGCCTTAATAGAATTTCCTCTCAGAGAAGATAGCTGTAATGTAATAAGGAAGTGAACAATAAAAATATTACTGAATTAAAAAAAAAAACATGTCTACATGGACCCAGATATTTGTGTGAGTGTAGAGTATATAAAGAATTGTTTTTAAGAGCAAAGCTAATAGTGATATATTAAAAGTTTCTTGCTCACAAGACCAAAGTAAATCAGTCCCCTAGAAACTGACCTTTAAATTATTAATGAATTCTGCTTGCCCACATTCCCTATTGACATCTTATGTCTAACAGAAAGTTTTTCTAATCAGTTTCCAGCTCTGCTTTCCCCACCACAAAGACTCACCCTTCCTGCTCCAGCAAAGGGATTCAACCTCTCCCATTATACAGTACAGTCTTTATAATGTACAAACAATTAAAAATCTAACATGTCTGAGAATGAGACCTTGTCATGTCCAGATGGGTGGACCTGGGAACACAAGAGCACAGATCCTATTTCAGAACTGGTGAGAAATTCAAGCAATGTCATATAATGAAATCTGAAATTTTTTTTGTTGAACTGAATCCCTGATTTACTGATGCATACTGTATGTGCCTTAATCCAGCTTTTTTTTTATATATTTTTTTAAACCAAGATGTCCTGCAATTAAAAAGCTTCTGTAATAAAAAAATGTAAACTAAAATTAAATGTACATTTAGGTAAAGCTGAAAACTCTCTTCTAGCAACTAAGAGTATATTATATTAACAAAAATATATATAAGCTTTTGCCACTTTTGGGAGTGCCTTAATTTAACTATGATGGCCAAGGGCTTTCATGGTCAACTGCATTAAATCAAGGCATCGGCCCGAGAATGACCCTCCTTTTATACACATATAATAATGTTGTCTTTTTTGCACTTATTTGTCTGTTTTGTAATGGAAATTCTTTTTAGCATAGGTAAACAGCAGTTGACTTTCAGCTTGTAAATGATTGGAGTCCAATTTTTGCATACCTCACTGGGTTGAGAAAGGTAGTCCCATTTAATTATTAGCCATTGACACATCTCAACAAGAAAGAAAGCTACACTTTTACCTGATGAATATGGATTTTGGAAGCTAATTCGAAATGAAGATATATATATTAATTGCACTTTAATGAATATCATATATATATATATATATATATATATATATATATATATATATATATATTCAGGCAATATAAACTAGAAAAGGTAGGTATCCACATAATAGAATATTGCTTATTTATATATTTCAGTAAGGTCTCCTTCGCACCAGCTCATACACGTTATGCTTTGTAAGAAACCCTTTGTATAATGTAGAACCCACATATTTATTAGAGTAGTAACATAGACAACAGAGTTAAACTTTGACAACACGCTGCATCAAGCTGGTCATTCACTTTTCACTCTTGACAAAAACATTCTCACAGATAATAAGTCTTATCTATCATTACTCTCCGTGAAAAACATTCATGCAAATAATAAGCTTCATCATTATAGACATTTGAAGGGGAAGATGATATGCAGAGAATGGAGGTGAATCTGTTGGCCACATCAGGGCAGGGCCATGAACTAACGACCTTGTGAGTTGCACATGAACTTACGTTTCCCAGTCACATCAATCAATCTTATGGCCCCTCAACATGAATAGAATCGAGAGTGGCCCCTTTTCTGTGCAGTTATTTGGCAAAAAGTCTTTGCATCACAAATCTGTAATCAGGTTCTCATTTCTGACATGGGAAAATGGTGCCTAAGAATGACCTAACTAATTCACTTCCTAATGGATGACCTGCAATAATAAATTGGGAAGGAGTAAGGTATGCAAAGGAAAAAAAAAATCAACTGCAAGATCAAATGGGTAAAAATCTGTAATGAAAATATTAACTCAGAATTCATATCTGAAAATGACCTCTTTATAGATTGGAATTCAAAGAAGTAATATCTAAAAACAAGTAGCAGTAGCAATATAATCTTTAATGACCTAAAAATGTACACAACAGTGGAACCAATGATGTTGCCACATTTGACGTGTTTATGGGAAAGATTCAGAGCTCGATAAATATCCCAGGATAGAATGACATTGTGTTGGATGTCATGGGGGAAATAAAAAGTTGTCGAGAAGGACATTTCATGGAATGATAAATGCTAGATCGTGGGGTTACTTTATAAAGCTAAGCTGGAGATGACCAGGCCAGGAAAAATGGGAGTAAGTGCTCTTTAAATAAGGTCCAGTTAATTGATTGAATTGTTTCCAAGAAAAGGTTGCAGAGGTGGCCTATAGTTTAGAGCAAGTAGAAATGTTAATCAGAAGACCTTCCTACTGATAGAAAAGAGAAGCCTTTCCGTGAGAAAATTATAGGTCCAATGTGATAACCCATTGCTTTCTGTTATTTAATTTATTGTGTAGTAGAAGCATTTTAAAGGGTCAGTTCACACAATAGTTTAGTTATAAATGGAACCATGTGTCAGCCTCTGGCTCAGTATAAGTCTGGAATATTCCTGCAACAAGATCTCTTTCCCATGGTTCCTGACTCTGTTCGTGTCCACCTTTAAATGGTGGATGTTCCCCTCTTATAACGAACATTCTCCCAGGGCCACAACAGGTGTGCAGGCCTAGGAACTAAAGTGCACCAAGAATCCTTGAGAAATACGTTGAACCATCAGTTTTCCTGTGCAACTTCTACCAAAATTCAAATATTTAAGGTAGATAAAAAGCAATCTGTATCATAAACCCCATTGCCTTTTACTTAGAATATGCTATATTTAGTAATGTTTTTTCATCCTTTGTTTTTCTCAGTGCAGATCTCTTGCAGCCTTTTTGTATCCAATTTGTGCATTCATTCAGGGTATGTTCCCTGATGGTGAAAACAGTGGACCATTGCTGCATAGTCTGTAGGAACATTGCTCATTTGTAATCTCCATCAGAAGCCACAGAATGTCACAGGGTAACAGCACAGAAGCACAAATGGAAAACTGGGACAGAGCATTGTCATCCTATAACCGGGAGTTCCTGAACAAGGATCTTGATGGTAGCATCAACAGGTTTTTTTTTTTTGTTGTAAAGCTGCTACAGGCTCTTGCCATTCAAGATATTGCTGAACAAATTATGAATGAACTTTTGGCAACAAGGTGAAAGTAGAAAAAATCTTCTTTTTATTGAAAACAAGGAGTAAAATATTCCATAGCTAGACCCATTGTTTTCAATGAAGAAGATTTTTTCTACTTTCACCTTGTTGTCAACGTTTGTTCATAAGTATCTATTGGGAAGCAGATGGAGACTGCTAGTCTGGGAAGGTGAAGCACCATACTATAGCCTGAGGCTCGGTTCACACTGGATGCCGATGCGGCTCCCAGCAAGAGTCCTGTGTGTCCTGGTTCACCGTTTCAGGTCCGATTTCAGCCTGAATTTTGGGCTGAATTCGGACCTGAAATGGACCAAAAGACGCCCAGGGCTCCTGTGCAAATTCACACCGGAGCCGCATTGGAAATATGTGAGCCGGCTCCATAGAGAGCCGGTCACATTCTCCTGCTATTGCGAATTGGATACGGGGATCCCACATCCAATTCGCAATAGTGTGAACCCGGCCCAAGAGAGGTTTAACCTTAGTGTGGAACTGTGTATTGCTGAGCACATGGCTGAGCTCTTATTGCTTTAATGAAAAACTATCATTAAAACATGTTCTGTCCTTTATGGGACAAAGTACTTGTAATACTGTGTTTTATGTTGCTAGGTGCTTCCTAGGCCTAGTTGTGAGGTTGAACTGGACATTCTCCCTTCTCTTTCAGCCATCTGAAACATACTGTAGCTAGGAAGGAGACGGCTGTTTAATAAAAGCAGCTTGCCTTTCCTCCATGCACTTTTCTGAGACAAGGGGTGGCAAGAGAAATGCAGAGGGAGGAGAGGTTGACACTCCCCCTCTCCCTCTCCATTGCTGTTGCCGCCCCTTGTCTTAGGAAAGTGCCCAGAAATGAGACAAGTGACCATTATGAAATAGCTGTCTTATTCCTTGTTATGTTGTCAGATGGCCATGGAGGGACCCAGTTTATACCCATGCTTAGGGAACACCTAGAAACATTACATAATACACTCAGATTCATATCTTTAGGCATTGCATGACTCTTTTAGTAGCAGTCCAGTTCCTTTGCCATGTGTTTACTTACACATCTGTAGAGAAGTGACATGACAGCTACTATATCAGGATGTATAGTGGTTGCAATGTAAAAAAATGCCCCACCACTTGTCTATACTATCTATTTTTAGGTTGGGGATCTTCTACTCCTTCCAACTTTAGGTAAGCTGTCTCCATTGGTGTGCTTACACCTTTGCATTCTACCACAGCCAGACTATTGAAAATAAATAACAGCATACTTTTTTAGTTAGATTTGTAAGAGTAAAGAGGGATTAGAATATCTGTCCATTTTTTTTTTCTTTTGCTGTCTGTGCCCCCGTTGGGTAGATTCACCCTCTCTATTTGTCCTGTTTACCATTATCATTGAACGTGAAAGTAAAAGAAAATCCCAAATGTGGTTTGTCCCCAGTACAGGAATATAGGGGAATGGGGACACTATCTGAAACAAGGAATTCCCCCACTTTGGAGGGATTTTCTCTCGCTTCCTGTAGTAGCAGATACATCCACTTCATACCTCTATATTTAGAGCAGCCCTTCTCAACTGGGATGCCAAAGCACCCTAGGGTGTTGTCTGAGGTTGTCAGGGATGCCACAACTTAGTGAGTGAGAAAGGCATTCAGATAAGACTGAGCTCCCATTGCTCTGCCAAACTATGCACCGGCATATCAGGAGCTCGATCAGGACAGTGAAGTACAGAGCAGTGGATGGGGAAGGGGTATTCCTGAGTTCTAACCTCTCCACCTCCCTCTGCAGTTCAGTACCTGGCAGTGTGAGCGCAGGTACAGTACTGTGGATTATAAAAAGGCTGTGTGTGTGTGTGTGTGTGTGTATGTATGTACATTTGTGAGTGTGTGTATGCATGTTACTTTTAATCTTGACCCCTAATCCTTTATGATCATAACTACTTTTTTATGACTCCGAGTGCAGGCACAGTACTGCAGAATATAAAAAGACTGTGTGTGTGTGTATGTGTGTGTATGTATGTTTGTGTATATGTATGTGCGCCTGTGTATATGTATGTAAGTACCTTTCAATGTTGGCCCTAAATCCTTTATGATCAGAACTGCTTTTTTAGGACTTATTCTTGTGACAAGGACTCTGGCTACTCTCCTCAGATCACTTTTCAGAAGCATTTGACAGACAGTAAAGAGGCAATATGTCGCCTCCTCAATACCTGTTTTACCCTCCTAAATGCAGCATCACTGTGTCAAAAGCCATGTGCAATGCATGCAGTTGCGTGTGGGTGCAACATGGCCCCATTCACCTGGGGGTATACTTAATGCCACAACATGTGTACAACCCTTAATTCTCCCTCTGCATCTAAAGGGGGAGGAATTTGGAGGTGGTAAAAACTAGTGGTTTTTCCTGTGTGAAGGAGTCCTTGATTTGGTCTGTGTGGCCGCATGTACCCTACTCGCAGAAACACAGGGATAGAAATCCCAGACCTTTGTTTTAAAACAATGGTTTTGCCAAAGCATGGGGGTACTATTAAGAATTAAAGGCACCCCTGTGCATTTGCTAAAGAGCAGCATGTTTGTCTTCGTCTGGCATGCACATGATTTTGTGTGTCTTCCCGGCATTCAATAATATGAAAGCCTTATGCCCCGTACACACGGTCGGATTTTCCGATGGAAAATGTCCGATCGGAGCGTGTTGTAGGAAATTCCGACCGTGTGTGGGCTCCATCGGACATTTTCCATCGGATTTTCCGACACACAAAGTTGGAGAGCAGGAGATAAAATTTTCCGACAACAAAATCCGATGTCGGAAATTCCGATCGTGTGTACACAAATCCGACGGACAAAGTGCCACGCATGCTCAGAATAAATAAAGAGATGAAATCTATTGGCCACTGCCCCATTTATAGTCCCGACGTACGTGTTTTACGTCACCGCGTTCAGAACGATCGGATTTTCCGACAACTTTGTGCGACTGTGTGTAGACAAAACAAGTTTGAGCCAACATCCGTCGGAAAAAATCCTAGGATTTTGTTGTCGGAATGTCCGAACAAAGTTCGACCGTGTGTACGGGGTATTAGACTGAGGTGCCTCAAGAAGGAAAATACTTTTCCATTGTGAAAAGCTGTTTTGATGTCATAATGTTTCACTCTCATATTCAGTTTGGCCACTATAGTCAGCGAGGTTCTGAATGTACTTTGGTTTGCCATTGGCACAAAATTTGCATCATAGTCTTCACCATACTTTTGCGAATATCCTTTTGCAACCAGTCTTGCTCTTTACCTATGGATTTTAGCAGTGTTATATTTAGCCTATAAAACATACAGTCTATCTATCTATCTATCTATCTATCTATCTATCTATCTATCTATCTATCTATCTATCTATCTATCTATCTATCTATCTAGCTATCTATCTATCTAGCTATAGATAGATAGATATATCTATCTATAGATATAGATATATATCTATATATATCTATATCTATATAGATATAGATATATATCTATATAGATATAGATATATATATAAAATTATATCCAATTGCATTATTGCCTTGGGGTAATTCTGCCAGTTCCATAGCTTGGAGCTGGTTGAGAAATGTCATCTCTTCACTTCAATCTGGGCCCCCTGCAGGTTTATGTCATAACGTGTTATGCACTGTATACTAGCACATTATTACAAACTTACCTTTTAAACAAGGCCCTGCAGTGGCACCCTGTCACCACTGCCGGGGCTTCCGTCTTCACCTGGCTTTTCTTCTGGGTTCTTGGGCTCTGCCAGTTTGAATGGGCAGGCCGCAATGAAGTCACTCCTGCACATGCGTATGGGAGAAGCACAGTGTGTGCCCTGAATGAAGAGCGTCGTACATGTGCGGATGACATCATCACCTATTGCAGTTGTGAATATCCCCTAAATAGTGCAGGTTTAGAGGATATTCATGGTACCTACAGGTAAGCCTGATTGTAAGCTTACTTGTAGTTACAAGTTCAAACAGAAAGGAAACTACTGCTTTAATCCACCTTCACTTCTAAATGAAAGATAGATCTTGCATTTGTTCTCATGACACTGGCTCAGGCTGTGGTCCTGGATGAACAATATATTATAGACATCTAACTGGGATGTCCTTACTGGATTTTCTGACTGAGGTTGCAAGGGGTTCAGGGGCTGGTCCAGGGTTGTGGGCGGATCCCGAGCATTTTTTTGCGATCTTTCCATAGCCTGGACCTACCATGTCTGAGGATAAAGTGGATGCTTTGAAACAGGTCACCTGACGCGTCTTGACGTCACATCCGGTCTAGCTCCAAGTGCGTTCTATGCTGGTTTCTACGCACAGCAAAGCAGGGACCTGGCCAGATGATACAGCTACCCTGCTGATACCATGGTGAACCAGCTGCGATACATCACGGGGCACATACAGTGACTCAAGACTTCTTCTTTAATGCTTGTTGATCTCCAATGTTATGTAAGTAGCCATTTGACAGTGGTTGAATACATCCCTCTTTGACTAATCTGCTACACTTAGTTTGGCACACCTTGCTGTTCCTTTGTTTCCAGAGAATTGCTTCACTCTCAAGGGAGCTGCCACAAGTGTTGCTTTTAATACTCCAAGGACACTATGAACTTTATGTGGACTTACAATAAAGACTTGTGAATGCACTATTTTTGACATTGTTGTTAACTGACCCCCGCTTGTAATTGGCATTATTTCTTGCACCATTCTTTTTTTTTTTTTTAAATGTAATTCTTAGACATAGTTCTCTAGACCCTTAGCCCAGCAGATGCTGAGGTACAGACGGCAGCTTCTTGTCTCTCTGGCTATCACCCAGGAGCAACCGCCCCCCAGGAGAAACCCATCCTTGAGTGAAAGAACAATCTGTTTAGACCTCCTGCACATTTATCACCACCCCAGCCACCTTCTGGATGCCTCCTTCCAGGTACTGGCTGGGGCATGATATGTATGCAGGGGTTAATAATAAAGCAGAAAAAGGAATTGAAAGCCTCACCTACACGTAAAGAATATACTGTGCAGGATTTTCTGACATGTAATACAGGAGGGGGGGTGGGGGGGTCGTATGCATGCTTGAATGCCCCTGTGGCCTGCAATATGTAGGCTGCACATTCAGAGAACTTCATATTAGGATCAGAGAGCACATTGCGAACATTAAAAAAGGAGAGAAAAGTCACAATGTGTTGAAACATTTTTCTATCCAATTCTTTCAACAATCTACCTTAATTACCCATTAAATAACAAACTAGTTAAGTAGTAAGGAAATATCCACGTTTTTCTCGATTTTTTTGATGTTATTCTGTCTCTCACTGTTAAAATAAACCTACCATTAAAATTATAGATGGATCATTTCTTTGTCAGTGGGCAAACGTACAAAATCAGCAGGGGATCAAAAATTTTTTTCCCCTCACTCTAGAAAAATGTATGTAGAAAAAAAGTAAGAAATATGGTAGGGTAGTTGCAAATCGGTTTAAAGGGGTTGTAAAGTTAATTTTTTTTTTTTTTTTAAATAACAAACATGTTATACTTACCTTCACTGTGCAGCTCGTTCTGCACAGAGTGGCTCCGAACCTGGTCTTCTGGGGTCCCTCGGCGGCTGTTTCAGCTCCTCCCCGCAAGCATTTACCACCTTAATGCGAGCTCCCTCGCACGGTGGTGAGTGCTTGCGGGCGCGCTCCCGTGATACAGCCGGCGGCTATAGCCGCTCGCTGTATCACTCGGCCCCGCCCCCCGGCGCGCCGCGTCATCGGATGTGATTGACAGCAGCGCGAGCCAATGGCTGCGCTGCTTTCAATCCATCCACTGCAGCCAATCAGCGACCAGGCTGAGCTGCAATGAAGATGACGAGGACGAGCAGCGAAGATTTGAGGCGTCAGGTAAGTAAAACGGGGGGCCTGGGGGCGGCGGTACTGTCAAAAGTTTTTTCACCTTAATGTATAGAATGCATTAAGGTGAAAAAAATTTTACCTTTACAACCCCTTTAATGTTATAAATATGTAACAAATGTGTGTACAATGTACATTCTTGTAACATTGTCTGGATTGTGAAATATGCAATAATTACTACATTTATGCACTACAATGTTTTATAATAATATTAAGGATATAGAGTTAGGTCCATATATATATATACGCAACACTTTTGTGTTTGCTAGTGAGCAGACCGCCTCTACACATGTGCACTAAGTTGGAACCTTGGGTGTTACCACAATTAGTATATATGTAAGTATCTGTGAATAGTGTAAATATGTCTCATAGGCCGAACAAAACGTAATTTTGCTATAAGGGTCAATGAACACAACACGGCAATTAAGAAAGGACGCACTAATCATAGTGTACCCAAGCGCTACGCACTTTGTCACAATCAGAATCCAACGGGCACCACATTTCAAATCATAGACAAATCATAGACAGATTTGCACCCCACTGGAGAGGTGAATCCAGTATAAGAGGTGTGTCCAGGCTGGAGACGTTCTGGATACACCAAATAAAATGTTACATGCCTCATGGCTTAAATATCGAGTGGGACATTAATGCGTTTATAAATCATCGTAAATGCTTAATATTATCCCCGTCATTAAACACACAGTTTCACATTGTAATAATGTCTCTCCGGGAAACACATCCATTTGTGGTGCCTGATAGATATTGGTCTCATACAACTTTAATATTTGGTTTATCACTCCTTTTATTATAATTTTTTCATTATCCATATCCACACATTTCCTCCTCTTCCATACCACATTAGTCTTTGGAAGATTGGGTTTATACACTTTAATATGGTGATTTCCTTCATATAGTGGGTTCTGTTTTGTGACAGATATGAGAATGAATGTGTTAGACATACCTTCCACTTATAATATTAGCACTTTGTTCAAGATACACACTGATGTCTGGATTTAGTTTCTTGATTTTTTAATGTATCCTTTATTTTGATTTTTTTGTCTTTTTTATTTTATTCAGAAGGATAGTTATCAACACATATATATATATATGTAACCATTAGGGAACATGTGCGGTATGACAATCCGTATACCCAGCTGCTATATCCCCCGATTTATTATCAATAATCATCGTTATATTAATATTTCTACTTTTAATAAATGATTTATCTATGGGGAGGGATCTGCTTTATCAGCTGAATAAGTTAATTGAACCAGTTAATTCCCCCTCTTTGCCCCCAGTTCCAGTGTAATGAACGCGTTTGCGTTCCAACCGTTGTTTGTGTTCCAAACTAGGCCGGCATTTACTTCCTGGATTCAGACTCCGGTGATACGTCCTTCTTGAAGTGTATATCGCGTCATTACGCCAGCGCTGAGTGAGGCGGTGGTCATGTGACTTACATCACTGACAAACACTTTTGAAGCGGTTGATTGGAGGATGATATAGAGGCTTGGTCTCCCATCCCTTCTTGATGTTTGATTAGTCTAGAGTTGGTCACATGACTCTCGAGTTGGTCACATAACTTATAAACCCGGAAGTCACGCTGCACAGGTGTCCTGAATGGATTTTTATGATTTCCCATTACATTTTTATATAAAGCGCAGTGGGTGGCAGGTTAGCCTATACCCCAATTGATGTCTTGGTAGATGAAACGCGTCAGCTTGTCTTACGCTATTACAGCCACCTCTTTTCACTGCACAAAATTTTGTTCATATAAACCGAACTTTTACCTCCCCAAAAAAATGTTTACTGAAAGTTTTTTACCAATAAAATTCTTTCTTTTAATATGGGATTTACACCATGTGGAAGCCTTTTTCTTTCTTTTTCCCATGCTGGATGTGGGGGGTTACTGTTTAGTGAACGGTACCCAGCGGATGACCCCAACGTACTTCTGAATACGGATCCCGATCAAGATCAACCAACACAGGAAGTGGGTCCTTCTCCAGCTTTCCCAAGAGTGTTGAGATCGTGAAGTCCTTCCCTGCACCCTCCCATGGTTGGAATCATCGTTAACCTTACCGCTTAGTCGGTTAAAGCCTGTATGACTCACCGCCAACGGCCAGTGAGTCCATCTTTTCTGGTAAGGGCATTTCATTTTCCTCCCTGCCAGTTGAAAGTTTGAGTTTATATGAAGATATACCCTGGTTTTGACATGTACGTGGTGGTGCAAGATATGAATACGAGTTTTTGAACACTTTCCATTTCAAAAGAACTGTTTACTTTCAGAGACTGTTTTAGTCCATACATCCATTATAGTCATTTGTTGATCACATTGTACCTATTTTAGATGTGCAAATAATTTATTGTTGATTGATTTCAATCTTTTATAGGGTCTCTAATGAGACATATTTACACTATTCACAGATACTCACCTATATACTAATTGTGATAACACCCACGGTTCCAACTTAGTGCACATGTGTAGAGGCGGTCTGCTCACTAACAAACCCCTCTGTCACCACTTTTATTTTTGTTTAAAATATAGCGCTACACTTTTTGTTTCTCATTATTATATACAATTAGTCTGATTGTTAGAGGGAGGTGACCTGTAGTCCAGCAGCGGGATGTAGACAACAGGGAGGTGTCTTGTAGTCCAGCAGCAGGATGAAGACAGCAGGGAGGTGTCTTGCAGTCCGACAGCAGGATGAAGACAGCAGGGAGGTGTCTTGTAGTCCAGCAGCAGGATGTAGACAGCCGGGAGGTGTTTTGTAGTCTAGCAGCAAGATGTAGACAGCAGGGTAAAGGTAAGCCAGAGCAGGTACAGAAGGTAAATCCAGGAGAGTAGTCAAGTCCAAAAGCTGAGATCAGGGCGGGCAGAAAACAGAGTAGTCAAAGTCCAAAGCCGGGATCAGGGCAGGCAGCAAACGGAGTAGTCAGGAACAGTCCAACAGGTATCAGGTAGCAAATACAAAGTAACAGGGCAGTAGGTGTCTTCAGGAACGCTGTAGACCGGACAGCAAGGCAGCAGTGGAACAGTCCCCTTTAAATAGCCTCCTTTGGCGCCAAGTGCTGTTACAGGGGGCGCGCGCGTGCCCGTGCGCCGCTATTGGCGCTATTGCGCATGCATATTAGCACCATTGGCGCTATTGCGCATGCGCGTACGCCTATTAGCGCTATTGCATGCGCGCGAGCGCCGGATGGCGCTTTTATGCACAGGCATTCCTTTAAACTTTAGTTTGCTGGGGTATTTGCAAGAGGGCTTTCCCTGACACCACCTCACAGGTGTGGCATATCAAGATGCTGATTAGACAGTATCATTATTGCACAGGTGTGCCTTAGTCTGGCCACAATAAAAGGCCACTCTAAAATGTCTAGTTTTAACACACAGCACAATGCCACAGATGTTTTGAGGGTGCGTGCAATTGGCATGCTGACTGCATGAATGTCCACCAGAGCTGCTGCCCTTGAATTGAATGTTCATTTCTCTACCATAAGCTGTCCCCAAAGGCGTTTAAGAGAATTTGGCAGTACATCCAACCGGCCTCACAACCACAGACCACGTGTAACCACACCAGCCCAAGGCCTCCACATCCAGCATCTTCACCTCCAAGATCGTCTGAGACCAGCCACCTGGACAGCTGCTGCAACAATTGGTTTGCATAATCAAAGAATTTCTGCACAAACTGTCAGAAACCATCTCAGGGAAGCTCATTTGCATGCTCGTCGTCCTCATCGGGGTCTCGACCTGACTGCACAATGTCATCGTAACCAACTTGAGTGTGCAAATGCTCACATTCGATGATGTCTGGTACTTTGGAGAGGTGTTCTCTTCACGGATGAACATTCGATGACGTCTGGTACTTTGGAGAGGTGTTCTCTTCACGGATGAATCCCGGTTTTCACTGTACAGGGCAGATGGCAGACAGCGTGTATGGCGTTGTGTGGGTTAGCGGTTTGCTGATGTCAACATTGTGGATCGAGTGGCCCATAGTGGCGGTAGGGTTATGGTATGGGCAGGTGTATGCTATGGACAATAAGCACAGGTGCATTTTATTGATGGTATTTTGAATGCACAGAGACACCGTGACAAGATCCTGAGGCCCATTGCTGTGCCATTATTATTATTATTATACAGGATTTATATAGCGCCAACAGTTTACGCAGCGCTTTATAACATTAGGGAGGACAGTACAAGTACAATACAATTCAATACAGGAGCAATCAGAGGGTCCTGCTCGTTAGAGCTTACAATCTAGGAGGGAGGGTAATAGCTGTGGGGGGTGAGCTAATGGAGAAAATAGTGCAGTTGTTAGATGGAGGCAGGATAGGCTTCTCTGAAGAGGAAAGTTTTCAGGGATCGCCTAAAAGTGGATAAATTTGGAGACAGTCTGACAGATTGGGGTAGGGAATTCCAGAGGATGGGCGAGGCTCGGAAGAAGTCCTGGAGGCGGATATGGGAGGAGGTGATGAGGGAGCTAGAGAGCAGGTGGTCCTGGGAGGAACGGAAAGGGTGATTAGGTTGGTATTTTGAGACTAGGCTAGTGATGTAGCTGGGGGCAGAGTTGTGGATGGCTTTGTAACTTATTGTTAGTATTTTGAATTTAATTCATTGGGCGAGTGGCAGCCAATGGAGGGATTGGCAGAGAGGGGTAGCAGACACTGAGCGGTTTGTAAGGTGGATGAGTCTGGCAGAAGCATTCATGATGGACTGAAGGGGGGATAGTCTATTTAAAGGTAAGCCAATGAGGAGGGAGTTGCAGTAGTCGAGGCGAGAGATAACCAGGGAGTGAATCAGGAGCTTTGTGGTTTCATTGGTTAGAAAGGGACGTAGTTTAGAGATGTTGCGGAGGTTGAGGCGGCAAGCTTTGGAAAGTGATTGGATGTGGGGCTGAAAGGAGAGTTCAGAATCCAGGATAACACCTAGTACCCTGACATGTGGGGACAGGTGGATGGTTGTGCCATTACTCTTGACAGACAAGTCAGGGGAAGAGGCACGTGGGGGAGGAAATATTATAAGCGGTGTGACATCCATACAGATATGTCGGTTAGTAAGTTAGTGATGCGTGAGGAGACTGATGGAGTGAGTTGAGGGGTGGAGAGATAGATTTGTGTGTCGTCAGCGTAGAAATGATATTGAAAGCCGTGAGAGGTTATCAGCTGACCCAGGGAAGAGGTGTAGATTAAAAATAAAAGAGGTCCAAGAACAGAACCTTGGGGGACCCCGACAGAGAAGGGAAGAGGAGTGGAGGAAGTAGAATTGTAAGTGACACTGAAGGTGCGTTGGGATAGGTAGGATGAGAGCCACTGAAGAGCACAGTCACAGAGACCGAGGGAGTAAAGTTTTTTGAGGAGGAGGGGGTGGTCAACCGTATCAAAGGCAGCTGAAAGATCCAGAAGTAGGATTACAGAATAGTGTTCCTTGGTTTTTGCAGTTAGTAGGTCATTTGTGAGTTTTAAAAGAGCAGTTTCTGTGGAGTGTTGAGGGCGAAATCCAGATTGAAGGGGATCAAGAAGGTTGTTTTTAATGAGGTGGTCACTCGGTTGTAAACCAGGCATTCAAGGAGTTTAGAGGAAAAGGGGAGCAAGGAGATGCGCAGGTTGTTAAGATTGGTAGGGTCCAAGGACGGCTTTTTAAGTATGGGGGTGACCAGTGCATGTTTTAGAACATTGGGGAAGATGCCAGAGGTGAGGGAGAGATTGAAGATGTGGGTTACAGAGTGTAGGATGGAGTCAGAGGGCGACCGTAGCATATGAGAGGGAATAGGGTCCAGGGGACAGGTGGTTAGGTGGGCGATAGAAAGGAGTTTAGCCACTTCGTCTGTAGTAGCAGATTTGAATAGGGGGAGTGTCAGTTGTACCTGTTGACATGGGGTCTTAGCTGGGAGAGATACCTGTAGAGTGGAGATTTAATCGCGGATTGTATCAATCTTGTCTTTGAAGTGATTAGCGATCTCCTGGGCAGTGAGTGAGTCAGTGGGTGGAGGCGGTGGAGGATAAAGTAGAGAGTTGAAGGTAGAGAAGAGTTTACGGGGACTAGATGAGAAGGTGTTAATAAGAGCTGTAAAATAGGTTTGCTTGGCAGTGTGGAGGAAAGAATAGTATTTTTGGAGGGCAGATTTGTATTGGTTGAAGTCTTTGAGAGACTTAGTCTTGTGCCACAGATGCTCAAGAGCGCGACTACGTTTTTTGAGAATTTTAGTGTCATCTGTTTGCCAGGGTTGTAGGGGTCGAGGCCTGTTTCTGCATGTAGTGAGGGGAGCGAGCTTGTCCAGGGTGGAGGACAGGGATTTATTGTAGATGGATGTGGCTTGGTTGGGGCAGGACAGGGGAGAGATTTTGTCATAGAGGTGGTCAGTAGCAGAATAGAGGAGAGAGGAGTTGAAGTTGCGAAAATGTCTACGGGTGATGGTTAGGCGATTGGAGGGAAAGGTGGTGGAAGACAGGGGGAGGGAGAAACTAATAAGGTGATGGTCGGAAAGAGGAAAAGGATTGTTTGAGAAGTTGTATGGAGTGCATAGGTAGGAGAATACAAGGTCAAGGGTGTTGCCATCAGAGTGAGTAGAAGCCTGTACCCATTGTTTTAGGTCAAATGAAGAGGTTAGACTAAGAAGTTTAGAAGTAGCAGGAGTGTTTGTATTAGCAGGGATGTTGAAATCACCGAGAAGGATTGTGGGAATTTCTGAAGAGAGAAAGTAGGGTAGCCAGGCAGAAAACTCATCAAGGAAAGTTGATAATGATCCAGGGGGCCGGTAGATCACAGCAATTCTTAGGGAAGTAGGAGAGAATAGACGTATACAGTGGGCTTCAAATGATGAGAGAGAAAAAGAGGGAGGAGAGTGAATAAACTGGAAGGTGCATTGGGGGGATAGGAGGAATCCCACTCCACCTCCCCTGCGTCCATTAGGCCTAGGGGAGTGAGTCCAGTGAAGGCCACCCTGGGATAGGGAAGCAGGAGAAGGGGTGTCAGATTCCAGGAGCCAGGTTTCGGTGAGAGCAAGTAGATTGAAGGAATTAGTGACAAAGAGGTCATGAACAGCAGTGAGTTTGTTGCAGACAGAGCGGGCGTTCCAGAGGGTGCAGGAGAGAGGGAGGCTGGCATTGGGAAGAAGAGGAATGGAGACTAAATTGCGTAGATTGCGACTACTGCCAGAAGGTGTAGGGTGATGGTGATGGGTGTGTTGGGCACAGTTAAATAAGGGAGGACCAGAGTTTGGGGAAATATCTCCAGCGGTTAGGAGAAGCAGAAGAGTAAGGGAGGTAATACGAGAATATGATTTGTATGAGGGGACATGCTTCAGTATCCTGGGGGGTTTGTTAGCAAGTGAGCTTAGAGTTAAAAAGAGGTGATGAGTGCAGTAATAGGGGGAGGGGAGAAGTGAGGGTGATATGTACAGATTGTGGGGTGGAGCAGAGGGGTAAAGAAAAGAGAGTTTGAGGAGAGAGGCAGCAATTGTGAAAAGGAGGAGAGGTAAAGAGAGCATGTTTCTGAGAGGAAGGTGAGATAATTTGGAATTGAGGTCATCTGCAGTCTGTTGTAGTTTGCTTTGTGCAAATTGCTGAAGTGCAAGAGCACCACTTCTTTGGAAGAACCCCTGTATGTGCAGCCCCCTGTATGTGTTGCCCCCCGTAAAGAAGGCCTTGCTTTTATACTGTGTGTTGGGTGTGGATAGAATTTGGCAATTAATCAATTAAGAAGGGATATTAGGAACACAGCTAGCAGAGCATAGCTTTCACACCACAATCAAACTGCAAGGGGACTAAAATGCCAAAATTGTAAAGATAAGGGAACCCATAATTTAGGTAAGACTTAATGGCTAAATAAACATTGAAATAATGTGAGCATGGCTACAGATGGATTTGAAACAGTGGTGACAAACAGATTTACCAAATATGCATTTGAGCAGTCAGTCAATGTTCAGTTTAAAGGTATATGGAGGTATAAACGCAGGTTTACCAAATATGCATTTGAGCAGTCAGTCAATGTTCAGTTTAAAGGTATATGGAGGCATAAACGCAGGTTTACCAAATATGCATTCATCCACGACCATCATCTCATGTTGCAGCATGATGATAATGCATGGCCTCATGTTGCAAGGATCTGTACACAATTTCTGGAAGCTGAAAACATCCCAGTTCTTGCATGGCCAGCATACTCCCCGTACACGTTACCCATTGAGCATGTTCTGGATCAGTGTATACGACAGTGTGTTTCATTTCCTCCGAATATCCAGCAACTTCGCACAGCTATTGAAAAGGAATGGACCAACATTCCACAAGCCACAAACAAACTGATCAACTCTATGCGAAGGAGATGTGCTGCACTGCGTGAAGCAAATGGTGGGCACACCAGATATTGGCTGGTTTTCAGACCCCCCCAATATAGCAAAACTGCACATTTTAGAGTGGCCTTTTATTGTGGCCAGCCTAAGGCACACCTGTGCAATAATCATGCTGTCTAATCAGCATCTTGATATGCCACACCTGTGAAGTGGATGGATTATCTCGGCAAAGGAGAAGTACTCACTAACACAGATTTAGACAGATTTGTGAACAATATTTGAGGGAAATAGGCCTTTTGTGCACATAGAAAAAGTCATAGATCTTTGAGTTCAGCTCATGATAAATAGGGGCAAACACAAAAGTGTTGCGTTTATAATTTTGCTCAGTGTATTTGGACACAGGCACAATTTTATATTTTTTCAGGTATTTACCAAAACGTATTTAAGCTATAGTTATGTAATGGATATGGGCTGAAAGTGCACACTCTCGCGTTTAATTTGAGAGTATGTACATCTAAATCAGAGGAAGGGTTTAGGAATTACAGCTCTTAAGAATAGCCACACCTCCCCTTTTTTCAAGAGACCAAAAATAATTGGACAATTGAATCAAAAGCTGTTTCATGGCCCACGCGGCTACTCCTTCATTATTTCTTCATCAATTAAGCAGGTAAAAGGTCTGGAGTTGATTATAAGTGTGGTATTTGCATTTTGAATCTATTGCTGTGAACCTACATCATGTGTTCAAAAGAGCTGTCTATGCAAGTGAAACAGGCCCTTGTAAGACTTCAAAAATGAAACAAATCCATCAGAAATATAGCATCAACATTAGGAGTGACCAAATCAGCAGCTTGGTACATTCTGAGAAAAGAAGAATGCACTGGTGAGCTCAGCAACATAAAAAGGCCTGGACGTCCATGGAAGACAGCAGAGGTGGATGATCACAGGATACTCTCTATGGTAAAGAAGAACCCATTCACAACATCCAGACAAGTGAACGATACTTTCCAGGAGGTGGGCGTATCATTGTCAAAGTCTACAATCAAGAGATGACTTCACGGGAGGAAATACAGAGGGTTCACCACAAGGTGCAAACCATTCATAAGCCTGAAGAATAGAAAAGTCAGATTGGACTTGGCCAGAAAACTTCTAAAAAAACAGACCAGTTCTAGAAAAGCATTCTTTGGATGGATGAAACTTAGATTAATCTGCACCAAAATGATGGGAAGAAAAAAGTGTGGAGAAGGCTTGGAACAGCTCATGATCCAAAGCGCACAATGTAATCTGTAAAACATGGTGGAGGCACTATGATGACATGGGCATGCATGGATTCCAATTGCAATGGGTCATTGGTTTTTATTGATGATGTGACAGAAGACAGAAGCAGCCGGATGAATTCTGCGGTGTTTAGCGATATACTGTCAGCCCAGATTCAGCCAAATACAGCAAGGTTTGATTGGATGGCGCTTCACAGTACAGATGGACAATGATCCAAAACGCACTGCAAAAGCAACCCAGGAGCTGTTGAAGGAAAAGAAGTGGAATATTCTGCAATGGCCGAGTCAATCACCTGATCTCAACCCAATTGAGCATGCATTTCACTTACTGAAGGCAAAACAATAGGCATAAAGACGCACAAACAAAGAACAACTGAAGCCAGATACAGTTAGAGCTTGGCAAAGCAACAGAAAGGAGGAAACCCAGTCTTTGGTAATGTCCATGGGTTCCAGACTTCAGGCAGTCATTGCCAGTAAAGGATTCCCAACAAAATATTAGAAATGAATATTTTATTTATGATTATATTAATTTGTCCAATTACATTTGAGCCCCTGAAAATGGAGGGACTGTGTATAAAAATGGTTGCAGTTCCTAAAATTTGTACTTGATATTAATGTTCAACCCCTTGAATTAAAGTGATTGTAAGGGTTCGTTTTTTTTTTAAATAACCAACATATCATACTTACCTCCACTGTGCAGCTCATTTTGCACAGAGTGGCCTCGAACCTGCTCTTCTGGGGTCCCCCGGCGGCTCTCTTAGCTCCTCCCCGCATCAGATAACTCTCTAGGAGAAACGCTGTCCTGAGGGGGTTACCTCGCGGGCATGCTCCCGAGTCCAGCGTTTGGCGTCCATAGCCGCCGAATGTATGACTCGGCCCTGCCCCCCTGGGTCATTGGATTTGATTGACAGCAGCGGGAGCCAATGGTTGAGCTGCTATCAATCTATTCAATTAAGAGCCGAGAACCCCGGCCAGAGAGACAGTGTGTCCCCGTTGGGTCAAGTTCAAGGGCTCAGGTAAGTAAAACGAGGGGCTGGGGGGCCGGTCACTGCCAGGTGTTTTTTCACCTTAATGCATAGGATGCAAAAACAAGAAGGTTTATAACCCCTTTAAAGCTGAAAATCTGCACTTCAAATTAATTTGGATTGTTTCATTTTAATTTTATTCTGGTGGCATACAGAGCCAAAAGTATGAAAATTGTGCCTGTGTCCAAATATATATGGACCTAACTGTATGTACATGGGCGCATTTGCCCATGAAGTGTAAAGACACTGCATATTTCTGGTGTCCTAGAGCTGTGTGTGCAAATGTACACAGCTATTTACATAAAGTAGCGCATGCGCAAAGATGTAATGCACCAAGCACACCTAATGTGCTTTAGTGCATTATTTCTGCGTACTTGCGCCAATATTAATAATAAAACCACAGAAATTTTAAAAATACACATTAGTCTGAACATTTCTAGGTTCTAGTTTCAGGCTCTTACCAGTTTCATAAATGTCTTCGTTGGATTGGAAATTAGCCTGTAATGCTGAAAAAAAAAAAAAAAAAAAGAAAGCATTTCTACCTCATAAAAATAAATACAGCTGTAAAATTATTATCAGTAGCTCATACTGACATTGACATTAGCACCAGCATGTCTGCAGATGAAAAATTAAGGGAACCTTAGATTGATAATATTCCCCCTTTTATATTTCAAGACTAATATGTACTTTTAATCGATAAATAATATAGCAATTGATTATCGCTTCAAGTTGAATATTTGAGAATACTTTACAATCACATTCAGATGTTCTACATGCAGATAGGACTTTGTTAGAAATCAAAATCATGACAGCAAGGTTCTGTAATGCTAACTACATAGCCACCATGCTGCCTATACTAAGTTATCTAGCTATCCATCAAGTAGCATCAATGAGATACAATTTGCAGACAAATTTCTATCAGCAGGACATGGGATCTTTCCTGTGATGCAGCATAAAGAATACCTGTAACCTCTCCCCAACCTCCCTTTTTTCCCATGGTGAGAGTTCACTGCAGCCCAGCATAATGCTGCTTCCTTCCAATTCACAATACTCACATAGATCTCAACAACAATGAAATGACACTTAGGCATAATCAATTTAAAAATACATGTAAGTCAATAAACAAATTGCGTGCAGCCAGTGGGAATAGATTGAGTTTGCATTCACTTTGGCAAATCAGATTTGTATGTAATATGTCATCACTATGTCTTGCTAAATGCTGGATGATTTAATTGAATAAAGACTAACAAATTGCATGAAGTGGAGCACCCTGTTTAATGAAATTTACAACTTCTTTCTGTTTTCCTACTGAGGTCTATGTATAATACTAATGTTCTTCTTCCTAGGCTGGAGTGTGATTACTTCTGTACTGCTTGGGAGAGTTTGGCGTGAGGGGTGAACAAAGACCCTATTATTGGGGCAGGACTGTGAAAGAAGAAAGATACAGCAGCATAATGCAATAAATCTGATTAATATACCTTGTGACAATCTTAACAAAAAGTATAGGGTCAGAGACTGGACTGGGCTGTGACCTTTCACCTGTAGTTACTGGGGCACAATGGGGTTTTAAGTTGGTCAGCAGAGTGACCCGGCCTTTCAAAGCTACCTGCTGCTCCTTACAAAGAGATTGGACACACTTTTCAACATGATGGAAACACCTTCAGAGCAAAGGCCTGGTCTCCTTTACTCTTGGGTGAGGAGAGTTCACAGACTTTTGCTGTAGCCATTTAGAGATCGGGCCAGTGGGAAAACTTGCATGTTAGTGCAGAAGCCTTTCCAAGATGTCATTGATAAGATACCATTGATGAGATTGTACCACGCTCTTCTTTCTAAAAGATGTAGCCATCTGTGGCACCAGTTTCTGTAGAGAATTATCTTTTCAGCTGTAAGTGAGTCCCTTTATAGAGATCTACTGCTCCGTGCTTCCTTTAGTTTGAAGACGCATTTAAGCCTCTGTGGCTGGATTGCATATACATGTAATTTCTTTGTTGTCATGTGGATAAACATGATTAATGATTTTGCTAATGGGTTAAAAAGCATCCAGTTCCTAACTTAAATAAAATGGCCCTCCTTCTGCTGGGCCAGAAGTGACTGAACTTCAAAGGCATTAAAGGTTCCCTAACGTTAAAGTTTGCACATCTGTTTTGATAAGTTCAACGTATGGCAGGTCACAATGAAAGAAAGGGGAATGACTACAAGCTATACAAGCTGTGTAATTACATTGTATGGCTAAATGTTACGTTCGGCTCTATG